>NC_136865.1:13267061-13891123 GCF_951799975.1 Gobius niger
GCGCCCTGCAAAACCTGTTTTTTTACTAATGTGGTGAATAGATCATTTTGTTCCTTTTTGTTCTTTAGATAACAGGAACACCCATTTGAACGTCAGATTCTCTTTATACAGAATAAAACAATATAAGCCCAGATGAGAGACATTGCCTTTCACTATTACTGTCAGCAGCATGAACTTTTCTGAAGAATGAATTTGTAATCTCTCAGTCATACAGGAAGAGGAGGAGTTTGCCATTGCAGCCAACGTTTACAATTAACTAGTCATATGTACTATAATATGAGGAATGAGAAAGAAAAACAGAAATGAGAACGCTTCCTAGATGAGAGGTGAAATATGAGATTTTTGAGTAGTCATGGCGACGTGTAAACAAGCAGCAACCGCCCTCTCTCTTGGTACAGCTATGTCTTTTGTCTTTACTGTGTGGTTTCTGTGCTCCACATTGTTTTACTGGATGCTTTTGTACATCTTTGCCATGTTTTTGTGGGGTTCGATTTTTTTTTTACTGCAGAGAGTCCACAATGGTCCTGAAGAAAGCCTCCTTTTAAAAGTAAACAGCAAGTTTAAGAGCTAAAGACATTTGACACCTACACATTTCTTCTTCTGAAACACTGAAGAGGCACCAAGAGCCCCTCACAGCTGCTGCACTGTGGAGGCAGCACAGTGGAGGTGTCACAAGAGGCGCTACAGGAAACAAGGAAGGGATAGATGAGGAGGTATCTGGGCGAGACTCACAGCTAAGCCACACAAGTCTTCTGTCCCTACTTTTGTTCTGGCTAATGGACATTCACTGGAGAATAAAACAGATTAACTGCTAAGCTCTTCCCAGAAAGATTGTTGTGGGTCGGAGGGAGCTGGACAGGAGGATGAGGAGGTGGAGCTGACCAGTGCAGGACACCACGCTCTGAAACAGGGGCAAACCCAGGAGGCGCTGCACCGTTTCAGAGAATGACAAATAAAGCACTTAATTACTTAAATGTGTTCAAGTATTAAAAACAACAATAACAACCTGGAATAGATGATTCTAACATAAATGTAGGTAAGGGAGGGTTCAGGGTGCCTCCTTTTAAAGTTACACAGAAGTCTAATAATCTACATTCAAACAGGATATTTCGAGCCACTGCAAGACTCCAGATGTGAGTTGCACGCAGAAAGTCGATGGAGACAGATTGCTCGCTCGCCCACTCGTGGAGGTGAGAGAATGAGCAGATACAACAGGTTGCCTCGAGGCTGTGAACCAAAGCGATCTCTATTTTGGAGATTCTCATTTACAGGAGTCCGGAGCTCAAGTAGAAAAACTCACAGACTCTCAGGGACGCACACATTTGGCGCACACGCACGCCTCCCACACCACATGCTTAATTAATTCTAATTTGAACGCCCATGGCCTCACCTCCCACTCTCCTGCCTTGTGATGGAGCCCGGAGACAACTCCATTGCAGTGGAGTGAAAGAGAGCGAGCGAGCGAGGGAGAGGGGAAGAAAATCGAACGGTCTAGTGAAAATGAAAAGTCTGTAGACAGAGAGAGTAGGATGCTGTGAGTGACCAGGTGCTCGAACCACTTCTCTTTGACATGTGGGACCTGTGAAGTTGAATTTTGGTGAGAATGAGAAAATTCTGGGCCCAATGTAGAAACTATTTTCATCCAATTGTTACCAAGCTCAGCTAAGTCATTTGCCAAAATTAACATTTCTTAAATGGTGGAACGAGATTTTGCTTAAAACAATGACCTAGTTTTCACTGGTTTGTGATGTTGGCTATTGGACATGAGAATGGCATGAGAATCGACTCAAACCGGGAGACTTGACAGCTATGCTAACCTCACGACAACTGCCATCCAGGCAACTGCAGATGGCAGTTCAGGCTAGTGACAGAGTTCAGTTTGGAGAAGCAGAGCAATGCTTTCTTTTCTTTTGTCATAATATGGGAGACTTTCGGGATAATACGGTGGGAAAGATGGATAAAATAGTAGTCAAAGCAGGAGACTTGACAGCTATGGCTCGGGCTAGTAAAGGTAAACATTCCTTTGAACCAACACCAATGCAACACCCCATACCCATGATTATCATAAATTGCATTTTATAGCTGTTTGGCATTTTATTGTTGCATATTATTTATTAAAAGCCTATGAGTGGTAAACAATAGAGGGTATGCAGATGATGTCAAAGCATGACGCAAGCAGGGTAACAGAAACTAAATAAGTGTCCATTAGTCACTCAGTACTTTAATCTTTATTTACGGGACAGTGTGCCGAGACATTAAAGGCCTTACACCTGATTTTTTTTTTATACAAACAAATAAAGAGGAAGCCATCATATTAAAATGTTAGCTGTGGTCTAAACACATTCATAACTTTCCTAACATATCTGTAGCATATAATTAGAAGCACATTGTCTTGTCTAAGTTTACACTATACTGGGGGAGGACAAAACAACCATTACAAGGAAAACACATCAGGTCAAATGCCTTTAAGCTCATGGAGACAGAAATGTACCAGATTCTTCTGACACACAGTCTGGAGAATTGAGAGTGAAAGTGCACACTCTCTACAGAACACTAAACATTGTTCAACTTAGGGCTCTTCAGGGCTCAGTTCTCGAAAACTCACCTTTTTGAAGGAGACAGTCTCGGCTTTGTCAGACTTCCTGATTGTTTCATATTTTCAGATGTGGCAGTGATGTTCTGGCTGACACACATTTTACAGCATGGAGATTGGGAACATTGCCATGATGAGAAGCGGCGTGGCCTGTGATGCTCCGATCCGCTGTCACGAGCTGATAGTCAGACTCTTGGGGCCTCCTACAATGAATACATGAATGGAAAAATAGCATGACTTGATGAATAAATAATGGCAAGACAGTAAAAGAGCTGTTTGACAACTGGGCGTCTTTCTAACCGATCGCGACAGTCGGCGGGGGGATGCATGGGAATGTGTGATTTCATGTTATTTTTCTCCTCCACTGCTAAAAAGCCACTTGATCCATTTTTCAGTGTCACTTCCGAACAGTCTCTCAAGTGCCACAAGTCATTAGTGCATGTCCTTCCTTACTGTTCAATTTCGCAAATAGCTTGGCCATTAAAGGGGTGTCCATGCTTAAAACCCCTAAAGGCTGTGTGAGTGCAATTCCTCTGTGGATTTTTACTGCATATAAAAACTCCCAATGCGCAACGTCACTGTGCACATATTCGAAATAGCACTCTCAGGGGGTAACAGAGGCTGTTCCGGTGTCGTGACAGCCAGCTAATCTCCTCACGCCTCACCGGAACATCAACCTTGTTAAACTACACAACAGGTCTCGGCGGCCGATCGATGTTATTGATCGAGGCGGATTGATCACCTTCGCCTGCATGCACTATCAATGGAGAGGGATTAGGGTGTGTGTGTGGTTAGGGAGGAGGAGGGATGGGGAGGGAGGAGGGGAGACATCTCATTTGGCTCAGTCACCGGTTAAATGGAGAAATTTCATGATCTTACTTTTATTCCGCTTCCACCCACCAGTCCCGCTCCAGCATCCACTGACATCTAATGCCTGAGTGGGCGTGTACTGATACTCAGCCTCCCCATTCACCCCACCACCCACGCGACGGCCTACTCGGGAGCGGCGATCCGGGGATCTATCCAATCATTTTGGAACTTATCTTTTCGTTTTAGTTAACTTGCATGGTGATTCACTTATTCATACTGCTTTCATTCAAGGGTTTAATGTTTTAAAGTGATCAAACTAATTAAAAAAATATAATTAGAGCAGGGGTTCTCAAAGTGCGGCCTGGTGGCCCTCTGGCTCCTTGTTGAATTGGCACACATCGCCAGAGTTGGTACTTTTTGCTGAAAGTATTATAATTCTGCAAGATTATCACCTCAAAATGAACATTTTATTGTGAGAAAGAGCTGGAATGAATGAAGGGGCTTGGGTTAAACCTCTACTAAATGCCCCCCATTGAGATTTCACTGCAATGATCACTGGGCCACCGGAATTGTGATTTATATTTCACAATCAAGGCACTTTTTAAAGGGCATCTAGCATTAAAAGGAATAAAAAAGTAAATACATGAAGAAATGATATATTACAACTTTTTATGGCTTAAATGTGTTTTCTCACACAGATGCTCTTATTAGTTTGTGACATAAATGCAGTATCTAGTGTATAAAAAGCTACAGTATGTGGGTTTCACTATAAACAGAAATAAAAGTCTTTTGATATCCTGCCTTATTGAAAATCATAGCCAAATGCAAAAAAAAATTGATTCAATAACCATGATCCAGTCTACACCATAGCAATCAAAAATGCTGCTTATAGTCTAAAAATGGTGACCACGGCGATGCAGAATAACACAGTAGTTGCATCGAAGACGTGGGCACTACGTACCATTGACGTTGCACCCTTCGGCCTGACGCAAGAAGTGCTCCACATAGGACAGGTCACATGACTTAGAATGACGGTGAAAAAACAAACAAGGAAAGTATATTTTAATTGTCCTAATGCAATAAATCTCCTCTTAAGGACAATGTCAACTCCACACATTTTTGACCAATTAACCAAAACAAACAGATAAAAGTTGAACCCACAGTTGTAATGACTGAGGTTGTAACCATATCGCTCAGTGACTTGGAGACGCACTAAGCCAACACACACAATCCAAGCTGCGGCGCAAACACACACACACACACACACACGCACACACACACACACACACACACACACGGGCGCGCAAAGCCGGAGCGCAGTATAAAAGGGGCCAGTCTCCCAAAGAGCGCAGAAGTGCTCTCACTGCTTTCACGCTCCTGCTACAGACACTACAACTATTCTCAAGGTAAGAAGATGCTTCGCTATAAAGAGAAAACATTTATATGAAAACTGAATATACACCATTATAAAAAACTAATTTCAATGTTACATCTTTTTTTAGTGGTATGTTTTTTGCTCGCACTGAAACCAGATCTTCTTTCCTTCATGGATTTCTTTATTGAGTTAAATATACTTAGATCTTGCATTTGAGCTTGTTGTCCTTTTGTATGTATTGGAGAAAATAAATAATAACAAATGTAATTGTACTATTGTGTTAATGAACAAAGTGAAATGGTGTATTATATAAGGACATCAGATGTTTCCTTGCAATGATTGTGAAGTTTGGAATAACGGATAAAGAGTTGAAAAGCAAAAGTCCAGTCACAGTGTCACACATCGCTTGGTTGGACATTTGAGATATGCTATAATGCGGTGCAGGGTAAAAAATAAATATCATGTGTTGAAATCAGTCCTAACCCCCGTCCTCTCTTCTCTCAGATGACTGCGGGGCTGTGCGTGTGCGTTATCCTTGTGGTCTTATGCACGAGCTGTCTGGGGCTGCCCTTCTCCACACCTCTCCATGACCAGGGACAGCGCGCCGTCTCTGCTCCAGAAGGTAATAGCGCCACATCGGCACCACTAACGCCTGTGCTCTTAACTCCCCCCTAATCCTTCTCCTTTACACAGCCCATCCCGAGAACGAGATGCACACTTTAGAAGAGCCCCACTACAGACACAAGCGCTCCTCCTCGCAACTCAAATCTCTGCCCGCCGCCGAAGATGACGCGGAGTCAAGAGCCAACCTTAGCGAGCTGCTGGCCAGAATAATCTCCTCCAGAAAAGGTATTATCTTTTTTTTTTTTCGTGGTTCACATGTGGCCGCAACCTTATTGGCTGCATTAGTGTTTTTCTTGCTGCCTTCCTCATTGCTGCTAATTACTGCAATCACTACAGTGGTGCTTTGTAAAATGAATTAGTGGCCGTGAAAAGCTTTTGTGGTTTGAAAGTGCGTGTATTAGTTGTGCAGTCTTCCGGGCATCTGGCTCTTCCTTACTTATCCCACTTCCATCTTCTCCCCCAAGTTGGTCAAATCCTTCTGTAACCAAGAAAACAAACTACTTTTGCGGTTGATTCCACTCTCTCATAATTTGAGGAGCTAGAACTGTCTCTTCTCTCTGGGCTTCCATAGAAATGGACTTGCCTTTCCGCTTTCACAAGAACATAAGTGAAGTATGAATGTAATATACATGAAGTGAAGTCCTTGAACACCCCCGGCCATCCAGGTACAATGGCTGTGGCCCTTAAAAACAATTAGGCGGCAGAACAAACTAGGCAATTTAGTCAAACAGATGAGGCCTCCCAAACAAGAAACATCTTAAGAAGAGAAAGGAATTTGTATAGTGCTGTTCAGATGACACCGTCACCGTAAGTGCTTTTTAAGGGTCAATTAAGTAAGTAATTGGAATAGTTGGAAGTGATATAAGAAGTCAAAAGGTTCATTGCCGCATAATATCTCCAAATAAGCGTCAGGGTTGGCGGTGGGTGTGCTTGCTGTTCACTTGCATGTTTCATGGTGGGAGGTGTCATTGTCGAGCCTTCTGCAGCCAAGCTCCTCAACGCGCCAAGGAGCTCGCTCTGTTTATGCTTGCGCACGTAAGGGGCGCGTGCATGTGTGCGGAGGCGGCCGTGGGTGGGCTGGAGACCAGAATCTTCGTGTGTGCATATATCTGATTATAAAGTTAATAGCAGTCTAAACTTTAATTTTATAATAATTTAAAAATTAAGAGATCTGGTGCTTGAAATAAGAATGTATATTTATATGTCAAACACGGTTCAGACTAGTGTATCAGTGGAAGGCATTGGGGTAAAAAAGTGAAAGAAATGTCTTAATGGTAGGTTGTCAGCCTCAAGTCCAGCTGCTGTGAACCCTTGGGGCGGGATCTACGACTTGGTAATTAAAATGTTTCAGTGCAGGGAAGCAGAAAATTGTAAGTGGATTTGTTTGAATGGGAAAAGTGGGATAGGATTCTGCATTCAATCACTGAACAGCAAACAAGCCATTGGCAAAAAAATAACATCATGCGTACTCCCTGTGCTTGTCCTGCCAGGGTCCGTGCGCAGAAACTCCACAGACAAAAGCAGAAGCAGCGCACTCAGCGCCAACCACCGGATAGCAGACAGGGACTACTTGGGCTGGATGGACTTCGGGCGCCGCAGTGCAGAGGAATATGAGTACCCTTCGTAAGAGAAGAGAGGAGAAGAGAGAAGACATGAAAAAAACAAACATTTGGCTCTTCGCTGTCTCACAATAAAACAATTATTTATGATGTATTTGTTGTACATTCGTTTGTAAAACTGTAATAATGCAATATACATATGCCAAATTTTGCAGAAAAGCTCTGACTGACGGTTTGTCTGTTCGTTTCTGGTTTCTTTATGATTTTGGGTGGTGAGAATTGTGTTGGTCGCAGTGGGTCTGTTTCACTGGACACAATAAAAGTGGATAAAACTACATTTTGCATACATCCTTGTTGTTTTAATTTGCTAAAATGCATTATGGTGTTAGATAGTTTAGCCAAGGTATTACATAAATAACATTCAATGTAAATTAAAGCACAATTTCAATCAAAATTTCAATCTCAGGGGCCTTTTTAACAAGCAGTTTGAAACCCTCCTGTGACAGCAACAGCATTTGGTTTGGAGTTTAGATGAGTACAAGGAAAGATTTGTGTGAATGTGTGTGTTAAATGAGAGGAAAGCATTAATTTCTTTGTTTTGAGCTGAGGTTTAGAGGTTTACATAAAAAGTCTGTCTTGTCTATGTTCATAAATCATTATAGAAAAGCTATGTATGTTTTTAATATGAAGATAATAATCAAAGTCACTGTTGGTCACTTAAGCAAATTCAAAGAAGAGTCTGAGTTAAACATTTTGACATAGTGTTAAGCAGTCTTACTTTTAAATCATCTCAATTGCACATGGTACTATAAGATACGATCATGTCTATGAATAAATTGACGTATCACTCACATATTAACTCAGAGTCAATGCACCACATGTATAATGCATGTAATTTCCCCACACAGACAAGACATGGACATGACAAGAGGTATGTTTATACACCTCAATTATCCTGGCTTACTCATTGTTACCCATCTGAATTGGAGGGGTCAAAAGTCAGCTTACTCAACAGGGGAAAGCGTTAGCAAAACGGAGTGGGGCAGAGAGGATCATGGGAAAAGATGGTGGTCTTTGAGACGGGATAAACACTGTGAGAAAAACTCTGTGTGATGTTGGAAGAAAGAGATGATCAAAGACTGTGTAGGCGCCATGGAGGGGAACTTGAGAATGTCTTCAAACAAGCAGCGAGATCGTAATGAGCACTATCTTCTGAGCTAAATGCTGAAAAAGTTGGCGTTTTGGAGAAACAGATATCTTTTGCATTAATTATGAGGTCTCGGAATAAGGCTGTCTAATTGCTGTTGGTTCTACTGGCATCCGGTACTGTATAGAGGGTGCAATAAATGTGTAAAATGTGAGAATTATTGGGTGATACATAATATATGTTTTTTTTTTTTAAATAGCAACATGCATCAAATTGAAAGAAGTTTTAATTTTGGGATAAAATATTCGAGATGTATATTTGAAGATTGTCTTGTTTAACCGTCAATGATGGAGCTAATGGTAATCGCTGCATTTAGGCTACTACACTACTGTTCCCTAAAATAGCAAAAAAAACTCTCCATAAGAATTAATCATGTCTAAAAGCTGTTGAACCTATTGTTTACACCACTACAAACGTCTGGGAGCATAAATGTTAATGTAATTCCACACAATCACCAGGAGCCTACACAAACATAAATGTTAATGTAATTCCACACAATCACTTAACAATTATTAGGGCAGCCCATCAATGTTTGATGAGATGATGAGAGCTCCTGCTGAAGATTAACAAACCTCCCCTCACCCAGCTCTTCAATTCAGTCACATTCTTGTCCATCCATCTATGTCACCCATCGTCCATCAGACAACTAGGACAGCACCAGCAGAGGCTACCACAGGTTCACAGACAGGGTGTTGATGGCAGGTGACTGTCCTTCAGCCTGATGTTTGTCCTATTGTGCAGCTGAAACAAACCACTTGTTCTCGTTAGTTGGACACTCAAAGATGCTTTACATTGCATTCATCATTGGTAGTGGTAAGCTAAAATTGTTGCCACAGCTGCCCAGGGGTAAACTGACAGAAGCAAGGCAACCAGTCTGCACCATCAGCCCCTCCAACCACCACCAACCACTCACTCACTCACTCTATTCACCCAGGCTTCCTTGTGTTCCCAAACGGTCTCCCATCCAAGTACCAACCAGGCCCTCCCCTGTTTAGCTCTGACGGGATCAGGCATAGCAAAGGCGGCTATCTGTGTGTGTAAGCTTTTAATACACATTATTAAGTGCTGCATGATAACTGCAGGCAGCAACAATGGGCACTTTGCTGTCCTTAGAGACTGACTCCCACTCTTTACCCCATTTCATACTGTCCTGTCAATGCCTATTGGCCAAAAATCTTTTAAAAAGACACTTTTATTTTACTATCCAGAAAATAGTCATTTTGACCCGTTACAAAACTTGTCCAAATTATTCACAGTATTCAAGAATTAAATGAAAAAGCAATATGGTTTAGGCTACAACATAAGATGTTTTGGTATCTCTCCAAAGGTCAGTGGTTAGCGGGAAATCAACTGGCAAAGGGTTAGCACTGAAGCCAAGAAGATGTGAGAGTCACAGTGGTGGAGTGAATAGTGATGAAGTGGCCCATTATGCAGCTTCTGGCCACTTGTGTTAAGTGAAAGATGTGTCTGCATGTGTGTACTGAGGAGAGCGAGGAAGGGAATCGATGAACAAAGGAGGCTGGGCTGAATTATACAGTCAAGTAGTGTGGATGCCTTGAGGGAAAAGGGTTAGCTGCATGTTGTGTCTCTCTTGAATTGAAATAAGAGTTGGAGTTCTACGGAGAGCTACGGGGATTCACGCTATGTTCCCAGAGTCTGTGGTGTTAAAGAGAGCTTATGGAGACCCCGGGTGGTTTGTGAAGTTTGGTGTATTTGTGAAGGTATAGATTTAGAGATTAATTTAGCCAAAGATGCACAGAAAGGGTCATGAGGCCATAGTGGCTGCTATAGAACAACTGAAGTGGCCTGTGCATGGCTGAGTGCTCTGATTCTGTGTACTAATGGAGACTCGCCACAACACACTCATGAACAACATGAGTGTAACTGAAAAGTAGCAACATTGTTATGAGCAGATGGTGGGACCTCTTCATTCTGGCAAAAACTCTCGCCTGTCTCTTATGTTGATTGCACTTTTTCTATACATCAAAGCATTTACTGGCACAAAAAACAGCATATGGTGTAAGTGTTAAAGCAGCCTTTTTATAAACTATTTCAAATGTCAACATGTATTTCAAAGGGGCTCAAGGAACATGAAAAACCAAGCCTGCTCCAAGTTTTTAATTAGTCTCCGAATTTTGCTGCTTTGTAAATATTTCAAGGCAAAATTGAATTCAAGAGAGTGTGAAAATTGTGTTCTATGGTTCAGTGGAAAATAATCCCTCTTGACGTAAACAATAAATTCATTATTTATTTTGGTACATGAAAGTTATGATGCAGCTCGACAGCTTAAGCAGTGGTGCCCAAAGCTCGGCCCTGGGGACAAATGCCGCCCTCAGACCAATTTTTGGTGGCCCTCAGGCCTCTTCTGAATTGCCACACTTTGCCAAAGACGGTGCTTTTAACTGCAAGTTTCACAATTGAATGTGAATATGAATGAATAATTATAAACTGAAAAAAATAAATGAAGCAATGTCATTATTGTTCCATGCCTAATTAAAGATCTGGGGAACAGGAAAACCTTTGCTAAATGCATCCAGATAAAATGTTTACTGCGTTGACCACCAATCTGTGGGCCTCCACTCTCAGCACGCAGCATACTAAAGATCTACTGGGCACAGGTCTTTGAGTGAAGTGAAGCAACCTCATGTACACAACTACAGCAAAATGTTGGACCGGAAACATGAAAGTCTATTAATCAATGTTAATGTGTCCTTCACATGAAGCCAGGACATAAGCCTCTTTGAAAAACAAATGAATTAAATGAATGAATAGAAAGGCCTTGACTCCACAGTGTAACTTTAAGCAGAACGATTCTCAAAGTGGAAGTGGTTATGGTTAATGACCCTACACTCTATCAAGAAAATCGGTCACCCAAATAAAAATATGAATTTTAAAAACTCCAAAATGAAAATCTTATCTTATTTGCGAACCATCAATGGGACACTGCGTAACATTTTGGACTACTGTTGCCATCAGTACAAAACACCCTCCTAATCAAAGAATGGATTTGGATGAGGACTTAACCTATTAAAATCTCAAATTCTGCTGACTTTAATCACATCTCCATGGAGACGAGCTGGAGATGTACCCACTCCCAGTAAAGTTACAGTCATGCCTTAGGAGAGCCGCTCACAGCAAAAGCAAATGTTTTTTTTACATTTATGAGGTAATTTTCAATTCTACGCGGTGTGGTGGCTTTAAAAGCAGTAGTGTAATGTTACAGTAGCTCAGTCTATAAAATTCTTGAATCTGGTCTTTATCAAAAACACTAAATGCCCTTTTGGCTTGAATGGGTGCATTCACTTTGGTAAAATTGATGATATGCACTTGCAAGACATAAAACCAGCCACATATAGGCTAGGTCTATATTTAAAAATGAAGCTTTTATCTTTGTGTAGGCCTATTAATGTATACAATTATTAGCTGTATATATAATATTTAAATGTCTATTTAAATGTGATCCCCCGTTTGGAAGATTTTCTCATCACTAAAATGTTCATGGGGAAGGATTCCGGCTTTGGCCTGCTCACTCCAATCCATCAAACCAGATGTGTTCCTGTAAACCAAGCACTGCAGCACTACACCTGAGTGTTGGTGCACAGGTAAGCTACATCAATAATATACAAAAATCCATAACACATCTTCTGGGCTATTTACCTTGAATGGAGCCAGTCTGGCACAGGTACCTGAAATAATCATCATAACATTCTTGATTTGTGTTCGTCTTGAGCAGGTGAGAGCTAATAGCGGTGTGCGTTAGAGACACATGATGACATTGTGGAACTAATTTCCTCTGTTTACAATAGCTCGTGTTCCGGCCTGCCACACTGACGTCTCCCGGCGACTGCTTACCGCTAATCCTGCTCCTAATGTGGCTTTAATTAGCCCTTTTCCCCTCAACCTCCGAATGGAGCAGGTACAGATGGCACCTGGGCACCGGACGAGGACCGCGCCAGAAAGGACCAAGTCCAACTCATTTGCAAAACACTATTACTAGCACCACCTGCAGGACGAGGATGCAACTTCTCAAAGCTCTCTGAAGTTTGACCCACTCAAAACTTTACACATTTTCATGAAACCAGTATGTAATGTGACTAATTTGAAACACATTCCCCCCCCCCCATCTCTCAAATGTTCAGATAAAAGGATCCAAGACCTGTTTAGGATGATCCCGGTAAGATGATATATTATTTAATAGTGTTAACGGTAACTGTTTTGGCCTGTTACTCAAACCATCACACTAGTCCAAAAGTCTTCCGGTTACTATACTGACACAATAATAATAATAATAATAATAATAATAATAATAATAATAATAATAATAATAATAACAATAATAATAATAATAATAATAATAATAATAATAATAATACAATTTTGGCTCCAAAAGAATATCTGGACAGACACAACAACGTTGGAACCTACCTCCATTGGGCACTATGCCAAAGAATGGGCACAGGGACAAGTGAGAACTGCCAAGGGAGTTTGTCCAAGATCACCTGGACAAACTCCCCTGAGCCAAACCTGAGGGACCTGGTTGGCCCCTGGTGAAAGAACCAGCTCAAATGCTGAGATGATGATGACAATAATAATAATAATAATAATAATAATAATAATAATAATAATAATAATAATAATAATAATAATAATAATAATAATAATAATAATAATAATAATAATAATAATAATAATTATTATTATTATTATTATTATTATTATTGTAATTGTAATAATGATAATAATTACAATAATTATAATAATGATGATAAGCCTGTGCAAGATTCTCAAAGCGCTACAACACTGTCGTCATTATTAATTCACACTCACTCACTCACTCACTCACTCACTCACTCACTCACTCACTCACTCACTCACTCACTCACTCACTCACTCACTCACTCACCTATTGTACATGTTTTTTTGTGGTAAGGGAAGCCGGAGTACCCGGAGGAAACCTATGCAGACATGAGAACATGCAAACTCCACACAGAAAGGCCCCTCTCCGGCCGATGATAGAACCCTTCTAGCTGTGAAGCCCGAGTGCTAACCGCTGTACCACCATGCCGCTCAAAATGACAGAGGGAGAGAGTGTGCCAACATTTTAAAATGAGGTTGCAATGCACCATTTGCACCCAGGCATGAAAGTTGCTCACAACTTGGCATCCAAAATGGAGAGAAACCTGACAGGTTTACAGATTGAATTTATTTTGGAAAAACCCTGACAACATGCTGTCTCACCTGTAGTCTTTTCTTGTGGTTGCAACTGACTAAAATAGCAGCACAGTTCTTCCCACAATGACATTGTTAGTATTCAGGTATATATAAATAAACAATGTGTGAGGCAACTGAAAACATAAATAAACATAAATAATATAGCAAAATGAAAGAGACAAGTGCAACATGAAAGCACTCCTTTCACCTTCACATACCCATCACTAAACATAAACGTAAACACATGGTTCAGGCACTATTATCATATTCATACAGTATTCCCCGTTCATAGAACTTCCTCTTAGTTTGACAAAGCACCATCAAATGTTTATGGGTGATTAATGGTAAAAACAGGAAAGAGAAGAAGGGGAAATGGAAGATTGCAACTATACAGAGGACATACTTGCCATGTTTTTACACATTTTAAACATGTTTTTAATTAGAAAAATTAAATCAATGCTACATTTGTACAATAAAGGGCACTAATAGTTTTGCCTGAATCAATCAGTGTTGGATTATGAAAGAAGGTAGTGGGAGTACTACATCTAACCAGCAGAGTCAGACTCCAAAAGACATGTTTGACTTAAGATAAATTATATTTAGTTTGTTTACCTCTATATTGAGGTTTTATTTGTTCTAATGCAGAATCCAATTTCAGTGCATCACAGGCATAGGCAATGGCTCAAAAATATGGTATTAGGTTGTCAGCAGCGCTTTTTTTTGTTTTTTTGACCAATTTACTCCTGTAACTTCCTCAGAATAAAAATCCTGTTTGCCTGTCTGGGCAGGTCACCACATTGTGTTATGCAAAACGTTTCTAATATGTCAGACATATATCTCACTAATCTACAATGTGTACAGCCAGTTCAATTGAGCAGTAATGGATAAAGCTTCAATAAAATAACAGTCCAAAGGTCTGCATGGATTGACCTTCATAAATATAAGGGGCTAAGTGTTCTTACAAGACAGAACTAGAGTCTAAAATAAAGAGTAGAGGAAACTGTTCAATAGTGCCATGTTTCTGGCATACATTATGAACAGTGACGGCTTAGTGCCTGGGCTTCAGATGACTGCCGAACTGCCAAAACTCCAGACTACTCCTGGGGACCCGGGGCCTTCATGGCCATGCTGGCTCCAACCACGGCTGGATAACTACGGTTCCTCCTCATTCCATCTGGCCCAAAAGGAGAGCCGGATCTGCGTAGCCCACCAAGAGGTCCCAAGATAGGGCCAGGGCTGATAGCTCTGCCTCCTTGCGCACCAGACACACCCAACCGCTTGACTTTGTCCAGTAGGTTTAGACTGGGAATGCTTACACTAACGTCAGTCTGACTCTCACAGTCCCTTCCTCTCTGCCTCCCTCTCAGACCCCCAGTCACCTCTTTCAGGATGGACCGTGCCGGTTTTGATGCCAGGAAGTTGTCGTAGGATGGACTTTTGAAGTCGAAGCCTGCTGATGTAGAGGTGGTTAAAGCTGCCTGTGGTATGGGGGAGTTAGGGGGAGTTGAAGGCCTCATAGTGTTGGGCGTGGCTGTCCTGTTAGGGGTGACAGAGGTACTGAATAAGACCCCTCCAATGCCTTGGCCGTACTCCGGAGCCTGGTTTTGGTGGTACATGGCTGCTGAGATCCCTCGCTCCTGTAGAAGACGTACTAACCCCAAGGACATGCTGGTAGTGCGAGTGGCATCTCTGCAGAAATAACAGAAAATTATCATACGAATTAATTTGATTAATTTATGTCAATGTCCAGAGTTTTATTGTATTTAAACCAGTATACAGTATAACTACAATACGTTAGTCATAACTCATAATACTACAAGTAATTCCTTCTCATTGTACATAATTCTTAATACAATACCGGCAACTTCTAGTGGCTGGAGCTGGATTGGTTATTACTGTATTGTTACATTATATAATAAAATGATTTACCTGAGGTTAGTGGAGGACTCGGATGGCATGAGACTGAGTCTGCGTGGGGTGCAGGGTGTAACAGCAGGAGTCACCAACAGAGAACTAGTCATTATACATGAAGATGATGATGGGACAGGATTCAGACTAAAAGGAAACAAGAGGTATTAAGCATTATTATAACTAGTTCGTAACCAGACAATAAAAATGAAATAAAAATACACTAGCTAATGCTAAACGATTGTATGTGCTTACTGTATTATGTTTTGTAAATGTCATCATATTCTATATGTAAAACTGACCATTATATACTGTAGACCTTTAAGTTATCTTTTTAGTTTTAATGTTCTATTTTCATACAATATTTTCTTCAAAAGGTATAATAAAGGTATAATATGCTAAGTGTGTTAAGACTATAATACAATAAACAATAATACAATGGAAAAGATTAAATAAATAGAACTAAGAGTGTGTCTAAGAGTGTGGAGCACCGAGCCCAGGAGGACACAAGTGTGAATGCATCCACAGCTCCTTTTGGAATGATACCTTGGCGTGACTCTGGTTTGCTCATCCGTTGGGTGAAGGATCCGGCAGGTGGTAAAGGTGTACGTAGAACTGGTGTGTGCCATGCATTTACCTGGGTAGTAGGCAGCTGGAGACACAAGCACAGACACACAAAATGATGATAAATACAGCACCATAATGCAGTCAAAGTATAGAGAGTTCAGAAAGTAATCAGACCCCTTTTGATTATTAAAACTCCTCTTAATCTCTCTCGCTCAATCATGCCTTTATTAAACCTTTATCAACCTGTGATAAGGTTCATTGATTCAGAAAAGGACAAATCTTAATTTTAAAGTAAAAAAAAATGTATCAGATTGCTGCATGAAACATCCAAACCCGCTGTACAACATTGGATATAACACTGGCCTTACCAAAAGCATCAGTGTTGCTGAGGTGGGGCGATGGTGACGGAGATTGCGGAGAGGGAGGAGCAAGGCTGGGGGCGGGCTGAAGTGCCTCACTGCCGTAAGAGGAGACAGTGGTGGTCGTGGGGACAGCAGGGGAGGCGGCGGCGGCGGCGGCTGAGGAGGTGGGTAGGTTCTGAAAGTACTGCTCCCCGGGCTCCTCCTCTTCAAAGCCGCCCCATGGATACGCCTGCACAGAGCACAGCATGTATGGACATCAGGTGTGTCTGTGACTAATACTGTACAAGGACATAAGAACAGAATGGGGCCACAGCCAGTACATGATGTTCATTTGATAATTGTTTATCAAGAGGGAAATGGCTCTCTGGTGTACCAATGATAAATTTCATTATGCACTTTCGTGGTTGATCCACAGACTGATCTGGATTGGTGATTGCAGATGATTGAATTGTTTTTTGTATATTCTTTGACTTCATTTTTGTTAAATACAAGGAAGACCATATTTTCCTTTCATTTTTTTCTCAGCACATACCATAACTTGGCAAGTCAGCTTCTATCTGGCAACACACATGCAATGCAATGAGACACACATCCATCACACCTGTTCAAGCTCCAGTTCCAGAGGCCTGTATCCTTTGGGAACCACTCCAGGCCTGGCATCAAGGATTACCCCGAGGTGAGGCTGTGCCAGCTGCTGCCAGTGGTGCAAGGTGGCAGAGCCTGTAGGAGACAGCAGCTCGATTCAACCACCACTAATCCACTTTACATTACAAGCGTTTAATATATATATACAGGTTTGTTAGTGCTTGATTTTAAACTATAAAACAATTTGTAAATAACGGACATTTGTGAAGTGTGAATATTGAGTCAAATGAGATTTACAGTTGTATTGAGTGCGAAAGGTTTCTGAGCAAGAGTGACAGCACAAACACAAAAACAGACATAATAGATGGAAAATGGAAACAGAATGCATAATAGGTTTATTGATCAAACATAAAAAAAATAATAATAAAAAAAAATGTGACATGTGAAAGAGAATGAAGCAAATGAATACAGAAGCATGGCCAGAAGAAACATGCTTGAAAATGTGAACACGTATGCAAATGAAAGAAAACATTAAATCATGGCAAAACACAGTATATGATGCTACCAGCAGGTGGCAGAACAGATATCCAATGCTCCGTGACTGTTGATTGGAAGTATAGACCATTCTCAGTGTCTGTCATTTTGGTTGGCAAATCAGTCTTTGGAACTCCACTCAACACTACAGGTCTTATCATTTGATTTGAGGTTCCATTTTAATTTATATATTAATAGGCACAGTTTCAAACAACTTGCTGACAACCAAAAGTCACATGACTGAGAATGGTCAAGCACCTACAGTGATGTGAGATACTAATATCGATATACTGCAAAAAGAAACAACGATACTTCACCATTTAACTATGTAAGACTAAATATGAAACCATTTACATACTTTGATTGAAATTATTCAAAGTATAAAGGAATGGGGCAAAGAAAAACAAATTCATGCGTAAGGATATTGTCAACATTTTTGTTTAAAACTCAATAAATGTGGGATTCACTGGTACATTCTTCTTTCCTGCACAAGTGCATCAAAAACTGTTTTTTCCCCCAACTAATTATATAGTTCTGTGGGACTATACAACAGATTTAGTAGACCCTGTGTTCCTCTAGGGTCAAACTGCTTTAGTGTAATTTCATCATCCTCCTTGGCTTGAGGTTGCTGCATAAGACTTGTGTTGATGCCTAGAGCCAGCCTCTGGGTCTTGTGTCCTTGTAGTAAGAGTGAGGAGAGGTGAAGCTGCCTGACTTTTGATGATGCATTACAGACCAGAGGGAGTTGAATAGCATGAGGGACAGTGGCCTGTCATTCTTCTCCCGGGGACACCTCTTCTTCCTGCTCCCTGCTCTGTCTCGGGCCCAACGCCTGCCTCTCTCCCTCTCCATCCCTGCTGCAGTTCTCCTCACCCAGCCGCACACCCGTGCCCTGTCCCCCTCCAAAGTATGTCTACTGTCATGTCTCCTGTCCCCCTCTGCCCCCGCTTGTTTGCTGACCTTTTTGGTCCCAATCCCTCTGTGTCTGTCTCCATCCCATTTCTTGACTGCTTTGCAGCTCCTCAGACTCTCTCTGTTCTCACCTTCAAGTGGTTTCACAATCTGCAGTTTGTCAGGGAGGTAGGGCCCTCTCGAGGCCCACAGTTGGATGTTTCCTAGGGACATGATGCTGTCTGAGGGGGTGATTGGGGTCTCATGGCCCAGACTCATGCCCCCATGCCCCCCTCTGCGGCGCTCTCGCTCGTCGTCGAAGTAACGCCTCTCACTTAGATTGTTCTGACGACGGAGGGAGAGTCTTCTCAGAGCCAAACGGAGATCTTCAGCTCCACTTGCCTTCTTCTCCTGAATGTTTGCACTGCTGCAACACACAGTGATTAATGGATATGTCTGAAGTAACCAGTGTGTGAGAGATGTTTTACCTGTCGTGGTTTTCGACTGTCTCCATCAGGATACTCTGTGTTCTGTTATCCAGGGCAATGCTGTCAGTGTTGTACATGCTGGAGAGGGGAGTCGACTGCCCGCTAGACTGAGGGGACGTGCGAGCAGACTGGTTGGATCCCGGGATGTTGCTGGTCGGAGTAAGGGACCGCTGTCGAACTGTCTGATTCACAGTTTTAACAGTCTCGAATACTCGCTTACGGTGACACCTGCACGCAAAAATCAGCAGATAATCAGCGTGTCACTCATCAAAAATCCTGCGTATATAACATTTTTCCAATAGTAGAGAAATAATTTTAGCCTTTTGTCCCCCATGTTAATGCTGAATATAATACAAAACATATTTCCTTTAGTAAGTCCTAATGAACAACACATGTCTTACTTCTGTTCTTCGCACTCAGGATCCTCCATACTCAACTCTTTCCTCATGGTTCCCTCTATTTCAGCTGCCAGAGAGTCCTGCAGCACATCAGAAAAATCTAAAACATGTATAATGCCGTCCTGTATCTGCAGAGCAGCTCTGAGCACTGACCATAGGGTACAGTCCAAGAGGATGGTAACGGCGAGGAGTGCCTGCAGGGAAGTTTCTGTTGCGCAGGTTCTTGAGCTCCTCTTGAGCCTCGTGCAGCATCTCAATGCATTCAGAATATTTCTCCTCCAGCTCCTGAAGCTACAACACACAAATGATGCTGTTATGATTCCAGTCAGACATAATTTGGAGTCTGGGGTCTGATGATTCATTAATCAATGTGTGTAAGTCAGATACCTCTGCTGTGAGCTGCCTCTGGGCATCCTTAGCAGCCATCAGGTGCTGAGAGAGCTCTTCATTCTCCACTGCAAACTACACACAAACACATGGATGAATTCAACTGCTTTGGTAACTTCAAATGCAGAAATACTCACTGATTTGGCTTTCTTTTGCAAATCGACAATCTGTGACAGAAGGTGTGTGATTTCTTCCTGCTGGCGAGAGGCATCCTCAGTCTTGCGTGCCAGTTCCTCAGCAATAGCCGAGATTTGGAGACTGGACAATCCTAGGAACACACAAGAGAAGTAAGAAGATGATCTAAAAAAATGATCTGATTAAATCAGATGAAACAAAGTGCTTACTGAGTTCATTGACACAGTCATTCACCAGCTGTTGTTCCTTTTCCTCATATGTTTCTGTCTCGGACTTCAGGTGACTAGCCTGCAAGGAAACAAACATGCTTTACTTGTTTATATATGTGTTTGAAACTTACTGTGTGTCCTCACCTCTGAGCGCAGTGATAGGTTCTCGTCTTCCAGCTCTTTGAGTTTTCTCTGTAGCGTGTCATTCACAAATACTCCTGATGCTGCCTCCACCCTACTCTTCTTACCCCTGAATAAAAGCCAAGCACAAACATAGTAGCTTTGTCATTTTAAAAAGCATTTTAAACTTGCTACTAACATTGGAGAACAACTTGAGTCTTCTTCACTCTCTTCTGCAGCATTGGTATAAAACTGCAGGAGCTCATCCTTGAGATTGAGTTCATGGTGTAACTGGGCGACCTGAAAATGCAAACGTACTGTAAATGTATTTGTTTGTCTCTGTCACACAAACAGAAACCCATTAATTGATTTCATTCAGCACCTCCTCTGTGATTTGTCCCACTTGCTCCTCCAGATAGTCATTTTGCTCGGTCAGAGTTCGATTCTTCTTGAGGAGAGATTGTCCAATCTTTGCAGCCAGTTCAAGGTCTCGCTCTTTCTAAGTTGACACAAAGATGATGCAAAGTTTTAGACACAATAATGTACAATCAGAGGACACAAAATACATCACTGCTGGTGTGCTGGATGTATATTTGTAGTTTTATACACTACTACTTTAGGCTTAAAGAGCTTACCTCCTCTAAGAGACGGGTAACAGCGTCGATGTCATGGTAAGTCTTTGTCATCTGGCCCACTCTGTCTGCACATAGCACTGCAAGAAAACAGCACAGAAACAAACATGGCTCTTTAAACGTGCAGAAACTAGTGCATGCTGTCGCGACATTATTGCAAACTCAAATTTCAAATGAACGATTATAACTTTAAAACTTGTGATCCAGATGCATCTACAATTATGCAACACAACTCGTCCATATAGATCCACAAGCACTTCCATCACCAATGGCTGTTCGTTGAAAGGGTCAAAGTCAAAGGGTGAAGGGCTTCCATGGCGCACGGCATTTGGATTTGTAACCCCTGAGGTGATAGTGCCTATTGATTTGGCGGCCCACTCAATACCATTCTGAGTAAGGTCAATGCATTATAATATTGTATAATCCAGTTAGTAAAGCAATGTGCTTAAAAAAAAAAAAACATACAGTAGCTTTAATTTATCAATTTGTAGAGGTCAGGAAAAAATTCAAGTTGAAATATTGCTTTTCATAAACTTCTTCCACCTCAAACTGCTGTAGATTGCAATAGGCACAAAACTATTTTGGAAAAACAATTTTAATCTTAGCACTCACGCCATGTAAACACATCCAGATTCCACCAAAGTTACCTTTATTGTCTTCATAATAAATCCAGTTGTTCAGCTGCCTTTCGTGCATCTCTGTCATGTTCAAATCGGGCTGGTTGTCCATCTCGTCCATTTCTCTTCACTCTTCACTGATTGTGACTGTCAGGCGCAACCAGAGACAACTAGACCAAACTGTCGCCCACACACTTCCCCCTCTGTGGAACATTGCCCTCCTACTGTCAGACCTGTGAAAGCTGGCATTTATCATTAGGGAGCCCAGTTCAATTGCCTCCGCTGTGTGGTGAAGAGATCATGTGACTGTCTGGATTTGAAGCGCAAGAGCCAATCAAAAGACTGAAATATACTTTGGATATCTATTCATTCCTTTTAAATGGAGTTTGTTTATTGACTAGGTTCCGGAGCAGGACCACGCCTCAACCAACCCATTCTCCACACAGCCAACCAGTCCTGCCTTCGCCTAGCCACACCTCTAATTACCCGGATGTCCGATTTGTACCAGCCATGCCTATTCGACAATGTTTGTCTGAAACTGTCAACCCCACCCTCCCTCCCTATATCTGCTTCTTTCAACGCCAATTCTCCTGCTCTGAGCGGGTCCTGAAGAGCTGGGTACACGCCTGAGACAGAGCCCACACACACATTCTCAACCCAGCGAACATCATCATCTCACCTTTAATTAAAAAAAAATCTTAATCGCACCTTCTGTTGTGGCGTGGTCCTTGCAAGTGAAACGCCCCTTTTTACTAGATGGGAAAAAAATACTTTTAGGATACCACAATATGATGATACTCACAAAAATGAAATTCATTCACTCATTCGTACAAATGCTTTGACAAGAACAGACGATACAGAAGAGAGCGGGAGCGCTTCACTGGACTTTATGTGACAGGTGCTCCTCCAGGATGATCACAGAATATAAAATTATGCCCTGATGAAAAAAAATATTGAAGATAGGCAAAGTAGTCTGAGGCACAAGTCCTTTCCTCCCACTTAGAATAAAAGGCTTTGACAAGAATATTGACCTCTACTGAGATGATACTATTTGATTAGACACTGGCACAACTTAGGAAAACATTAGGAAGCATACAAAAGCATTTATAACAATGTGAGGACACAGCTCCCCCTAGTGCAATTAGATTGCATCCACAGGCCAAGCAATCCGAGGGGGATATATAGATACAGTATGAGACCTAATGTAATACATATTACCATAATATAACTTCATTGAAATTCTGTCTTAAGATATAAGGCACCGTGCCAAATGTGTAGCACTCAACCAGGAAAGTGGAATAAAGCATCAATTAACCACCATTAACGTTTCTACAGAACGATCAAAACGAATAAAGGTGGTTGACAGACTTTGTTACTTACAGAAGTATTTAAGAGTTTCTTCAATCTGCTCAGTGGTCAGGTCCAGACTGGTCTCAGGGGCCACGAGCGGAGTGTGCAGCCAGTCGTCATGGTCATATCCATACACAGTGTCTGCACGGAGCCGATAGACTGGGAGCTGCTCCTCCAGGAGACTGATGATCTCAAATTCAGGTAAGTCAGTGCTGTTGCACACATCTAGAAAAAACATAACACTTTTCAGATGATACTATAAAGATCTCCTGATACATGGTATTTTTACAATAATAATGTTGTGTGCAAGACTTAATGTTGTGTGCAAGACTTAAAGGAATAGGCCACCGTTTTTACATACTAAGATATGTTCTTACCTCACTTTAGACGTGTTAATATATCCCCGTCTGGTCTTTGTCCGTGCGCTGTGCCAGGCAAACGGAGCACATACGCAGCCTCTCCCACAAGTCAAATAGCTCCGAAAAAGCTCACGATAGAAGTTACCAAGCTCTTCCACGTGTTCCCTATTTAAATAAAGTTACGTGAAGTGTTTTCATGCGAAGTATAAAGGTTATTGACGGAAGTGAGCGGGGGGAAGTCTTTAGGAGTTACTGCGCGGACGCTGTGCTCCTCGTATCATTACGCCTCACAATATAGTCCCCCTTTTTATTTGCTAATAAAATCGACACGTTACATTTCTGTGTAAATATACTTCGCATGAAAACACTTCACGTAACTTTATTTAAATAGGGAACACGTGGAAGAGCTTGGTAGCTTCTATCGTGAGCTTTTTCGGAGCTATTTGACATGTGGGAGAGGCTGCGTATGTGCTCCGTTTGCGTGACAGAGCGCACGGACAAAGACCAGACGGGGATATATTAACTCGACTAAAGTGAGGTAAGAACATATTTTAGTATGTAAAAACGGTGGCCTATTCCTTTAAGCCACTTTGCCTCCAGTGCTACACTGATGTATGATAAGTGAACGGGTGAGTGGTTTCTTGTTGTGCTTTGAGTGCTTTAAGTGAGTAGTGGAGATGGAAGGGCCATTTATCATTGCAACATACCTGTGATGGTCTCAGCGTCCCTGCACTCAGGCACTGTTGGCTGGGTGGCCTCCTGGTTGGGCTCCCCCTCACTCACATACTGCTCCTCCAGGGTGTGCCACTGCCCCTCAGAGTCTGGGTCTGGATCTGGGGGCAGCGGGGGGCCTGAGGAGGCCAGCTTTGCTCACCTCTCACTGCCTCTGAGAAACACGGGCCATGGGCCTCTGGAGCTGGACAGCACAGCCAGTCTGAAAGTAAAAACAGCTTGTAAGAAACGTTAATATAATGACACTGAACCAAAACTAAACGTGAACAGATAGATCAAGTGCTAGAACCTGCAGTAAAGACCGTTGGATGTCGAGCGGGTTGGATTCAGACTTACAGAACACCCCTGTGTGCTCCCTCATAATTTCCAGTCTTTATTACATTATTGAACTCCGTGGCATGACAAGAACTTGTCTGCTACTATATGGATCAACCTCTTATCATTCTCTAATGCATGCACTCAGCATATGTATTGACTCTACAATGTGCTTTCATGCTGTTTTGTAAATAGGGCTGGATACTGTTAAACGATACCACGATGGTATTGGACAAAAAGTTTAGGGACACTCGGCATCGAAAAAAAAATCTTATATCTTTAGATCTAAGTTTTAATGCTGTTGGTCCAGGGGCAGCATTAAAGGAAGTGACTTGGTTATTTCATCTAAAATAAATGATTCCAAAAAAAATGGTACCCAGCCCTATTTGTAAGCATGCAGTTGTAATATGGTATTTGATCACAGAATATTTTGTCCCACTAAACTTATGACTCTGCTGATGCTGGAGCTTGACCACTCGTTCAAACACAGAATTAAACTAATCAGTAAACCCCCTTTCAATCCAAGAACAATGGCAACTCTAGTTTAAACTGCTTACCAAGGGCTACCTATGGATATTTATTATTTATTATTCAGACTAATAACATGTCACAGAGACCTTACAGATGCGTCTCTTGTACTCGCCAGGCTTTTGGCTCTGGTTCACAGCATTTCCAGCTCATTTGAGAGTCACATCAAACAGCCTGTGATCCGGTTATAAATAGACCAAGACAAAAGTGACAGCATGTGCAAGGTATTTAAAGCTAAAAATGCCTTGGTGTGTGCTATCTCAGACACCAGTTATAAAGCAACGTGGACAGCTATTTTTGATTTTTATGAACACAACATTATTCATTTTTTTCCTTGTCATCATGTGAAGTTACAGTGATATGACCCCCATTGTGAGGGAGTGGCTTTAGCTCCATCAGAACGTGGCGACAGGATGCTGATTTGTTCTGCATCCTCAACATAACTCTTTAAACCTACAGCCTCTGCCGCGTTTACAGAATCAGCTGACCTTTAGGCTGCACAATTACATCATTTACAAAGGTCTGGATGCATGCAGGTCACGTTTGTCACTTACTCTCCTCCGCTCCGGACCCCCAGACGGGCAGGTCTGTGGTCACAGTGTGGTGCGGTGTCCGGCAGTAGCAGTCGCCTTGTTAATGGATGACACCCTCTGTCCCTGCCCAGGGAGGGAGACAGTAGGCCTGCCTGATGGAGGGCAAAGATGCTTGGTCGGTTCTGAGCGCGAGGAACTGCGATCCGAGCGCAGGATGCTGGGGCTGTCAGGTTCTCGCAGTGGGGGTGAGCAGTGCAGCCTTTAGCCCGGTCCACTGCTGTTGTCCCACAGATGTGTCCATGTCCCTGAGGCGCTTGTCGGTGTTCTCCTCTCCTCAGCCAAAACACCTCCGTTAAACCTACAATCACTAGCGCATTCGTATCCGGTCTGACTCTTCAAAGTAAAACCAGACGAGGTTATTTAAACGTAGTGTCTGGCATGATACACTTCCAATTTATTATTTCTGACTCTTTCCAAGTCAGCTCTAAAAATGCGCGTGCAAGAATTTCTGATTATTTATTTGTAAATCTAAGCAAAAGGTTCTATTTGAATATAAATTAGGCCTTGTAGTGTATTTATAAACTATACAGTGCTGTGGCAGTATTCCGACTTGACATTTGAATAGAAGAAGGTAAAAATATCCTATTATAAAATATATAGGCCTACATTATAGTTTGCGAATTGCCCGGTTGTAGTGGGTGTAAGTATCCCAATGAACAACAGGGGGCAGCAATTCTGCTTATGACAAAGATGCATGTGTATGAAAAGCTCTAATTCTAAGTTGTATTTTCCTGGTTAAATAAAGGTCAAATAAATAAATAAAAGAAGAATGGCAGTGTGGGAATGCTGGTATGTTTCACTCATGACCTTTGCCTGTTTTCAAGCCATTTCCACAAAGATAAAATATGTTGTACTGGTCGGTTATCATGAACTTTGTGGACAGTGTGAGTGCATCCATCTGTGCTTAAACACCAGTAAGATGATGGTGATCGACTTCAGGGGGAGGACACTACCGCACACACCGCTGAACATCCAGGGGGAGGACAGTGTCAAGTACCTGGGTGTTCACCCCAACAATAAACTGGACTGATCCCACAATGCCCTGTACAAGAAAGGCCAATGTTGCCTCCACCTTCTGAGGCGACTGAGGTCCTTCGGAGTGAGCAGGCCTCTGCTCAGGACGTTTTATGACTCTGTGGTAGCCTCTGCTCTCCACTACACTGCCATGTGGTGGGCCCCGGACAGCACAGTGCGGGACAAGAACAGACTGAACAAGCTGGTCAAGAGGGCCTGGGCTCTGTGGAAGAGGTGAGGGACAGGAGGTATTAGCCAAGCTCTCGTCCAACGTGGACAACTCCTCCCACCCACTGCATAGGACTGTAGAGAAGCTGAGCAGTTCTTTCAGTGGGAGACAGAGACACCCTCAGTGCAAGAAGGAGGAAGTAAATAAGTAAGTACAGTGCTTTATTTGTCGTTGTAAGTAAGTGCCTTATTTGTCATTGTACAGTTGTATGACAAAATTGTGTTCAGGTGTTAGTTAGTCCTGAGCTGCTGCGACTGAGCGCGCCACTATTGTGGGCCAACCTGACCCAGCATGTTTTTTGACGTAGGGGAACCCGGAGCACCCAGAGGAAACCTGGCTGGCTTCAGTGCTCCGCTGAAATGATGCAGCTCCTCCACCTTCCACTTCTTCCTGCGCAGCTCCCTCCGCTCCACAACAGTCTTTCACCATCTCCTTGTTTGTCCTTTATTACCCCTTAAGCTCTAAAGAGACATATTTGGCTCCGCCCCCCTTGTGTCTGCATCTCCGGGGCCATAACTTTCGCATACAAATACTGTCAGTCATATTTTTCACCTCTCCGTGTTCAGTGGACTCTCAGCAACACATTCATCCACTCCAATTTAAAATCAACAGATCCTACCTCAAACAGCAAGCCACAATATGTCAATTTGTCATAATTCGTTGTACATATTTTGGTCAGTGACAAATAAATGCCATTGAGTAATGTTTTTGGAAAAAATGGTGTTCATTTTTAGACAGGGAATACAATTTTGTGACCCGATATGTCCCTACGACTAAAATACTTAATTTCTGTTAAAAAAAAGAAAAAAAAGAAAAAGTAAAAAATTATTATCATTTTTTTTTATTTGGCACAATTTGGCACAGTTAGATTCCGCCTGGACTTTTTTTTTATAACGCATGTATAACTTCAGTGTTTTGACCTACTGGTATTTTGTTGACTACAGGGAGCACACATTATATTGATTTTTTCCATTTCTGTTCTTGCTACAGCACAGACAGAGAAAGAGCATTTTTAGGTGCAAATATGTGTTTTTTATTCAGGCGGAATTTTGATTTTTCTGTTTCAATCTAATTTTTACTTACAAACTGTAATTTGTAAAAATTATTTTTCACTGAAACAAAAAGTCCCAAGGATAAAGTTTATTTTGGTACCAAGATTAGCCATGTACCCCTTGTAGAGGCTGAGTTAAACCCAAATAAACACATGTATAGCATTTTGGGGAAAAGGGCCCTAGACAAGAAAGGGTTAAATACCTGTAGCGCCCTTTCTGACCCCTCCACTGTGCTGCAGGTATGGAAGCTCTTGTATTCCTGTGTGTAGGTCTCAAATGTCTTGAGTCCCTAAGCTAACGTGAGCTGTTAGTTTACTTTTAAAAAAGCTGGGTCCTTCATGGCTGGTACAGACTCTCTGCAGTGAAAATATCTCACAAAAACACAGCAAAGATGTACAAAAGTATCCAGTGAAACAATGTGGAGCACAAAAACTACAAATACAGTTCACAGAAAAAGGCAAAAAACGCTGCATATGACACCATTTTTGCTAAATAGTTAAATCAATTATATTTAAGATTTCTTTAGTTTGTCCACTTTTGTGATGTTTATTGTTTCACTTCCTGACAGGCAGTGACATACACAAAAACATAAACTGTTGCCATGCAACCATGTTATGTCAATGGGAAAACAGATGGTATCCATCCAAATAAGCCATATTTTCAAAAGCATATGCACTTTAAAGCTTTTTATTCATTCCAATAAGATACTGCTATTTACAATTTAATTGTTTGCACACTATCCTGTCTTCGATTGCACATTTTCCCTGTCTTTTTGCATCCCTCTGAGTGTTCTTGAGAGCTGATGTAACAAGTGAATTTCTCCATTGTGAGATCAATAAAGGCTAATCTTTTCTTATCTTCATTTTGAACAGCCCATCTCCATGAATGTAAATAATAATAAACAATGTATTGGTTTTATGTACTGTAGTGGTTTGCCGGACACTCAAAGACACTTTACATTGCATCAATCATTCACTCCATACTTGGTGGTGGTAAGCTTCTATTGTAGCCACAGCTGCCCTGGAGTAGACTAGGGGAAGCGAGGCGGCCAGTCTGCCCTTCCAACCACCACCAATAACTCACTCACACACTGGGACGGACCGATGGCAGATTTGCAGCCTCGCTTCCGTCACTATGAGATGGTCAAACCAGGCAATCGTAGAGGGGCCCCCAAATTGAAGGATGCCTTTAAACCAGTGAGTTTGTAGATCAACAGTTGTTACAGTCAATATAATAGAATAACTTTATTGTCCTTCATTTGTAGAAAGTGTACAACAACAAGAAATAAAATACATTCAATAGATAGTTGAAATTACCATAATAATTCAGGCAAAGGAAATCTAAGTTTTTGACAATAAAAGGAACTCAAAATATTGGTTTAAAACACAGGGAAGCCCCAGTTTAGGGTAATTCCCATTGTAAAACATAATAATAATTTCACAAAATCTGGTTTATTAATGTTTGTTTTGGTAGTATATTTTATGGCTCTATTTCACTATACAGTTTTTAATCAAAAATGGCCTACATCAAATTTAAAGTTTTAAATATTAAAAATATTGTATTGAAATCATCAAACCTCACTTTAGTATCCCACAACCACTTCAGGCGTCACGGCCCTGTTCTAGGCTTCCTGTAAAGCCAGAGTAAAAATACTGGTAGCTGATTGGAGAATTAAACCAAGCAGAGATGAGTTGAGAACGGCTGTTGGAAATGGGGCTTGACGCAAAACTTGTAAACGCGCATCCAGCTGCCTTGAATACGCAGCATTTTTATGATTAGAGTCGCTCATAAATATTCATTTCGGTTTGCACTATAAGGGGGAAGAGGCACAAAGACAAGCTTTGAACCTTTTTTTTTTTGAGCACATAGCGTTGTGGCTCATAGACGTCTGTGGCGCGCAAGAGGAGCGAGGGGAGTGTACAGGCTATTTTAT
Organism: Gobius niger; assembly: GCF_951799975.1. NCBI lineage: Eukaryota > Metazoa > Chordata > Actinopteri > Gobiiformes > Gobiidae > Gobius > Gobius niger. The sequence goes on from NC_136865.1 coordinate 13,296,379, forward strand.
TCTGCAACCTCAGGACGGCCACTCAAGTGGGAGCTCGCGAGTGGATACGCCATCACGTGGGATTTGATTTATTCTTCTGTTGTTGTTGTTTTTTCCTCCTTTGTTTATTTTCAAGAAAGCATAGAGCAACGACGGACTTGAATCCGCTTCCTTTCCAAACAGCAGGAATGAATTTTGACCAGATCTTAGCTGCTGTTGGAGGGTTTGGAAAGTACCAGAAGATTTTGTACATATGGATATGTTTACCAAATGTGCTGCTTGCTTTTCACATGATGGCAAGCATCTTTACTGGAGCCACGTCGCCCCATCTTTGCCTGGACAGCCTTGACCCTGCTGTGCGCAATGAGACATCCGATTACACAGCGCTTATTCTTAACTCCAGCAACCAAGATTCTTGTTCATGGTCCGAGAGTTCACTGCAGAGGAACAACTCTGCTCCCCCGCGGTGCGTCCATGGATGGGTTTACAGCAAAGAGACATTCCATAGCACGACAGTCACTGAGGTAAAGGATCGCATTATTTTTATCATTTCATATTTCTTTTTCTTCTTCTTTTACATCTCCATGTCTAATGATTATCAGGACACCCCCTAAAATGCTCAGGCAGACCAAAAATTGTGGTTAATGTTTTGTGAAGATGAACTATTTTTAATGAAACCTTTAACCCTAAAATGCCATGAATGTGCAGTGTTGCTTACGCACATGTTTTGTATGTGCAGTGTGTGGACAGTGTTGGTATTGACTGTCTATACGTTTCTTTACTTGAAAATGAGAAGCAAATATATCTAAATGGTCATCACACAAACGGGACTTTCAGCATAATTACTTGTGCACACTCTGCTGCATGGTGGATCTATGCCCCATTGTTCAGTTCAGTTCAGCCTCCAGACCACATAATGTTGTGTATGTTAAACGCCTGTAACACATACTACTGTGTCCTTATTCACCAGTGGGACCTGGTGTGTGAGAACGCCCGCCTCAACAGCATCGGTTCATCCATCTACATGTTTGGCCTGTTGGTGGGATCACTGATATTTGGAGCTCTTGCAGACAAGTATGTTGCGTTATATAAAGAACTGAAAAAAGAGATACAGTTGTGCACCGGCCTCATCATCGAAGCATGACCGCAGAGAGCAGATAATTCCAGTCACATTTCTTTATCTGTTGCCTGCATTTGCCTAAATGACCTCACACCTCATGGGAAAACCATGTCCCTTCCGGAGTTACTTGGTCAGGTAAATGTAAATGAACAGATAAAAACAAAGAACCGGAACAAACACAATTCTATATAGTGGTACCCATTTTTTAGCATTAAATATTCCACTTGTTTGCAGCCAAAATAGCATGACATAAGCACAGGGTGAGGTTAAAGTTCACATAAATAATGATTAAAACTAGCTTTCCTGTATGTTTAAAATACAATGCGTTAAATATATTTGTCATTCAGAAAAAAAAAAGTCTGACATGTTGCGCTTGATACCTTTATGTCAGTCAGTACTTAAACCACATAAAACACTAATCTTGGGCTATTTTTGTCTACAAAGGTATGGCAGGCGCCTCATTCTGCTGCTGTCCATTGCACTTCAGACAGTGTTTGGAGTGGCTGTGGCCTTCGCACCAAACTTCATTGTTTACGTGATGCTGCGCTTTGTTGTCGGTTCAACAATCTCAGGAGTCATCATCAATGCTTTTGTACTTGGTACTGACACACACAAACAGCATGCCAATATTACACATTAGAAGTAAAAGCCGGGGTAACTGACTTTTTTTTTTTTTCCTACCTCAGAGGTGTAAGTTTTATACACAATAAAAACAGAGCTTGTTGTTGCATTGTCTTCACCTTAAATGTTTATTGGGCAATGGAAGATAGAAGTAGAATCTAAATGAGTGCCATCTATTTTGGGGGTGGTCCCTCCCACTTTGCCACCGCTAAAGCTAAAAATGTCATAGTTTTAAGACAAAGAATCAGGTACCCCCGCTTTAATGTGATTTTTGCATGGCTTATACACTTAATGACAAACATTGTATCATCAACATTTGCAGAACCTTTCAGCACTGATGTAACGTTTCTACAACAAATGATCAACTATCTCTGTTTAAAAATGCTACAAATTCACTATCATAGACACTATCATGTCATTTGTAATAGTTGTAGTAGTTTAGTAGTTTTAGGGATGCACCGATCCGATACTGGATACTGGTATCGGATATCGGAGCCGATACTGGAAAAAATACGAAATTGAGTATCGGCAACAGATATCCGATGCTGAACGGATACTAGTTTTGGCTCTCAACGCCTTAAAAACACAACTTTTACCGCCTTAATCTAAGTGAATATGGGCATGCTGTATATAATTGTATAGCTAAGAACCAGGAGGATTCAGTTTTGATGAGCGATAACCTTATTCTGATCACCACGCAAGGCTGGGTCAGAAACTATGATAGAAATAATACCTAAAGTTGCCAGATAAAATAAAATTGACCACTGCTGAAGCCAAGTGTTTGTATTTTAGTTTAAGAAATAACTGATCTAACATATCTGTAATGATCAGATCGCTTAATGTGAGTTGTTTATATTAATGTAACCTAAAGCCTGTCATATACCCAAGGATATTTAGTGTAGAAAAGTCATCCTTGTTAAATGTTTATCCAAGAGTTTATCAATATATATATAATTGATAATTGATCTGTAACATGGCAATAAAATATGACTTTAATTGAATCTTCTCTATTTTAAGATCAATACGTTTTTCACTCAGAGAAAGCCACTTTTAAGAAAGTCTCTTGGTATCGCTAAATATTGGATATCGGCAATATTTAGCGATCAAACCCCAGTATCGGCATTGGTATCGGTAGCAAAAAAGCTGGATCGGTGCATCTTCAAGTAGTTTAGTAGTTTTCTTGCACTTCGAAACAAATTCATTCATTGCTTGCTTGGTAAGACATTAACATAATCCTAACATTTTGGTTGTGCATGTTTCCTCCCTCTCTCCACAACATCCTACTCTACCCATCCTCTGCACAAATGCAACACACCACCTCAGTTTAACCCTGCCCCATGGTCCTGTTGTCTCCTCTTCCCTCCACCCCACAACCTTGTTTTTTTCTCTTAAGGTACTGAGTGGACATGCACCAAAAGACGCATGCTGGCTGGCATCACCACCGACTATGCCTTTGGCCTGGGCTACATGCTGATAGCAGGCATAGCTTACCTTATACGAGACTGGAGAAAGTTACAACTGGCAATATCCATCCCCGGCTTCCTGCTTACTTTCTATATATGGTGTCTAAACATCACACACACTGTGCATTCATGGGTTTTTTTTGTACCTAAAGGCTCTCTTTGTGAAGCTCATCTTCTTCTCTCATTCCCTCTTTGCACTCCACCTCTGCCTGCTCTTCATCCTCTGCCAGGGTGCTTCCTGAGTCCGCCAGGTGGTTATTAGCCAACAACAGAAAAGACGAGGCCATTGAACTGCTCCAAAAAGCTGCGCTAGTGAACGGCAGGGTTTTACCCCCCTCGCTGCTGGCGGGCCTCTGCACAAAGGTCATTATGTGAAATATGTTTGTAGAAATCAGACGTGACAAAGATTTCACAATGTGTGTCAAATTCAAAGGAAAGAAGAACATTCAAAGACAATTCTTTTCTGCGTTGGCCTGAAAGTGCTTCAAGTGCACTTAAAGGGAGAAGAAAGGGAAAACCAAACAATAACAACATATACAGGAGAAAGTTAAATACAGGGATAATAATAATTCATCAGTAAAACAATTCTAGGAGTTAAGAAGATCAGTGATTCCAACTTCACTGTATTTTGGGCAGAATTCTAACTATTAGCAGCAGCAGAGTGAAAAGACTTGTTTGTCTGTGAATGGACAAACAGACTTAGTTTTACTGAGAGTTCCCAATGAGAGGTGTTTTATACACACTTTAGCCAATGATAAGTGCACATTCTTCATTATGAGACATATTCAGCTGGAACAGATAGGAGGACAGTTTTTTATTTTAGATTTAAATCAGAATGTAAAACATCATGGCCATCATTAATCATGAGGTCTTCACATTTCATCTCGGACAAGGCGCATCCTTCAGATCCCTGTAAGCATTTGTGATTGTAATGTTTGAACTGACAAAAGAACAGATTCCCAGGCACATCTTTGTCAGCTGAGCCAAGGGAAGAAGCATAGCACCACCATGGGAAAAATAGAAGAAACAATCAAGAAGCCCCTTGAAAATCAGCTATCATATGTTAATATGAAAAGATAATATAAACTTTGTATAGCACCTTTTAAGTTTACAAAGCTTTACATTCAGTCAAAATACAGACTACATACCGTATTTTAGTACATCTAAATCCTGTCTACAAATGTGTTTTTATGCATGTCTCAGGAGGAACAGTGTGAGACTGAATGTGGAGACAAGAGTAGTCACACAGCGCTGGATCTTGTGCGTACCCCTAAGATGAGAAAACAATCCCTCATCCTCTTCTACATCTGGTAATTCACTTAAATTCCTCCTACACTCAAGTGCCATACATTTATGAACAATTTGCTTCCCTTCATCCAGGTTTGTGAATGTGTTGGTGTATTATGGCCTGTCGTTGGGAGTCTCCAGGCTGGGCACGGACCTGTACCTGACCCAGTTTGTGTTTGGCCTGGTTGAGATTCCTGCTCGCACTGTCGTTCTGTTTGTTCTTCCATATAGCCGCCGCTTCTCTCAGAGCGGCTTCCTGGCAGTTGGAGGACTGGCTTGTCTTTTCATGTTCGCTGTTCCAGAAGGTACTGTCTGCCTTTATGCACATTTAAGTAGCTATGGTTTTCCAACATGATGATATGATTTGTCATTTTAAAGATCAGCCCAGTGTCCTGACCGGTCTTGCCATGGTGGGAAAGTTTGGAATAACAGCTTCCTTTGCTGTGGTCTATGTGTATACTGCAGAGATATTCCCAACTGTCCTTCGGTAGGCCTTCTGTGTAATCCCATTTGGGAACCTTTTGAGTGTGTGGAATTTAACATATATTTCCTATGTCTACAACTCACAGCCAAACAGGGATCGGTGTGTCCAGTATGTTTGCCAGAATGGGTGGCGTTTTAGCACCTATTATTAACATGATACAGAACCACAGTCCTGCAACACCACTGGTTATCTTTGGGACTACCCCGTTGCTGGGGGCTGTACTGGCTCTGATGCTGCCGGAAACTGCAAACAAACCTCTGCCAGACACTGTGAAGGATGTGGAAAACTGGGAGACCACGTAAGACGTCAACATACTCTAAAACACCAGTTAAAAAGTGGCAGCTTCTAGATGTTAATTCCCATCAGTCACACCACACTCATACTCGCATTCTCAAACATCCTGGCATATTGTTCATGTTTTTAGTGGGAGGGGAAACCTATGCAGACACAGGGAGAACATGCATACTTCACACAGAACGCCCCCCGTCCAGGTGGGAATTGAACCCAGGACATTTGAGCTGTGAAGCACAAGTGCTAAACACTCTACGCTGTATCATTTAGAAAATACCACAGTACAGTTGACCAAAGTGACAAACACAAATCAAACATTCAAAATGTTAAGTTTAAGTTTACTCAAAAACAAGCACATGACAGTATAAAATGCATATCATTTTGTGTTAAATGCCAGTGAAAGAGGTCAGTGTGACGTGTAACCTTTTTTTTTTTGGCACTTGACAGTGAAAAACCTAAAGAATCTGAAGATCTGAGCCAAACCCATGGCTGAGAGTCTCATCAACTTGCAAGCCACACACAGAAGCTCACTTCTTCACTCTTGCAATGCCATTAAATAGACTGAGCCAACTTCATTTCATCACTCCACTTTTTTGCATTGGCGTACTGTATGTCAATTTACTCTCTATGCAATATTCAGTTCATCAACAGGAAGAGCAAGCACATGACAAAACAGTCTGTTTTGATGCCAGGCTGTTTTTTTTAATTCTTGTAGAGTTTTAAAAATAGATGTAGTGGCACACAGAATTTGTGTCTGTTTTATACTGATTATGTAACGTAAGTGCCAGTGTCACCTACAGACCACTGGACCAGTGGAAAAAGATGCACACGTGTATTAATTAATGATCCATTAAACTTGCAAAGACACAATGTCCTTCAGGATTTTTTGGTCTGTACTTTTTGTAGCATGCTGCTTATACTGCAACAAATACAGGTTTGTGCAGTGTCTGAATGCCTTCTCCTTTTTCTACTGCATTTAAAGAAACAAAGGATCTGTTTACACTTTAAAGGGCTATATTGTTTACAAAGATTTATGGTGATGCTGTTTATTTATGCAACTAAAAAAAAAGCATTTTTGATACAACAGATGTTCCACTTAGTCTCACATGGTGGAAGTTTATTACAAACCAAAGGAGTGTAGGAAACTTCTTTCTTGTTAACATTTAGCTAAATAGATGATAGATGTGCGTCTAAAATAAAACTGCACTGATTGTGCATCCTCAGTGCAGATGGCAGCATGCAGTCAAATACACAAGTGTCATTGACAAAATAATCTTTATTGTATTTCTTCTTTTATTTCAGTACCATTGAAATACATTGCATTTGAAAACAACTTACTATTGCTTTTAGGAGGACTTTTACTTTGTGCAAAACACAATAAACATTTTAAAACCTGTATATGACTCTGTGGGCATTTTTTCTATTGGGTTTAAAATCACTAATTACATCAAGGCAACAGAGAAACTCACATTCATACTTGCAGTCACTCTCACTCCTCTCACACACAGTGGCATTTAGACTTGTAGCATGATAACTGTAGGCCTGTATATGCTCATGCTAAAGTCACATATGTAGCATCAGTGGTAACTCCACAATTGTTGTCCTTCATCGACATAAGGATGTAGCCATCATTGCCCCAATATGTGGACCAGGAGTTCTTTATCAGCCAGTACGGCTCCCCATCCAGATTGCCATATCCAACGGCCAGCACAGCATGATCCAGGGCAGCTGTGGTGTTACCTAAAGCAAAAACATCAAGGCGCTTTATAAAAAGGGTCTTAACATGTGTTATTGTAACAATAAACAACTCTTACCACATGCAGGTTCATAGTAGACTCCATGGCTATAAAAAACAAAAGATCGATGCCCTGCATCAATGCTGACAGCAACTGGTCCATTTTTGAAGAGTGCCACCTTGAGCGCTTCAGCATCACCTGACGTCACGTTGGTGTAGCTCTGAATACGAGCAGTGAGCTGGGACTCATTCAGGTGGCAAAACCCATTCTGTTCAACAGCAAAATATAATCCACAGTCATTTCAAATACGCTTAATAAAGAATTAAAAAAGGTTGGTAAACGTCTCTTCCCCAGGCCTTGTTCAGTTTTTTTAAGTCCTACCCTTGACACTCTTCCAGACTAGATCCTTAAATATTTGTGTACATTACCAATATATAAATTTGCATCATCTCACCATTCCCATATAACCTCCATATGTTTCTGTTGTGGCAATGCCTCCGTGCTTCATGATCCACTCATAGGCCCTCCACTCCTCACCCCCATCACAGCCGTTATTACCAAAACCCCAGGAGCAGTCCACCAACACCTGCTGGGACAGGACTTGCAAGGAGCCAGTCTGCAAAACAGAAAAACATCTATAACCCCGTCTCTCTGGCGGGTCTCACACACTCGTGTCATTGTTTTCTGAGTTCATGGGTGTGGTTTTATGGGTCTTGCGGCCCCTTCGCACAGCCAGGAGCCAGAACATGTTAACATGGAAGAGTTTTCACTTTACAGACTTTGGACAAACAAAAGTAACATTTATATTAAGTTGAGTTAGTTTACAGGAAACCTGACTGAAATGCAAAATCTTCCATGTTGTAAACCAAACAAAAAGAGTTTGTCACTTCAATTAAGTGCGACCAATTCTCATGATAAACTGGCTCAATGTGTTGCCCAGCAACACTAAAGAGGAATGTCTTTGCCATCCTGTTAGGTGCCTTAGCTCTTCATTCTAATGTTTATGGTGAAGCCCAAATCATAATATAACTGGACATACTACTTTGACAGTGTGGAAGCATTTGACTTTTTAATCACTTTATGTGAATAATAACATTTATGTTTATCTAAAAAGAGCATCATCCTGCAGCATTTCCACTTCAAAAGGCAATGTGTATGAATTCTTGATAATTCTGTATACTTATTAATTCACCTTCAGAAAAAGTGCGCCCTCTATGGTTCCAGTTGTGGCAAAGCTCCAACAAGAACCACAGATGGCTTGGTCTTTCACTGGGGTAACAGCACCTGAAACACAAGTGACTCAAAATATTACGGTTTGTGTCTTTTTATATATATTTTTTTAAATACAAAATACCACATACCATAGAGTCTCCAGTCCAGGGACTCCGGTACCTTCACCTGTTTATAAACTGGAGGGAAGGGAAGTCCTCCATTTAGGCTCTTGCTTTGCTTTCTTCCTCTCATCATTGCCATTTCTGACATGGTGCGATCAGACAGAGAGTTCAGGGCCAGAGAGTACGACAGCCCAGCTCTGTTCTTTGAGTGGACATACCTGAAAGTATTTACATGTGTGTTCACGTCATTATTAAAACAATGTGATAAAATGGATTCATTTAGCTTTTAAACATTAACCATGGGTGCTATATATTGTAACTAATGCTCCACGTACCGGAGATTATGGATAAAAGCATGCTCCCTTTCCTCATGCTCTCTTTCGTTGGAATACTGCCGCTGAAACTTGTCCTTGAAATGGTTAAAGATGCGCTGTGTATGACCCTCTGCTGAGGTGTGAATGAGATCTTTCATTGGATTGGCCAATATATGGTGCTCCACACCAGGCCCAGGAAATCCACCACAAGCCATACCTTTAAGTATAAAAAAAGAAATATAACATTAAATACCTAAAATAATATTGATTTAAAATCTAACAATAGTATTGTGTCATTTATGGATACCTTCAGGAAGTGAGAAGACTTTGGGGTCCACAGTAGAACTAAATACTTTGTAGTCCACTAGGTATTTGTCATAATGAGACCCCAGCAAGGTGTTATATCCCATCATCTCATAATGTAGAGGAGTGGCATCTGCTCCATTCTCTGAGCGGGTCACCCAGAGTGAGTAGGTATTCTTCTTGTTACCCACAGTGGTGACATTCTGCCAAACTTCACACAGAGATCCTCCATAGTACTCCATCCTCAGAAACTAAAGAGACACAGTCAAAATGTCAAGAACACCGAGAAATAAAATGGATTGAACCATGATCAATCTACGCAAGATTTTGGCTGGTTACAAGACATTGCTCCGTGATTAATGTTGCGTTCTCTCTTCTCACCTGGAAGCCCAGCACGTCTGGTACTGATGCCTGTGGCCCGACGACATCACCTTTGGTTCCATTAACCTGGAAACACTTCATCACATTGAGCTCTGCCTCAGTCGTCTCGGGACTGATCTTGTAGGAAGTGCCGTACTGCTGATCTGCCCCAAGCTGGTAAGTTGAAACTTGCCCTTTTTGATAGAAAAAAAACGTATGTTAGGAAGGAACAGGGCCTGGCGTTTTTGCTCACTGGTCACTGGATCTCATTTTTTTCAAAGGTTACAAGCCACTTGCTAGAATAAGGATGCCATGTTTAATTTATCGCATCTATAATGACACCCAAGCACAAAAGTTAGAAGTGCTAACGCAGCGTTTTTCATTTCTGTTTTTAATGGCTTTACGGTCTAGTCACACTGGTCTGACACAAGCCGTTTTTGGTTTCACATCACGTGATAAATCAGGAGTCATGTTTAGGATCTGCTCCTGAAGCTTACCATGATAGTAGTCAATTCGGCTAGACTTGGCTGCCAGGTCCAACCAGGCCTCAAATGGTTCCTGGATTTCAGCATATGGCAGTGAGATGACCCCTGTAAATGAGAGGTGTAAAACATTGTAAACAAGATATGTGAAATTAAGAATCTATCCTACTCAGATATACAATATACCTGTGACGTGATATGTTTTTCCAAAATCTGGAAGTGGAGGGACAGCTTTCCCCTTGGTTCCTACAAAAAGAGCAGTACTGAAATGTAATGCAAGTAGAAAATGTGACTTTTAAAAGTGATAAAATACTGTCTGTGGGTTATAGAGGAAAAGTGCATTGATGGTTTTAATGTGCAACAATGTTTCAAGTTAAGCCGTCAGGTTATGCCATGATAGTGCACTTCAAAGACAGCTACTTTGGGAGATAAACTGACGAGCAAAACAATGATGCACGAGTCATACGGTGGATTGAGCAGAATAAAACAAAAATCAGTCTCCCTGAAATAAAGATTTTGCAAAGTGGAGGCAAATATGACCCTATTGTGAAATAAAGTGAGTCTTACCAATGACGGTGCACAAGATCACGGCTGTTACGACATGCCCCCAACACAGCATGGTTTCTATTGACTAAAAGCAGGCACGCAAAACAGCAGATTACAAAAAACTAAACCATCAGCTCTAGACTGGCACTGTTCGACATAGACCCCGAAAGAGAAACAAGTCTGACAATACATGTAAACAGCATTTTATTTGGGGAAATGCGGTACCAGGATATTGACAACTACTTGCAACCAATCACAGCAGGACTTCTCGGCGCACCAACCAATCAGAGACGAGGAAGTGGGCTCCTTGGCTTTGCAGTCATGTGATTAATGTCATATGATCAAATTAGTTTTTTTTTGTTTTGTTAATGCGCTATCTATGGTGCTAAAACAGTGGCTTTTGATTAAACAACTGAGAGGATCAACTGGAGTTCAAGGTCCACAGAGTTACCACAATTGTATTCATTTTGCACGTGCGACAAAGAATAAAGCGAGGGTATTAGCTTTGACTGAAAAGCTTTGGTTCTAGCAAACTGTGAAACAAATTAACGTAGCCTTTAGTCACCCAGGTAGATTTTTCTTTCAGCCGTCGTAGCCTATCTCTAAAAATTAAAAATGTTATAGCAGGGCAAATTGGTAATTTTCATGCGACTAAACTGTTGTAATGCACCTAGTGATCGCTAGATGCCGCTATAAGTCTGCAGAATAAGTCGTGCTGCTCTTGGAATATTGGTCTACTCTGTAATTAAAATGGCCTGAGCCTGAGGTTCTACAGAAAGGGGAAAAAAAGCATTTATTTTAGTGCAGCGGCTAACTTTCCTATAGGCACTGTTCTTATCTTTCTCTGTCTCTTATCCTAAAAGGTTGATTCCATCACTGACCAGTGATGGAATCACTGGTCTTTACCAATAAAGAATCACTCAAGTTGCATGTCCAGTTTGATGGCATTTGGAGGTCATTATGAAATCACAAGACACTGAACAGCACGTTTAAGCACACTGGCACCAGGCCGAGGGCCTCAAGTGACCCAACTTAAATCTATCTTGTTGTCGTCTGCTAACCTGAGTCATGAGGTTAAGGACAGAGCAGGCAGTGTGGATGATTTACCGTTTCAGCTGTGGATAAAGGAACAGGAACACTGCTTACTAGGATAAAAGTTATCCTTATGGGCTATTTGTATGTGGGACATGCATTGATAAATAATCATAAATAAAGTACAGTATTAGTACAAAACACATTTATTAACAAGTATCACACAATGTCATATACAAAATCATACATGTATAAATATAGACTGTTTGCCCAACAGGATATGTTGCCTTTTGTGACCTACAATTTGTTTAAACAATCAGATACTGATCTCTTTAATATCTTAGTGGAAGATGAATGCTGTTTATTTACATCTCACACCAAATCTAACCCTTCAGCTTCCTTCAGATCACAGCTTCCATGTTAACTTGAAGAGTACATGAACAAGACTACTTACGATACCACAAGATGAGTCTTAGTGTTGCAACAATACAACAGTTAGAAAGTAAATGGGCTGTAATGTATGAGCCAAGAACACTGCATTAACAATAGAAATTGTTATGGGACAAAGAAATCATTTGACCATTGAAATTTTAAAGGTAATCAGTGCAATGGCAACACAAAAACTCAACAAGAAAAAAAAACCAAATCATTGAATTCATTATTCTAATTCTACTGTGTGTTTTTTTTAAAAGTAGCTCCTCTGGAAAAAAACCAAGAAGCAACACTAGGTTTAATTCAAATCTTTATCAAAGTAAGGATCACACACTTCTGAAAATACTGACCATTTCTGGCTAAGAAGAAAATATAAGTCTTGTTTGGAAACCCACTGTACTTTTTTCTTATCCACTTATATTTATAAAGTACAAATGTTATAATACAGCACCTTTAGTGTGCATCCAGGTCACAGTTTAACACGCTTCTTGTTCTTAGCACTTAAGAATCCATGGATGATGTTTATGATGGTCCATAATTGCTGTCCTTTACAGGCTGTTGAGAAGCAGAATGGGTGTAGGTGCGTTGGTCATGGCAACGTTCGGGCTCACATACCCAGGGTCATCACTTTGTTCATCTCCAGAGTCTCCTGTGTCTTTCTGAGCTACAGTCAATGTTAGTTTCTTCAGACCTGCCTCTAGTCCCTCTGCTCCTTCGGCTCTGTCACCTGTAAAATACAAGATTTCATGATCATGTGAATTACCTATCAAAAAAATGTTTTTTTTGTAATAATATAAAGCTACATCATAAACTAAAATCATAAAAAAGATGCTCACAATATACATTATTTGTTATGTTTGTTTTATATCAAATTATTATTATTACACATTCCAAATAACAGTTTTATCACAATTGTGTATTTCAAATGCTCCAAGGAAATTCAGTGTAATTTGAGAACGTCTAACCTGATTTAACAATGTAATGAGATTCTCAAATTCCTAATTCTAAACAGCAGTGTCACATTGGTAAATCAAACCATGTGTCAAGTGCCCACTCAGTACGAGATGGAATAAGCAATATATATTTTTGTGCAGGACGTTTTTGAGCATTACAATAACAGTAAAGAAATGCACACACAAAGTGGGGGTGATATGGGGAAAAAGGAGGCCACACACCTCTCTCCTGGTCACAGTCCGGAGAGGAGGCCCCGCTGCACTGACTGCGAGGACCCAGGAATGGAGAGTCAGGGCCATGACAGCTAGAGGGGCTCTCAGGCTCCACAGAGATGGGACAGGGTGACAGGGGGCACAGGATGGGAGAGGGCATGTCCAGGGGGGTGGAGGACGATGAAGACGGAGGAGTGGAGGTTTCTGTGTCTTCCTCTGAAGAGCTGCTACTCTGACTACCCTCTTCATCAAGGCACATGGACATCACTACAACACAGACACAGGGTAAATGTGGGGGTGACATCATGCTGTTTACAACCCCAATTCATAAATAGTTGACTTAAAATAAACCAATAATGTGGTTTTGCATTTTGCAGGTCTCTTGAAAATTGGGGTTGTTGTTGATGACTGAAAATGGATGTAAATGTTCTCCTGACTTACTCGACAAACCGTCTGATTCCATCTTGAAGTTGTCGATGTCCTCTTGGGTGGAGTCCTTCTCTGCGCCCACGCCTTGCTCTCTGGTGCCCAGAGCTAACGAGCGTCTTTGGGCATGGATCTCCTCTGAGATGCTCTCAAGATTGCGTAGTGCTGTGCGGTACTCTGCCTTGGCTATTGCTAGTTTATTCTGACGCTCGTCCACTTGACGCTTTAGTTGCTGCACGAGAGAGAGTGATATTGAGTAAATAACGTTTCAAAAATGTTTACTAGAGATGTTGCGCAGTAAATCTTGTTGGTCAGGTTTTTGGTACATTGGGAATGCTAAATGATCTCTGCCACTGTCTGTATAATATTCACACAGTGCACATGCTGGTAGCTTTACTGACAGCAAAAGCAAAGGGAGCAGAAGTAAAGTCTGCACTCTGTAGGAAAATGCTGCTACTTCACTTTGTTGTTTATGTATAAAATGAGAGAGAAATTTCAATCTCAAGTCACTGATGAATTTTAGAACTACACAGACACAAGTTTTTGTTTAATATGCACTGTTTTACTTTAACTATTCATCCAAATTGTAGTCTTTTATGCAATGAGGACTGTAAGTTAGTAGCTAGAGAGACATGTATATGTACAGGACATAGTGTACCAGATAAAACAATGACTTACTTCAAGCTGGGCGTAGTACTTGGACTTCAGTTCAAAGTATGGCCTGCAGGGGGAGGAAGAGAGAGAGAGAAAGTAAATGGGAGGGCCCTTCCGATTGTCACAAGAGAAGCACTGGCCAGTCCTGCCTTGTTAAGACTTTGCATTCCTTGGCTGCTACAAAGTGAGCACACCCCAGCATTGGCCAGTTACCACACCAAACATCTGGACCTCATCAGTTCAGCCTGTTTTCTCCCACTTCCACACTCTCGGAGGCCAGCGCAGGGGTAGACACATTTGCCAGAGAAAGGGCAGGCGTAGTACTAACCGGGACTTGTTGATGGAGCGCTTGAGCTTCTTCTCGAGTTGCTTCATGTGACTGATGCATGAGTTGTAGTTGGCGGCGGTTTTTCGGTGTTCGGCCTCGCTGCGTGTCCTTTCCTGCTCTGCCTCCATTACCTGTGCAATGGGAGAGATTAGGGTGATTACATAAATCGACCATTGCTTGAAATCTTAACCACATACTGCAATTAACATTTTTAAAGCATTAGTTGACTGAATAAGCACCACAATTTGTCCTATCTGATGGGAGCTATTTTTTTACTACGCCCTACGATTTTTATCTCTGTGCAAACAAACAGTGTCATACCCTATGTGTAGCGTGGTTTAGCATCTCTTGCCAGGCAGAGTCAAACTGACGACTGTCCTCCTCGAGCAGCCTCTCCTCAGCCAGGGCTATAGTTTCTTTGGCTGCTCTTAGTATCTCCATGGCCCGCTGGAACTCCTGAGTGGCCTTCTGGGCTTCGATCTGGGCCTGCACACAATAGAGTACACGCACAGTGAGTCGAAACACATGGACGTTGCACTGTTACACAAACAACACCACTAAAGCAGTGGTTCTGAACCATTTTCAGTGGGTCACGAGCCTTTCCCAGGAGACTTTAAACATGGAGGTGCTGAAAATGTGGAGTCTATTAAAATGACTGTTACCAAATTGTCTTAATCATAATTGCAGCTTTAAAGGCTTATCTAATAGTAATGAAATAATGATTTGGTGGGACAATACAGTATTTCTCATTGTACTAGGGATGTAACGATTCATCGAAAATCGATTTAAAATCGATTTAAACTGCTTAAAATGAACAGTCACAATGACTGTCACAGTTACAGTTTGTTACAAGGTCAAAAATGCACATGTTAAAATCGGGAACTTAAAATCGAATCGAATCGGTGCTTGGGTGCATCGTTACATCCCTATATCGTACATAAAGTTACATTTTTATGTGGGTCACGGATTTGGGTCATCCTAAGCAAAGATAAGTTTAAAGGTGGGAAGTAACTTAAACTTTAGTCAAATGTTTTCTAAATTAACCAGTAGAACAATTGTTGAACGCTGCTGCTACACTGCAGTCTTGAAGGCAACACACAATTCTTACAAGTTTGCAATAGAAGGAAATTAAATCTGGTAGCCATATCATCTCCACGCTGAGTGTCTATTTTTCTGACCTACATTTAAAGTGAAGGAGCCATGGCTGATTCTCTATGACAGCCATAGAAGGATGAGGAGACTCACTCTGAGTGGTGTGGCTTGAAGCCCTGATGAAAGAAAGTCATTAAGTCGATTTGACACAGTGACTGTGGGCGCTTCCTGCCAACAGTCAAATCAATGGGCCAGTTATTCTCATCATTCTCAACATATCTGGACCCACAGTCCTCGGTTGACACATAGGTCATGATAAATGCTCCACAGTCACACGTTTGGAAATCCATTTAATAAGCTTTTTCTGAGCCTTTTAGAGGCATATATGGATTTTTTTCCCCTGCTGGGTAGATTCTGCTCATCCCAACTGTGTAAATGTAATTGCCAATCTGTCCACAGTGACCGCCAGGCTCAACTTCTTTATCAATCTGTACTTGGAAATATTCTTCCTCAATCTCCGACCTTATCTTCCCACCTAAAGTTACATATCCATATAAATTAGACAAGGTTTTACATGATGCAATACTCTCCATTCATCTTGGCTTAATCAATAATAATAATAATAATAATGCATCGGTTTTATATAGCGCTTTTCTGGACACTCAAAGACGCTTTACATTGCATTATTCATTCACTCCATACCCGGTGGTGGTAAGCTACTATTGTAGCCACAGCTGCCCTGGGGTAGACTGACGGAAGCGAGGCAACCAGTCTGCACCATCGGCCCCTCCGACCACCACCAACCACTCACTCACACACTACATTCGCCAGGCTTCCTGGTGTTACTAAACGGTCTCCGATCCAAGTACCGACCAGGCCCTTCCCTGCTTAGCGTCCAAGGTCTGACGGGATTGGGCATCGCAAAGGCGGTATCAATAATCATGACCTCCCAAAACAATAAAAGCGGTTTGAGAAGTACTGAAGTAAGCTCGAAATCTAGTGACACAACTCTGAGTTTAGTTCAGCATCATTTTGCGTAGCTGTGCTCCCCATGGTCCTTGTGTTTCTTTCAAATTTACAGTTTTTCTCATGGCCTCTGAGGGCGGTCGGTGCATTCATTAACCCTTATACTGAAACCCTTCTTGCACTGTCAGCCTTGTTCATGATAAGGTTAGGGCAGTGACGCAAGCAAGCTCCTCTGCATCTCCTCACACGGCTCAAAGCGAATGAAAGACTGGCATAGTATTGGTGGGATATCTGCAGTTGTCAGATACCCCAGACCTTTTCCGAGATAAGTGGCTGCTCTGACAAACTGCAATGAAAAATCCTGTCTTTTTTTTTTTTGTCCCTCTTTGTGACCCATTTCCCATGGCCCTACAACTAGAGGGGGTGCAGCAAAAACAGAAGGAGGAGGATGGATTTTTCATGAGCTTGACAATCGGCTGGGCATCCGCAACAGGTTTGATTTGTGTTCAGTTTGGGGGGGGAAAAAAGTCTCCCAAATCTGTTTGTCCTTCCAGAGACTTCCTTCCAGGAGACATCCTCTCCAAACTGTATGGTTTAGTCTTAAAATAGTGCACCAGTTGTTTTTGCCGACCAAGCAGATTTTTGTATTTTAATTTGAAGAGGAAACAACTGTTGATTTTGCCCAATAACCCCGCCCCTTTCATGTGTCATAGGCATAATAACATGAGTAAATATGAGTAATGCATGTATAGACTATAACACAGGAGTCTGTTGGGAAAGAGAGTGAATGTAAATGAGAAGCACAGTCATCTCATTATAATGCTGCGCTAAAGGCCACATTTCATTATACATGTGTTTAAAGCATTGTGAAACCACATAATATTAAGGCATTTATCTTTTTCTTTCAAAATGACGTGTATGTCAGTGTCATGAGTTCAAGTACCCTGGAAGTTTGCTGAAAGCCTCACCCTACTTTTCAAGTCATTCCCACACAGGTCAAATAAAATAAAATTTAAATAAAATATTTTTTTAATCATTTCTATCTGTCTGTAATTTACAATGTATTTTTTATTTCACTGTTTATTCAGTATTTTGAGATGACATGTTGGGGTCACAAACAGCACAGGTGACTGTATGAAGCGTTTTCCAGGCGCCTGCACCACCCAGAGAGAGCAGGAATGCAAAGAGTGGTGGGGGCTGGGGGATGAGACAGGCGCATATTGTGGGGGTAGACTCAACTGTGTTTGTTGGTGCACTGGGGGGGTCACTGGGGGTAAGTATCTATCTAATCCCTTTGAAGTGGGTCATGTATTAAAAATGTAATATTCATCCATAAATCATAAGCCCTGCAATATGCCGGGGCGCATTGATGTCACAGAAACACAAAGACACCGGCACTGGGATGAAAAATGGTTCTATCACATTTCAAAACCTCCCCAAGTTCCCATAATCCTTAGCGTTCGTAGGAGCTGTGAGGCAAATGTCAGCTGCATAGAAAACATAGCAATGGAGCGCACAGGTTATTTTAGCTGAAGGACCTCTGCCGTGACACACAAATGTCATGTTCGTTGATGAATGACAACACGTAAGCGCCTTCTTAAGTAAGGGGCGCGAGGCACTTAGAGGTCTGAGCCTGTCCAATCGAAGCATCAATGCACAGGTGCAGGGCATTATTATAGCCATAGGAAATCATGATCTGACCTGAAATCTGTACATGCAAAGATAAAACAGTTCAGTGGAGACTGGATAAGACTTCAACATCAATGGTTTTGGAAGTGGAGTCCACTCAACAACAAAAAAGAACTGCACTCCTTCATATCTCCACTATTAAACAATACTGGTTTAGAATATTTCACAGATACACTCTTTAGAATTACTCCCCACGTTAAACCACTTAACCCCCACCTGACCCGAGCACATTTTCTCTAATTTGACTTTACCCAAATCTAAAAGCAAAAAAGTGACAAAAGAGCAACAAAAATAAGCCAGAATAGAGACAATAAAACAATTACACACAAAAAAGCAACGAAAAAGCAGCAAAAGAGCGACAAAAAGGTGACAAAATGCAATGAATAAGTGACAAAAACATAACAAAAAAACGACAAAAACACGACAAAAACACAAAATGCGGAAAGTTATGACCAGTCGGTCTTAGCTTTCAAATGAGGCTGTCCAGTCAAGCACCTTTTAGATTTGGTTAAAACTGAACTGGAGAAAACGCGCTTGGTTAATGCGGGGGGTAAGAGGTTAAACATGAACAAATGTAAACATGCGTAAAACTAAAGTTAATGCAGTATAAAAACAGGCTGTGGTGGTGTAGAGATTCTGATCCCAAATCAGATCTTGGGAGAGAAATGGAGTTTGTTTATTGTTTGTTTATGACAGACGCATCCTAACTTACAAGCCTCTAACTATAACAAACACTGTATTGAACCAGTCTCTCTGATGTGCTGAAACTGAGTTTGACAGTGTTAGTGAACAGAGGTGCAACTGAGTGTAAAAATAGGCCACACGTGACAGTGCTCTCTTTAAGTAGATCCAAGCAGCTCTTTAAACTTGTCATCCCCACAGCTCAGTAATCCTCTCACACACACAGCAGTCTACATGTGCGCAAGGGGTTGCCACGTTGGGCCTCACCTGTCGTGCCACTTTGCGGGCCTCCCAGTACGGTTTAGAGTCGTCCACCGCTCTCCCAATCTTCTTCATCTGCTCATCCAGCTTCAGTGTCGCTTCTACAAGAACAGCTCGAAAACGCTGACGGTAGTCCTGTTCAAACAAGAGCATATTTCACTGAAAAGTATGATTGTAATTTAGTCATCACCGTTTCCTATTATACACATACGTCAGTCACCTTTACAAATGTGTTGACTTATTCAACTACTGCCTGCACTTAGACCGTGGTAAGATGACAAAGTACCTGACATCTTTCCATTGTGCAATAAGACTGAAATTCACGAAGAAGGAGATTTTTATTTATATAGCGCCTTTCACAGACATGGTCACAAAGCGCTTTACATGGGGGAACTGTACATTCACTCCATACTCGGCGGCTACGTTTGTAGCTTCAGTTTCCCCTGGGGGAGACTGACAGAAGCGCTGTTGCGACTGCACACATCTACGCCACGGTCCCTCTGACCACAATCATCATTCATTCAAACACACACATCATCCTGGCCTATTGTACATGTTTTAAGTGGTAGGGGAAACCGGAGTACCTGGAGGTTCTAATTTAGTCATCACCATTTCCTATAATACACACACGTCACATTTACAAATGTGTTGACTTATTCGACTACTGCCTGCACTTAGACGGTGGTAAGATGACAAAGTACCTGACATCTTTCCATTGTCCAATAAGACTGAAACTCATGTGAACCACCTGAAAACTTCGACCACAATAAGAAAACAATAGGAATTTATAGAATTTCCACACAAAATCCTTCTTGGAAATAAGGGCGGCACAACACAATACCAAATTTTTGTTATTGCAATATTAGTGATACAGCAAAACAAAATCACTGAGACCTTCAATCTGACACATATTTTGCAAACACAACCTAAAACAAAGTGCAAAGTAACTCAGAAATGTGCATGTTCAGTTTTAGTCGCGATTTTCCTAGTATTGTAAGTTTTGGTTCTGTTTTTTTTTTTTAACATAGCACAAAGAAGTATGGTGAAATGGTTCGGAAAAATAAATTGCCATCACTGTATTCAAGACTGTTATTGAATATTGCTCGGATCGTGCAGACCTATTGGTTATGTTAGTTTAGTAGAATACCTATGTAATTAACTTGAGATAACACCACATTTTTCAGATATGGCTATTTGGTTAAAATCTAAAATGTTTCATGAGCATTTCTCACTTTATATGGAGGAACCATCCACATCGCATTAATACACCATGTAAGCAGACATTGGAGGCAAGACAGGTTAAGCGTGTTGCCCAGGGAAACAACAAAAGTGTGAACATTCATTTGGATTAATTAATTGTTAATCCATATAACATTTGTGTTTGGCGTCGTATATATTTACTTTGTAGGTGAAGTTTTTGGCAAGCCAATCAAAATGTCCGTTCAACACATTTTAGAAAGATCCCAGTATGTACGGCCATGTGACCCCACAACAGCATTAACTCACTTAATGCTAGAGTTATTATATAATTTTATGCGACTTTAGAGTGGATAACAGCTGCATCCTGGTGCAAGAGTGGAGGAAGACTACACGAGCAGTCAAAAAGAGGGCACTGCAGGAAGAACATGTTTCCTCTGACATCATACTGGTTCCTGACTGACTGCTCCTGAGCTCTGATAGTGTAACAGGCCCAACGTTGTATCCCTACAGGGGATGAGGTCATATTCTTAGACAGGCTGTCACTTGTCTAAGACTCTGATGAACTTTAACATAAAACAACAAATGTGTACCACAAATGTTAGTCAGCCATAATCAACAGCAGGCGGAGCTGAACAGGTAAACAGCCGGGGGCATCCTACATTCTTGAGCTCTATCAACCTCTATAATGACAAGTGGTCTTCAGTGGATTACTGTCGGCCTGATGAGACTACACTATGTCTTTCGCAGTACATTTGGAAACGCATGTGATGTCGTAACATAGCAACAACATGGCAGCTAGCATTCCATCACAGCAACAGCAGCAAATTGAGTGGAAAGTTCACGCTATTTGCAGTTGTTGTGAAAATGTAAATATCCCTGAATTAATGAATTCACAGTGACCTTACATTACATAACATTACATGGAGGCATTAAAACAGTACTCCAGCTGACAAATATAAACACCTTACTGTTAAACAAAACAAAACAAAAAACTATACTGCAGGTTCTCTGCTCTAAATACAGAGTTTGGCTATTGCTAGCATTTTAAGTATATTGTTACTAGATCCTACTATCTCAAGTTTGTCGAACTTCCACCTCCGGTCACTATAGCAACCTATCTGTATCAGTTACGCCAGTGTCCTCAACCACATAACCAAACACTGCATGGAACAATATTATCTCTTTATTGCACGCCAATCCGTTTTAGTGAATCATTCCGTCTTACAAAATCTCCCATATGAAAAATGTCAAAATAAGATAGTTTCGCCTCTGCATTTAGGCCACAACTGACTCTCTTGTTGTGTTTGGTTGAAAGTTTGTCCATATCTCCCTGTGTCCCTGGTTAGTGGTTTTCCATTTACTCGGCTGGATGGGCTTTGGACCGGAGGGAAGAGCTCTAATGAGAACCAGAAGAGGCCGGGGCTGTGCACAAATACATGGGCTGCTCATGGAATGTTTTGCTTTGCTGAACAGTAACCCATTGCCACACTTTTATCACACATCAGTTTGCAATAAAACTAAGCGTCGCAATTGTATTTACAGAGAACAGGGGGAAACGCAGAGAAAGATGTAAACTGCTGGCACTGTTTGGAACATTGTTGAGAGAAAAAATACACATTTACAGCAAGGCCAAATACTAGAGAGACACTGAAGGTCATTACTATTATGAAACAAATCAAACATACAAAAGAACAATAAGGCAATTGAACAGTTTCCATTAAAAATTATGGCCCACACAGAAAATGCCTTTTTAAGTACACTGAGGCTGTTCATCTGTGTCTTCGAGCAGTGGTTCCCAACCTTTTTTGTGTTATGTACCCCTTGAGTCATTAACTTTTACTCTGAGCACCCCAAACCTTGAGGACACTTCCAATACTTTAAGAAAGTGATCAACAAAACTCGTTGAAATGCTACTCATGTTCATTTATTTTAAGTAACTCTATAATTCCAAGTACCCCCTGCTAAGTGCTTAGGTACCCCCGTGGTCCCTGTACCCCCGGTTGGGAAACACTGTCTCTGAGTATAGGATCTTACCTATAAGCAGTAAATGGTCTAAGCACCAATATTTTACCAAACGCTACGCCCTTGGGTCTAAGTCAGACTAGGCCTAAGCAAGCTTCACTTTTTCCACATCATTATGCACTGCCTACACCCATGCTTCAGAGTCACTTGATGACTCTTGCTTCTCAGATTTTTCAAAACACAGTGGAAACTACCCAAGAAGTAGCATAATGTCTTACCTCAAGCTCACTCTCCCATCGGTTAATGTCATCTGTGGACTGGTTCAGCTTCTCCAGCTCTCCCTGTTTACACACAACATTACAGTCAAAACAGACCACACGGTGTGACTTCTTTGTCAAATACCAAGTAAAAACTTTTCCATTTTTTGCGCTTGTCTGTGTACAAACTCTTGATAAACATGTGCAACCGACTTCACGTGACGCCTCTGCGGTAAGTTTGAACTTTTTTGTCTAAACCGCTGTGCGCATCTGGACCCATCGGAAAGTCTCACCTGAATTCTCGGATCCACTTCTTCGTCCTCCTCAGCGCAATGGGCGTCCTCTTCGCAGTTTCCCCCATTCTTCAGAGGATCCATGTTATTGGATACTTTCAATGTGTTCTACAAACTTGGCCGGTGTAAGTATTACAGGACTTTTAGCGCATTTGTCGTAATTCTTTTTCATTCCTCATATTGCCCTGTGAACAAAAGTGCGCCGCACCCGCCCAGCGGTAGCTCCGACACGCACTGAGACAGAGCAGAGCCACTACCGCCCTGACAATCAGCCGCAAATCTCTCCAACCCACGGATGACGTTCACAATAAAACTATGACTTACTTCACGCAGCTGAGCACTGACCGCGCCAAATGAGAGGCGTACGCACATTGGTCATCTCTGATTGCACGATTATGCTGCAAATCAGCTTTAACGCAAAATGTAAGCAAAAGTCTTTATATGAGCTGCTGTCAACATGGCTTTATTGTGAAAGGTGTTTACGAACGCGTATCCTGTCTAGAGGATTTTTTTTTTTTTACTTCATTGTCTTTGTGAGTATCTTGCGCCCTCTCGTGGACCAAATAGGTCGAGGGTACGCGCACTAATGTGTTAACACTTAGCCACACTGTTAAATTACTGGCGAGTAGGAGCCTGTTTTTTACTTGGCAATCAGCTATGTTTAGTTCTCATTGGCTGTTTATTTGTGCATTGTAGTTTAAACGGGCTGTGATACTTATAGCCAAATTGTACTTTTGCTTATAGCCTTTACAACCAAACACCGATAATATCTGCATCTTTCGGCATCTAATCACTGGTGCTAATTACCTGACCGTGTTTAAAGTGCAGGTTTAACATAACCACATCGTGTCTTTTGTTGTAGTTGTTGTGGAGCACGAGGGTGATGACTCAGTGCTCCTCGGTGAATGTCTGGGCCTTTGTGCGCTCCTGCAGTCTTCCCCGTGGATGTTTGCCCGGCACCGCACTTCGTCATCGCGTCACTCAGCTCCACGCTGCGTCCTCTGGCGCGTGCATGTTGGGAGCGACGGACGGGCTGATTTCATAACGCGGCCAGTACCAGAGGGATGGGGCAGTAAAGCCAAAAGTAGACTAAAGCAAAACATCTTTCGATAGAATTGCGTGTCCCCGGCCATGTTGTCAAGTGGCTGCTGATGCTGCGGACCACACACCTTTTATTTGTGTCTCGAGCATCTTAGCCGTGACGTCAAGCCCAGCCGGATCCAGGCGCAGCGCGGAGCGGAGCATGGACTTCAAGCATCTGGTGGAGGCGGCGGAGAAGTGGTGCTCCGGGAACCCCTTCGACCTGATCTTCGCCGAAGAGGACGACGAAAGGCGGCTGGACTTCTATGCGGAACCCGGCGTCTCGTTCTACGTGCTGTGTCCGGGAGGCACCGACACCTTCGTAAGTTAGGGCCCATTGCACCCCCTTCTCTGTCTGAGTATGTTGTCATTTGGCCTAGGTGTGTCGAGGTGTGCGTTACGCATGGCCTCGTGCGGGCTATGGGTAGTTACAGTTGGCCTCTGTCGTTGCTGAGGTGATGTTACCATTTATTTTCTTCGTTAATCGTGCTGTGAGGTCTGTAGCCTATTTTATCCCAATGCGATGCACAGCCTCCCTGGACCACAACAACGTCAAACCATCCGGGTTACAGAAGGACGCACGCTTCACCATCATAAAGGATAACAGAGCATTGTCAGAATAGGTTTAGTTGAAAAAGCCCTGTCAGTGTATCGAGGGGGTTCTTCAGGTTAGGTGCCATAAATAATAGCATATTTTAAAATGGCGCATGAACACAGTAATTAAAGCTGGCATTCATTAGGCCAAAGGTCTAAGAGATGTGTTCCACTAGGCTACATTTATTGTAGAAATGCTAACAATAATAGATGATTGAATGAGCATCTTATGATAAACAATAATGTATTATTTCATTTTTTTCATTGTGAGTTATAAACTATAATTTCTGCAATATGATATCAGGACTAAACCAGCCAGGATTAATAAGGGCTATGTTTAAACTGGGTGTAAACCATGTATAAATATGGGGGGGAAAACTCACTTAAGTAAGCTACGCATGGCCTCCTGTAGGTGTAGGTAGGCTATGTATAGTTACAGTTACCAGTGTTGTTGCTGAGGTCATGTTGCCATTTTTATATCATTGAAGTAATCATCTTACTAAAGCAAAAAGGTGGTACAAGTACCACCGCTAGACCATCTGTAGCAAGCAATAAATATTAATAAATATTATGGCACCAGCATCATTACAGACACATTACACAAAATTCCGCACACCTTTATTATTCTGCAAAGTAACAAAAACAATAAGTGCGGGTATTTGTTTCAGCACACTAATGGAAACAATCTGAGAAACACAGGCTATGTTGAAACACTGGGGTGGATGTTCGAACCTCGCCTAATCGTCCCACAAGACACTTGAGTTCATCCACATTACAGGGCCATCCAGGATCTAAAGCAGATTAAGTAAAAAAACACTTTTTTTGAAACATCCTTCTGGAATTGTTTTGCTGGGGGCAGCTCACATTCAACAGAAAATGAAGCTAATCTACTGGTTGTGATGAATCCATTGGCTAAGTGTGTGCTGTATTGCTTCTGAGCATGCTGTCTCTGTCAGAGTGAGGCAGAGCAGCTGTAGCAGATGGACATGACCCTGGACAGAACTCTGCTCACTCAATAACACATTATGTCACACGCTGGCCACTGGCTCCCTGCCTCCGTGTCTGTCCAGCCCTGCACCATGCACACAGAAAGGGAAAAAAAAAAAAAAAAACTGAGCTGCAAAATCCGGGGCTTTCCACTGGCACTGATGAAAAACATAGGCCTGTAATAAGTCTAGAGTAAGTCCAAAATCCAGATCAAACCCTGGGCTTACACAGTCTACAGGGAGGTAATGTTATATAAGAGGCCATCGGCAGGGGGTTAAGGCTCCCTTCAACAAAAACGCTCCCCGATGCAGATGAATAATACATGTATGGGACAGGAGTCATGTCTTGCAAAGAGAGGCGAAGTGGTGAGCATATTCAACTCAACACAGAAATACTAGCTCGGGATTTTACAAGGTGCAGCTTGAGATGGTTCGATGCATTCATGAGAAGTACAGGCCTGTGTTAATTTTATACACAATATGTACAGATTCAAGCTTAATAGCATCCTAGGGAAAGAGTCATAGCATAGAGATGGCAGCTAAATTACATAATCGCTCTGCAGAGCCATAGAAAACTGCATTAGAGAGTGCTGAGTTCAGGCACGCTATGAGACACACACAGGGCCTAGGCATTCCCCAACAACACAGGCTTTGCTCATGTGCAGTGTGTGGCTTTCAGATACTTCAATGTGTGGAGATGTCACACTGGTATTGGTATTGTCATCAGAAATATCCGAAAGGAAATCCCACAATTAATGAATCTACTACCTGATCATTTATGATATACATTTGGGGTCTTGTTATGTACAAAACCAGCTGTAGTTTTGAAATGAATGTGATTAGTTTAGCAGTGCATTTTCAGTCTTCACTAAAATGTCAATGCTAAGGGACACGTTTAAAATCTGCACAGTGAATCGAATACTTTTCAGAAAATTTGCCGGATAATTTCCCCAGCTCTGAGCCTAGTGTAGGGTATGCCAAAGTGAAAGCAGACAAATAATACTATACGCATGTTCAAATACGACATGGCTGCATGGTAAAACAGGATTTAGTCAGTACATTTTAATTGTGGACTATATCATGTTTGCTTGCAGTTATTTGTAAGATAACATTAGCCTGTATTTCTCTAGATTCCCCCGGCCTAGATCTTCTTTTGTTCATGCAATGAGTGGACATAATGTAGATGATATAGACACATGTGTTTTCGTTCCTTCCACCATTATCCTATAACTGACTGTAGCACATGCATACGCACTCTTGCACTTTTTGATTAGCCTGAACAAACGGCCTGACTCCCTTTGGCCTGCTGAGATCTGGTTACTTTCATTGGATCAATACAGCTATCAGCAGGCGGCCTCACATGATGCTTCTCACCTCTGCACCGCTTATCTCCCTTTGCTTTGTTTTCACAAAAAGCAGCTCCAGTGCCAGTGATTATTTGTCCACAAGAGGGTGCACTGGGCTCTGTTCCACTGATACCAAACAATTTTGCCCAACCACCAGACTTCTACAAATAGTACATGCTGTCATTTCCAGTTCAGCGTCTGACAAACACTACTTCCCCGCTGTACTTTGTTAAACTTGCGAACGAAGAAAAGAACAGCGGGCTCTATTGACACACCTTTGCCTTATTTGTGTCATTCTGTGAGGTCTATACCAGAGTCAAGGCATTTGTGTTGCCACTATTAGTGTTTTCCCCTCAGGCTATAGTTCACAAGGCTCTCATGTGACTCCCCAAAATCTCTCAGATAGCATGCTCGTAGTTAATTTCATCAACTAAAATATTGAGTTGCAGCTTTCACTTAAGTAATAGCCTATTTTCGCTAACTTAAAGCTGAATACACAGGAGTTGACTAAATTTCCAGATATTTTATTGCAAATGTAAATAAAGGCCTTCCAAAGACACCGTTTGAAAGTGTCCCATATTATTCAAATCTAATGCTCAAAGGAATCAGTGCAGTGCTTTGTACATTTGGAAGAACAAAATAACTATTAAGTGGATTATAGATATATAAAACCAAAAAGAAGAAGTGTAATCTATTTTCTAATGCACATTTTAAGCACCATATTTAATACATCTTGTTAGGAATAATTCATATACATGATCATAGATATGAGTGTAAGAAGAGAGTGATTGCGTGGCTGGAGCCGTTCCAGTGGTGTGTCTCGGGCTTTATCAAAATATGCCGTAAGTGACTGGCACTCAGCAAGGAGGAAGTGTCATGTTATCACAAGCCTACATCTCGTATCAAAGAAATAAAACTGCACTTCAAGATTATATTTGCCGCACTCAATCTCACAAGAGGCACATTACAGTTATGATATTGCTCAGCAGTATTCTCAAAATGGTAATACAAAGCAAGTGTCTGCCATAAAAGAGTCAAGGAAAAATATCAGGCGCCAGTTGTTTCCTTCTTCATTATTAGGTTAGATGAACTAGTCAGGATGTTCTGGTCTTTATAGATCTTACTGCTACAAATGCTTGTAAATGTGAAGCAATTTGCTGGGGTTTGTTACGTCCTGCTAGTGGCAGTTTATCCCAACAGCATTGACTCATCATTCAATAACCAATTATTAGGCAATAGCTCAAGCACAGGTCTAGGTCTTACATAGGTGGTGTAGAATGGAAACTGATCTTTTATTTACCCTGTATGTGTTCCCCTGCAGCATGTGTGGAGTGAGAGCGAGGACTGCCTCCCCTTCCTGCAGATGGCCCAGGACTACATCTCGTCCTGTGGGAAGAAGACCCTGCCCGAGGTGCTGGAGAAGGTCTTCATGTCCTTCAGGCCTGTAAGTAAGACACAATACCACTCCTATTTAAGGTGCTTTATTTGTCATTACACAACAACTGTACAACGATGCAGACCTCAGCGTCCCTCGGCGCTGCTGGGGCGATCCATAAGGAGCAGTGGGTGGGTTGATAGTCAGAATCACCTGGAGGATTCACCTATTGTACATGTTTTAGTGGTTAGGGAAACCGGAGTACCCGGAGGAAACCTACACAGACACGCGGAGAACATGCAAACTCCACACCGTCCAGGTGGGAATAGAACCCGGTCGGGACCTTCTAGCTGTGAAGCATGAGCGCTAACTGCTGCACCCAAACAGGACAGTGGTTGTGACTCTGAGTCATCAGGTCCACACTTTTTATGTGTCATGTTTCATGTTGCACAAGGGCATTTCTAGTTTGTGAACCTATTTGCTGACAATGGCAGTAAAACCTTTTCTGATTCTGTGACACACTGCCTACTTCAACTCCCTTAATGTTGACGTGGAGGACAGGCCCAATTCTATTGTAAAGCTTGAGTCAAAATGCGGTTGTTTGGATCCGGTTTGTAGATAGTATATCTGTAATAACGTTCCTATTCACATTGAACAAAACTGAAAATTGAAATTCAATGTCTTGTCAGCAAAAATGTAGTAGGGGTGAAAGGATTACTACTGCGACCCAATCCCTAACAAAAAAGATGTACTTCAAAAGCCCATGTAGCAAAAAGACTGCAAGAAAAGACTACAGTGTTACGCTTTAAGAGGGCTGTCGGGCTTGTAAAGGTGCATCTCAGGTGTAAGTTCTTCAAACATTATTTTGTGTCAAACATCTGAATATGTTTATCTCTCTTGTCTCTATCAGCTCTTGGGTCTCCCCGACATAGATGACGACAGTTTTGAGCACTACCACGCTGACATGGAGGGTGAACCAGGGCCCGACCACCAGCAGATGGGAGTCAGTCAGCAATGAAGGCTTTTCAACTGGGGGGGGGGGGGGACGCAGTACAGAGAGCTGCTCATCGGCCCAATTAAACATTCAACAATCTTACAAGACACATATACACACATAAACACACACTCAAAGCACTTAAATATATCTCCCTTGAATGTCCTGTGCTGCTTTGCTTCCTATGAGGGGCACACCTCTTTGCTCTGTGTTGATGACCCCTTTATAGACAAACACACATCGGTGGGCTACGTGAGCGGCGGCCACGTACAATGCAACTTACCATAATCATTTACCGTCTGGTTAGTTAAAATTACACGGCACAGCAATATTACGTCAGCTGGCTTTGTTGTGCAGAACTGGTGGTTACAGCGATACGCGCTTTCCTGTGTGGATTTGCTGATCAATGTGAGAGATAACCTAGTTTTTGTGGCTGTCTGTTGACTCGGAGGCTACACTGGGAGGGGGGAATGACAGTTGCCGGGTTCACATATAGCGACACTAATGCAAAGATAAAGAGTAAACATTTTCCTCTCAGGGAAAGAGGAAAAGGGAAGTGTTAGTGTTCAAGTAATTCCAGGTGGTTGTTGGCAGTTTGGCATCCCCAAAGTGTGTGCAGCTTAACACTAGAATGGGTCATTTGTATAGTGTCCGTGCGTTTCTTAATGTTTTAAATTCACTTAAATGATCTGAATAAGAGGATGATTTAGACAGGGACTATCATATGACAACAAAGAAGGCCCACGCTGCAGCAGCCGAAGTGCTTCCCAGTTTGAGCGTCTCATTCTGTCACATGACACCTCAGCGCTATTGTCCTGTAGTCTTCCTGGTTGGTGTTCTTTTTTTTCCCTCTTTTTTTTTTCCTTTTTACGGGACGCTATAATAAGGGAAGTTCCTGAAAATGGCCCAACTAAGTTTCAGCCCAATGTGTTAAGGCTTCGCAATACTAAAACATAACTTGTAGATTTTAATGGTGTTATGGCCCGGGGAACACATTGGCCGACTGTCACACTTAGCCGACTGTAAATCACATTCTCTGCCCTGTAATGCTTTGGACCCATTTTGACCACAATACAAACGTATAAGACTGTTTTAACAGATTTGTTTTGCCTATTACCCTCCGCTTGTACATGTTTTGTCTTTATAATCCTATTTATTAAGTGTTCCTCCTGCAGTGAACCTTTTGTTTGTCCTTATAGATGTGTGCGTGTGAGATTGTTCAATAAACGTGTCATAAGAGCGTTTCAAAGGCTATGTTTTTGTATCTTTCTGAACCAAAGTTAATGAAACACGAGGCACCAAACGCTGAGGACAGCTTGTGTCACACAGTGTGCTGATGATGAGCCGCTGCAGCGCGCATAACAGCCGCTGGTGCTGCTGCCTTCGACGACACGCCCCTCCTGACGTGTCCACACAGCGTTGTCAAGCTTAAATACTTCACAGGAAAGAAAGTTAAACAAAGTAAAAGCGTTGTTTTCCTCAGGTGAAATCCAAATTACACATACACTTCAAACTAACCAAAGCAGAACAATAACCAACAAATGCAGATGTTTTAACTGCATTCAACTGCCTGGGTCATATATTCCCACCAGTGGTTTCCATCCAAATCGGAATGGGCAGTTCATGAGTTTTATTTTGAAGGGGAGATTTCCTGTTACTGTTAGGATTATTGGGTACTTTCAGGGAACTGGCGGAGGGAGGAGGGACGCCGTGCTTTTATTTTTCTTCTAAGGCAGACACAGTTGACCACAAAAACAAACTTGAACCAGACGAGTCAAGGGGTTAGTACTTGTGCCTTTATTTTCTGCGAGGCCATCGATAGAAACTTTATTTTAGATCTGCTTTTGATCACGGCAGAGAAGAAGACCTGGGTAAAGAAAACAACCATTTGGCAGCTGTGCGGCCGTGAGTGCGCACTTTACGCACAGAGCGCACCATGATACTGTAAAGTGTCGACGCTCTTCTTGACTTCTTTTGTTTTGTCGTGGTCCTTTGTTGTGCTCTGTTGAGCGCATTGGCTGCCAAGACCATGTTTCTTGTCTAAAACTTGTTAAATATAACGTGAGGAGGATACAGTGAACCAACATGGGAGGCAAACAGAGCAGCCCAGTGTTCGATGGAAGGACTCGGGCTTATTCCAGCTCCGATCTCCCGTCTGGAAACCCCAGTGGTGGTGACAGAATTGCGGGTTTCAGATACACAAATGGCCCGGACGGCCCTCGGATCCGCTACACGGGTGGAGGTCCCGTGGGCACCGGACTCAGCATACCGGCCGGCAGAGCGGGGTCCCATGTATTCACGCAGAGTGTGGATGGCACAGATGGTGACCACGAGGTTCCCCCCGAGGGCCACCGGCTGTTCATTGGCTCCTTGCCGGCTCAGCTCAACTCTCACCTACTGGGAGGTAAGAGGGGCTAACGAGGGAGCGCGAAAAAGCTCTATTATTCCATTTTGAAACTTAGACTTCAAGTTGTATGCTGGGAAAGTAAACAAATGACATGTTTGTGTATAACGCACGCCAGAGGCTATTTATTGTATATACTGCTCATCATGTCCCAGGGTCGTAAGGAAACAATTTCATGTGGCCCCATGGAAAAAACATTAAAACATGGTATAAGAGAGCAAACACACTAAAATTGTTTTGTGGTTAATAAATTAAGACTTTCTGACAGCCTTGACATGGCTATATGAGGCTTTGGCTATTATTATCACCAGAAACCTAAAATGAGGTTTTTGTTTATTAGAATATGATAAAACAACTCCTAAACATAGATTTGAAGCAGTTGCTATAGACTTACAGACCAACAACAGAACCCTTTGTATTTCCCAGCTCTATGTTATTCGTCATACCTGCACTCATGATAACGCCCTCCCTTTGTGCAGTATTGTGAGCAGCCACAGGTGGTTTGGACTGTTCATATATGTCATATTGTTCTGTATCTCCTCTGTTGTGCTGCTTTAAATTGACCTGTTTTTCTCTGTATGCTAGAGAAGAGTGCATTATGTAGGTCAGCCGATAAGAACTTCCTGGTTACACATTGCCTGACAGCACAAGCGTGCACACTTTTTGAGATTTCACTAAAACAACAGTCATCTGGCCCCGAGGCTTCTTTCATAACACTGGTTTCTCATCAATTAGGCAAGAAGTCTGAAGCCTATCGCATCTATATTCAATTTGTTTGGTACAAAAAACAACAAAAACAAAACAAAAACTATCTATAGGCCCTATCTTACAATGGTAACATTTGAACACTACACACACAAAACTAAAGAATGTGCACAAGATCAGCCTTAATGCTTTTTCCAATGAATAATACTTTCGTCCAGGTCAACATGGGGCTAAATCTCTTGATGTTGCATTTTTGCTCTAGTTTTTAATCTGATGAGAAAAAGTAAATGTACTATCACAGTAGTTGTTTTGAGAAATATATGACTTCCAAGAATAGGCTATCATTTTTTAACCAGGAAGTCTAATTATTGTCCTAATTAATGACCTTTGCTCTCTAGACTCACGGTGAGAGAGTGTGAGGCTAACAGTGTCCTATTTCCTCCTTCCTCCTTACACCCGAGCACTGTGTTTACAATTTATCATACTAATCAGCAGTTACTTTTATTATACATACATTCTGTCCTTGTAAACAAAGTAATATTCTATGAAAGTTTCAATCTATTCTCTTAACTGTTACTATTACAACGTTATAGTAAAACGCCAACAAATATTCCTGGTATAGAGCCAGATCACTAGAAACATGTTTAAAGGCAGAGAAAGATCTTCAAGTTCCGGCCGCAGTCTGGGTATACTACTGTTTAGATTACTTTTCTGTCTTTTTGTAATTCTGTATGTTTTTTACACTGTATATTTTGATAACCCTTTCACAACACTGCAACAATACATCATGCCATTGACTGTCAATCATAAGTGATATGCTGTACATGTTCACGCAGAGTTATTATTAAAAAATATGATAAAAAACGGATTAAAAAATGCTACTACTGTCCTGTGTTATTGCTACATGCATTCTTTTTGCAGCACTGTAGCAGAACTAACAGGCTTGCAGCAGCTCTTCCTCGGGGATCCTCTTGTTACTCTAAAAAGCATGTGAGACGTGTTACAGCAAGGTCCTAAAGTGCCAAGAAAACACACTTCAGTTTCCAACATAAGAAGACTTTCCTTTGCTTAACAGTCACATTTATGTATCACCATAAACAAAGTCTTCACATCATCTGCATAAAAGTGCTACTATTGAAGAACAACAACAATACTATACAAACAAGTGTGTACAATACCTTGAGGTTCATGTACTTTATGTTTTCTCTTCTATGTCATAAAGTTTCATAGCAGTTATTGAAAGTAGAAATTATATAAAAATAAATAAAATAAGCGGTGCAAAGAATATGTTTAAGAGAAAATGTCACTCAAAATTGCAACTCAAGTAAAAGTAGATTTTGAAAACTATTGTAAGTAATGAAAATATTATATATATATAAGATCAGACTTATTGTGATATTTCAGAGCGACTTAACTGCAGATGATTTACGTAAACCAGGTCTCCACTGTCTAAACCAAAACTCAAAACACATTTACTTTTATTGCAGTTCAAAAATATTGTTGTAGTACAGTACAAGTAAAAGTAAAAATATATGTTTTAATTCCAATATTTAAAGGTACACTGTGTGAACCTTTTGGATAATACAGTACAGTTGCCAGCAATACAAAACATTCTCCTAAAGACCAGCATGACACATAAAAGTCTATTTTTGCAGTTTAAAATATAGACCTGGATAAGGAAGTAACCTATGTCTCATATTTGGTTGTTAGTAGTCAACATCTCCATGTAGACGAGCTGGAGACGTCCCCGCTCCCAGTAAAGTTAGTCAGGTCTTAGGAGAGGTGAGCCGCTGACAGCAAAGACACATGTTTGTTTGATTGTTCAACGATAAAAACATCTGTAATAAAATAAATGCTTGTATTGTATTCTTTTTCATGGGGTGAAATGTTATGCAGTGTGGCTTTAAGTGCACATTTTAGATACCTTTAGCTTTTATTTGTTATTTTTTCTTCATTACTTTTAATAATAGCCAATGACAAAACTTCCAGAAGCCATTAGAGTCCCAAACACTTACTGTCCCAAGCCTGATAAAAAGCAAAAGGCAAAAGTAGAGCAAAGTATTAACAAATAAAAGATCAATGCTGGAATTTTGAGAAACTATTTATAATGGTATCATAAAGCTTGCAACCGACTGATTAGAGTAAATATTGAGATTGTTAAACAAGGTTAGAGGCTTGTATGAGATCAGACTCACTGTCCCACGACTGCCCTGTGTACACATCAATAAAACCGTTACGAGGGTTGTCAGGCACCCGGGTTCTTATTCCTCCCTCTGTTTGTGTCCTCCAGGCTTCCACTGTCCAGTGTGCTCCAAGTTCATGGCCCCAGAAGAGATAGAAAAGCATCTGCTCATGTGCTTCAGCAAAACACGCCTTTCTTACAACAGTAAGGATGGGGGGTTATTCCCTGTTTTATGGCATATCATTATTATTATAATACATTAATATATTATTTATTATATAAGATACTTAAAATTCATCTAAAGCAGACCCATACGAGTGGTAGCCGTATCGCCTTGGTAGAATAAAAATTAGAAGGAATACCAGTGGCAATTTGTTTTCAGTGGTAGAAGTGAACTAATAGTAATACAACTGCTCATACTAGTGTAATGTACAGTATTATCAGAAGCAAGCATAATAGTAGATGTAGCATAACAAAATGTATCTATTCTTATAAAACAATTTTATGTGTCTATATTTAGTAAAATTGCATAAATAATTCTCTTAAATATATGACTTGCTAGTTTTCTGATGCTTTAACAAATATGATATGATATGTCTATGATCTGAATGCATATGCTTTGTGTTTGGCAGAGGACATCCTATCCAGAGACTCAGGGGAGTGTGCCATATGTCTAGACGAAATGGAGCAGGGAGACACAATTGCCCGACTGCCCTGCCTCTGCATCTACCATAAAGGGTACAGTCACGCAAATCTTAGAGTAATGTTGTTTCATTGTGGTTATATGATTTGCTTCCATCACAGGTGTATAGATGAATGGTTTGAGGTGAATCGCTCATGTCCAGAACACCCCATGGACTAAAGGCTGGTTTGGGACAACACTACTATTGTAGCCCTGACCTCACCCAGCTCTCAGGGATCAGACTTGTCCAAAATCATAAGTTGCCTTAAAGAACAGCATTGTGCTTAGCCCTCTTGCTGTTCAAGAAAAACAATGGTGGAGCCGGCCAATGACTCAAAATGTGCCTGTGCTAACCCGACTACCTTTATGCCACCTGAGATCCAGCCACTCACATGGTGAGGGTGCTTTGAGCAGAAGACTTGCACAGCCGCATGGTGCAGGGATGATTCTGCTGAAAGAAAGCTGATGCTGTGCAATGTGAATAATATGTAATGTGCCTGTTCTAGCTTCAAGAAACCTTGGTGTTAATGTTTGTTAGAAAACTTTAAATTGTATATGTACCCTAAACAGGAAAAAAAAAATCACACTGACCAATAATTTAAAGTGAACATTTTTGTAGAACCACTGTCATTTGACTGTTTAGTTGAATGAGACTGCGACATCTAGTAATCATTATACTCTGTCTTAGGAGTGCCATAATATGCTGCTATGTCATGGACTGGAAAGTTTTCTTATAACCTTTGTTCATTGTACTTTCTGTTTGTACTGTAATGAGTTGCACAATAATAAATGTCTTTGTCTTTCTTAAAAAAGAAAAGAAAAACATCATTAATGTTATTGCTAATTTGCTTTGCCTCTTTGTTAAAATAAACCTTTGCTTCAGATCTTATATACAGTATATATATATATATATATATATATATATATATATATATATATATATATATATATATATATATATAAAAAAAAGACAGAATATACTTTGCAAATAATGTTTTTAATTTTATTTTTTAAAACCAACATGGCTTGGAAGTGCTAAGCTGGGTGTATTTTAAGGAATATTGGCAGGTTCTGCAGCGCAAGTGCAATGATCACAACAGTGCAAATGCTTTAAATATGAACACATTGATCTCAACAGCTGTTTGTCGCTGTTTTAACGCTTTTTCCAAGGAGCTCAGGTCAGGCGGGGCTTAAGAGGTTAACACTATGGCAGACAGTACAGTCAGCTTACATGTAGCTAGGACAGTTTTTGACGTAAAATATGGGAACTGTAGAATTTCTTCTTGACTTTTAGACATCGTTGAGCGTGTTTTGACCCTCGGAGTTCTCCAGCCAGTGAGGAGGCCAGCTGGCTTTAATGCTGGGTCGCTCCTTTAGCTGAGTATGATACTCTGCCAGTCTGGGATAACGCTCTGCTGATAACCTAAGACAGTCACACAGACATTTGCCCAGTTTATTTTTGGTTAATTTTCTATTATTGCAAAAAACAATGTTTGCACTTACCCATATCTGAAAAGGTTAGCCACATTCGGGAAGACGGTCACATCAGCCAGAGAGAAGTGCTGACCGGCCATGCAAGACTTTGTGCCCAACTGCAAAACACATGTAAAAGATACAAGAGTGATGTCAGCAGATGTGAGCTTTGCATTTATTTGTGATGTAAACAAACCTTCTGCAGGTAACCCTCCCAAAGCTTCAGCTCAGAGGCCAGGGCATCTTTGTTCCTTTTCAGGACTGAATCAAGTCTCTCTGCCTCGGGCACAAAATATTCATAGTAGATAACAGCATCTAGGAAAAATACATATGTATTTAGGCTGTGTATGGTATATGTAAAGCATTAAGGCAATAATACAAGTCAAAGGGGCTCAAACCAAGTACTATGTACATTTGCATGGTTAATAGCTTTCAGAGAGGCCAAATTTCTTTGTTTAAAATTTTTTTTTTTACTGATTTCATGACATATGTCACTTTGCATACTATGAGTCTAAATCATATCTTAGTTTCACATTTAAACTGAATTACAGAAATAAATGAACTTTTTCATGATGTTCTAATTTTCTGAGTTTCACCTGTATTTCATGACATCTGCACCAAAGATCAGCCACACACTACCCCTTCATCACCAGAAGGGGGCAGTGCTTCATGATTCTTTTTCTTCACTTAAAAGAAAATGTAATAATATAATAATACATACTGATTTTCTCATTGAGGGTAAGACCCTCAAACATGCGTTGGTACATGAGGGCCATCTCGGCAGGGCTGTCTGGGACCAGCTGGGTTCCCTGGGACTTGAACTGGGTCTGTTATCAGACATTTGACACTTTATTTTTTTATTTATTCTATAACAACAACAACAATAATAATAATAAACTTTTTACCTCCAGGTATAAACAAGCTGCATAGGATTCATTCACAATGTTGTCCCCATGTTTGAACGTGGGAAGCTGAGGACATGGAAAACAGTGATTAAACATCTACTTTACGTCCCTTTGAGTTAATGATGTGAGATGTCTAGAGGCGAGTAGTACTCAAGTTACATTTACAGTACATGTACATTTTTGAAGTAATTGTACTTCTTAGAGTAGTTTTACCATATAGTACATCTTTACTTCTACTTGAGTAATATTATAATGAAGTATCTGCCCCTTGGGTAAACCTATAAGTGGCAAAACTAAGTAACATGTTTACCTTAATACATAAAAAATAATAACACGTTTCGTAATTATCTCCATTGTGTAATTGGATGTACAATATCCCTCTCTCTCTCTCTCTCTCTCTGTCTTTACTGTAGTATTTACGCTCACGGATAATTAATGAGTAAAAAACCGCAACATGCTAAGACACCTGCAGTGGCGCTTATGGCCTCTAGGGGCATGAGTTACTTCATTCTGCTTTAATGCTGACACATAAAACAGATGCAGTTTGTGCTTCATGTACTTTATTCTTCAGAATTTTTATTTTATTTCGTACATAATTTCACGATTTGTTTCTCATAGCGACTCCACCCACCTCTGGAGAAGTCGAAAATCATTGGTGGGCTACATTCTTGTGTCAGCCTTTCTCATCAAGGCATTCAGTTTGTGACAGTGATATTTTAAGACAACCGCGCGATATCCACTATTACGCAGCAAAAGTTCAATTATTTCATAATGTCAAGTAAAAATGGTACAAGAAGACTGTTATTTCCAGGTGTGCCCTATTTTTTGCCAATACCTACCTGTCCTCTTGGATTGAGGTTTAAAACTTCTGGGGACTTGTGCTCCATTTTGTCAAACGACAGCAGTTTGTGGTCGTAGCCCTGCAGTTGCTTCTCCTCCAGAGCGATCATGACCCTCCAGCAAGGCGCGGAGCCGGAGCCCCAGTACAGAAGCATGTCCTGGGCCATGGTTTCCACACGGTTTGACAGGGTTTACGGCTACTGAATACAACAGGTCTGCAGATTTCTCTGAAGTGCAGAGCTGCAGCTATAAACACTGTCTTCTTCGTCTTAAGACATTGGGATTTATGACGGGCGACAAACAAAAGCCGATAATATCGCCCCCTACTGGATCTGTGTCATTAATGTCCTCCTCCCTCACCTTCAATGTTTTGTCCAAAAATATCTGCACTATCATCATCAACATACCAAAAACACAAATTATTAATTCTGGCAGCATCAAGAATCACCTTTTTTCCAGCTTTCCCCTGAGGTCCAGTAGCATAACTGATGACCATCACCATAAAGGAAAGGAAAGACATTTTGTCCACTGTAAAGAACGATGCTTGTGTTCATGAGTTTAAGGAAAAGTAAAAACAGTCTGGATCCTTCCACTTGTGTGCATTGCAAATTTAAAAGGCATTGGGTCTGATTTTGTGTCTGAAATTAAACCCATGCACATTCCTCAGGAATGACCTGCCAATAACAAAATGAAAAGACAAGTCATAATTTGATATGTCGTTTATTGCAGAACGTGATACACTGCTTTCAAGTGTAAGAAGCTGCACATTGAGCTCACAGCTATGACATGTGATCCCAAATGTTCCAAAATCTGTTCAAGTTAATACAAAGTACAAAGTGACCACTTTAAATACAAATCAGGCGGTGTCCTTTGAGCAAAAAAAGTAAAAACTCTTATTTGAGTTGATGTATTTAATTTAAATACAGTTCATAGAATAGCGTGGCCACCAGACTATAATACAAATTTCTACAGAAATTACAAAAATACACATAAACACACTAAACATGCACTCTGCACTGCACGATATAGTAGCTATCCGCAGCTATGTAGGGCATTTACACAATGTTGCAGAACTCTGTTCATCCTTCAGAATCTCTTTTAAAAATTCCTTTTTACTTTTTACACTTTACAGTTCATGTAAAACATATTATATTTATTGTCTTCTTTTAGTCCATTCCATCTCATACTCACTGTGAGAAAGTCAACAATGAGGGTAAGGTGCAAAATTCCACACATTTGAAAACAAAAAGACCATCTCAGAATTGCAAATAAATACTGAGAACAATTAGGCAAGTAAGTATCCGGTGTTCATCAAACATAATGACAAGAACATACTGACCTACAGCCGGCATGAGTCTGGTAAAGCGAGGGGTGACTGAAGCATTTGAGATGAAACAAAGAACAGTGTAGTTCATTCGACTCAAAGGCACTTTGACCCAATAAATTCACATTCAGTGCTAAAGCACAAATGCAAAGACGGTCCCTAAATCATTTTCAGGGAGCCCCCATTAATCTTTGTAATTCTTTGTAATTGAAATAGCCGGAAATAATTTGTAATCTATGAATTGATCGAATTCACAGCTTCAAATAAAGTTGTAATAAATTGCACTGATGTTTTCTATGACAGAATAGACTTCCATAAAATAAATATTTCAATCAGCCGACTGTATTTCAGAGACTTCAAAATATGACATTTCTAATACTTTACCTATTTGCACCAATGAAAGCGGCGTTATTTTGATGCAGGTAAAATTAGCAGCTGACAAAAACATGTGCAAGCAAACACCAACGGAGATCTCCTTTGAGCATCCTGCAGGCTGTGGATCAAATGGGCGGTTCTGGAGAATCAACTAGTCCCAAAGCAAGTGCCTCTTCAGGGGTCAAACCACTTTTCAGGGTCCGTCTCACTGCAATGAGGAGTTCGACATTTTATACCACTGTATCAATTATAGTCTTGAATACAGTACGGTATTTTGGATTGTGGTTTCTCACAAGATTTGCGATTGGCCCTGGACCTCCTCCGTTCTCTGGGCTGGGCTCGTGAAGAGGGACCTTGTGTGGCCGACCGCACGATACGCTCCATGATCTCATCGGCAGCATCTTCTCCCGTGATCTGTGCGTCTTCAATGGGAGGGGCCCGAGCTGGCATGGCGCGACCTGGAAACAAGGATGGAAAATGTAATATCTAGTGAGTGCGAGATAGCGAAAGATGACAACATATTCCAAAAGACTGACACAAATACTAAACAATTTCACAAGATGTTGATAAAAAGTGGGACATTCTCTCATAGGTGGGACAAAGGCCTATATGGCTGTGTGCAGTACAACCAAAAAAGGGACAAGTGATCACACAAACCAACGCTTTATCACTCTGCTTAGGCGCTGTCTCTCTCACCTCCTCGCCCTGGTCGGGACCGTGTGCGAGTGCGTAGTCCCGGCACCGCACTTTCCTCTTTGTCTCCTCCGCTCAGACTGTTTCGGAGGACGGCTTTCATGTTCTCGTGTTCTGCAGCGTCTTCAGCATGTCCCAGGCCCTGGGGCTGTTCACTGCTCTGACTGCAGCTTGGACCACTGTTACCGTTGCTTGAGCTGTATCGACCGCACTGAACACAGGTAGATGACGAAATATGAGAAGTGCTGTGATATAAAGCAGTGGTTCTCAACGGCTGTCGCTTCGGGACCCACTTCCAACCCATATATATTGATTTCAACTGATGTTAACAGAAATAGCAAATAGACCCTTTTGCAGTAAACTAAACAATGATAACACATCATTTCCTCCCAGGGCTGATCATTACCAGTCATTTTGGGAAAAAGCCTGTGACACAATGAAAAGGATTCCCACCTTTGGGTCCCGACCCATCTATTGAGAAACACTGATCCATATGGCTGTATAATTCACACAAGTGAAAGCTAGAAGTGCAGCCCATACCACGGAAATAATGATGTTTGGGGTGAAAAGATAGTAAAGAAAGTGTTAGATGTCTCGTGCAACAGGTTGCATTCACGCATTGCCGTCACAATTTCAGATGGAGGGCGGGGCCTTTTCAACTCTACGGGAGATTCAATGTGGCTAGAGAAAAAAAATCTACAAACAGAAAATCCACATTGACCCATAACATCTTTGCTCAGGGATAAAGTTTCAGGATCATAATGGATGTATGGTGGTTTATTTGTCAGGTTTGAATACACTCATTCACTCATGGTTTTCATAATGTCCTTCCAGCAGACCAAAACTGGCACCACTTTTTGCACCATATTTATTTCTTGTTAATAGAGGACATTTTTAAAAATAATTACAAATATATTAACCATAACGCTGAACAAAACATTCGGACCTGTCCTCCTCATTTACACTATAGGTGATATGCACTTTCATCCTTTTAACTGACTGAGAGACACATAATAGAAAAACATAACAAACTTCATAACTCAACATTAACATTAATTTGGCTCCTGTGCATACCCTCTATGGGCTCTATAAATGTTTAAGTTACGTGAATGCAACCTTTAGAAACCATGCAACAAGGCAGCACACATGGTGATACCTCAATCTCCTCTTCATCCTCAGACTACAAGGAAGAAACAATGAAAATCAAGAAAATGGAAATGGAAGAAAAGCCCCAGTGGTTTTGCAGTGAAAATGAGAAAGGTAGAGCTAAAACAAGGAGGTTTTTTAAAGATGGTGGCTGTGTCATACTGACCTGAGCGTTGACGTCCATTATCATCTTGCCTCTGGTTTTGTTGCGCTCGCGGTGGTCCGCTCTTTTCTGTTTCTGTTGTAAGACACGCTCTCGAGTAGTTCGATATTCTAGTGCAAATTCACTCAGTATTTTACAGAATCTGTGGACACTGATATCTCTAACGCTGTAAGCCGGCTGACCAAGGTACAGCAGGAATGAATGGAACCTACAGAGAGGACAGAGAATAAACAAGTTACATTTACTAAAAACCACAAAACATGACTTTGCCCATTATTAAATTAATTAAATCAACCAAAATGACCACTGGCTTGAAGGCAGATCATTATTACCTGTTGATGATTCTGCGATGAACGATCTTGAGGATGATGATCCGCTCTGCACAGTCTTTGAGGAAGTCAGACATCTTTTGCTTGAGCTGAGGCTTCATCTCATGTTTGGCAATCACCTTCAGATGGTCCCATGAGGCTTTGCAGCGCCGCTCCATTTGGCACAAATTCTCCTGCAACTGGTCAAAATCCACCTGGACAAAAACCATGACAAAGTAAGTTTACACCGTGGTGCATGTGGTGGGAAAACGTTCAGACCTAAAGTGTTACCAATATACAAAAGGTTTCTGAATCCACATAAGTGAACCAGTAACTTTGTGCCGTACTTTTGCTGTTCTTGTGATGGCTCCAATCTCCGAGTAGAGGTCTGTGCTCTGAGGGAAGTTCTCCACCACGGTGGAGCAGGCGTGATGCAGCAGCGACTGTTTATGCACCGTGTCCTTTACTTCTGGAACCTTCTCCAAATATGCCAGCTCAAAGCCTTTAGCCTATAAATGTGCAAACACAACTGTAAACCCAAGATGGCGTGACTGAGGAAGTATACAACTGTTACATTATCTTTATTAATATTGCACTGCTTTATATACAGTATAGACCTTCTGCAAAACTCCAGACTTGTTCTTTGGGCATTGAATTTGAATAATACGGGGCTCTTTCAAACCAGAGCCAGAGTCCAATCCGAGCCACCCCCTTAACTCTGTCTTCTCCCGCCAGAGAAGTGCCGTGAGCTCCAGACTCCTCTCTCTGAGATGCTCCAAGGACAGACTAAAGAACTCTTTTGTCCCATGTGCCAGCAGGTTTTATGACAGAGCCACTTCAGGCAGGAGCCGAGGAGGAGGAGAGAGGGAAATGTCTTGAACGTTGACTTGTAGTGCCTTAACTTCTCTTATTGTCTCAATTCTGTAGATCCTGCTCTGTTTGTGTGAGTGTGAGCAAGAGACTACAGCACAATTTCTTTCGTGATCAGTAAAGTATCTATCTCTATCTGAACTGGGCCACTCGAAGCTTAGATTTTTTTCATTTTTATCTAATTTTTATTGGTCAACACAATATCTGAAGAGTTAGTCCTCAGTTAGTCAATGAAATTAAAACCACTACGTACATGAAGAAGATGTTCGTGTGACTTACATTGCTCCCATTCAGGAAGTTTCCGATTGAAAGCAGGGTTGAGAGGATGTATCGAAGAGTTTTGTTTTTCTCTAGCTGCTCCATTCCTTCTTTTAGATCCTGCAGCGGTTCTGCTACTTCCTGGGATAAAGAAACACACACCCCTCATTAACCCAGTCTATTAACACGCCCAGCTCATGACTCAGCCCGCAGTGATTTGTAGCAGGTGCAGTCTCCCCTTCACCACAAGTCATCTGTGTTTGTTTGAGATCGAAATACCTGTGCAAAGCAGTTACCTTGGCCACTAATTGGTCTCAAATGCTCTTGAGACCAAATCCCTTTTTATTGACCAAGAAAGAGAATGTATTCAAATGTGAGTGTTATATTCTCATTCAATTTGATCTACTTTATATATAAGTATTTAAAAAAGCAACAACTATACTTCAGATCTATACAATAAGCAGAATCATCAAGCTTTTTATTGCTGCTCTGACTTTGAACTTGAGCCCCGCCACATGCACTCTTCTGGAACAAATGTGGCCCAAACGAAGAGGTGCTGTGTGAACAAGTATGCACATTAGGTTATGATGTTATGAGGGAACTATGAATGTGTTTTGTTTGCCTTCTGCACGGGTATGTTGATACATGGACATTACACATCTCCTACAAATGCACATGTGGCCCACATGTGCTACATCACATGCTACATCACAGGTGGTTTTAATGCCCATCTGTGCGCGGAGCAACTCGCCTGACTGAACATTTTAGAACATAATTATTGTGTTTACAAGCAAATGCTAATATGTGCCTGGAAGGAAAGTTTAAATATCACCAATTTATTGAGTATCTGTTGTCGGTAAAGTTTTCACAAACCTTCTCAGTCGCCTCGTAGTCCATTTTAAAGGCCCAGAG
The DNA here is from genome assembly GCF_951799975.1 of Gobius niger. Lineage (NCBI taxonomy): Eukaryota > Metazoa > Chordata > Actinopteri > Gobiiformes > Gobiidae > Gobius > Gobius niger. The sequence continues at coordinate 13,340,753 of NC_136865.1, forward strand.
CTGGAGTCTGGCGGACAGTTCACTGATGGAGGATAGGGTGAGGAGGAACTGCTCTGCTGAACCCAGAGGGAGGTCTGGATTAACCAGCTGGGCTTCTTGGATCCTCTGCTTCTCCTCCTCAGTGGGGATCATGGTCAGGATTTTCTGTTGGGAGCGGACACAGACTTATGTAAGGAGACCATGACGGGGTATGAAAAGGTACATGCCGGCGCACGACTCACTTCTATGCCTTCTTTGTTGAGCGCGTACTCGTCAAAGTTAAGTATGGCTATTTTGATTGTGCGAGGTGGGGGCAAGACTGTGAGGCCAATGTTGATGGCATTACTTCTTTTGGAGTCCAGCACAATTATTTCTTGTCGCTTTCCATCGGCCGCAGTTTTCTGTCACACACGCACATAAAGTAAAAGTTGGTAAAGGTAAGTAAAGACTCGTGATTCATGTAGAATTAGTCACTTACTTTTGTTACTGCCATCTCCTTGGACTTGGTCTCAAATAAATGTTCCAGTTTACCAGTGTCCACCTTTACGGCGTCCATCTTGGACCAGAAGGAGTCCCCCCTCCATTTGTGGCTATAGTGAGAGTCATTTGGATGAACCTGAGGATATATACAGTAAATGTATCAAACAACACTTGTAACACTGTTGTGAGATGAACGAATAAAAAACAACGACACTTGCTTACCTCACTCCAGAAGAGCCTGATGGTTTTCCTCTTCTTGTTGAACAGGGGTGGCTCCGCAGGTGGGGGCACTGGAGCTGGGGCGTTGAACAGTGGAGGAGGAGGGGGTCTCATGAGCCCCAGCAGCGGTGGAGGTGGGGGACCACAGCCCAGCATGGGTGGAGGCGGAGGGAAGCGTGCCATAAAGGGCAGCGGAGGAGGAGGAGGTGGAGGAGGCAGGTCGCCACAGCCTCCCATCAGCGCAGCGTCCAGGACATTCTTGTCATCATTCTCCGTCAGGTCGGTGAAGTTGATGTCGCCGATGCGCAGCTCTCGGGGGCTGGCCAGCAGCTGGTCCCAGATTGTGTCCGATTCCTTTTTGGGTGGAGGGGGGGGCGGGGGCGGTGGCTCATTCGCCGGGTCCCGTAGCGAGTGAGGGGAGCCCAGGTCTTTCACTAAGTCCCCGAAGCGCTCGGCAAACGACCGGATGCCGCGTGACTCAGCTTGATCCTCCAGCCTATTGTCACTGTCCTGAGTCTCTTCTACCTGACTGTCCTTGTCTTCCACTTCTCCCTTTTCCCTGTCGCCCTCCTCTTCCTCCTCCTCATCACTGGCCTTTTTGTTTTGGGAGTAGAGCATATCCAACATGAAGAGTTTGCTGTCAAGAAGTTTGTTGCAAGGCTCCTTCACTTCTGGCTCCTTGAAGCCTAAAGAGATTTTTAAAAGATGATTATATCGAAATGCTACAAGGACAAAAACAAGCAGCGTTCTTTTGGAATTAAAAAATATCTTTGAATATTTTGAAAAAACAAACCATCGTCGTTGACGGCCCTCTCCTCTCTCTCCAGAGTGCTGCTGGCAGATGAGATGCTGGATGCAGAGCAGTTGTCTTTCTCATTCACCTCCTCATTCTGCCGCTCTTTATCGCTAAGGATCCCGCTGTCCTCTCCGGGCTCCTGCGTCTCTGACTGTGCTTCCGTCTCACACTCCTCCGTTACTTCTTCCTTCTCGTCCTCTACAGCCTCTTCATGCTCGACCTCTTCAGGCTCCGGCTGCACCTCCACCTGCTCTTCTTCTGCCTCCTGCTCCTCTTCTTCTTTCTGCCTTTCCTCCTTTTCCTCTTCTTTCTGCTCTTCCTCTTCTTCAACAGCGGCTTCCTCTTCCCTCTCCTCTGTTTCTACACCGGCGCTTGAGTCGTCTGCCTCTGCTTCAACACAGAGAAGATCGTTCTGGTTAAGTCAAAACATCTGCAAGCAACATTAATTCAATACAAATAAAGTTATGCGTGAACAGATCAGTGGACGCAACAAAGTAAGACTGATAAGAAATTCTTCAAAGTTAGATATAACCTGGAACATTCATGTCTTGATTTAAATAGCGCTTCTGTAGGGTCTATGCAAGTGACACTGTCTTATCAACATACATCAAACGCACGGTGGAAAACATAAATACAAGCCCACTAACGTCAACAATGTAACAGACATTGAAAGGTGGGCTGTCATTGGCAGGATGCGAACAGGAAATGAAGAATTAAGTTCCTGTTTATGTGAAAACACACTGGGGTCCACGGTACACGCAGGTGAGTCGCAGTACAGTCCATGTAGTGATGCAGGCGGGGTTAAAATAACATGACACTGTGGCCCCAACACACTGGCCTGTTTGAGCTACAGTAACTCAGCTCACGGCTCCGCGTGCACTCAGCCCAACACAAGGCTGTTTACTTACGCAAGATGTTTGGCCTCGCCTCTAAAAAGCTCTTTCAAACACACACTTGACCCCTTCACCCACAGCACCTATTGGCTTACTGAGGTTCCCTCCCATTCATATCTTTCATCGTTTGCATTTTCCTATAGCCTAAAATCACGTGTTATTATTTCCAATCATTCTAGCTACCAAACATATGGAGATATTTTTTGTTTGAATCATTCTAGGTGATGTCAAGTAACGAAACTCCCATTTGATATTTCAGAATGAAAATTTACAGAACCCAAAGACTTTCTTAAAGGAACATGCCACCGTTTTTACATACTGAGATATGTTCTTATCTGAGCTTAGACGAGTTGATGTGAACCTGTCTGGTCTTTGTGCGTGCCCTCAGTCACGCAAAACGACCAAAGATGTTGTTAGCATTTGGCCTCTCCCAGCATATTCCAATAGCTCCAAACCGGGGTGAAGTTGGAAGCTACCACGCTCTTCCACGGGCACGCACAAAGACCAGACAGGTGCATATCAACCCGTCTAAGCTCAGCTAAGAACATATCTCAGAACAGTGGCCTGTTCCTTTAACCTCTTACCCCCTTAACCGAGTGCATTTTATCCAGTACGGCTTTACCCGAGTCTAAAAGCTTCTGGACTGGAGCGGATTGGCCAGTGAAACGCCTCATTTGAAAGCTGAGACCCACGAAACTGATCGTTGACAGATTGTTTTGGGTTGTGTTTTTAAAGTTTTTCTGTACATTTTTTGTCTATAGTTTTTGTCATGTTTCTGTCGCTTTTCTGGTCACTTTTTGCCGTTGCTTTTCCGGCTTGTTTTCATCACTGTTTTCGCCTTTTTTAAAGAAGCTTTAAAATGTGCTCGGTTCAGGCCCTAACAGAGTGCACTTTCTCCAGTTTATCACTTCCCAAATCTAAAAGTTTCTTGAACAAAGTGTCAAAGCAGCGACGAAAACGAGGATGAAAACGCAACAAAATAGTGAGAAAAAAAGCAACAGAAGAGCGACAAAAACATAATTGAAAAGTGATGAATAAAGCAAAAAAAAGGAGTCCCAAAAGAGTGACAAAAAAGGAGGAAAAGAGCAACAATAACACAATAAAAAGCGACAAAACATGATGAAAAAACGCCAAAAAAGCAGATTAAAACGTGACAAAGTCTTGTAGGAAATGCACTCTGTTAAAGAGTAAGAGGTAAAAAATTACAGCTTGTATTTTCCTCATGAGTCATTGTGATTTGAATTTGGCAGAAAATCTGGGACAAATATGGACAGGTAACTCCTGTAGTGTCCTACCGGTCTCCTCAGGGGGTGTGTCAGGGGCGGTCGCCTCTGCCTCTGCCTCTGTCTCGACGTCCGCGTCCCCTTCGTCCAGGGAGGTGAAGGAGGATGGGGTGCTGCTGCGCGATGATGCAGGCCAGGCCTCAGAGGGTTCAAAGGTCAGGTCAAGGTTAGTACGAGTTCTTGACGGCCTGACGCGGTCCCTCTCATACTCCTCCGCTGCGAGCCGCTCTACGTTCTTGTACCTGAGTTAAACAGAACAACAATGAATGCTCTGTCCCGCAGTGTGTAAAAAAAAACTCCAAACAAAGCACATTTACTACTTTGCTTGTAAAGACAAAAGTAGAGCTCGGTAAAGGAAGAACATAGACCCGTTTAAGAGGCGCCCGTCCTTTCTCTTCTCTTCTTCTTCCTTCACTCACAGATTCACCAAAAGCATTTAAACCGCCTACATTGAACTTTGCCAGGATTGTGAGCGCTGGTTCGACCCTCTGGCTGTTTTTTTTTTTAGACCCCTCCTCTTTCTCATCCAAACTTAAATGTGTGGTGCTTCTGTTCAGGAGATGGTTAGCAGTAGACCACTTCAGAGAGCAGAGAAACTGGATACTCTCAGCTTGTATGAGTTTGAGTTTCGGCATGCGTTAAAACATTTATCCTAAACAAGTATTTTCATGACAGCATTTCCGTAAACTCAATTAGCTAATGCATACACTAAAAAGGAGATTTGTCAATGGTAACTTTAAATTACAATGCTTCCATCTATCTCCAGCATCTACAAAAATACTGTATGTTTCAAAAAACGTATTCATCTAGCAGCCGGCAATTGTTTCCTTTACTACTGATAAAATAAACATAATGGCCCACAGTGACATCATCATCCAGACGCTCCACAAAAAGTGCAGAACCCTTATGCAGCTTTCTTGGAGCTAAAGAATATAAAATAACTATTCCGCAATAAATCCAATTGTTTAGGACCAAACAGTGTTCAAAGTCGTGAGAGTGCTTTCCTCGTGCTGCTTGAATCCGCGCTGCATTTGCACATGAATTAAGTGGAGAAAAAAAAAGCATGACCAATTCTGAATTAGAACGCGAATATAAACAAGGCTTTGGCAGATCCTTGGAGAGGAGAGAGAAGTGGGTTCAGTGTCTGGCAGGAGCGAGAACCTATTTAACCTGAAAACAATTAGCCTATCACAGTGGTTCCTAAAAGCCCTAAAAGAGTGAAACATGCACCACCCGGGCATAAATGCGTGTGTTGTTTTGATTTAGTTCACACACTCACCTCTCCTCTCGTGCGAGCCGGGCCTCCTCCATTTTATCCACAAAGTCTCGACTGTGAGAAACATGAAACACATTCTAAAATTAGCAATCAAGACCTCAGATAAAACGAATGAAGAATGCTTTTGTTAACTTGATAGAGTGACACTTGTGAAACATTGAATACACAGCAGATTCCGAGAGTTTCAAGGCCTCTTTTAGTTATTTATTTTCTCATCAGGTAGCAATCTGGCTTCATACTAGCGTCTTCTTTTATATTGGTAAAGATTCTACAATGGTTACTCTTTAATAACTAACACCAAAAGGTACAGTCTTTCCTGAACCCACTGTAGTTTGGGCATGTCACGAAGAGCCACATGTTGGCCTTTGTATAATTTATTACTCCAAGAAGCTATTTTAGTCAAAGTCACCTGTGCTTGTTCCTCTCCTCTCGCTCGATCCTCTGCAAACGCTCCTCTCTCTCCACGCGTCGGCGCTCTCTTTCAGCCGCCAGAGACTCCTGGTGCTGCCGGTAGGACGATGACAACAGACCCCCCAGAGCCGGCCTGCACAAGACCAACATAAATGCTCAGACATCCAGGTGGATAAGGTGGACACACCTTGTTTTACGCAGCCTACAAAAGTCTTCCCAGGGCCAAAACTTTGCCATCCTGTTGGGAAACCAGTTGCTGACTTGTGGCCCAGGGAACAGATTTAAAGCAGTACTAAGTAACCTGTTTACCTTAATAAATCCTTTTCGTAGTCCCTCTGGGGGTAATACAAGTGTTAATGGGATGATTGGAGGTCTTTCATTTCCCCCTGGTGTCGCTGGCCAGAAAACCACAATTGCAACTTTGCCTGCACTGGGTCGGAGTCACCAAAACACACTAATGGAATCACGAAGAAGAAGCTAACAGGCTAACGGGCAAAGCTAACTGCTGGGCTAGCGCCACTTAAACAGTATTAACAAAAATTATCTCCATTGTGTAATTGGATGTACAATATCCCTCTCTAACTTTGTCTTTTCTGTCAGCGTAGTATTTACTCTCACGGACAAATAATGAGTAAAAAAACACAACATGCTACGACACCTGCAGTGGCGCTTATGGCCTCTAGGGGCATGAGTTACTTAGTACTGCTTTAAGCGTCAACCGTCCAGCTGTTTTGATTGATCGGACTGTGATTAGAACCATGGCCTCAGATTTGGAGGTGCTGATTCTCATCCCGGCCGCTACACACTCGGCTCTAATCTAATGCAACCATTTTATATTTGAGATCATGTTTGTAAGGATCCAAACAACGGGATTATGAGGTTTTCAACATAACCCTGTGGTGAATTTCTCCATTGTGAGATCAATAAAGTCTCATCTTATCTTGTGGCCATCATAATTTCCATGTCAATTTGACTGCTTGTATTTGTGCAGTCCTAGTAAGTATTTGTTTTTTTTGGAATTTGAATTTGTTCTTTGCATGAAAGAAAGCAGATTTATCCCTCATTGTTTCCGGCTTGGCTGCTTGGACTGACCTTGTGGGTGTGGGCGGGGTGCTGACGGAGGGGTAGGACGTGAAGCCGCCATTTCTGAGGAAGAAAGCAATAGGTAACAGTGAGTTGGCTTCCGACCTACAGAGCACAGCCTGGCAGTGGGTGCAGCGTCAAACGAACGGGACACCTTGTTACATAAGAGGAATGGTGTTAGCGCAACACGAGAGAGACTCTAATTAGCAGCAAGCGGGGTTTTCATTTGCAAACGTTGGTGGAAAATTCCCAGTGAAGGTGCTATCATACACTGTGGGCACGAGTGGAGGGCCATATGATGATAACCAAAAGTTTAAAGTGTCATTTGAGGGTTTGCTGCAGAACAAGAACTTGACTATATCACTAAGAAAACTAAACACATAAAAAAAAGCAGCTGTAAACTTTCCCCGTTTTATAGGACTACTAAAACAGAGCTGTGGAGGAAGGATGTAAGAGGTGTAAAGAATGAAAATTAAGAGCCTCTATTATTGATCCTTAACACAAAGAGATAAAAACATTGCACGGGAAGGAAAGCAAAGGAGAGTGCCTTGAGGAGTGTGAAACGGGATAGGCATTCAAAGAAAAAAGTGGAAAAAGACAAAGCCAGACGAGTGAGGAGGTGAAAAGTAAAAAAAAACTGGGTAAAAAAAATCCAAGACGGTGCGTGAAGAGAGAATGTGAACAGCCAAGGGAGGAGTGCGACGTTAAAGAGAGGACTCCTGAAACCCTCTGGAGAGAAGTAGCTGTGGAGAGTCCGTCTGACCTGGGAGGTGGGGTTTTGACCAACTCTTCTTTGGGTTTGTCCGGAGACGGCTCCTCATCCAGGTCGTAGGAGAAGAGGTGGAACGGTGAATGGGGGGTGTACAGGAGGCGGTCAGGAGAGGGGCGGTTGGTGCCTCGCTGCGGTGGGCTGATCTCTTTAGAGGCCGGGACAGTCACTGTAGATTTCTTCCTGGCCAGCAGCGAGGCCAGTAAAGAGGGTTGAGTTGGCGGGCTGAGAGGGGACTTAGTGATTGGGGCAGGGTTGGGAGAAGATAGAGAGGACACGGGGCTTCTTTGCACTTCCTCTTTTATCTCCTTTCTGGAAGTGATGGTGATGGACTGAACAGTTGTCTGGCGGACTATAGATGGAGTTCGTCTGACTGGGCTGGGGAAAGAGCAATGCAGCAGAGGAAAACCGGTTGAATTAAGTGTAGGCAAAAAATAGCACATGTTTATTTCTCCTAGAGGGACGTAAGTTAGACACTGCAGTTGGCAAACACCGTCTCACTTGGTTTATCGTGTAATACGTCACAAACAACAACGGTTAAGGTAAAAATATCAGTTGTATATTTTCCCGTTTGAGTGGGTTAAATCATCCTATGGCCTATTATTGAGGGAATGTGTTGTTACTTCGTATAGTGACAGTTTGGGTTATTTCTTTTACTACACATTGTTCCTATACCTGAGTAAGGTTTCACTACACACTGTCTGAACCCCTCCCTGTTCATCTGAGTCTGACTCAGTGACTGGAGACTTGTCTTCCTCCTCATCCTCACATTCCTCTTCTCTGCAGATGCACAAGAGAAGAAGATAGATAGAAGACACACACACATAGAAAGGTGGGTCGAAGAGAGACATTGTGACACACAGACAAACTAGACTCAAAAATCAATCATAGGAGTTATCATGCATTTGTACAACACACTCATAACGAATTTGTATGTTTTAGAAAGGAACATTTATCTAGTGTAACTATAGGTGTCTCAAAGCAACATGTGCAGAGGCATCCAGCAAGAAAAAAAGCCTGCAGTGTTTTAAATAGCACGAGTAAAAACAGAACTGTAAATATTTTTAGTCGGTGTTCAAAGGAAAACCAATGCTTAATATGTCATGTTCCAGCACAGACGGGAGGGCAGTGGTTGTAAAAGACTGCACACAGGTCAGAGCATGGTCTTTATTCATAAACTTACATAGACGGAAGACAAGCTGACAGCGCTCTGGTGCAAAGTTCAAGCACAAGACAGTAAGAAGCTCTCGAAACACTCGTAATTTTACATGGGAGTACGTCCTTGTCTCACCTGTCACTCATGTCCTCTGTCCTGTGTCCACCGAGGGGAGGAAGGCCAGCTCTCTGCGGAGATGCTGGGCTGCAGGGCGATGCCTGACCGGAGCGGTTCAAAGATGCTCTGCGACTTTTCCTTCTCACTAAACCAGGCCTCTTCTCTCCCACTTCCAAACTGGGCCTCCGTCTGTCCCGCCGGCCTGAAGGGGGAGGCTGCTCATCATCCCCGTCTTCATGCCGCAGTGTCATCTGGTAAAAGGTAAAGAAACATTAATCAAAGCAAAAGACACCTTGAAAACTGTAAATCCAAAATCCTTTATCTACCTCATAGATGTTGAGCTGCTCCACTAGGTCCAAGTCAGTGCCCTTTCGACCCAGGTGCCTCTGGGACACTGTCTCCATTCCCTGTTCCTCCAAGCTATCGACCATATCATAGAACGAGTCCTGATCTGGCAGTGCTGAGAGTGTCTGAAAGAGAACACACATTTGACATTTGAGACAATGTTGACACAATGACAGCATTTGTAGTAAATGATAATGAACAATACCTTGTTGACGAGACTCATGGCGTACACCAGAAGCTCTGTATCCACACCATCTTTTTCATGCAGAATCTCCAGACAGTTGGACCATGGTTTGCTTCCTAGATTTAAATATATTTTTATACATAGTAAAACATACAGTAGTTCATAATAGATTCTGCACTTAACATAATTTTCCACCACATTCCACGGGGCGCAGGGTGTTTTTGTACCTCTCTTAGCGTCCATGGATGCAATGGCCTCTATGAGCAGTGGTGCATTTGACTCTGAATACTCTACAAACACCAGCAATAGCTTCAGGGCTGTCTTCACCACTAAACGGAACTGAGGGAGAAATGCACAAAGTGACTTAAAATACCCGGCGTGTGGTTCGTTTGAGGTTTGTGTACACACTGCGCTCTACCTTGGAGCCGACCAGCGTGTAGAGCCACTCGATTGTCTCCGTGTGGCCGATGACACCGTTCATCCCATCCACATACAGCATGATCTGTCCCAGCGCTGAGAATACAGGGCAAGACAGAGAGCTAATTTAGAAAGATGACTAAACACACACACACAGAGCCACTGCACTATATGACAACTGTGCAGCAACTGTGGATGTGTCTGCAGCTATAAATAACAGGGAAAGTCCTCTGGGGCTGAGGTTTTAGCCTCTGCTTCAAAATGGTAAACAAAGACAAAGTTTGGAACAGTGGCAATTTTTGGTTAGTTAGCATACTCCGTGATTAGTCAACAAAAACAGCTTGTTGCCTGAAAGAAGACTTTTAACAGAAGTAAGTAGTTAGATCCAAGTACGATCAGACAAAAATGCATAATTTTGGAGATAAGATACAGTAGGACTTTTTTTTTTATCTCATAATGGAGAACTCGCAACATCAGCTCTCAAGAAAGTGCAATCAAAGGATAACGTGCAAATGGGGCAACAGACCATGTGATCTATGTGAGTGCAAAGAAGTGAGCAAAAAAAAGTGCTTTGTAAAGTATTAATATATAGTTTACACCTTGCAGCAGTCTTTTTTTTGGCTTTTGTTGCCTAAATCTGTAAAAGCATCTGTATCAAGTGGAAATACACCAGGCTTACCTCTGAGTATATAGTTCTGGTAGTTTTGGTCGGCCTCTGCGCCCACTTTGATTAAGCACGTCAGACCCTCGGCCATCACGAACTCATGCACCAGGTCCTTGTCATCCTGAACACAATATAATAATTATTATAGGAGAATCAGTCAAAACGTAATCTATAAACATGTGACCATCTTCAGCCATGTGGTGGCAGCAATGTGCAGTCAGATTTATAGGGTCAAATTCATTTAAAATATAGTGTCATCAGTCATATGAGGTTTTTTGTTTTTAGAAAGCTACATTTTAATCATTCTGTTTAAATAAACTTTCTTACCTTTTAGTTATAGTTCTTAACACATTACATTATACCCACCATTGTGCACTATAGCTTTTCTTTTCATGCAGACTTTTTTAGTTGGAATATCTTTAGTTGTACGCACAGTGAGTACAATAAGTACATTTTCAAATATGAATTTGTGCATAAAAAAACCAGAGCAGACGCCCACACAGGGACAGAGGTCACGCAGACATGCCACGTTGATGGACATCCCTGTCATCATGGAAGCAAACCGCAGCCACAACCATCTGACAGACAGCGCACTGACAGTAACTGCACCACAACAATGAGCTGAATGTTACCTGAAAAATCTGCTTCAGGGAGAACAGCGCCCGTCTCAAGTCACGGCCATTGGAGTTGTATAGCTTTTCTGTAGATAAAAACAAAAAACAGATCGATTACAGACAAAAACAAGGCACATGCGTGAGTGCACACGTTGTGAAGCTTTCTGTGCGGGCGTATATTCAAATGATGGAGGGTCATAATTCTTTGAATTGTATATATTACTCTTGAAAGTATAGTTACCCCTGATTCAAGTCACTATTTTTTATGTTAGTTTTTTCATTAAGAAAACGCCTGGTCACCGATCTCTTTTCAAGTCAATTAAAAATGATTTATCAAATTTAAAGGGTGATGAGAACTTTATTCCACTCCATTTCTTGAATTTAGTGACTCAAATCATGGGCAAGGAAAAGTATTATTTCTGTAATATGTCAGAGAAACTTTCAAACATCAAGGTAAAAGTAAATGGTCATTGATGGGCACATGAAAGCATTGCCCCCTTCACTCACTACACAAACATAAGCATTACTGTATATTCAAAGACCAGACACTATAAACAAGGCAGGTGAAGTGTCTTGCCTAAGGACACCACACAGCGCACTGTTCACAGAAGGGATCGAACGGCCACCTTTCAGATTCGCGAGCAAACAAACCCCACATTTTCCAGAACTTAAATCACTCTCTACTTGCATTCTTACATTCGGTTTGTACATGTGTGAGTGGAGGCAGCCTGACGTCAAGTGTGTGCGGATACAACGCTGTCCAGCAATAGCACAGTCACCTGCAGCAGGCACTTCATCACACTCACTGCTCCTCACAGCTCCACACGTGCGACAGTCTATCACACACACACATACGAGCGCGCACACATATATACTGTACGTGCGCGCTTGCTATCAGACACACACACACACACACACACACACTGAGCGACGTGATTAGAGCCGTATAGGAATGTTAATGAGTGGCTGGCCTGGCTTCAACAGTGAGGTATTCAGGTCACGACACGGAAAGATCTCATAAGCTGCGACTGCCAACGATATGAGCCCTATTATTTGAACACAAAGGCGCACATAAAATGAGCCTATATCACAACTTTCATTGCTTATTGTATTTGTAGTGCGTGGTATGTATCCAGGATGACAAAACAGGAATACAGTGGCAGATCCATGACACGATGTGATTGTGTGGTAGACAGAAAACTGCTCATATTTGCAAAGAGACCTGGTTGATGGCATTAAAACGGCGCGTCATGAAACAAAAGGTATCATAACAGTGGTAATTTCCCTGAGTGCTCTGTATTAGGCTCACAGTCTGCTCATTACTCCTATTGTCCATTTGTGTATAAACTGCTGTGTCTGTGAATGGGTCAACAGGGGGTTTTGAATGACGTGCCAAATCCCTTGTTTGCATGTTACAGACAAATCCTTTTGCACATGGAGCTTTATACTGTAGGTGAGGGCAGTGCAGGACAGCAGCATACCCCCTGATGTGAGCTACACCTGCGACCTCTGCTGCCGAGTTCTGTTGTCCTGCACTGTCCGGCTTAGAGAGAAAAGCCCAAAGCTAACCCCTCGACCAGGGGTTAAAATGATTACTGTTCCCTGTACTCCGATGGGCCAAGCTCACCCCATCTGCAAGGCCTGTGTGAGAGCAGCGGTATTTGTTTCACAGATACACCACAGGAAAGATATCACATGACTTCCATTTCAAACCAGTAAAAAAATAAGTAAATAAAAATAACTATAGCTACAAGGCACTGTCTCTTTCTGAGCAGTTTCCTCCCTGGAAATCAAGAGTCCACTTGATGCAGGGAACACTTTCCCAGCAGCTGCACTCAGGGTCATGGTCATAGGCTTGTCACAGTAACCTTTACATAGATGTCTGCTGAGTGTCAGCAACATGTCAGCACTGATAACACTAGTACATCATTTATTCTGGATATTAATATTGTCCTAATACCGTCGCAAAACTCTAATCATAATGTTGATTTAAAATAATACAGAAGACTTTTCAGGGAAAATGAGTTTGCCACAACCTACCTGCAAACACCTGCAAATCCTACTTCCTAAAACTCATAGCAAATACAATGACTGTAAAGTTCAACTCAGAATATGTGTCCCAGTTTAAACAACATAGTCACTATAGTAACTTTGGTCACTGGGGAAATGGCACTGTAAGAGGGTGTGTATGCTGCGTTCACATGTGCCCCTGAGCACTGCTGTAGTGCAGGGATTCCCCCAGGCGGCCTGTGTGATTAGTCCTGCCGCTGTGGTCACGTCCCTCTCCTGCCATAATGAGATTACCGAGTGACCCTTCAGCTCGTACTAATCTCGTACATTTACTGCACCATCCTCATTTCTAAACAACACCACTGCTACATCAGGCACACACTGGTTCATCAACAATTAACACACTTTTATGAAGTTCATGTTAATATTAAAAAGTTGATCATCTGGAGTTCAATTAATGTCATTCTCACATCCAATAAAAGTCTCATTTCTGCATTCCCATGTGGTAGAAATCCAGATACATCAACACCAGTCGAAAAAATAAGTTGAATTATTGAAAAAACCTTGAGAAGCAAGTATAGCATCAGACAGAATAGATTTTACCTGTATTTTCCCCCCCCAGTTGATTTAAATGATTATTGACTACTCGTTTTAGCCTTAAAAACATCATACATAGTATTGTAATGCAGAACTTGAAGTGTAGATATTTGTTTTTTGTGGTATTGAACTGTTATTGAGTGCTTTCAGTGTAATTAAATTATGTAAAAATCCAGGTGTTTTATAGGGTGATCAAAAATTCTGAATACATTGATATACATTACTATGCTTTACTGTTCATGCTGAAGTCTGAGAACTGCTGACTTGTGTTTCAAACAGACTTCGAGATGACCCCCCTCAGTATTAAAAGCATGGCTGCCCGGCTGTCTGGGCCGATCAGTCCGTTGGCCGGGATCTAGGTCTTCAGTGGGATCTAAAATAGAGAAGTGGCAATGACACAGAGTGAAGCTGATCTGATCCTGGGAAGTCGCGGCCTGTGAGTGCCAGTATCACTCTAAATATAGGAGCAAAGTGTCAAACACACAGAGAGCCTTCGATGCTGAGGTCACACAGGGCGTTTGCTGGGAATGACAAATTCAAGTGTGGCAGCAGCAGGTAGCCAAGAATTAGGTTTAAATACTCTGGGTCCTATACGATCATGGTGTCTAACTGTCAGCACTGGAGATTTATTTATTTATTCTTACAATAGTTTAGATTTGCAGCAAATATACATGCATATACATAAGATAATAATAAGCAAGTTATTGTGCAGGTCTACAGACAATTTGAGACGTGATTTACTATTTGAAGACATGTTGATCCAACACTGACATTGCTTTGTCAGATTATATGAGTGATTTGAAAAGGAAATGTTGGCAGGTCACAAATCCCAACACTGCCAAAGGCGGCTCAGGCGTTTAGTGACTGTCTATTTTCTGTCGGTTGCTCTTGGCGTGGAGCGTGAGGGCTGGAGACATGACGAGAGCAGCTCAGCACGAGTGTGTCAGAGGAAAAGGCAGAGCGATACTGACCAAGTTTCAATACCGGATCTATGAGGTTTAGAGACATGCTCCAAGAGAAGAGATTACACATGCATTGAGTCCATTAGCTTGTAGTTTATGCCCAAGCAGCCAAGTTAGCAACAGTTTTCAGAAGACAAGATGATGTGTGGTTATTGCGCACCATTTTAGAATCAGAATAGGAAGATTTGCGTGATTATTGCAAAACAAAGGCAAACTATTGGGAAAATGTATTGGCCGAGAGCGCAATCCACTCAATCACTATGCCACCACTGTAAATACAGAATGTGTCTCTGAAGCAATGGCTCTTGTCCTCCTCCCACGCCTTAGTCTGATGAAGGAAAACCTCCAGCAAATGTGTGGAGAGCATCGCACTACACAAACAAACACACTTCCCCGGACATGTGTTCGAGCCGCAGAGAGGAGACCAGAGAGCGCCCTGTGCCCTTCACTCGGCCCTGGCATCTCCGCATCAGTCAAACCCACGTCCAGGAATAGTCGGCCACAACACAAACAAACCAGCTTCGATCTCAGCTCCCATGTGTCACCACGGCGATGACAGGCCTGAGCCCGGCAAGAGGAGGGCACTTGTACAGACTATTCTAACAGAGGCTATTGCAAGCTTTAATCATTTCAATAGCTGTAAACTGTGCAACAGAATAGCCATAGACTTTTGCTGCGTCAGGGATTTCCTTCTTTCTGATGCTCCACGTGTAAGCCTGACCCAATTTTCCATGGCCAGACACAAAAGGTGACTGTGAGAGATATTCCCACACAGAGCAACGCACGTGCAGAACAAGCGGCCAGTGTTTTCCTTGTGCGTCGCCCGGCTCTCTGCGCCTTTGTCTTTCTCACGCTTCCCGGTGTGTCGTCACTAATTGGTTGGCATCTAGCAGCAGGCACACAAAACGTCATGCCATCGCCTGCCAAGAATACAGCATAGACCACTTTCAAAACACTTTCTCAACTCTTTTCACTCATATATTGACACTAAAAAACTGAAAAATGAAGAAGAGTCAACAAAAGTGATCTTATTTGGTGTGTGGCCTACAGCACCTGCCCATGAGTGACATGCTGAAGCTCGTGTCTTAATCTGGCAGGTGCATTTCCTCCGCCTTTGTTTTCCCTTGTGTTTCTCTAAAACGATCGAGCAGCTCTCTGGAAAATCTCCTTGTGCCTGTCTCATTCCACACATCTCCTAAAACCATCATGCCTCAAACCTCACAGCCGCCGATGCCAAGGCTGCACATTCTCCACTGTGTTTTCTGCGTGTTTACCTTTTGGTGGCTGTAATGTTTTATTATATTATGTAACAGGCTGAAAAGTATTCAAACAGACCAGCGCCGGGGTTTGTGTAGGCACGCGGGGGTGCGGGCGATGCTCACATACACAGATGCAGGCTGAGAGTGATAGATTTTGTGCTTGATTCCAGTAAGCGAAGCGTGCCTCGGGAGAGCAAACCCCAAACAGCAGTGTGCGCTGCCAAATCACAACAGCTGGCTGCTCCTGTTTGTCCGTGAAACTAGAGCTTAGAGAAAAGGCTGCCACATCCACAGGAAAGGCAAGTAGTGCTGTGAGTCACTGTGCAATTCATTACCGTGTATCATGGCATCAAAATCTCAACCATTTTGACTCTCAATCTAAAATAAAAGGTGAAGACTTGATTGAGTGGTGAACACGTTTGCCCTCATTGCACGGAGATTGCACAACATAATTTATCATGTGTGAATTGTTGATGTGCACTGCAAAAAGCATTTAACTAGATCAGTATAAACATCTCAATTTGAGCATAATTATCCAAATTTTTGTTGTTTTGACTAGTTAAGAAGTTCTTAGGTATTTGTCCTAGATTATTTCACTTGTTCTGAGATGTTTCTGACTTGTTTCGATACATTTCGTCCTTATTTCAGGTCATTTTCTTTGCCAATGGCGTAAGAAAATTGGTCTTATCTCATTGGCAATTTTACTTTCTTATTTCAAGCAAGATTGACCCTAGAACTGGTCTGTCATGTCCTCAAACAAGCAAAGTAAACTTGGTCCGATCAGGAAAAGTGTCTAAATAAGTGAAAACCACTCAAAACAAGATACATTTCCTCAATTCAAGTCATTTAAGCCAATGCTTGATATTTACTTTTTGTAGTGTGAGTAATCCCCTGTGTGTCTGAAAGCTCTATTTGTAAAGAATGGGCGAATGCAAGACCCATATACCTGCAGAAGGCCTCATGCAGTGATCAACAAGCAAATACAGAAAAGCATCTGTGCCACTCCACACATGGTCACGTGGTAACAGTATTGCACCAAAGCAGTTAAGCCGCACAGTGGTCGAGGGGCAGCGACACAGCACTCTTGCTCTTCAATGCTGAGTTCTGCTTCAAATCCAGCGGTGGATTGTACACCCACTAATAGGGAACGCGAGCGGGGATTAGACCGTCGTGAGACAGGTTAGTTTTACCCTACAGCAAGAAGGTCATAAAGGGTCAACATGAACTTTACTTATACCTCATATTTCTGTCTTTTGGTCTGAGTAGGTTTCATCGTCAGTGTGCAATGCATAGGCCAGCTAATATTCCTGTCCCGAGAGCCGACTGCAATAAGGTGATCAAGAGAATTGCATTTTTCCAATAGGGCTGCACAATATTATCGTATCGCGATATTAGGTGATGCAATATCCGTATTGCAAGACAAAATATCAGTTATTTTTAGTCTGGGGACCACCAATTCATTTTCTCGTAGGAGAGGTGTGGTTTCCTACAAATGTCTATCATGTGTCTGCACGTGGCCATAGCCAATTATATCATCATATCCGGTGACGTCTGACGTAACCGCTGTTAACTTTCGAGCTAAACTATTTAGAACACGGCCTAAAGCTTGATCAAAAGATGGAGTCACTGCTGCCATGTTTGATCTGTAAATAAACTTTTAAAAAAAAGTTTTATCAGTAAACGAACTACAAGCTTCCGTATACCGAATAGTGCGTCATCGTCTTGCCGTCCCTCCTCGTTCTGTGATTGGTTCCCAAATCCATGCGAAAATATCGGCCATGGTCCCCAGGCTGTTGTGCAGTTCGAAATGATTCAAGCGCACACAGCAGCCTGGGTATTCCCAGGCTAGCAAGACGCCACAATATATCACAACATCCCTAAACCTTTCATCTGACTGTGATCGAAACACAGCCAAAAACAAACAATGCATTGAGCTTATAAAATGTGCAAGAGTTCAGTTTTAGTTAAACATTTACTAACTTCAATTATAGTCTTGTGTGGATCCTGATGTAGTGTTTTTTAAGTCTTGTTTTGCAAATTGCTTCAACATCGTTCAGTCATAATTTCTAACATAGCATTTATTGCTATCCTTTCTATTTGATTACACGTCAGCAGGATCTTTAACTAAATATCTACCGTCATACGATATCATTGCATCCTTAAGCGTTAGTTTCAACAGCTGCACACCTAGTTCATCTCAAAGTCGCAGCTCTGTCTGTGTCCTCTGCAGCCCGGAGGACATGGGAACAGCTGCAGGATAGATGCGTGTTACGAGCTCCTGTCCCGCAGCAGCTTGTGCCGTTAAGTTATTCCCCTCCACTTTCCCCACTCTGCACTTCCTTCCCCAAAGCCCCATCAGCCCCATGTCAGCAGACGGTGAGCCATGAGTCATGTGGGTACAATGCGCAGTCACTCCTCGGAGTCTCCGCGCTGGTCAGACAGAGAGGGAGGGGGGAATATTTCTCCAACTGCTGCGAAGGAAGGAACAAGGTCTGCTTATTTAGGATGTAGAACTACCAGTTTTGAGAAAAGAGATCAACCCACACACGCACTAAAGATATCACAGCTAAGCAGATAAAAGAAGCTGAGTGACGGGGCTGCGCTTGTCCGCTGCAGCAAACAGTTTATGCAGGGACAGAAATGTGTATTGACTCATGAGGATCAGAGAGCTTTGAGCACAGGCCACAGGTGTCACTCACCAGCCTACACTGTGTGAGGAGTAAATCATGTGACTGCAGCAATAAATTAAACATAATGCGGTTGTCATATGAAACTTTATCATAACACTTACCAATGTCCTACAGCTGTTGGTTTTTATTTCACCCCATTTCAGTATTGATTTAGACCTGGTTGTTGAAATGCCTGGGATGACTAGAAACATTTGGTCCCTTTGGAGTATACAATGCTGACAGAGATTTGTGTGAAGAAAGAAAAAAAAAAGTATGACGATTGTAAACCCGGAAGTGGCATTGTTGCTGAAAACAGACAACAATATTGTAAGCATCATCAGGTCACTCTGCTCCCTGAAGGCTGTCGAACTTGCCCATAAACTCATCCCTGCATTAGGAAAGTTACAAATAAGTATGGACCAAAACTAACATTTTAGAATTAGTTTTTAAAACGTCTGAATAGGAAAAACTAGTAGGGCCTTTAACGGATGCCTGAAACAGAGGCACATATCAAGTCCGAGCTGGTCACATGATAATGATAAGATAAAAAGTTGACGTGTATATAAGCCTTTCTTTAAAATATATAGTTTATTATAGTGTCCTAAAAGCCTCTTTTGCACAAGTGTTGAAAATTTGCAATTTTCCAGTAAAACTCAAAACAATGTATCTGCATACCATTGTCCATAACAGATAAATAGATACATGAATAAAAGAGTTTGAGAACCAGTGACCTTCAGTGGTTAATCTGCATCAAGTGGACTAGAGATTCATCATAAGGGCCTCCATAAGAAAACCAGCATATGTGTTAGTGTGGGATAATTTATTTACTGATATTGAATGGAACTCTGCGTGGCTATTATCTAAAAAAAATGTTTTTGTTACCAATAAGATTTGTGAAGTTTGCCTCAAGATTTTGCATAGATGCCACCCTGTAAGCAGTGTCCAAATATCATTTAAATGTCTACCCTCATGGCACTGAAGAATTGATGAGTCATCTTTGCTGGGAATGTTCTAACACGCACGTTTTTTTTTTGGAAAGATATAAATCTCTTACTGTAGATTTACAACTCGACCTTAAAGCTGTAATGTTTGGTGTGTATCTAAAGAATCTCCCGCCAAAGAAACATGTAATACTAATAATGGCCCAGTTTCATATCCATAGCAAGTACTGTTGTATTTGAATCACTAATGTCCTCTTATTTGACTTACTGAATTATTGTGCCAATGTCAGAGCCCTGAAGACCAGAACTGTTTGTAACGAATTTGCACTGTAAAACTATTTATTTTTGTTTTATTTATTTGTATTTACACTGAAAACTGAAGCCTTGCACATAATAATAAATAATAATAATAATAATAATAATAATAATAATAATAATAATAATAATAATAATAATAATAATAATAATAATAATAATTTAAAAAATGGGCTACAGATATTTTTAACCATTTGAACATTCCGCTTTAGAGTGGCACACATTTGACCACAATTTGTCCCCCCCCCCCCCCCAAAAAAAAAGCTTTTGATTTGTTCTGACTCTTGCAGTGACCAGCCGCAGATGTCGATCCAAACTCGACCATTACTGAGCATTATCTCCGTGTCACAACACGCCATTACCAGGCCTTATCTCCCACAGCGGGGCCAGCTCACAGTAAATCGCTGCTACAACCAGCTGGGCTCCTTCTCCAGGCCACACAGTCAACAACAATGCAGTCTATCGGAAGAGCAACACACGCTCGTGACTGCTGCTGTGAAAATCGACATCCAAACATTATGTTGAACTGCAAACACCTTGTATCGGACCATTCTCATATAGTCAAATGATAGTACTTTTAATTGTAACACTTTACGTATACAGTACAAGAAGATGACAAAGCTAAAATGCAATGTGCCCTCAACCCCGACATCGCACAGTCAGCAGGGGGGGATTAAAGACAGGTAATTGGGCTAGAAATCCAAAAGCACGAAGGCCAAATTTTTGAGAAGGACCAAATTCCAAAGCATTGAACCAGCTCCAAAAACACCTGTGCATTGTTGTCAAAGGAGAAAAAAAAACGTACTATTCCAGTTATCATTTCTCAATATCGATCAAGCAACTCTGCATTGCCTGAACTTCTAACTTTTGCACACGAAGGAAAAGCCCTCTGCGTGACTTCTGTGTGATGTCATTTATATTTCTTGTATTTTCCTTCCTGTAACTCACTTTTAATGAAACGAGCCTCAGCTTGGCACCGCTCTCGCTCACATGTTTCTGCCCTGTCAACACTTTCTAAAGATAACACCTCCACCTCTGCTCCGCGCCTGCACCACCTCCTCCTGTCCCCCCGCCCCTCTGCTGCAGGCCGGGGTCCGCATCAAACTAAATTTAAACCCCTACACACTCGCCAGCACTGCCAGAACGCCAAGAGATACATTGAGCACATATGTCTTTCAGAAGAAATGAAATGATACAGTACATGCCTTTGGCCCGTAACTAATGTCCTCATTCAATATTATGCACATTGTACCCTGGTTACAAGTTGGCAACTCTTCACCATGTTAACCTCTTAACCCCCACCTGAACCGAGCGCATTTTCTCCAGTTTGTCTTTACCCAAATCTAAAAGCTTCATGAAAAATCTAGCGATATCATAGCGACGAAAATGAGAGGAAAACGAGGTTGAAAATGCAACAAAAAAGTGACAAAAAATATGCAAAAATATGCTGAAAAATGTACAAAAATATGCTGAAAAATGTACAAAAATATGACAAAAATGTACAAAAAATGTACGAAAAATTGCCAAAAATGTAATGAAAAAGTGACAAAAATGTAACGAAAAATTGAAAAAAAAAATATGATAAAAAAGTGACAAAAATGTGACGAAATATTGACAAAAATATGATGAAAAATGTATGAAAATATGATGAAAAAGTGACAAAAATATGATGAGAAATTGACAAAAATGTGACGAAAAATTGACAAAACTATAATGAAAAAGTGAATAAAATGTGACGAAAAATTTACAAAAATGTGATGAAAAAGTGACAATAATATGATCAAAAAGTGCCAACAAAGTGACAACAAAACAATGAAAAGAAATGTCAAATAAAGTGACTACGCAAGCAAAAAGATCAGTTTAAATGAATACATTTGTAGGTCTTAGCTTTCAAATTAGTCATTACACTGGCCTACAGGCTTTAACCTTTTAGATTTGGGTAAAGCTGAACTGGAGAAAAACCCATTTGGTTAAGGCGGGGGTTAAGAGGTTTACTGATCTTTCGCACAGGTTCCAAGAATTTCCAATTCGAGCTATGATTCTGTCACACATTTGCCCTTAAAAGAGGATCAATAAACAAACGACTGAAAGCGTGACAACCTCTGTAACATTGTCCTTAATACAATCAAATCCCCGCCCTTAACAATCCTGTGACGGACAGACAGATGATCTTAAAAATGAGAAAGGAGCATTTCAGTATCAAGACGTCAATTCCCCCTGAAAAACAACCACAATAGAACTGACAGGTCGGTCACTCCCCGAAAACACACATTGTACACCGAAAATACACGGATGGATGTAGCAGATTTCTCAATTAGTGGCAAAATCAGTGACCAATACTGGAGCGACTTTAAGGTCAGGGCTCCAAGGGATTAGAGAGCGTTAATCGAGTGCGATGAGGAGAGCGCTTGGAGCAGCTCATTGAGGCGACACTAATGGAACAGGAAATAAACTCTGAATGGAAACATGTGTAAAGCTACAGAGACTGAATAGACTGAAACGTCATGAATTATTAAAAATTCTGTCTTTCTTGTGCAATTCGTCGGTGACAAGATCTCCATATTGTGACATCATTAGTATTGTGTGCCAGGTTTTGCAAATAATTGTATGATGTTATTCCCTATGATTTCCAGTCGATATACCACAGGGAACTAGAGTAAGCAACCTCTAAGCTACACAACGTCCGAAGGTATTAGTATTTGAAAATCATTCACGTGTTGTATTTATGTAATACACATAATCCAGCCGGCTACATGCTTCATTCACTTGTCTCACAATCTACTCACAAACATCAGTCATGTCAATTCATAGTAAAAACGGAAAGGAATTTATTGACCACCATGAAAACTGCTCCCAAGACCCGCAGATGATTTCAATAAAAACACATTGCTAAAGACTGACAAAAACCCACTGCATTTCATATAAGGACTAACTTCTGAACTGAACTATTCACATCCATCCTGTGGAGCGCACGTGAGAGTGTGATATGTATACTTCATATAGGCTGCATATATTTAGCTTATGTATGCAGCAGGTGCTTTTGGTCCGGGGCAAAAGTTGAGCTTGTCCATTTCTCCTTCAGCAAGTTTAAGATATCGCATTGATTTCAAGAGGCACATTGATGACTTGACTGTAATCTAATGACCATAATACATTTTAATGGTTACTTATGCCTTTTCTAACAAAGTGGCCAGGCCCCTGACACTGACACACGCACACAGCTCTATACAAATATCTAGGGTTTTACTCAACAACTACACCCATATTTACATGGGACCCGCATCACATAATAGACAAAACTGTACATTATTCATTTGTTATTGTTCATACAGCACTCACCGATACAAGCGTGGACGCGGACAGTCAGCTGGGTTCGCAAGATAACGCTGTGCTTCTTCCCTCTCGATCTGACAAGAAAAGGCAGAAAAGATGTTAGAGTTTAGACCAAACCGTCAAGGTAGGTTTAACAACACAAAATACACACTCTCTGGGCTAAACGTTGTTAATTCTTTTCTTTTTTTCTAATCAAAAGATGCACAAGAGTCAGATGGTCA
This sequence comes from Gobius niger, assembly GCF_951799975.1. NCBI lineage: Eukaryota > Metazoa > Chordata > Actinopteri > Gobiiformes > Gobiidae > Gobius > Gobius niger. The sequence continues at coordinate 13,363,746 of NC_136865.1, forward strand.
CAACAAGTGAATTACAGAATTGTATCATCATCGATCACAATCATATGTTTTTTTAATGCATTTTAGGTGATGGAATGTTTCAGAAAAACACTTATTATATTTGAAATGGTTATTGTTATGTGAATGTTAATGGACTAATGATGTCACTAATGCTACATTGAGTTATATGTGATGTGTAGTTTAATGTGACTCATGTATATTGTCCATGGTCCCTGTCCAATGAACTAACAACTAATAACTGTCAATAGTTTACTTCTCCATATTGCCAAAATGTGACCAGAGTAAAGGCGTTATTAGCATCTGGTAAGTTGAATGCCAATAATCAATCAGCTGTCATATGTGTGTAAAAAAAAAAAAAACGATTGTAGTTGTTATGACTTCTTTTTAACCATTTAGCGCATCAAACGCCATTACCTTTAATCTTTTAACCCCCACCTGAACCAAACACATTTACTCAAATCAAAGGTTTTCTGAAAAAGCATCAATACAGCAACGAAAACAAGGATGAAAATGCAACAAACGCCACAAAAAAAGTGACAAAAACACAACAAATAACTCATGACACTGTTGCTCTCCAGTCGAGAAGCTTTTAGATTTGGGTAAAGCTAAACTGGAGAAAATGTGCTTGGTTAAGGAGGGGGGTAAGAGGTTGATCAGAATGAAAAAAAATATACAATTGCTCGTTTTAGGCAGGATGCTTTTCCTTTTTTCCCATCCTGATCACACATGTATTTCCTTTTGGGAGAATCTTTTTCTGTCTAGCATTCATTGTGACAAATTGAAATTTTAAAGCGTTATTCATATTGCATGGTTCAAGGGACCAATTAGCCGAGGCAAAAAGGCCTCTTGATTGAAAAGGAATAAATGATTAAATCAAGAAAAACTGTTTTTGGGCACTTGTGTCATTTACATTTAGTTTTTATTTGTTTGTCAGAGAAAGTTGAAGATTTTCCTACAGAGGGTTGCCATGGGGATAAATATCACAAGCAGTGAGCTTCCAGAAATGTGTGCATGAGAAGTGTTCCCCTATACTGATATGCATCTACTGGGCCCTCAGGACAGACAGCTGACTGAAGGAGCAGACACAACACACACTTAAACACACCTCCATTTACCAGCAGGGCAATGAGCACAATCACTCACCAATACTGTGGAAGATATGCATGTAAATATGGGAGCATGGAGGCACCGCTCTGTCCAAATATGGATTTTATTATCTCATTAACAGGCTGATAGCACCCAGTCCATGCATGCGATAGCGCCAATGATAATGGATGAGCAACAAGCAAAACACGAACACACAAGAAATGGAGTCAAATCATAAACTTTAGGGCTGTAAACAATACCAGTCTGGTAAAGAAAAAAAAAGGTTTAGGTACTACTGGTATTGAAAACATAAAAGTATTGAAAGCTGGTACCGAAAATGTATATAAAATCTTTGTACCGGTATTTAAGTTTTGATGCTGTTAGTTATCAAAATTGAAAGAAAAAAAAAAAAGTTAAAGACAAGTAAAAAAAAAAATTGGGGAAAAAATTGGGGGGAAAAAAGGTGAAATTTGGGGTGAAATTGGGAAAAAAGTGAGAAAAAATGGGAAAAACAAGTGGACAATTTATTATGATTCTTGTTGGAAATAATAATAATAATAATACTAAAGTTAGGGAAAAGAATGTGAAAAAAACTGGGAACATTTGGGGAATAATTGAGAAAAAATTGGGGGAAAAGTAACATTTAGGGAAAAAAACATGAAATACAGGGGACAAACAAGAAAAACTTGGAAAGTTTTTTCCCCCACCCTTTTGGAAATGCAAAAGAAATTAAATGAAAGGAAAAGGAATAAATTAACATAATCTGTTTTATGGTTCTATATGACAAATAATTTCTTATACGTATTGAAAAAAAGTATTGTTGAAGTATCGGTATCTAAAAAAATGTAACTGATTATTGCAAAACAAAACATTACTGGTTATGTGCTACAAGCTTCTACACAAACAGACAGATATAATTTAGCACTTGGCTGAAACAATAATAAAAAGTGTGTAAATAGTATAGTATTGCACCCAAATCACTGATTAAGAAATCTCCGGTGTAGCAGAGAGAACCAGCATGTGCAGACAAAACTACAATTATAACCTGTGCCTAAAACTCCCCACTTTTATCTAACAAGCTGTACACTGGTTTTATCAAGTGACTGACAGACTGGTCCCTTCAAAACCAGACCATCAGCTGTCACGTAGATTACTTAGTTGAGTAACTCAGAGCTAGAATCACTTTTACAAACAGAAGCGCTCGCATGGAAACCGCTCTCTTGGGCAGCCGTGGCTTTTATTGTCTGTCCCAAAGTGCCAAACATATCAACGGGCCTCTCGTCTACGCCCAAAAGTGGCTCCATAGATTTACATACAGTACATAACTAGAGTCACAGCTACATACTGAGGCTTTGTAAGTGACAATGCATTGTTTCCATAAAGCTCTCTGAGTGGGGTGATACAATACATGTCCATGCAACAGGTTTCCTTAGCAACCGACTTAAACCTATGTTTAACATGCAACAGGTATCCTACATATTGGCTACAACCCAAATAAAATGGATTTCAATTCAATCATCACTTTGTTATAATGATCAAGAGGTATAGAACATGGAAAACAAATAGATTTATCTTATTTATTTATTTTAGAGACGATTTAATCTAGGTGTTTTTTTGGTTTAGACATGGCTTACACCTAGTTAAGACTCTCTTTAGTTCAATTTAGGTGTATTTAAGACTATTCTTTAGACCTGGTGTAAATTATTCCTGATTTGGACTTGATCTAAGCCTGGTGGTAGTGGGAAGAACACATTTTATACAAATACATGAACAGCTTCGTTTAATTTAGTGGTTTAAGTTTCCTGGCAATTTGGATCATCATTTTGTATTCGGGGCTGTTTAAACTGTACCTCTTCTTTTAAACAATATATTTGATTTACTGCTCAAGAGTCTGTTCATTTGAGGAAAATCTAACATAATAAAGCGGTAGACTGTAAAATTGCAGTAGCCGGAGAAACTGAGGGTATATCAGTCCGGCTTTCCACAGCGCTTCATACTTTCCGAGGACACTCGCTTCCAAGAACTCCACAACCAGCAGCTTATGATTCTTCCCATTTGAAAAGCATCAGCTCATGTGCAAAATCTGCGTCCGTGTGTTTGATGAAGGGCCGAGCCGTGGTGGCGCTTGTCTGGACGTCCCAGACAGGTAAAGGTGTTTTGACAGTGAAGACTTGGCGTGTGCAGTTAGATGTGGGTGTGGAACTGTTCCTACCCTGTGTCATCCTGCTGAAATCCCTCCAGCTCGTCCCTCTGCTCGGCCAGAGACGACTCCAAATCCAGATAGGTGCCATTGTGGGACAGCTGGAGCGCGCAGTCGTCAAGCTGGGAAAACAAAATGCATACACAGAACTTTATTGCTTCAAGTGTAGGACAAAAAAAGCCTTTTACTGTATCTTAAAAGCAGGGGAATAAACTACTGACTTTTATAGGTTTTTCCAACAAAGGCGAATGTATTTGTTTTTTCTATTTTTTATGTGTATAAAGTATAATAGCAATAACAGTAGTAGCAGTTGCAGACGTAGTCGTCCTTTAGAGAGCCTGATGCTGTTGTAGTTGCATAGCACAGATTTATTGAACAAAGTGGCCATAGCTGGAGTTGCATTTCTCAAACAACAGATAATGGGTCGGTTTCTACCTTCAATTCAAAACATGCTCAACAAAGTTGGCTAATCCTTCAGCTAACAACTCCTGACCATGAACCTGGCTCAAGATCAGAAGACGGGTCCCCGGGCGCTGCTGACAAGATGGCTCAGTGGCATTGAAGGATGGTTCAAAAGCAGAGGACAACTCTCCCTAGGGGGACAATAAAGTAGCCTATACCTTAACCATAACTGATGTTGTTGAGTACTTTTTTGTATAGATTTTGACTGCGTAAACCGACCCTCGTCAACACATGAATGTAAACAGACTTCAGGAAATATTGCATAGTAAACACATAAGGATGATGTAGCAGATTTCTGGCAAAGGTGAGCTCTGCGAACACAGGACTCCTCAAGAATGACACTGGGACACATTTCCCTTCTTTGCCTCTTGATGTGATTCACACCCTGTTCCTAAAACCACTGCCTTGTAAAATAATGTTGTTTTATGGGCCTGTCGTTTGAACAAGTACAATGGTCCAGAAAAACTAGCTTTTCAATGTGGTGTAGTGGCTCTGTTTTCCGCATTACTGTTAAAGGGATTAGGTGGATGGAGCTGTTAAGTCTGAACGACCAAATCCAAAGTACATGAGACGTGTGATTTGTAATGTGAAATTTTTTAGCTAAAAACTGAAGTGATATGCGTGTGTTTAAGACTGACTTTTGGTTAAAAAAAAAAAGAAAAAAAAAAGATGAAATAAAATTTGCTAGAAGAACCACTCAAACTTTAGCACACATATAAATAGTTAGTAAATATAGCTAATTCAAAGGAGAATACTGTAATGATCTCATCCCCACCTCTTGTCACGTGTTTGCAACCTCGCAATCAATTCGCACTCAAGCCATTGAAATAAAAGCACTCTTTTACATCGCACATATGTGCAGAAAACCCTCCAACGCAGCAGCGGAAGAATCAGCCACCACCACCTCTCCATAGCTTTCCCTCAACAACAATGATGCCTCTGCCCGCTTTAAACTTTATCACAGGTATTAATACGGCAACAATGAATCAATGGCAAAATGGCAAATGGTACATTTTCCAATACAATATTGTATTGGTAAATCAATTCTGTATTCACAGCAAATAAAACTTTAGTTATTTATTGCGAGAATAACCAATACCATGTTCAATGAAGGTTCTTGGGTCGTCTTCTGTACTCTGTAGTGTTGAACGTTCTCATCCAAAAGGCTCCACCAGCACACTATGGTTCAGCTCAGCCCGCAGCCCAGATAAAGAGCACACGGAGTTCAGCTTGTCCCTCCCCTCTATTGACAGCTACTCTCACCTGAGTTTCAGTCTGAACGGCTCTACTCTAATGGTCATGCTAATGAGGCTGAAACTCAGCTGAAGCTGAACCTTAGTGTGCTGACGAAGCCTTTTGGATGAGAGGCGAAACGTTTGACACTTACAGAATACAGAAGATGACTCAAGAACCTTCAATGAAGATGGACAACTCCTGTACGACTGAGAGCATACACAGACACCCTGCTACCAGGTGCTCTACCATGAGTGAAATTACACGAATGACCACAGCAGGCGCCAGAAGAAGAATGCTGTTGTTCTGATAAGATGGGATTTTGCCTTCATGTTTCAGTGTAAATTGTAATAAAACTCATAGAGCCTTTGGTAATAGACTTTTGAAATGGACATGTGGCAGTCCAGTCAAGCTACATGACGACACTTGGGTCATGATCACAAGACCTGGGCTGCTCCCGGTCCTGGCCTGCTCTCTCTCTTTTGGTAACTGAGACACAGCCTGCTGGATGGACTCAGGGCTTAAATATAACCCTGCTATATTTACGCTCTGAGGCAGCAGCGTGCTCACAGGAGCTCAGAGTGGGTGTGTCCACTGGAGCCCAAGAGGGGGACCAGGTTGGAGCAAAATCTAGAGATCAGCTTTTGGAGACCTTCTGCCGATATTCTTCCTCAAAAATTATATTATAAATATTATTTTATTATTATAAGAATACAGAAAAACTGTAAGACACACAATTTGTTAAAAGCACTAATGTAGAAATTGAAATTACCTTTTTTTTCCTTTTTGTTTTACAATGTGGAGGTGAACAATGAACATTCATCATTGTTTTAGTGTTTTAGTCACAAAGTGGTGATGAGGGGTCTCGAGATTACTTCAAGATATCATTTTCCCAAATAAAATTAAATGGCATCAATTAACTATATCAACAAACAAACCATGTTTTCAATCTTGAAATGAGAGCAGGCTTTGGGGGGGTTAAATCATTATAGTTATTTTTGAATTATCAACCAACATGGCTAAAGGGAAAACATTCAAATTCAAGCAATTGGACACATTTGGTTTCCTAATGAGAGTTATAAAGTTAATATCTGGCTTCCTTTCACTTTCACCATAATAAAACCCTCTCCTCGGTGTGTGGTCATTTGCTTATAGAATTTGCATAGGTTTCATGCAGCATGCCTGACACGACATCGCCTCCTCTCCTTGTGTCAGGATTGGACCAAAATGACCTCCTATAGTCGTGAATTAAAAGATGAACTACAACACACTCTAGACGTTTTTTCATGACACAAAGACTGCTGGGTAATCTCAGACAAAGGACTGAACATATTGAGGGGTCGGAGCTGAGGGGGGGTCTGGCGGGCTTAATAACAACCTGCCCCAGTGCCCCACTTCTTCATAAGCACTTTTTTTTTAACCACAAACACAATCTGTTAACATTATTCAGCAATAATATTTATGTTCCACCAAATTCATCTATCATGGTTATTGATGAATAAGTGTCAAGCCTTGTTCAAAACATGTCAACCTTTTAAAAGTCAGACCATAACAACTATCGCGAGCTTATTGCTATAACAACAAATATGTCTCAGTAATAGAAATATTAGCTCGATGAAACACTAGATTTTAATGGCAAGATCTCCAATGGGCGTCTCTTTCCAAAAACACTTCATTTAGGCAAGAAGAGGAACAACATAACAACATAAATCATGTTTGAGTGGCAGCTCCAGGACAACCACACGCTCCTCGCAGCAGTATATTTTGCACTCATTTCATCAAAGTCCGTCAGCAAGCACAACAGGGAGGCTAACACAGAGGGCTTGGGGAGTAATTACGAACATGTTAAAACAACAGAGAGACTGGCAAACTGTTAACGATGCCTTTACGTAACCGGGAACTTTAAGAACTTGTGCATTATACCATTCAAAGTCACAAAAGCATGCCGCGCTTTAAAGACAGAGGAGGGCGTGCTCCCAGCTGCTGTAAAATAGGCCAATATAGATTTAATGTGAGGTCACAAAATAATTCCATTAATCTACATTTATATATACATTTATATTGTTTGGAGGGGAGTAGATTACGGAAAGTGCTTAAACTCAGCAAATGTCAAAACTGTAGCTTTGAAGGTAGATCTGATGTGCTAATTTGTTGTCATCAGTGAAAATACACTTGTAATGCTTATGACTTTCAATTCAAGATTTAGAAAACCTCACTCTCAGACATACAGGGGACTTGCATGAGAGTAAAAGATTTGGTGGGATGAAAATTAATTTGCCAATATTTCCAAACCACATAGCAGCCTGCTCCCGGTGACCCAGCGACCCTGTCTCACCTCAGTCGTCCAACACTAGTGCATGAACACAGTGAACAGACCAGTGGATTCTTAGAACTGAAGAAGCCCAGTATAGATGTCTACTTTTTCACAACTTTTGCCGCGAAAAAATTTGCAAAGAGGCACATTGTTATTATGTGGTCGTAAAAATATGATACACAGAAAGAAGTTAGGCAACATCATTTTTTAAAACGTCAGAAATAGCAGACGAGTGGGCAAAAGACAGTGTAGCTGACCGCAAATCTGGATAAAAAAAATGCTAAATTGAGGAAGAAAATGATCTTACTTAAAGGTGTGGAGGAACAGAAAACGTAATAACAGCTGATAACGTATTAACACTGTTGTGCCAACAAGATAATAATGATTTGCCACTGTTAATGTAATAAGCTATTACATTATTGTCTGGTTCTTACATTATTGTTGTATTATTGTAATACATTCATTCAATAATGTAGTTTTGACTTTATTTTCCTAAAATAACACATTAACCAATGCTTTTGTGCAGTTTTCTCCTAAATGTTATTTTCTGAGGTCTGTACTGTTTTTTAATCTCTAATGTTTATTTGTTTTTGTTTTCACTTGCTTTCAACTCACTCAGCAGTGAGTGAGTGAGTGAGTGAGTGAGTGAGTGAGTGAGTGAGTGAGTGAGTGAGTGAGTGATGTGATAAAATGCCATGACTTTAAAGGAACAGGCCACCATTTATACTGAAATATGTTCTTACCTGAGCTTAGACGAGTTGAGATCTATCTATCTATCTATCTATCTATCTATCTATCTATCTATCTATCTATCTATCTATCTATCTATCTATCTATCTATCTATCTATCTATCTATCTATCTATCTATCTATCTAAAACGGTGGCCTGTTCCTTTAAAGCAATGCTAATTGTGCTATCCATATCAATCAATCAATCAATCAATCAATCAATCAAAACCTTATTTATAGCGTGCTTGTCAAAGTGCTTTACAGATTAAAAACAAACCCAACTTTGCGTATAAAAGAAGATCACACAAAATAGACTGCATTCAAAATAAAAATGTTGGCATGTGCACAAGGCGAATCAGCAGTGGTGCTTGTGCCGTGCATTTAAAGAAACGTGCTGTGACAACGCATGGACAGTGAGGTGGAATGGATGGATGTGGAAGCAGCAGGGAGAGGTCAGGAGAAGCGGCGCAGCCCGAGAGAGAACAAAGTGTTGAAGGGATCCAGACAGTGACCACAGGAATTCTGGGACAAGTGACCTATACTTTACATGTGAAGCAGCCAGCCATACACATACTCTACTATCATCACAATATAATCATACTGTAGCACATGCCTTCCTGTGAGATGCGAAAAACAAAGAAAGGAGTAGCCAGTTGCTCACCTGAACAAACAGGTAAAATCACGTAAGCTGTATATGGTATTTTAAGATACTTAATTTTTGCATCTGGTTACAGTCAAGCCTCGTCTCTAATCAAAAAGCAATACATTTCACAGTGTCCGTTGTACATGTCTGATGCGCGGGAGCAAAATTGCAAACAAGAACAGGGGCCTGTGCCATGTGTCCCTGTAGAGGTAGTAATCATGGGCTTTTCTGCTCCTCAGGCAATTTTTCATTTGTGTTGTGGTTTTCTAAGATGGTGCAAAATACATTGGTCTGGAAAAGCACTCTGCTGTTGAAAGCTGGGTTACTGTCTACAAATCCTTCTTGGCTCCCAACAAGTTATAGCCTACACTCAACAGCTATGAAAGAGTGCTCCAACTAATGCTATTTTAATGTGAAGCCCAACATAATATGGAGTTAATGCAATCTAGAAGCAGACATACTATAGACAGGCACAATAGAACTTGTGATTTCAGTGTGTGATCGCTGATCAGTGAACTAGCTGAACAAACAGTGGACCTGATCAGTGTTCGCTTCATGTCAGTATTTTGAATATTACAGCAAAGCTGCACCATGCAGTGGCTCACACTCACATCAGTTCACACAGTGACTTTATGAGATTATTTGGTCAGAATAATCTCAATCTATTTTGGAGCACACACACAGTTAGATGTTGCTAAGGACTTTCAGGAGACCATTTGCAACCTTGTTGCATTCCTGGAGCTGGTGAGCCAATCACTTGTGCTGGCAAGTGTTAAATATAGCGTTGGTGACCGTGGTTTATTTGGGGGTAGCTGGGAAAAACAGCAGGACCAAACTAAATGTATTTTGTTTTAGATTAAAGTGCAAGTAACTTATTACTGAACTTCTGGTTATCTAAAGCGTGTGTCTAAATTGAGCGAGCTCGCAACAGTTTATAAGCATTACCTACAGTATTTTGCAGCCTGTGGTGTGATGAGTATTGAAAGTACCTTATGAGGCGCTTTGAGGAGTCGGTGGACCCCGGCGAGCTGGTTAATGAGCGGGATGTCCTCTCTGAAAGTGTACAGCGGAGGTCGGGTCGGTTCTGGAAAGTTGGTGCTGTTAAAGGGATCGGTGTCATCTAAAAATTGAACCCTGCACACGAACGTGGCCATGGCTCATCCATGCAGTCACTGTGGAGCGCAGCGCTGCGTCTGGCTGAGGCAGCACCGAGTCCTCTCCTGGTAACGACAACAAACCCAGGTCGCCAAGTGCGCTCAGCAGCGAATGGCTTGGCGTCCCGCAGGACGGGGGAGTTCGAGGATGCGTGGAGAGACGGAGCCGACCGGTGTCTTCTTCACAGGACTTTCCTCCGCGGAGGCTCCTGCTTTGCTCTGGTAAAGGCAGGTGGTATCAGACTCAGCAGAGCCGGCGGACTGTGAAGGATCAGAGCAGCTTGGCACAGCCGGCCTGCTGTCTGTCTAGTCCCACTAAATCCACCCCCATATCTATTTTCCCCTCAGCCTCAGCCTCATCTCCTCCTCCCCCTCCCTTCAAATCACAGTCCCAGCTTAGCACCCAACTCCTGCATCATGAAAATAAACAGCATAACATAAACACAAGTCTAACATGACTCCCCTAATTGACCGCTATTATTATGTGTCATTGGTCAAACGTTTATCCAAACAGAGGTCACTCGAGGGTATTTTACGCGGGCCCTTGTGTTCAACAAAACAGGCAAAATAGAGTGGTGTAAACTATTTCTTTATAAATTAATATCTAAATAAAACAAATATAAATCAAACTGAATGCAGCCAACAAAATGTATTGTTTTGACAAGTAACCTGTTTGCTGTGTGTGAAGTTATAGGATGTCGCCTTCTACCCTCTAGCGGTATAAGAGTGCACATGCAGTCTTCTGTTGTTTACATATTACTTATTAGTCCCTTTTGCATAGTGGAGTATGCATTTTCTTCATAGCATATAGGAAATGTATAAAACACCATGTTAATTATGTATTTATTTATAATACCAGCATTAAAGCATTCTTCAAATTTTGTTGAGTTTTTGGCCTATAATTTTTTCACCTGCTGTTAATGGGTTATGTATCAACAGAGGAATATGCAAATATCAGGACTGACTCTTACCCTGCTACTTGCCGTACCCTTGATCAGGGGGCTAGTTAGGTTTTATTTTACTCTTTGGATATGCGTAATTGCTAACCTAAGTTGGCAGATAACAGGTTAAGGAGAAAAGCACCAGTTAAAGATGTGACACCATGTTCCACTTCATGACTTGACATTTAGTAGATGAGCTGGAAGGACGTTAAATCTTTATAGATGAACAAACAGGGACCAGTATAAAATCAGCTATCCTTCCCTGCACACCTCGAGCGAACATCATGAGGTTTGTTTTACCCAACCCAGGTCTTGAAGACAGAATCCCCCCTTATGAGAAACTGGAGAAAGAAGAGGCCGGAGACAGGCCCAAGTGGGACAACAAGGCCCAGTACCTGCTCACCTGTGTGGGCTTCTGTGTGGGGCTTGGAAACGTCTGGAGGTTCCCCTACCTGTGTCAGAGCCATGGAGGAGGTACTGTAAGCCTAATTATATTAAATTCAGTTAAACAAGTGGCAAAGTTAAACATTCTGATGTTTAACTTCATCAGATTGTAAATGTGACCATGCTTTAATAAAGGACTATAGTAGAAAAAAAAAACAAGTGGCAGAAAGAACATGTTCACTTTTGACTGTGGAGTGAAAGAGCAGGCAAAAAAAATAAAAAGTAAAATGCTGCAACTGATTGACATCACAACAGTCAGTAATTTACTTAATCTCAACGATGTTGCTATAGTAACACATACTCACATGTATAAAGCAGGATATTAAACATTGCCAAATGAAGCTTCCAGGTTCAAATCAATCTGAAATGAGACAATGGGAAGAAAATCAAAACCAGATGCCCTAATAAATCAAACAATTAAATTGAATATGAAGCTTTACACACTCAGACTGTGGGCAATGACATATTAAATATATATATATATTTAAGCAATGTCCTCTTGCTTTTTCTTTCACTTTCATGAGCAATACAGAAAAAAAAAAATTAAATCAAGGGGAGTCAAAAATATCTGTTCAAATAGTAGTTTTAAGAGTCACCTACCATTTATCATAAGTTTATATTTAACTTATTTATCAAGAGAATAATTAACAACACTCATGTACAATGATGCTTTATTCTCTAGTAGAATGAAATTACAACAACTGTATTACACTGGAAACAAATTGAACAAAAAGTCATCAGCTTCCCTATGTTACATTAAATGCTTTATTGACAATCAAAGATAACTTCAGGTCAATCATATTTTTTTCTGTGACTCAGCTGTTTCTAATCACCTTGTTCGATCTGACGCATTGACAACAAAATGAACTTTCAGCTCACAGCTCCCTTCACCTGAAGGAGAGATAAGTAGCATCATAAAAATCTATATTTATTTTCTCTGTGACTAGTACCAACTACAGCCCAACATCTTAAAATGTTTAATCTGTATTGAAGCATTTACATATTAGACTGACTTAACATATACTTTTCTTGCAATAGCATATATTTGATAAGATATACCAAAAAGTAGTGAAGAAAGTGGGTAGGACCGTAAAACTCAAAAGGGTAATTCCACAATAATGACATATTTGCATTTGTCGCCTGTTTAGGTGCTTTTATGATCCCGTTTCTTATTCTGCTTGTTCTGGAGGGAATCCCATTGTTGCACTTAGAGTTTGCCATTGGCCAACGCCTCCGAATGGGAAACCTTAATATCTGGGGGGCAATACACCCCTACCTGACTGGCGTTGGTGGGTGAAATCCAAAACATTCATATTGAAATATCTCTATTTACTGTTTAAGTGTTCTTGCTCTTTCTTGCAGGAATTGCATCTATGATTGTGTCATTCTTAGTGGGCATGTACTACAACACGATCGTTGCCTGGGTGCTGTGGTACTTTTTTAACTGCTTCCAGAGCCCCCTGCCATGGAGCCAATGTCCACTCAATGACAATAAAACAGGCACATAGCAACTTAAAATCAACTTTGAAGCTCTATGCAACTGCTAATTTTTTATTTCCATAGATCTGGTATCTGAGTGTAAGCGCAGCAGCCCAGTGGACTATTTCTGGTACAGAGAGACACTGAACGTCTCCCCATCCATAGAGGAGTCGGGCGGCCTGCAGTGGTGGATGGTGTTGTCTTTAGTTGTTGCTTGGATGGTCCTTTATGTCTGCTGCATCAGGGGCATTGAGACAACAGGAAAGGTCCTATAGGTTTAAATATTTCCAAGCTATTTCCTGCAGCTATTTCTAACAGTATTTACAAATGAAAAGCAATTAAATTTCATCTTCATTTAGGCAGTGTACATCACATCCACCCTGCCCTATGTTGTCTTAGCAATCTTCCTCATCAGAGGCCTGACCCTTGAAGGATCAGTAGAAGGGATTAAGTTTCTCTTCACACCTAATGTTAGTGCCAAATCACTTTTTGAGCAAAAAGTGAATGCACTGTCTTGTACTATAAGCTTCTGCTTGTGTGTCAGCTGGATGAACTCATGAATCCCACCACATGGCTCGACGCTGGGGCTCAGGTTTTCTACTCCTTCTCTTTGGCCTTTGGAGGGCTCATCTCCTTCTCCAGTTATAACTCTGTTCAGTGAGTCACTTCTGTACCTAATCTTATCTGAACCGATAAGGAAGAAACAACACTGATGGCGCTTCACATGCAGCCAATGTATTATTGAAGTTCACACAAACAAATGCTGGTTCTATTTCAAATAAACAAATAATAATAAGAAGAATATCTGCTTGCTTAGTGGTGGACACTGTTCCGTTACAGGTCCTACAATTTGCTAAAAATAGACTATACCTTTCGTTATGTGAGCTCATAAACATTTACATAATTAATGTATTGATAAGCATTTAGCAATGAATTTATGTACAATTCTTGATCATTACAATGTGTACCATAACATTATTTATCTATGTATATATTTCCAGCAACAACTGTGAGCAAGACGCAGTCATTATCTCCATTATTAATGGCTGCACATCGGTTTATGCCGCTACAGTCATCTACTCCATCATCGGCTTCAGGGCAACCGAACAGTTTAATGCGTGCCTCCATGGGTATAAACGGAAGTGTAATTGCAGCTATAAAAAGATGCACAAACTCAAACTAATCCGAACCATATTTGACAGAAACATTGTGATGCTGCTGAATGCCTTGGATCTGCCTGAAGGGTCAATAACACAGAATAACTACAATGAGATGTTGCAGAACCTGAGCAGTTCAAACCATGACCATGAAATCATTCAAGGGCTCGACCTATCCATCTGTGACCTCAATACATTTTTAAGTCAGGTATGTTTCTCCAAGATTTCATTCATTTAATCTATTTTTGTACAGCCCAGTCTTTAATAATGTGTTGTTGCCCAGGGAGTGGAGGGAACAGGTCTGGCCTTCATTGTGTTCACAGAAGCTATCACAAAAATGCCAATTTCACCACTCTGGGCAGTGCTTTTCTTCGTTATGCTTTTCTGCCTTGGGCTTTCCTCAATGTTTGGCTCTATAGAAGGAGTGGTTGTGCCTTTGCAAGACCTTAAGATTTTCCCCAAAAACTTCACAAAAGAGGCTGTTACAGGTAAAACTATTTGTCGATCAAAAACCAATAGGAGTGACTGTTTTATACTGTGTGTTGCAGGCGTCGTGTGTCTCGTATCATTTCTGATTGCACTGATCTTCTCTCTGCGCTCGGGAGACTACTGGCTAGCACTGTTTGACAGTTTTGCTGGCTCTGTACCTCTTCTCATTATAGCCTTCTGTGAGATGGTCGCTGTGGTCTACATCTATGGAATAGATAGGTACGACTTGTTTTGGTAGCTGAAATAACTATGGATCCCCAATTTATTAAAATACAGGTCAACTCTAAATGCTGTTTTTATGTTTTTGGATTGATAGGTTTAATGAAGACATCGAGTTTATGATCGGACACAAGCCTAACCTTTTCTGGCAGGTCACATGGAGAGTGGTCAGCCCTCTGATTGTGCTGGTCATTTTTGTGTTTTACCTCGTCAGCAAAGTCAGTTCCGTACCTGCCTACATCACATGGAACCCAGCCTCGGTAGGTGGAGCTGCTTCCATTGAGAAGGTTTCCAGATGCTGTGTGTTTCACGATCTACTGCTCTTGTCCACAGGCAACCTTCCCAAAGCTGGAGCAGGTGTCCTATCCTGACTGGGTCTACGCTGTCATCTTTCTTCTCGCTGGAGTGCCTGGTCTGATCATTCCGGCATTTGCTTTATATAAATGTTTGTTTAATACGTCTCTGCAAGAAAAACACACACAAACTCACAATGATACTTAAATATTGTTTGCAACAATGATTCTTTTTTTTTTTTAAGTGATGACAACGCGGCAACAATGCAAGGAAAAAGATTAGATTAGATGAGCTTTCAAGTGAGCCGTTACACTGGCCTATAGGCTGTAACCTCTGAGATTTGGGTAAAGCTGAACCGGAGAAAATACACTTGGTTAAGGCAGGGGTTAAGAGGTTAAAGGAGCAAGTGAGTGATAAATTATTTGTATTTGATTTATGTAGAACAACTTAATTATTATGTTATTATGGGCTGCGGCCTTGAGTCCCTTTCATGTTGCTCTTATCAGCTACACCGGTATAAAAACTGTGAATCATACAGGCGACAAGAAAGCTACAATTACTAACTTTAACTAACTCGACATTGGACGAGTAGAAAATAGAGAATAGCCCTTTATATTGGCTGTAAACAGATGACTTCTTCAAGTACGAAGCAGTAAATGTCTCTCTGGTTAATTATTGCAAAGAGCAGATACACTGATTAGATATGCACCTGACTACACCATATCTAATGCATCTATTGAAAAACATGTAAATGGTTGTTTGTTTGTTTGTTTGTTTGTTTGTTTGTTTGTTTGTTTGTTTGTTTGTTTGTTTGTTTTTACAAAGGTTGTAGTAATTTTGCTTGTTTGGTTTATTATCTGTTAAATTAAATTGATAATTTTGTCTGGACTTTGGTTTCAAAAATATGTTCTTTGTTTATTACATACATTATGACAGTGATAAATGGACATAGAGGCTATGTGTGTGGTGTCATAACATAGCAACAGAAAATTGAGTGATTTGCAATGTTATTCTTATCTTATTCTTTGATTGGTCACTCAATTTAAGATTCAATTTCGATTTAAATAGAATGTGCATATCCTCTGTTATTTGTTATTTGTTGTAACGCATTAGCCTATACCCCAATTGTAATAAAACCAAGGTCTTTTTTCAATGACTGAAGATAAGATCTGGTAATCCCACTTTCAAAAACAGTGGCAGGGCCTCTCTGTTATTGATAGCCAATAGCTACTGTATTTGTTGACAATGTGTTTTTTCCATTGCATTAACAACTAAGACGTCGATGACGTGTCATCTATTTATCGTTATAAAAGTGGTTGCGTCTTTTCCGTTACAACTTGCTGACATTGCAGAATACTGCACAGACTTTAATATGCTACTGATAAGTGTGGTTTAGATCCTGGGGTCAAAGTTAACCTTTCAGAGCTGAGACACACAAGGAGAGACAGCTCAGAGGCACCAGTAACATCAGTAGCAGAAGACACGGGTATGACGCAAGGAGGAGCTTTTTTGTAACAAAAAACAGGAACAGTACATTTTTCATTTTGTTTTCCTTTAAACTGAATTGAAGGGAAAATGAAGCTAAACCTAAAGTTGCCAAACCCAGGTCTGGACAACAGGATTCCCAGTTATGCAGACCTGGAGAGGATGGAAACGGAAGAAGCGGGAGACAGGCCCAAGTGGGACAACAAAGCCCAGTACCTGCTCACCTGTGTGGGCTTCTGTGTGGGGCTGGGAAACGTCTGGAGGTTCCCCTACTTGTGCCAGAGCCATGGAGGAGGTAAGCTGGAGCACTGCATACATACAGCTTGTCTGTACATTTATTAACCTCTGGTCAAAGAGCAAACCCGAGTTTATACCTGAATGGCAAATATGTCATACACCACCAACCATTCAATAAATAAGTTAGTTAGTTTGTGTTTCTGCAAATGTATTGATACAAATATTCTATATATATTCTATATTCTAATTCTATGTATTGTAAGTATTTACGTTCGCCATAGACTAGAGTACACACAAAAAAAATATTATTGATTATTAGTAAATTGTGCAATGTCATGCATTGAGACAATAAGGGTGTTAGCTTGTGTGAATGATGTTTGAGTGATTGGTGGTTGGAGCGGCCAGGTTTCTTAATGAGTGAAGCTGTCTGCTCACTGCGCTCTTCAGCACAGGCAATAGCCAATAAAAAGATAAAATGTGATGAAAATAAAGTAAATTGTTACTTTTTCAGGTGCCTTCATGATCCCTTTCCTTATCCTTTTGGTTCTGGAGGGAATCCCATTGTTGCACCTGGAGTTTGCTATTGGTCAGAGGCTCAGAAAGGGTAGTGTGGGGGTTTGGAGGTCAATAAACCCTTATCTGACTGGAGTGGGTGAGTACATGCTTTAAAAAAAAGATTAAAAAAAAACAAAAAAGATAAATTCCCTTTTAATTGTTTTTATAGGGATTGCTTCACTGATGGTTTCTTTCTTGGTTGGGATGTACTACAACACCATTATGGCCTGGATCATGTGGTACCTCTTCAACTCATTCCAGGACCCACTGCCTTGGAGTCACTGTCCAATTAATGCCAACAGAACAGGTTTGGTTCTGAAAATTGCCCATTTTAAGTTGCGTTTTGGTTGCATTATGTTCTTGTTGGTATTATTACCTCCCCAAAGGTTTGGTGGACGAGTGTGCCCGCAGCAGCACCGTGGACTACTTCTGGTACAGGGAGACTCTGAACACATCCACAGCTATTGATATTTCTGGAGGTCTGCAGTGGTGGATGGTGCTGGCCCTGGTGGCCGCCTGGACACTGCTGTATGTCTGTACCATCCGAGGAATTGAGACCACTGGAAAGGTATTAGAGGGAGAGAGACATATTTCAATTAATTCACTGCACCACGTATTTTCCATTATGTGTTGTATTTACCTGTCGTTTCATAGGCGGTGTACATCACATCCACCCTGCCCTACCTGGTCCTAACCATCTTTCTCGTCAGAGGGCTCACGCTTAAAGGCTCACTAGAAGGAATCAAGTTCCTCTTCACGCCAGATGTAAGCACAGTTTATACATGCGTTTCCAATGACATCACGCATAGTTCCGGCGGCCATTTTGAATACCAAAGTAACATTATGCAGTACTACAACATGTAACAATATCTCTACTCAGGATATAAAAGAAAGACAACTGACAGTGGCATTTTTATGTACTCGGAATCATTCCTCAAGAAGAAAACAGTAAAAACACGGCCCAGAGACGCACGTTTATGTGATATATCCAGCAAATGTGGCACAGATCTAGCAGCTCTGTCTGTTGAGCTACAGCAGGATTTACTAAAGATCTGCTTCACTCCTCAGACTAAACACATCAAAGAGGAAACTGAAAGGCTTTCTCTGTGATTTTTGTCATGTCAACAGAGTCTCAGTCTGATTCAGTGTTCAAGCTGCTCAAGACGTTGGCATGCTACCGGTTAGCAGCTAGCTTCAACCATTGACAGATGATTCAGTCAACTGTCAATGACTTCAACACAATAAACACATGTGTGGCTCACAACTATGAACACTGAGGAAATCCTACAGTAACAGCTCAGCTCTGACCTCTGTCACATGTTGTATCCAAGGTTTGGAGTGTGTTTCAGGGCTTTCTCTTGGAGAGGTCAGAGCTGAGCTGTTGAAGCTAAATGCTAACCTGTAGCATGCTAACATCTTGAGCACTGACTCACTGGTTTCTTCACTTAAACGTGCGTCTCTCTCATCTTCTTGAGCAATTATTACAAGTACATAAAAATGCCACTGTCAATCAGTTTTCTTCCTTTTATATCCTGGGTAGAGATATTGTTACTTGTTGTAGTACTGCATAGTTCTACTTTGGTATTCAAAATGGCCGCCATAACAAAAGTCACATAACTAAAGGCGTGCATAAGTGTGTCCATAGCTTTTTTAAATGTACAACTTAACAATAAATAATCATAAAAGTTTAATTTGGAAATGGAATAACATTGGATTTTTTATGTTTTCTGATGGACTTGTCCAAGCACATATGGAATTAAAACATTAAAATAAAA
This sequence comes from Gobius niger, assembly GCF_951799975.1. Classification (NCBI taxonomy): domain Eukaryota; kingdom Metazoa; phylum Chordata; class Actinopteri; order Gobiiformes; family Gobiidae; genus Gobius; species Gobius niger. Next base: position 13,382,642 of record NC_136865.1, read on the forward strand.
CTTCTAAACCCATACTACACTGGCACACTCGAGACAATGAACGCAGTGGGCCTTTTTTTCTTCCCCAGGTGAATGAGTTGATGAATCCAGCGACATGGCTTGACGCAGGTGCCCAGGTTTTCTACTCATTTTCACTGGCCTTTGGAGGTCTCATCTCCTTTTCCAGCTACAACTCCGTACAGTGAGTCAACAGCTTACCTTTGCATAGTCACATTGTGTAGAAAGAAAAGTTTGTGAGACGTTATGCATCCTTTCTAGTAACAACTGTGAACAAGATGCAGTTCTCATCTCCCTGATAAACGGCTGTACGTCGGTGTACTCCGCCACAGTAATCTACTCCATCATCGGCTTCAGGGCCACACAGAACTTTGACGACTGTATGTCAGAGTGAGTAGAAATGTAAAGTGAATATTTCACCTCACTGGATCTTGAGATTAATTTGTTTGTTTTTCATAGCAATATAATCAAATTGATGAATGCCTTTAACGTGCCTGAAACCAACATCACCGATAGTAATTACGATCAGGCCTTAAGCTACTTCAATCAGACCAATCCTGCTCTGGTGGGAAGCTTGGGTTTGGTGCCTTGTGACATTCAGGTTTTCCTCAGCCAGGTAAAAAGATTGTACACACCAATGATAAGCTATAATATGATCGGAATTGACATTAACCATGATGTATGGTCCAGGGAGTAGAGGGGACCGGCCTGGCCTTCATTGTGTTTACAGAAGCCATCATCCGCATGCCCGTCTCTCCTCTGTGGGCTGTGCTGTTCTTCGTCATGCTCTTCTGCCTTGGTCTATCTACTATGTTTGGAAACATTGAGGGAGTGGTAGCCCCTCTGCAGGACCTCAATATTCTGCCCAAAACCTGGCCAAAAGAAGTATTTTGCGGTAATTGAGTTCTACGACTTGATCATGAAACAATGACCAATGAAGTTAACACAGAGTTAAATCAACATGGCTATAATGGAATATAGAATTAGCATGAGTACAAAAAATAGGTGAAATACTGTGAAGATTTTAGTGAGTGTAACAAGAGACATTAATGAGGGCTTAACAATGGAAAGGGTGAGTCACAAGCTGTCACTGTTCTGATAAAGAAAGAAAAGTGTTGGTGGTCATAGTCTTGTGTAACACAAAGTAAAGATTATCCGGTTTGTTTTAATACTGACACTGAACATATCTCTTTTAGCTTTGACCTGTCTCATCTCATTTGGATTTGGACTTATTTTTGCAACGCAATCTGGAAACTATTGGCTCGCGCTGTTTGATAACTACGCAGGCTCGATTCCTCTGCTTGTCATTGGCTTCTGTGAAATGTTTGCAGTGATCTACATCTATGGAATAGACAGGTAAGTCTGTCTGGAAAGATCAACAACATAGTTCATTCCATGAGTCATAGACAAGGAGGCATGAAATGGAAACATTTCCTGTTAAAATGACAAGAGTGTATCCTATGACCTTGGTGCTGAGAAGATAAAATACTTCTTATCGCACAACATTTTCTATTACTATGATACTATGATACCAAAAGTGAGCAATAGAAATGTATTTTTCTTCCATTTCACCAAAAACAAAACTACTCAAAAACAATAAAACATAAATATAAAAACACTTGAATCAGTTTACTTGATAGGTGTACAATGTCTACAACATGGTGTTAATTTCTGACTCATGAGAGCTTCCATTTGGGTTTACTGGGCTAATAAAAGGAGGATAAGAAGGCTTTCACCGCCATTATGAGGTCATTACCATGTGTTCTTTTTTCTATGGCCTTTCAGATTTAACGAGGACATTGAGTTTATGATTGGCCACAAGCCAAACATATTCTGGCAGGCCACCTGGAGAGTGATCAGTCCCCTCATTATGATCGTCATCTTGATTTTCTACTTTGTGACCCAAGTCACCAAGGTTGCCACCTACCTGGTCTGGGACCCTGAGTCGGTGCGTAAAATGTGGTATTTTAGAGAATCTACATGATTTGTTTTTATTTCCTTTATTATCTTTTGCTTGTTTTGCTATAGGAGACATTCCCAACGCTGGAAAAACAACCCTATCCTGCTTATATCAATGCTATCATATTCATTTTGGCTGGAATTCCCAGTTTAAGCATCCCTGGATTTGCACTATTCAAATTCATCCAGAGGAAATGCTGCAAGCAAAAGGGCCACCGTGACTCCCTGGACTCTATTTCAGCTAAAGTAGAGATGAATGGAAAAGCATGATTCTATTTTTGTGTGTGTTAATTTATCAAGATGAATGAATACTGTCTACCACATATAATGAAGCTTTTCTTCTTTTACATGTACTACAACATTTATTTTCTCTATTACTGTGACCACCAGGAGCCTTTTTGTGATATACAGGAATTGTTTATTTAACATTTTCCTGCTCATATTGTAAAATGATTTTGTGTTATGCAAGAAGAAAATTGCCTTCAACATTCTATATATTTTGTTTATATTGTATTCGATTAAATACAACGTTGATCAGACTTGCAAACTCTGTTGTGTAAAAATGTGGGCAGTCACTCAGAAGTATTTTTTTTTGCAGGCCATAAAAAAGAGTTATTTATTAAACAGGTCGTGACAAAGATTTTCTATATGTGTCCCTCTTTGTTCAAGAACTGGTTGAAATGAGAGAATTTAATTGGCTGTAAAAGGCAAGCTTGCAGGTCTAATCTGTGGGCAGATAATGGCTTGTAATGCTGTACATGTGCATGAGTGGTCACACAGGCCGTGCTACTGTGACTGGATACATTATAACACATTATGAGACTGGTGCTTCCGAACCCCGGGCTGGAGGAGCGGATACCTAACTATGACCAACTTGAGAAGATGGAACAAGAGGAGGTCCAGGACAGACCCAAGTGGGATAACAAGGCACAGTATATCCTCACCTGTGTAGGATTTTGTATTGGATTGGGAAATGTATGGCGGTTCCCCTATCTGTGTCAAAGTCACGGAGGAGGTGAGTGACTGGAATGTTGATATCATGTTTTGGATGACTCCAAATTAATCACTATGTCTTTGGACTCAAATGTGTTGCAGAGTTTGTTCCGACTGATAAAAATAATGTGACTTTCTTCACTTTGTTTTGTAAAAAACATTAACTGAAAATACATTGTGAGGCGTTTAGGTAATCATTGAACGTGACATCCATAAATATGGCCAGTCTGTGGATAAGTTGTTGTGAGTTAGTATAGTCAGTGATTTAATGATCAATGAACTGCTTGTGACTTATTCACTTGTGACTTCAGACTTTTGCATTTGCTTTTCTTTTAGATTTTACCAGGGCCAGTTGGGGATTATTACGAATCAAATCAGGAAATCTGAAATAAAAAAAACAATTGTGCCCAGAGATGTTTGAAGCATAACATTTTGTGCAGGCGCTTTCTTGATTCCCTATCTGATCTTGTTGGTGCTGGAGGGAACGCCTCTTCTTCTTCTGGAGTTTGCTATTGGTCAGCGTTTGAGGAAAGGCAGTGTGGGAGTGTGGCGAGCCATTAACCCTTATCTGACTGGTATTGGTGGGTTTGAGTTAAAGCGTTGCCGGAACACCACTATGTTATGGAACTGTAGATAAAGTTGCTAACCATGTATTGATTGTCTTTAGGTATTGCCTCTATGCTAGTGTCCTTTTTGATCGGGCTGTATTACAACACCATAACAGCCTGGATCTTGTGGTACTTATTCAACTCTTTTCAAGAGCCCCTTCCATGGGATCAGTGTCCCCTCAATGAGAATAAGACAGGTACAAAACAAAGTTGCATAACATTATACACTGCATTCCCACTATTATCCTTTTTCTTTTGTTTTAGGTTATGTCTCTGAATGCCAAGAGAGCTCGACTGTAGATTACTTTTTCTACAGAGTCACACTGAACAGTTCTACATCAATAGGTGACTCTGGAGGTATTCACTGGCCAATGGTTGTTAGTCTGTTAGCTGCCTGGACAATCATCTGCATTTGCTGCATTAGAGGGATCAGCACAGCAGGAAAGGTTTGTAAATGTAATTTGTTTTGCACAATCTAAAATGTAGGCTATTTAACAATGCTATTCAACTGGACAGTTAGTGCGTCTTTAATAAATCTAAGAAACAAGTGTATTGATGTTCTGATATTTATTCCAAGGCCGTGTACGTCACAGCGATCCTACCTTACTTTGTTCTGGCCATTTTCCTGATCCGTGGCCTGACCCTTAAAGGTGCTCTAAGTGGAATCAAGTTCCTCTTCACACCAGTTGTGAGTTGTGCTACAAACAATGACAAAAATGAATCCTATTTAGCCTGAGAATGCAAGACAAACAGCGGCTCATTTTGCAGGTTGACGAGTTGATCAAGCCCAGCACTTGGCTGGACGCTGGAGCTCAGGTGTTCTTTTCTTTTGGATTAGCATGGGGAGGACTCATTTCATTTTCAAGCTACAACCCGCTTCAGTGAGAAATAAACTTTACCATGGACGTATAGCCATCCCTTCTCTGTGCTGCCGCTTCGTAAACTACTCTTCTTTTTTTCCAGTAACAACTGCAAGAACGATGCCGTAATCCTGTCGGTTGTTACTGCTGCAACCTCAGTCTATGCAGCCATGGTGACATACACCATTATAGGCTTCAGAGCTACAGAAAAATATGATCAGTGCATCAGTGAGTGAGTACTCTGTCTGTACCCGGTATTAGTAATTCCTCTTTTATGTTTTAAATCAACGAATTCCCAGATCTCCAACACCTTTGTCGGCCGCAAGGAGCTAGTCACTAGGAGCCGAACATGTTTCCTCCCGACAGGTGCCCATATAACTTAAAAGGGATCATCTCAAGCACACAGTCGGTCTTGCAAATGCGGGATTTATTCACAGGTGGATAGTGGATAGATAGATGTTGCAGTATCTAGGCTTTTGTCGGTAAAGGCAAATGGTCCTAACTAGCAAACTAAGGCGGATTACAGCAACAGGTTAAATCGATGTCTATACCATCATATGGCATTGATGAATGTCTTTCCTGTCACCTGTTGTGTGCTTGTAATGCACAACTAACACAGTAATACATCTTCGCACGTCTGTTTTCAGTAACATCATAAAATTATTGAATGGCTTTAATTTGGCTGAAAGCATCATCACACCCGACAACTACGAGGAAGCCTTTAAAAAGTTGAACAGCACAAATCCAGATACTGTCATGGAACTGGACATACTCCCCTGCGACATGCAAAAATTTCTCAGCGAGGTACTTATTCAGTATTTTAACGCTGTATGCAGCTCGTGGGTCAACTACAAGTAAGTGAATACATAAACTACAGCCTTCGCTCTGTCTCCAGGGCGTGGAGGGACCTGGTCTGGCTTTCATTGTCTTCACAGAGGCCATTATCAATATGCCTGCTTCTCCGGCATGGGCCATACTGTTTTTCATCATGCTTCTCTGTTTGGGTCTCTCAACACTCATTGGCACCTTCGAGGGAGTGATTGTTCCATTGAGGGACCTAAATGTGTTCCCTAAAACATGGCCTCACGAAGCAGTAACAGGTCCTTTTCTGTTAATTATTGTATTTATTAACTTGCCACGTGATTCAATAAATATTTTACTGTTTGTGTTTTAGCTGTGACATTCCTTATTGCCTTCATTATGACCCTGCTGTTTGCCCAACACTCCGGGTTTTACTGGGTAACTCTCTTTGATAACTTTGCTGGATCTATTCCCCTCCTTTCCATTGGCTTGTTTGAAATCATCACAGTGGTCTATATTTATGGCGTAGACAGGCAAGTACAAATACAGTAATCACGACAATGCAGCAACAGCAAAGTTCATTTTCACAGCTGACATAATTTCTCCCAGATTCAACGAAGACATCAAGTTTATGACTGGATCCAAGCCAAACATCTTCTGGCAGATTACCTGGAGGTTCATTAGCCCTCTCATTATACTGGTCATCTTAGTTTTCTACCTCATAACTCAGACTCAAGAAGAACTAACCTACTTAGTCTGGGATCCCAATTCTGTAAGACAATACATTTATGTCATATGAAAGTTAAAAAAAAGAAAGGGACTTTCTTTACTTCTTTTCTTCACAGGAGAATTTTCCTTCTTTGACGTCGGTCCCTTACCCAGGATGGATCAGCGCAGTCATCTTCCTATTGGCAGGAGTCCCCAGTTTGGCACTGCCCTTGTATGCTTTGTGCCGGATGATCTTTATCAGATGCAAGAAGAAGGAAGTCGCATTAAAGGACTGATATTTGAACATACTGACATGCATATGCAGAGTCTATAAAGAAATGTGCAGGATCTAAAAGAATAAACAATAATAAATGACTAAGAATCCGCACAACTAAATAGCACCCAAGTATTTTAGTCCTGGGAGAAAAACAAAACATAAAACAGAGCACGAACTGAGCCTGAACCCCTCTTCAGAGTGGGTGATACCTTCAAAATGTAGTTATATATATATATATATATATATATATATATATATATATATATATATATATATATATATATGGTCCAGAGCAATATATATATATATTGCTTTGGACCATAAAGCATATTGTAAACAAACATGTCATGTATTGGCACTATTAGGTACTAGGCAGATATTAGGGCAACTGTCTACAAATGTTCCACTGCCAGAAAAATAAGTTGTCTAAGATCAATCAAGTTTGTATAAATGTGTGTTTGAGCGATAATACAGCAAAATATTATCAAGATACAAATCATATAAAAGAAAGTAATGTACCATAATAAATATGTCAAGCACAGATCCAACATTTCATGTGTGTGTGAGTGGTTGGTGATGGTCGGAGTATGGAGTGAAAAATCCCCTTGCCTTATGTGAAGCGCCTTGGGTGACCTGTGTCAAGAAGAGAAGAGAAAGAAGAGAACTAGAACTGAAGACATTTCACATCTTATGAAAGAGTCTGTCAATTCCGAAGTTCCTTGTATTTACAATATAATATCACTAATATGTTTTCATGTGCTGGAGTGTGGCTCAGAGTCAAAATCCAAACAACAACATAATATATTTAAAAAATCTTGCATGAAGGGCCAAAAACTAGTTCATCACATGATCTACTATAATGAGATTAATCTTTACATAGTTGCATAATGATGAATTGTTGTGCGTCCACAAGCTGGCCAATGAAATCCAACAGATAAAGAAAAAGATCATAAACTTTTGCCACAGTGACGCGCCTTTTAGGTTTACATGAAGGATCTGTTAGGAAGAACTCCAGTGCCAGTTCTGCTTCGGTGTAGCCACGATGAAGCTGCTGCTCCCTAACCCTGGACTAGATCAGCGCATCCACACGTATGAGGACCTGGAGAGGATACACAAAGAGCAGGCTGAGGACCGGCCCAAGTGGGACAACAAAGCCCAGTACATCCTCACCTGTGTGGGCTTCTGCATTGGAATTGGCAATGTGTGGCGCTTCCCGTACTTGTGCCAGAGCCATGGAGGAGGTAATGACACAACAACAATACAACTGACATACTGTAGTTATGTAAACCATCAGAAAATAAGTACAATTAAGTTGATATTATTTTGTTGTAGATTATAAATGTAGTCAACAATAATTCTTAATGCGTGTGCAACATTTTCATAGCAGGAGTAGGTAGCTATTCATTAACACAATTCTGCTTGCCGGGTTAACTTAGGTAAACGTTGAGGTAAGGTGGCTATATTTTGCAATATTATTAGAATTCCAATAGCAGAATATTGTTAGAGTTATTATTACAATTATTATTATTATTGAAATTATTTTAAAATGCAAAAAATGGGCCAACTTTCCCTTGCCTTGTGTTCTCTAACCACAGTGGACAGAGAAAAGTCACTAAATACACACTGATATGCTAACTTATTACATATAGAAAACCATGCTCTGCTGATTACAGGAGCCTTTTTGATCCCATTTCTAATCCTGCTGGTGCTTGAGGGAATGCCTATTCTTTTTATGGAGTTTGCGATTGGTCAGCGTCTGAGAAAAGGTAGTGTTGGAGTATGGCAGGCCATCAACCCTTATCTGGCTGGTATTGGTGAGTTAAAATAATTAAGAAACCACAAGCATTCCCACTGACCCAACAGCTAGTAATGGAATTCTGTCTCCTTAGGGATTGCCTCTATGCTGATATCCTTTTTAATTGGGCTATACTACAACACATTAATAGCCTGGATACTGTATTATCTCTTCAATTCCTTTCAAAACCCTCTTCCCTGGGCACAGTGTCCTATGAATGAAAACATGACAGGTAAAACACAATCAAAAATCTTTATGGACATGAGGGCAAGATTCTTTTGATCGTGAAAACATATGTTGTTATAGGTTACATGGCTGAATGCCAAAGGAGCTCCGCTGTGGATTACTTCTTTTACAGAGTCACCCTGAACACCTCTACCTCAATATCCGAGTCTGCGGGCCTCCACTGGCCTATAGTAGTGTGTCTGTTAGTGGCCTGGACAGTAATATGGCTTTCTTATGTCAGAGGAATAAGCAGTTCTGGGAAGGTTTGTAGAATATGCATTGTGTCATATATTTATAACCATACAGAATCACTAAAACGTTATTAACTTGTTCATGTCGATTTAGGTGGTCTACGTCACAGCCATACTGCCTTATATTGTCCTAACCATCTTTCTTGTGCGAGGAGCGACTCTTAAAGGCGCTCTGACTGGAGTTAAGTTCCTTTTCACACCCGATGTGAGTCTTCAGCAACATGAATACAAATCATAAATTGAGGATTACAAGGACAAGGACTCTTTCAACTTCAGAAATTTCTCTTGATTTTGCAGGTTGAAGAGTTGATGAAACCAACTACCTGGCTGAATGCTGGAGCTCAGGTGTTCTTTTCATTCGGGATTGGATGGGGAGGACTCATTTCTTTCTCAAGCTACAACCCAATTCAGTAAGAAGTGAACTTTATACAGGTCAGTCTGGATATATAGTTATTATCTTCTTTCTAATTCTAGCAACAACTGCAATAACGATGCTTTATTGTTGTCGGCTGTTACTGCAGTAACTGCAATCTTTGCAGCCACTGTGACCTACACCATCATCGGCTTCAGAGCCACACAGCAATATGAAAAATGTATCAGTGGGTAAGTGATTTTCAACTACATGCAATGAGATTATCGTAACTGTAAATATGGACATGGTTCCAAATAAACTACACAACATAACCCTAGGTGAAAGTGAAATTACATGTTCTTCATAACTTCTTATTCATCTTATAGTAACATCTTGACTTTAATGAATGCCTTTAACTTCCCGGAGATGAGCATCACCACAGACAACTATGAGGAAGCCTTTCAACATTTGAACAGCACTTATCCTGCAACTGTTATGGAGTTGGACATCGTTTCCTGTGACATACAGAAGTTTCTTAGTGAGGTACTTGACACTATAAGGCTGAGAAAAGTTGTTTGTGGAAAACAAAAGTTTGGAAACACCTTTTTTCTGTTTTTCCTTATTTTCAACACTAATTACATTATGTGATTCTCAATGAAGGCATTAAACTACAGAATGAATAAACACGAGATTATGTCTGTGTAGGCTCTCAGTCGTTCAGGAGTTGTCCATCTTCACTAAAGGTTCTTGAGTCAGTAATTAGCATTGATCAGCTGAGAGTAAAGCGGTTCAGACTGAAACACAGGTGTGAGTTAGGTCGTTAGGACTTAGAACTACATAGGTGTTTACACACAGGTGAGAGTAGCCGTTAATAGAGGAGAAGACTGAGCCAAGCTAAACCTCCCAGTGGTCTATATCTAACCTGCACGCTAAGCTTATACTTTAGTGTCGTTGACAAAGCCTTTTTGATGCTACAGAGGATGACTCAAGAACCTTCATTGCACATGGGATTATGTAGAACAAAAAAGTGTGAAATAACTCAAAATATGTTTTATATTAAAAGTTCATAAAAATTGCCACCCTTTTTTCTCAATGATCTTCACCAGGTAAGTTACCTGAAAGTCAAATTAATTATTATAATTATAATTATTAATGCCTCCAGTGAGAATATACAATGTAAATAGTCTTGAAATAAAAGAATAAAACAATTAATGCAAAAGCATTTCCAAACTTTTGACTGGTAGTGTATATATTATCGAAATGAATATAAATGCTTCTACAGCTGCTCGTCAAATAATTCATATCATGAAAAAGTGCATTCATTTCTGTTATTAAACTTAAACTGTGAAACTATGATAGACTCATTACATGCAAAGTGAGATATGTCACCTTTATTTGTTATCATTTTGATTATCATGGCTCACAGCTTGAAAAAAATAATAAAACAATAATATTATAACAAAGGCTTGACATATGTCACTTTGCATGTAATGAGTCCATCATATATTATTTTCACATTTTAGGTTGAATAACAGAAGTAAATGCACTTTTTAATGATATTCTAATTATATGACGAGCACCTGTATACTTTATTGGTATGACAAAGGTGTCGTAAAAATTGGCTTCTGCAAAGCCAATAGAGGAGAACATTCAATTTGAAAGGGCTTGGTCTGTTATAAAGAACAACATATTCTTAAATGTGGGATCAAAAATATCACACACACATAGAAAAATAGTACAGGTAGATAACAGAAGCAATTTTTATAAAGAGGAAAAATTTAGCCTAAATAAGCGGGGTGGGCCACGTGGTGAAGCTATAAATTGTCGACTGGACTGGGTTGGTTATCAGAATCAGAATAGTTTTTATTTCCATTGTTTGAGGACAGGTTCACAAACTAGTTATTTTTCTCTGTGCACACGTGCAACATAATACATAAAACATGCAACACAAATTTAGATAAAAATAAGCTATTAAACTTTTAACTATGAGGTTATAGGGGCATGCATGAAGAATATTAAAATAAATAAGATAAAAAATAAAAAGTAAAATATGGTAAGACGACAACAATTTGACATAGAACAACAGCGGGATTGTATTTACAGATGTGTAGGTGTATAAAGGTGCATAAAGTGATAAAGTGATAGCAGCTGATCTAAGCGTGGACACACCACACAGTGCAACAGGGCAGATTACATCTGTTCAAGTGGTTTATTTATGGGTCTGGCTAGACCGTAGCCGTAGTCCGTGTCCAGGGTGAGAAGGGTCAGCTGTGATCCGACCTACACGCCTCCGGGTCCTCGAGGTGAACAGGTCCTGGAGAGATGGGGGCTCACAACTAATCACCTTCTCAGCAGCAGCACAATGCGCTGCAGTCGATGCTTGTGTCTGTAGTGCCGGGGAACCACACGGTGATGGAGGAGGAGAGGATGGACTTGATGATGGCCGTGTAGAACTGCATCAGCATCCTGGTCGGCAGCTTAAGTTTCCTCAGCTGACACTGGAAGGTCATCCTCTGCTGGGCCTTCTTAATGAGACAGCTGATGGTTGGCTCTCATTTGAGGTCCTGGGTGATGGTGGTGCCCAGGAAACGGAAGGAGTCCACGATGGAGATAAAAAACATATTGACCACAAGAAGCTAAGAAGAAGCTTTTGCGAATAGAATTAAAACAACTCTGGCCAAACTGCATTTGCTCAGAACGATCCTGTCATATCTCAGAAACTAAGCAGGTAGGGCATGGTTGATGCTTGGTAGATTACCGTTTGAGAACATCAGGAATGAATAATGCAATGTAAAGCATCTTTGAGTGTCCAGTAAAGTGCTGTATAGAACCAATGCATTATTCATATTATTAACTGAACCAACTCAGCATAGTCAACAATTTAAAGCTTCCCTATGAATACTCCCTGGACGAATGAGAACCTGCACAGGGTACATTACAATCTCCCTGCTTTTTACAGGGCACTATCATCCAATGAAGTTGAGCCACTGCCCAGGTCAGGTCAACAGGCAGGTAACGGTACCGAGCGAAAACTAGTCATTGTTTACAGGGGGGGTAGCAGGTACTTACACAACATAGTAGTTTTAAAAACAATACGGTGCCAATGACAAAGTTAAGCCCCTCTCACCTGACTCTGTATGTTCACTACTCTAAACAACCAGTGCGGATGACGACTTGGATAACTATTCTCAATGACCAACGTACAGTGTTAATAATATAGTATAATATTGAAAGCATTAAGTCTCACCTCTATTCTATTCTTGAAAATTCATAAATGCTCATAATATGAATGCTGTTTGAATAACTACATAAGACAAGGAAAAGTTAGTAACTTTTGTCTTGTACATTTTCTAGGGAGTTGAGGGACCTGGCCTGGCTTTCATTGTCTTCGCGGAGGCTATTATCAATATGCCTGGTTCTCCAGCTTGGTCCGTATTGTTTTTCATCATGCTTATGTCCTTGGGCCTTTCAAGCCTTATTGGCACTTTTGAAGGAGTACTTGGCCCTTTAAGAGATGTGAAGATGATCCAAAAAAGGCCCCAGGAAGCAGTTGCAGGTAAAAAAAAAAAAAAAATCTATATTACCTTTTGAATATTAGAGCTTGATTTTTTTTTTTTTTTTTATGTTTTAGGTACACTATTTGTAATTGCATTTTTTATCACATTGCTGTTTGCTCAGCATTCTGGGATGTATTGGGTAACGCTCTTCGATGCCTTTGCTGGATCACTCCCTTCCATTTTTGTTGGCTTGTTTGAAATGTTAATAGTGGTCTACATTTATGGTATAGAAAGGCAAGTGACAACATCATCTTCTTCAAGTGTATTACGTACAACCTAATGTTGAATATCATCACACCAGGTTCAATGAAGACATCAAGTTTATGATTGGATACAAGCCAAACATCTTTTGGCAGGTTACATGGAGGTTCATCAGCCCTCTCCTTATACTGGTCATTTTTGTTTTCTATCTGATAAGCCAAGTACAAGGAGAACTGACTTATTTAGTTTGGGATCCCAGTTCGGTATGAAAATTCAGTTGTATGTTTGTTTTGTTTTTTATTTCAAACAGTGACTTACTTTACTAAATTTCTTCACAGGAGGATTTCCCATCCCTGACGTCAGTCCCTTATCCAGAATGGATCAAAGCAGTTATCTTTGTATTGTCAGGAGTCCCCAGTTTGATACCACTTGTCTATGCTTTGTGTCGGATGATCTATATCAAATGCAAGAAAACATAATGCACAAATGAACAAAGCAAAATACAGTATACATTCAGGAAGGTCATTTACCTTGGCCATTTGCTCACACCCAAGCAAGTAGTACATGCACATACATGTGGATCAGCAGCAATCTCAGATTTGGGGCCTTTCTTCTGTAATAGAGGATATTTCAAATGGTAAATTGGGTAAATTCAGTTCACACTACCCTACTTAGCAATTATCTTGATAAATGACCCCCTAAGTGTAACGGTGTACAGCAGGGGAAGTTTGTTTGAGTGTTTGTTTGTTTTTTTCAAACAAACTGCATTGTGTGTAAGATTTTTTGTTTTTATATCAGGCATTAGTTGGTCTAGTGCATTTTGTATTACTTTAAGTTTTTATCCATGCAATAAAATCTGAAAAATAATCTCAGCAATTATAAAACACTTTGTACAATTAAGTTCCATTTCATTAAAATATTTGTATTACAACATACAAACACTGAAAACAGTTGGATTACAAAGTGTGATGTTTGTGTTTTCACTCAATTAAGTTGCAACATGCTAAAATAACCAAATCTATAGATGTATGTAGCAACACACACGCACGCACGCACGCACACGCACACGCACTTGTATTTATGGTAGTTTGAAAGTGGGTTGCGAAGTCACTCCAGTGTCAAAGTTCGCAGCGGCTGAGTGTAGGTTAAAGGTTAACCCACTTCGAAATACAAGAATATAGAAGAGACTCTGAAATTGTTGTCTTGCTTAACGGAGCCTCAGAGGTAGTGCTAGTTCTGCTTCAGTGTAGCCACGATGAAGCTGCTGCTCCCTAACCCTGGACTTGAGAAGCGCATCCACACGTATGAGGACCTGGAGAGAATGGACAAAGAGCAGGCTGAGGACCGGCCCAAGTGGGACAACAAAGCCCAGTACATCCTGACCTGTCTGGGATACTGCATTGGAATTGGCAATGTGTGGCGCTTCCCGTACTTGTGCCAGAGCCATGGAGGAGGTAATAAAACAGTACAACTGCACAATTACAACAATAATTGTTTGGATTACTTTTTGATCATGTGTGACATTACCATGTCACTTTTACACTCCTCTTTTTGTACTTAAATCATATTTCAAAACACTGCTCTTGGTGATTTCAAGTCTCATTTGTGATCATTTGATTTAACCTGGTGCTTTGCCTGATTATATACTGTATTATAGGTGCCTTTTTGATCCCATATCTTATTCTGCTGGTGCTTGAAGGAATGCCTCTAGTTTTTTTGGAGTTCGCCATTGGTCAGCGCCTGAGAAAAGGTAGTGTTGGTGTATGGCAGGCCATCAACCCCTATCTGACTGGTATTGGTAAGTTAAAATAAGAATTTCCTCTAAATAACATCTCCAAATAATTACATTCTGTCTGCTTAGGGATTGCCTCTATGCTGGTATCCTGGTGGATTGGAGTTTACTTTAACACATTAATAGCTTGGATATTGTATTATCTCTTCAATTCCTTTCAAAGCCCTCTTCCCTGGACACAGTGTCCCCTCAATGAAAACAATACAGGTAAAATACTTTTGATTCTCCTCAGGAAAATGTTGTAATACTTTCAGCCAATGCCATGATAGGGCAGCGCAATGTGATAATAGAAACTGAATTTTTAAATGTTTTTTAATGCAGCTCTATTCTGACACAGTGACACTTTAACACTTTGTCTGTGTGAATGTAGTGTCTGAGTGAATGAATCGTTGAGGTGGTCAGGGGTGTAGAAAAGATTGACAGCCATGTTTCTGTCTACCCAAGGGCAGCTGTGGCCCAGTATAGCGCTTTGAGAGGTTAGATGAGTTTGTATAGCGCAATACAAGAGTTAGCCATTGTTATTATTATTATTGTTATGATCTTGTATCGCCCATCACTACCTCATAATCCTTAATTAAAAAGTATTGGCAAGATATATTGCCAAAATTGGCCTAAACATCTTTTGTTATAGGTTATGTTGCTGAATGTCAAAGGAGCTCCACTGTGGATTACTTCTATTACAGAGTGACCCTGAACACTTCTACCTCAATAACTGAGTCTGCGGGCCTCCACTGGCCAGTAGTAGCTTGTCTCTCAGTGGTCTGGATCATAACATGGCTTTGCTACATCAGAGGAATACGCAGTGCTGGGAAGGTTTGTAGAATATGTATTCATCATATAAATTATAACCATATGGAAACACTAGAATGTTATTTACTTCATGTTCATGTCCATTTAGATGGTCTACATCACAACCATACTACCTTATATTGTTCTAACCATCTTTCTTGTGCGAGGAGCGACTCTTAAAGGCGCTCTGACTGGAGTTAAGTTCCTTTTCACACCCAATGTGAGTCTTCAGCAACATGAATACAAATCATAAATTGAGCATTACAAGCTTGGACTCTTTCAACTTCAGAAATTTCTCTTGATTTTGCAGGTTGAAGAGCTGATGAAACCAACTACCTGGCTGGATGCGGGTTCCCAAGTGTGCTTTTCATTAGGGATTGGATGGGGAGGACTCATTGCTCTCTCAAGCTATAACCCAATTCAGTAAGAATTTTACTATATACATGTCTGGAAATATAGTTATTGTCTTCTTTCTATTCTCAGCAATAACTGCAAGAACGATGCTTTATTGTTGCCGGTTGTTACTGCAGTAACTGCAATCTTTGCAGCCACTGTGACCTACACCATCATCGGCTTCAGAGCCACACAGCAATATGAAAAATGTATCAGTGGGTAAGTGATTTTAAACTACGCACAATGACTTCAGACATTTTTGTATTTGTAAATATGGACATGGTTCCAAAAAACTACACATAACCCTATATGAAAGTAAAATTACATGTTCTTCCTAATCTTTTATTCATCTTATAGTAACATCTTGACTTTAATGAATGCCTTTAACTTCCCGGAGATGAGCATCACCCCAGACAACTATGAGGAAGCCTTTCAACATTTGAACAGCACTTATCCTGCTACTGTTATGGAGTTGGACATCATTTCCTGTGACATACAGAAGTTTCTTAGTGAGGTACTTGACACTATAAGGCTGAGAAAAGTTGCTTGTGGTATGTATTTTGTAATTATAGCTGATTTTATGGTGCCGCTGTACTGCAATACAAATACATTTGGCACAAAATGATATCGTTGCCTATACTACATTATATTAAAAGCATAACATTATTTGCTCACAAGCTATGGTAACACAAATATAATAATTTATTTTCTAGGGAGTGGAGGGACCTGGGTTGGCTTTCATTGTCTTCGCGGAGGCTATTATCAATATGCCGGCTTCTCCAGCTTGGTCCATATTGTTTTTCATCATGCTTCTCTCTTTGGGTCTCTCAAGTCTTGTTGGCACTTTTGAAGGAGTACTTGGCCCTTTGAGAGATGTAAATGCGATCCAAAAAAGGTGGCCCCAGGAAGCAGTTACAGGTAAAACCATTCTATATTGTTTTGTGAGTTATTTAAGATTTCCTTTTCCCTTTTGTAAGATCTTCTGAAGTAACTTGACGCATTTCTGCATTCTTCCTGCATTCTTCCTCAAAAGAGTCAGACATTGAGCTTGCTATTTCCACATGTTTTGGCAAGACACATCACTATAGCATCACCTGACATATTTCACTTTTGTGTTACAGGTACAATATTCGTCGTTGCATTTTTTATTTCCTTGCTGTTTGCTCAACAATCTGGGATGTATTGGTTAGCACTCTTTAATAACTTTGCTGGATCTCTTCCTTCCATTTTTGTTGGCTTGATTGAAAGTTTAATAGTGGTCTACGTTTATGGCATTGAAAGGCAAGTTCAAGTAACAAAAACAACAATGCCTTCTTCAAGTGTAGAATGTACAACCTAATGTTAAATATCCTCACTCCAGGTTCAATGAAGACATCAAGTTTATGATTGGATACAAGCCAAACATCTTTTGGCAGGTTACATGGAGGTTCATCAGCCCTCTCCTTATACTGGTCATTTTTGTTTTCTATCTGATAAGCCAAGTACAAGGAGAACTGACTTATTTAGTTTGGGATCCCGATTCAGTAAGAAACAACATCCAAGACCTATGCATGATTGAAAAAACTGCTACTTACCTTACGTACTTTGTTTCCTCACAGGAAAATTTCCCATCTTTGACATCAGTCTCTTATCCAGGATGGATCAATGCAGTAATTTTTCTATTGTCAGGAGCCCCTCTTTTTGTTCCACTCTTCTATGCTTTGTGTCGAGCGATCTACATCAGATGCAACAAAAAATAAAATGCACAAATGAATTGAGCAAAATTGTGTGAGAAAGATTAATTCTGAGTTAGAAACACAGTATACATTATGAACAATGGACAGCACGGGCAAGTTTGCTTGGCAGTGAATGGTAAAATGTAGAGACCGACGCCAATGCCGATATGTTGGGATGTTAATTGACCGATGCCGATATGCTCGGCCGATTTTTCAAAATGTCTATAATACCATAAAGAAATACTTGGCCCCTCCAGCACCGGCCGATTTAATTTTATTACTTTAGGTGATCCAATCATAGTTTCTGTTGTTGTGGGAGGACTTGTTTTAAAGCCCTGGCCTGACTTTGCTTCCAATGAAAAAAACGGAAGTCTCTATCATTTTCGGTCGCAGAAATATCGTCTTTTTTCTGCGCAAGATTGACCAATAGCTGATATTGTAAAACCCCCAAATATCGGCCCAATGATATATCGGTCGGCCATTAGTAAAATCGAAAATGGTCTCAATATATATAGGACTTTTCCACCTACATTAGGCACTCAAAGCGCTTTACAGCAAGGAACCACTCACCCGTTCACACTCTCATTCATACACCAGTGTACGCAGACACTGGAGGCAAGGTGGGTGAAGTGTCTTGCCCATGGACACACCGACAGTGTGCACCTTCAGGATTCCAACCCCAGACCTTCTGATCATGAGACGACCCACCCCTGGTGGCGCAGATGGTAGAGCACCACCGGGGGCGCTGATGTAATCAAAAGGTTTTAGTGCATTATATTAACGGTACGTGAATTAATGTATAATTCATGACTTCATACATGCATACATCATAACATGACTTCATTAGGCTTCGTGAATAACTACTCATGAATTTACACAGTTAATTAGGGGAAAGACCTCATTAATGATCATGCAAACTCCACGGGAATCGAACTCAGGACCTTCTTGCTATGAGGCAGGAGTTCTAACCGCCCAGCCACAGTGCTGCATTTGCCTGTAACAGGGATAATCAAGTTGTGTCCAGATGTGGGCAAGTCCTGTGGCTGAGTGTGGCCATGACACACACTCGCTGCCCCCGTTGGCCACTTACTTTATACTCAACTCTGCCCATGTCTGATGTTTTGTTTATTTGTAGGTCTGTTGTCTCTGTGTTGTAGGGTCCATTGCGTATATAAACTTTACTGCATGTCTGTAACCGTTTTCAGTGTCCTATAAATAGCTTTTACTATAATTAATATATTTTTATGTTGATGTTTAATGGATTGATTTTATCTGGTTTCTACTGTGAAGCACTGAATTGCCTTGTGTATGAATTGTGCTTCAGAAAAAAACTTGCCTTGCCTATATGTGCATTTTTCCATCTTGTTTTTAGAAGGTTTATAATGTCCGCCCACAGGAACTATAGATGCAAAGGCAGAGGAGGAAGTGTCCAGCAGAGGGAGACATCATTCATATTAATCAACCACAGACAACAAAAACACATTCAGATTTCAAACTGATCATCATCTGTACAGTGACAACTTATGTGCATAACTCTTCGTGTAAGTTAAGAGTTATGTACATGAGTAGTCTACTGTACAGTATACTGTACAATAGACTACTCAACTATGTGTTCATTATTAATCAATAACTATATAGCTACTCATAAATATCCCCAAGTGAACCCTACCCAACATATACTCACATAATCATTTAATTTACCGGTATATGTTAATTATTAACATCATATCACATAATAAAGAGATATTTTGTCTATTTTTTTCCCACTTTAACTGAATGCAAAAGCCTTTGCAACATGCGTTAAGTGCTGATCCACGTTTTTGTTGAAAAGGAATTTGAAGAAATTCACCTTTTAATTAGGTGGAGCAAATATAGATGTCTGTGCTGTTGTATCTGGCTCTTTGGAGCTGGCAATGATGTTTTTTTTTTTCCAATTCAGATATTCAATCATTAATTAAATAGCTGTAAATAACTTAAAACCACAATGTGGAACATTCCATATCATACATCAAAACAACAACTAAAACTGATTCTAATGATGAACAAAATGCTTCTGCAGAAGGTTATCAAAATTAAGCATTTGGAAGAGGACAAATGTTTGCCTAACTGTTGTCAAAGCAAAGCAGAATCATCTCCATAATGACAAGCTGGTGATGTCCCGCTACCAGCAAAGTTATGAGTCAGGTCAAAGGAGAAGTAAGCCTACTCACAAAAGACACATTTTCTTTTGTTTTTCAAGATTTCTTTTGAGGTTTCTTGCCAGTGCTTTAAATGGAATTGGAAATATTTCAAATCACATCTGACAACCTCTCAGAATTTATTTTAAAATAATAACTAAAACAACAGCGTGGAGCTAATTTTAGTCTCTGGCTTTAAACAATGAGAAAGTTGTGCTGCATTCTCTCTTTTTAGTCTTTATTCTGTTATATTGTTTAATCTATTTAGTTGTTTTAAGCCTTTTTATTTCATGCACTATTTAGATTTTTTTGTGTTTTTGTTTTCTATGGTTTGACAGTCTTGTTTTTCATTTTAACAAAGCATATTGAAGCAAAAAAATGAAAAAAAATACATAGTGTGAAGCACTTGAAAGCTTTTTTGTGTTTAAAATTTGATTTACAAATAAGTAAGATTGGATTGGGACATCAAACATCTAAAATATGCAAGGGTAAATATCCATTCCACGGTGTAAAGATCGTCAGCTGATGACTTAAGCTTAAAGGTTAACCTTCACATAATTCATAAAACATAGAAGGAACAGAAATTGTTATCTCGCTTGTTATCAGAGCTTCACAGTAGCATACCAACTACATGGAATAAAGGCCTCAAAGAGAGACAAAAGGACAGCTACTTCAGTGCGCCTGGTGAGCGCACGCCTTTCTTTTCTTTTGTGAGATTAATCTTTACATGGCTTTATAATGATACTTTGGAGCGTGTCCGCAGGCTGATCAATGAGATCCACAGATAAAGAAAAAGATCATAAACCTTTTTTGCGGCTGCCGTGACGTGTCTGTGCCTTTGAGGTTTACAGGATCTGTCTCCAACAGCTCCAGTGTTGGTTCTGCTTCAGTATAGCCACGATGAAGCTGCTGCTCCCTAACCCTGGACTTGAGGAGCGCATCCACACATATGAGGACCTGGAGAGAATGGACAAAGACCAGGCTGAGGACCGGCCCAAGTGGGACAACAAAGCCCAGTACATCCTCACCTGTGTGGGCTTCTGCATTGGAATTGGCAATGTGTGGCGCTTCCCGTACTTGTGCCAGAGCCATGGAGGAGGTAAAACTGTACAACTTTATCTGGTAAATCTTCAGTAGCCTACAAGGAAAGTGTTGAAGCTTGAACTGTGTAATGCACAGAGCACAACATTTCATCTCCAAATGACATTATTCTACTATTGAGCTATGCATTCATGATATACTCTAGCTATGACTTAAAGTGATTTATGACCACACTGAAAGCTTATCAGGTGAACTCTGTGACATTTTCCTAGATGGTCACTAGGTGCAAAACACAATATTTTAGAATTGCTTGTTGATGCTGTTGTATTGCATTAGTTATTAGTTTCACAAATCATGACGTTTCATTTTCTATCCGGAGAGCATCCTCCTATAGCAGTTATGGTTGTGGATGGTGAACTTCTAGAGATGTCTCTGGGCGGCACGGTAGCGCAGCGAATAACGCTCGTGCTTCACATCAAGAAGGTCCCGTGTTTGATTCCCACCGGGACAGGGCCATTCTGTGTGGAGTTTACATGTTCTCCCTGTGTCTACGTAGGTTTGCTCCGCGCACTTCGGTTTCCCCTACCACTAAAAACATGTGCAATAGGCCAGGATGAATGATGAGTGTGTGTGAATGAATGATGGTGGTCAGAGCGACCGTTGGTGCAGTTACGACAGCGCTTCTGTCAGTCTCCCCCAGGGGACACTGTAGCTACATAATACGTAGCTTAACACCACCGTGTACAGAGTGAATGTGAAATTGTCTCATGTAAAGGGCTTTGAGACCATGTCTGTGAAAGGCGCTATACAAATATAGTTCTTCTTCACCATCCACGCCCACAACTGTATAATAATAATAATAATAATAATAATAACAAAAACGTATAGCCGCATTGGCCTTGACCACCATCAATTACTCACATATCACAGTGAGTGAAGTGTCTTGCCCGAAGACACAATGGCAGTATAAATCGTCCAAAGCTGGAGTGAATCACCAAACTTTATATCCATCGCCAAATGCTCTCTGAGCCACAGTCACTTACAGCAGCTGGCATTCATACTTGGTCTCCCATGCTGTTACTATCAGGAAAGACGTAGCTACTCACTTAAGCCTAGAAGAGAGAAAACAGTGGAAAAAAGACAGGTGGCTTAAGTAGTAAAGGGATGTAAAAAATATATATATATCGAGTGGCCTAAGAAGCCAGTAAGTGGCCATAATGTGAGACCTTGATTTTAGACATTAGACATTTTCCTCACAATTTTTGATTAATAAAGACGTGAATTGATCAAATGAATTCAATGTATGGACATCCCCTAAAATAACAACATTCATTATAGGTGCATTTTTGATCCCATATCTCATCCTGCTGGTGCTTGAGGGAATGCCTCTTCTTTTTTTGGAGTTTGCCATTGGTCAGCGTCTGAGAAAAGGTAGTGTTGGAGTATGGCAGACCATCAACCCTTATCTGACTGGTATTGGTGAGTTAAAATAATAAAGACCCTGCAAGCATTCCCACAGACCCAACTCCTAATAATGACATTTCTGTCTCCTTAGGGATTGCCTCTATGATGGTATCCTTGTTGATTGGGCTGTACTACAACACATTAATAGCCTGGATTATGTGGTATTTCTTCAATTCTTTTCAAAGTCCACTTCCCTGGACACAGTGTCCTCTGAATGAAAACAAGACAGGTACATAGTTGGAACTCTGATACTTCTAACAACAACAAACAAAAATCTTGTAAATACTCAATATTTACAACATCTTTGCATGATATATTATACAGTATTATTATACAGTAGCTGTATAATACATCATGCTAAACGTACTCTGAAACAGTAATACTTAAAGGCACTGTACCTAATTTTTAGGTAATGGAACTAAATTTATTTTTTGCTCTCCTTTAGTATATTGTAAACTCAGACATTTGTGTGGAAAAACAGTGTACATCTAATTATATAGCATATGCACCAATTTCATAAACTTGCAGGCTAGTTTTGAAGCATTTTTGTGGAAGTGATCCTGAAAAGCGATCCTGCAAGTTGTGAAATATGCTTATAAACTCGTCCCTGAGAAGAATCGGGACGCTACAAATATCTTTAGCATTTTCATTTAGCGGCTTCCTCTTTCATTGTTTATAATCAAACTATCAAGTATACGGCCTTTGAATAATGATAATAATCGTCAACAGGAACTATTACATTTATAAATCTTTGTTTAATCTCTATAATAATTACAATTTTATCTAAGCAAGTTGTTTATTGTAGGTTTCGTGGACGAATGCCAAAGGAGCTCCACAGTGGATTATTTCTATTACAGAGTCACTCTGAACACTTCTACCTCAAAATCTGAGTCTGGGGGACTCCACTGGCCTATAGTTGTTTGCTTATTAGTGGCCTGGACCACAATTGGGCTTTGCTACATCAGAGGAATAAGCAGTTCTGGAAAGGTGTGGTAATTCATAGCTTCAAAATAACCGTAAATGCATTTTTGTCGCTGAAAACTACTGGAATTTTCTTTTATGTGACTTCAGGCAGTGTACGTCACCGCCATCCTGCCTTATATTGTTCTTGCCATATTCCTGGTTCGTGGACTGACTCTTAAAGGTGCTGTGACTGGAATTAAGTTCCTCTTCACACCAGATGCAAGTGATATTGTATTTTTTCATACCTGCACACCATAACTGAATTGAATTTAACAAAATAAATGAACTTTGTGCAGGTGGATGAGTTGGTCAATCCGACGACTTGGCTCGATGCAGGGGCTCAGGTATTTTATGCATTCAGTTTGGCCTGGGGAGGACTCATCTCGTTCTCAAGCTACAATCCTGTTCAGTATGAGCACATTCTTATCTTGCATTTCATGTTTTTGTGTGAAAAAAAAAGGTACTTAACTTTTGGTACATCTCAATCCCAGCAATAACTGCAAACAGGACGCGATGATCCTTACAGCGATCACTGGCGGCACATCAATCTATGCAGCCATGGTGACCTACACCATCATTGGCTTCAGAGCTACAGAAAAATATGAACAATGTATCAGTGAGTGAGTAAGACACACATACTGCACACTTCATCTGGTAGGGAAGATGCACTTGATTTATGAAGAAAAGCTGCATCCTGTAATCTATATGTTGGCTTTTCCAGTAATATCCAAACTCTTCTTAATGCATTTAACCTGCCGGAGATCAACATAACTCAGAGCAACTACCATGAAGAATTTAAGCATTTGAATAGCACATATCCAGACACTGTTATGGGACTGGACATCACCACCTGTGACATGCAGAGACTTCTCAGTGAGGTACCATTTGGGAGAGCGATACAAGTCTGTACGGATGTTTGTTTTTTTTCTATCAAAATCACATGTGTTTCTTATCTAGGGGGTGGAGGGCACAGGTCTGGCCTTCATTGTTTTCACTGAAGCCATAACTAAGATGCCTGGTTCTCCAGTATGGTCCGTTCTGTTCTTCGTTATGCTTCTCTGCTTGGGCATTTCCACACTTATTGGCAACATTGAAGGAGTGGTTGTCCCGTTGAAGGATCTGGGAGTGTTTCCAAAAACATGGCCCCAAGAAACATTCAGTGGTAAATAAATGAGGAAAAATAATATTCAAGGGTAAAAAAAAAGTAGTCATAATTGTTGTATGCTTTTGTTCCAGTGGTCACGTGTGGCGTAGCTTTTGTCATCACTCTTCTTTTTGCTCAACATTCGGGCTTCTATTGGCTAACGCTATTCGACACTTTTGCTGGATCTGTTCCACTTCTGTGTATTGGGCTATTTGAGATGATAGCTGTTGTTTACGTTTATGGAATAGACAGGTTTGTATGATTACGTTCGTTGAAACAATACAAGGGCTGGGTAATTAAGGCAAAAATTAAAAGAATATGAAAGATTTTTTTTTTTGTTAGTGGTTGTGTTAAGCCATTTGTGGTGAAAAAAGGGAGTTTGCTCTTTTTAAATCATAATGAAAAAAGAAATTATCAAAATGACCCTGATCCAAAGTTTACACACCTTTATATACAGTACTTTAGCGTCAATGAGAGCTTGGAGTGTTTTGTGGGAGTTGTGGAGAAGGTTCTGTATATAATCTAATTGTAAAGCCCATTCCTCTTGATCATAAACTTTGGATCAGGGTCATTTTTGATTTGATTTGTGTAGAATTTTACCAATTAAATAAAATTGAAACACAACACTTATTTTATGACCGATATTTTCATAATTGAAAAATACCTCATAAAAGTGCTTTTGCTGTGAGCGGCTCAGCTCTCCCAATACATGACTGTAACTTTACCAGGAGTGGGGCCGTCTCCAGCTTGTATCTATGGAGATGTGACTAAAAGCAGCAGAATTTGAGATTTAAACAGGTTGGGTCCTCATCCAAATTCATTCTTTGATTACCCATAGCATTTTCTGTGTTGAGCTGGTCATAGAAACATGTTTTGTATTCATGGCAACAGTAGAGTCTGAAATGTTACGCAGTGTGCCTTTAAAAAGAGCAAACTCATGCCTTATCTTTCATATTCTTTGAAAAATTCTGTCCTCTCTAAACCACATGCTACAACTTTTTTTGGCACTAAATTGATCCTGTCCAGGCCTGGGATTCACAAAACATACCCTACATTTTGTTTGGGAAACTCTGTCTGCTAAGAATTATATCTTAACATGTTATTTGTGCTTGCAACCGACAGGTTCAATGAAGACATAATGTTTATGATTGGATCCAAGCCTGGCATTTACTGGCAGGTAACATGGAGATTTACAAGCCCTCTCATTATATTGGTCATTTTAGTTTTCTACCTGGTGATCCAAGCCCAAGAACAGCTGACATATTTAGTCTGGGATCCTAACTCTGTAAGTTAACTTAATAATTACACGAGAAATGCGGTGTGTAAGCTCCAATGACTAACTGCCCTCCATGTGGTTCACAGGAAAAATTCCCCATCCTGGATTCAGTTCTGTACCCATCATGGATCAATGCAGTCATCTTTTTATTGGCAGGAGTTCCCAGTCTAACAATGCCTCTATATGCTTTATGTAGGCTATTCTATATTCACATAAAGAAGAGAATTAATACAAATAAAAAGGCTAACCATTTCTAACTTATGTCAGTGTCGTGTAATACTGCATTATACATTAGCAATATATTAGCTTAGATTTTAGGAACACATGAGCGCAAGCACGTGTTGCTAGCCCATTTTCGACAAAGTATTTAAGCGCTTTCTTATTGTTGGTAAATGGTTCACTGTAAATAACAGTATTTATTAATCTTTTTGCTAAATTAAACACTGTCTTTTATTAATTGAAACCGGAAGCGCGTCCATCACGTGACCTGTCTATGCTAGTTTAAAAGAGCTAGGCCCACGGCCTCAGGGCAGAAGCTGTGGCGCAGTAGTCGGGCCGTGGCCTAAGCCTTGTGACATCTGGGACGTGTAAGTGTCGTTTTATCTGTTTGTCCATTTTAACTTAATCCATAGTACGCTAAACTATTTTATCCTTTATTCACAGGGGACCTATGTTTACCTTTTCTTTTCTGTAATATTTGAGCTCGAAATAAACTTTGAAAAGCCAACTGATTCTCCCTGGTGATTTCGAGGGGGCAACAAAATCTTGGTGTTTCTGCCCGGTCGGATTAAGTTTGTGGATGACCTGGATCTCTACCGTGGATTGTGGCTCCGGAGCGCGTGTGTGGACTATATTCGTGAGTGAAATACGCTACGAGAGACGCCAACACGAAGCTATCACGGAGCTAATGCTAACGGAAGCGAGGCCAAGGAAGACGACACAACCCACCGCAAGTCACGATCAAAGCCAAGGTAAAAGACTTTCCAATCATGCCAGACTTTAACGAACAAGTGTCTGAATGGGAAAATATGCTGGAAGAAATCGAGGGAAAGCTAATTGCCTTACCTGCTTGGGAACTTCTTAAAATATGCACTACACTTGAAATAAATGTTGAAGATGAAGAAAAAAACTCACCTCGCAAATTGAGAAGGCTAATTCTGCAGCATTTGGAGTGTGAGGATGTCACGTCGCTTGAAGATGGAGGAATGTCATTGTTATTGGAAATAAATGACAGAATTGATGAACTGAGAAAAACGCTGTCTACGTCTGGTCCCACGTCGCCACGCCGCCCTCTGGCGGACACAGCTGGTACTGCGCCCAGCAACACTGAACCTGTGGTAAGACCACGCACCTCTGCCACCACGCTTACTGCCGTTAATAATTTGTCTGAAAGAACTCAAACTGTTGTTCACCCAATGTATAGAAAAGACTTGAAAATTAATGGACAAATTGGTGAACATAATCAAACGGATAAGCTGGGATATGCAAGTTTAGAAAGACAAATTACAAAAGCATTAAAGAAGGGATATGATGAATGCGAAATTATTGATGCAGTCCTTCAAGCTATGATTCCAGGAACAAAACTGCGAAGTTATCTGGAAAGTAGAGATGATTTGTCATTGAAAGCTCTGAAACAAATATTGCGGACTCATTTTGTTGAAAAAGATGCTAATGAGCTGTACCACTCCTTAACTCGTGCTGCACAAGATCACGGAGAGACTCCAGTCCAGTTTTTAGTTCGAGCTATGGACTTGAGGCAACAGATACTCTTTGCTTCAGAGAGAGCAGACACTGGCTTGAAGTACAGCCCAGAGCTCATCCAAAATCAGTTTTTGCAAACCATACTTACCGGACTCCAAGATAACACCATCCGTATTGACTTAAAGACATATTTGCAAAATCCAAGAATAACTGATGAAGTTCTGCTGGAGAAAATGACCGCCGCCTACAACCTGGAGATGGAGAGGAAGGGCAAGCTGTCAAGCAAATCCAGAGCCAAGGTGTTAGCGGTGAGTAAAGATCCACATTTCACTGATTCAGAGAGCAGCAGTTATGACAGTAACTCTACCAGTTATAAAAAGCAAAAGTTTGAAAAACGTGACACATTGATGGAGAAAGTAGACCAGGGGAACAAAGCAATCTGTGAAGCCATTCAGAATCTCACCACTCAGCTGTCAAGCCTACACCAGCCACCCGGACAACCACCACCATGGGGACAAGCCAGCCACAGCTACAACAGACCACCACCAAGGACACGCCCCACCCGGCAGTGTCACCAGTGCCAGCGGACCAATCCAGGGGGGAAATGCGACCACTGCTACAAGTGTGGGAGCATAGACCACTGGGCCGTTGGTTGCCGCAGAGCGCCTAGGAACACCACAGCCTCCACCAACAAGATCGAAACCAGCGTACATCTTGGTAAGAACACGGACATATTCTGCACCACAGCTCCCCTCACTGGTAAACAACATCAAACTGCTAAGCTGGTGGGGAGGAGGTGCCTTGTTCGAGCCACAATGAACAATGTTGACACCAAAGTGCTGTGGGACACTGGCTCACAAGTGTCCATTATTGGAGATGAGTGGAAGCAGAGACACTTACCCCATGTTACTGTGAGGCCTGTGGAAGAGTTACTGGAAGAAGGAGGGCTGGATCTGTCCGCAGCAAATGGGACAAAGATTCCATACCAGGGCTGGATTGAAGTGAAGTTTGCACTGTCACAAGATGCTGTTGCTGGGATGAGTGATGAACCTGTAGTTGTTCCTATCTTAGTCGCCTCTACAGATCTGGAACGTCCTATTATTGGATTTAATGTAATTGAGGAGCTGGCTTTGGCAAATGAGGGTCTTGGAAGCTGTTTTCCTTCTGGTCACATGGTAAGGAGATTTTGTTCAGCACTTGATGTGGGTCAGGAAACTGCGAGGGCTGTTCTAACTGTTTTACAGAAGCCGTCACCTGAAAACAACCCCCACATTGCTCGTCTGGGAAGAATGCCAGTTACTGTCCCAAAGAGGAACGCCATCCAAGTGCAATGCAACTATCTACAGCAAGGTTTGCTCTGTGGAACTCACGTCGTGTTGGAGCCTAACCCGGAGACACCGTGGCCCACAGGACTCAAAGTAAGAGAACAGATCATTCAACATCAAGAGAATACAAGGATTAAGGTAACTGTTGAAAATACAACAGACAGTGATATTAAACTTTGTGGCCGCACAACGCTTGGCTGGTTACACAGTGTTGATGCTGTTTATCCACTAGAGCCCAAGTCACCAGAGGGCAGTGCCACATCCTCACCGGAGCAGCCCAGTCAAGCACCACAGAGGGAGCCCTGGGTCCCGCCTGTAGATCTGAGTCACCTCTCGGCAGAGCAGCAGCGCAGAGTTCGTCAGATGCTGATGGAGGAGGGTGACGTGTTTGCCAGAGATGAGTGGGATGCTGGTTGTGTCACTGGTTTGCAAATGGACATTAATTTGAAAGACTCTGTTCCTGTCCAGAGAACATACAATGCCATACCCCGACACCTGTATCAGGAAGTCAAGGCTCACATTCAGGATTTGTTGAGTAGAGGTTGGGTTCAAAAGTCCTATTCCTCTTACTCTTCACCGGTAGTCTGCGTCAGGAAAAAGGACGGCACTCTCCGGTTATGCATTGATTACAGGCTGCTGAATGAGAAGACCTGGCCAGACCGTCATCCCATCCCCAGGATCCAAGAAATCCTGGAAAACTTGGGTGGAAACTCCTGGTTCACCGTCCTGGACCAGGGCAAAGCATACCACCAAGGCTTCATGAGCGAGAAGAGCAGACCATACACAGCCTTTATTACACCATGGGGACTCTATGAGTGGACCAGGATCCCATTTGGCCTCTCAAATGCCCCGGCTGCTTTTCAACGCCACATGGAGGGATGCCTGGGAGATCTGAGGGATGAAGTCTGTGTGCCCTATCTGGATGATGTCCTTGTTTTCAGCCGCACATTTGACCAACATGTGGAAAACGTCAGACAAGTCCTGCGGCGACAGAGAGCCTGTGGGATGAAGCTGAGAGCCGAAAAATGTGAGTTGTTTAAGCCACAAGTAACGTATGTTGGTCGTGTGATCTCTGCAGAAGGATACAGGATGAACCCAAGAGAGGTGGAGGCAGTAAAGGCGCTCACGTACCAGACCCCAGCTACAGTAAGAGAGGTGAGGAAGCTCCTGGGATTCTTGAGCTACTACAGAGCTTACATCCAGGACTTCTCCAGGACTGCAAAGCCACTGTATGAGCTGCTGGCAAAGCCCAAAGGTGAGCCAAAACACTGCCACAAAAAGGGGACAAAACATTCAGGTGCTCAGCTCCCACCCTCCTCTCCGGTTCAGTGGACAGAAATACACAGAGCAGTTTTAGAGACGCTTGTGAACCAACTTACAAATCCACCTGTTATGGCATATCCAGACCTCGAGCAGCCTTTCATTCTCCATGTTGACGCCTCAGAGCAAGGGCTCGGTGCTGTGCTGTACCAGCGACAAGATGGCGCACTGAGAGTCATTGGCTACGGATCCAGAACCCTGACGCCTGCAGAGAAGAACTACAAGCTGCACTCAGGAAAACTGGAATTCCTCGCACTGAAATGGGCCATCACAGAGCGTTTCCGTGACTACCTGTTCCACGCGCCACACTTCACAGTCTACAGTGACAATAACCCACTCACTTACGTTACCAAGTCGGCAAAACTCAACGCCACGGGTCACCGCTGGGTTGCAGAGCTGGCAGACTATAGATTCACACTCAAGTACAGACCTGGAACAGCTAACACAGATGCTGACTTTCTCTCTCGCAGACCTAAGCCCATCAAAACCATCATGCAGGAGTGCACGGAAGAGTGTGAGCCGGAGGTCATGGACAGCATCTGTAAAGCAGTCAAAAGCAGCCAAACAGGTGAGATCAACTGGATTTCTGCTGTCACCTGTAATGTGGATGTCCTACCACCAGATGGCAGTGCTGTACCACCCCTTCAGCCCTTCTCCATCCAAGACATCCAGGCCCAGCAGAATGCAGATCCAGCCATCCAGAGGGTCTCCAACCTGAAAAGAGAAAACACTTACCTGAAGTACAGAGACAAAGCTGCAGAGAGTGAGCAAGTCAGAGTTCTCCTGAGAGAATGGCCAAAGCTGCAGCTGGGTGAAGATGGACTCCTGTGGAGGAAGACCAACAACAGGCTGCAACTGGTGGTGCCAGAGCCCTTGAAGCCCCTGGTGTACAAGTACCTCCATGAGGAGATGGGACACTTGGGTGCTGACAGGATGGTGGCCCTGGCCCGAGAGCGCTTCTTTTGGCCAAAAATGAGGCAGGAGATGGAGCACTATGTCACACGTGTCTGCAGCTGCATCAAAAACAAAAGGCCCAACAGAGTCACAAGGACACCACTTCAAAGCATCGAAACTTCTGCACCATTCGAGATGGTCTCAATAGACTTTTTACATCTGGAGAAAAGCAACGGAGGGGAAGAGTATATCCTGGTTTTAGTGGACCATTTCACTAAATACGCTCAGGCCTACGCAACCAAAGACAAGGCTGGGAAAACTGCTGCCAGAAAGCTGTTTGACGAATTTATCCCACGCTTTGGGTTTCCATCCAGGATCCACCACGACCAAGGGAGAGAGTTTGAGAACCAGCTGTTTCGGAAGCTCCAGGAATATGGTGGTATTCAACACTCTCGCACTACACCTTACCACCCCCAAGCTAACCCTGCCGAACGTTTTAACAGGACTCTGTTGAGTATGCTGCGGACACTGGAGGAGACACAAAAGGCCAGATGGAAGGAGCACCTCAACAAAGTAGTTCATGCCTACAACTCCACCATCCACGAGGCGACAGGGTACTCCCCTTTCTTCTTGCTTTTTGGACGTGAACCAACCCTCCCAGTTGACCTCTTGTTTCCCAAGAAGCTCGGTGACGCAGAGA
This sequence comes from Gobius niger, assembly GCF_951799975.1. Classification (NCBI taxonomy): domain Eukaryota; kingdom Metazoa; phylum Chordata; class Actinopteri; order Gobiiformes; family Gobiidae; genus Gobius; species Gobius niger. The sequence continues at coordinate 13,413,920 of NC_136865.1, forward strand.
AACAGACCCCTGCTGGCTATGCGGAGAAGTGGAGAGAGGCAATGCAGGAAGCCTATGCCATTGCCCTGACGAACATGAGGAAGTCTGCAAAAAAGGGCCAAGATTATTACAATCAGCGCGCCTGGAGCTCCACGCTGAACCCGGGTGACCATGTATTGGTGAGAAATCTCACGCCTCGAGGTGGTCCGGGGAAGCTCCGCAGTCACTGGGAGGACACTGTCCATGTGGTGAGGGAGAGCAAAGGCCCTGGAAGCCCTGTCTATGTGGTTGAGCCTCTGAATGCTGTAGGGAGAAGACGTGTGCTGCACAGAAACTTGCTCTTACCTTGTCCTTACCTGGTTGAACCAGCGCCTGTCGTCCCCAACCCTAAAAGGAGAAGCAGGAGAACCAGAACGTCGCCAGGAAGAGGGACAAGTGTTAAGTGCAACATCCAGCCTGCAGGTACAGAGAGCTCTAGTGAGGTAGACTACCATCTCGTCCTGCCACCCCAACCCGCTCTTCAGCCGCTCAATCCAACTGCCAGAGAGTTCCAACCTAGAGTCCCCACTCCAAGACAGCCGGAACAGGGAGCTGCACCTGCTGAGGAGAGAGCTGAAGGGGTGATCCTGATCCCAGAGGTTGACCCTGAGCCGGAGCCAGAGCCAGTGCAGGAAGCGTATTCATCTGAGCGAGAGGCATCCTCCTCAGACTCCTCGGAGGGATCTGCAAGACCTGTCAGAACTAGACGGCCCAGGCGCTTGTACACCTACGACCAGCTTGGTGAGCCCACGGTCCGGGAAGTGCAGACCTGTCCTGTCGGTGTGTCCAAACCAGCGAGGGTCCGAGACGGCTTCTTCAGCACCTCGGCCAACCTATATCCTTTTAATTCCCAGTCGTAATGCAGTAGTAACATGCACTTTATGTACCTGCTAATTGAGTTGCACTTTGCACTTTGCACTTTAAAGTATGTGGCTTGTGTGCAATAGAGATATGTGCAATAGTAGTAAATGTACTTTAATTATTGTTTAAGTAGTACGTGCTATTAAGTTGGTTTGCTATGCTGCTACAAAATCTTGGGTCGAAGGTATTTTCCTTGAGTCACTTCTGAAGATTCTGGGGCCCACCAATGCTTCAACGGACTATCTACCCAAATACGGAAATGGACCTTTAAACCTGCGCCTACCGCCGTGCCAAAGGACTCTTGGATAACGGACACTATTCATTTAGCCTGGACTCTTTTGTGAAGTATTGTTGTGGTTAAAATTTTATTTGCTACAATTTATGGTTTAAGTCAAGTAAGACCCCCCAGTAGGATTAAGGGAATGTTGGTTTAACATTATTTTTAGTGGGGGAGGGTGTTGCTAGCCCATTTTCGACAAAGTATTTAAGCGCTTTCTTATTGTTGGTAAATGGTTCACTGTAAATAACAGTATTTATTAATCTTTTTGCTAAATTAAACACTGTCTTTTATTAATTGAAACCGGAAGCGCGTCCATCACGTGACCTGTCTATGCTAGTTTAAAAGAGCTAGGCCCACGGCCTCAGGGCAGAAGCTGTGGCGCAGTAGTCGGGCCGTGGCCTAAGCCTTGTGACATCTGGGACGTGTAAGTGTCGTTTTATCTGTTTGTCCATTTTAACTTAATCCATAGTACGCTAAACTATTTTATCCTTTATTCACAGGGGACCTATGTTTACCTTTTCTTTTCTGTAATATTTGAGCTCGAAATAAACTTTGAAAAGCCAACTGATTCTCCCTGGTGATTTCGAGGGGGCAACACACGTCCATGGGTTCTTTTCATTCAAAGAAACACATTTTAAAATCATGTAGCTTATCGTTAACTAAAAAATGGCTGTGACACATCGTAATAAGCCGCTACTTTTTCCCCCCACGCTTTGAACCCTGCGGCCAGTATGACGGTGCGGTCGCCGTCATACTATTATTATTATTATTATTATTATTATTATTATTATCATGATTATTAATATTTATGCCGTCATGCCGCCAACAGGCACTAGAGGCACTCTCTAGCAGTAAACGCAATAGTGAGACGGGCTTGGCGAAAGATTATGCCTGAAGAAGACACTACCGGTAGTTTTGATTTTGAGCGTAAATTTGCGCATTATACACACTCATATAATTATAGATACACACCCTAATCACGGAAAAGAGGCGGAGAAGCGGTCTGTACTGGAGATGTGGCCAGGGTTAGCCTACACGTCACAAAACACCCCTACACTTCCACATTGAGGTAGGCTACACTGGCCATTTCTGCATGCCGAAGGCACGCAACTGCACCTTTCTCCGGGATGAGGTGTTCCTCCTCATCCGCGCCATGGGTTGCTCTGAGAGGATGTACCACGGTTAGATACCGATAAAAACCTGCGGCTTATAATCGAGTGCGGCCTCTATGGAACACATTTGCCACTTTTTGCGTTGTCTCGGCACTTCCGTCGTACAGACACTTCCGGTCGAGCGTGAAGCCCGTTCATTTAAACGGAGAACGAGGGAAAATATTCTCCGCTCAAAACTGATGTTTAGTAGATTGATTTGTGTAAAATGGCCAATGTTCATTTACACCAACATGTCAACACTGCACCGTTTCTCTGCGCCGCCGGAAAACGGCTTTGTTTTCGTTTTATTTGGACTTCTGCAGTCCCATGTTAACAGATAGATACAGACGGCGTCTCGTCATAGAAGGGGGAGTAGCTTCGCTGAGGGGGAAAATAGAATCTTTAGAGAAACACAATTTTCCACTCTTTTTTTAGCCGTTTTCTGGTGGAATATCAACTTATTTATCACACATAAATAAAGTCAAGTGTAAATCGGGCCCATTTGGATATTTTCTCACAGCACTTCAGTAGAAGTGAAAAAAACGGCAGTTGTAGCAAGCTCTAGCTAGCGTTAGCATTAGCCCGATGCTAACATGTAGCATCAAGTTAGCATTCTCCGTTATTCATGTATTTATGGGATGTTGATCCACTTTGCTCCTCTCTATGTCTTTGTATCTTTATTTAGTAGAAACAATATCCATATTTCTGCGTTTGTTAAAGTCGTTTTTGAATAATTAGAGAAAATTTTCATTTTTTCAAAATTGTTTTCCCCCTTGTTTTCAAAAATGACCATATATGGGCAATTCAATTAATGGTGGTGGCGCCCACGCGAACGTCCGGAATAGGCCGAAATTTACGGGTTGTCATTTTGAACTGAATACACTGTAAAGTCATAAAATTGTTGCTTAACTTAGAAACTTAGCAGTGGGCACTTTGAATTGTTTCAGATTTAAAAGAAGGTCAACTTCAATGCCAAGATAGTTTTGAAAGGAAAGGCCATTTAAATAACATTTTGTATTAACATGTAAGATTGGAGAATATTTCAACTTTATTTCAAACTAAACTGTATCTTTTTACAGATAAAAAAAAAAGTAGGTAGTTCATGTCCTTTTTCTTTTTTTTTTTTTTAAATAAATGATCATACACAATCTCGAGGTAGTACACAGAGTACAGAAGGTTCAAGGAGTACAAAGACAAAAAGGTTGGGAACTACTGGCTTAAAGTGATAGTCTGTAGATTTGCAAAGGGAGATTAGAAAGTACACAATCAAATTCCTCCACTCTTTAACCAGAAAGCCCTCTGTTTGCAAAATGAGGAGAGCAGGAACAGAATTTTCAAAAGTAAATGATCAACTCCCTCCCCCTCCCTGCTGATTGGACCCGACAGGCTGGTTCACAGGAAAAGCTCGTCTCATTGGTCAACACGGGAGGATACTAGACTCTGATTAGTTGCTAAGATCCGAGAAGAAGGGACTTAAAAAAAATAATTTATGTATTATTAATTACTTTACATCAAAATGCAAGATCAGGTGGTTGATTTTTTACATTTTATAAAATTTGTAAAGTATGTCGACTGTAGTTGGTTATCATTTTAAGTACCGGTAACTAACTATAAAAAATAAAATAAAAACTACTATAGAGTTATCAATATCATTTTGTCCCAATCACTGGCAACACATTTGTAATAACATCTTTCACTCCACTCCAACAGTTACTCACCACCTATTTGGGCAAAAATAGCAATAAACACACAGACGGACAGAAACAAATCAGCTTAGAAAAATGGAGACAGATGGAAAAATAAATTTGGGTTTCTTGAATATCATAACTATTTTGGTTGTTTTGTTGGTGCTTTTGGTTTTGTTTTAGCTTTTGTTGTTCCAGAATGTAGTTGAATATGTTATTTATTTATTTATTGTATATTTTTGTTTTAGTTGATGTTTTGAATTTTGAATTTTAATTTGTATGTTCTCTGTAATTGTATGAACCTTTTTTATGCAAATAATTGTGAAAGGGGGAAAAAAACGACTTTATGCTTATTTTATTTTAAAAATTACGAACAGTACTGTTTTTACTCTTCTTATCGACTCTCTTCATGACCTTATAAAACATTGCTGTATTTTTTTATATACAGCATACAGAGGTCATCAACTAAACACCACTGTCATGTGGTTTGTTTTACAGACTCTATCTGATTTCAGTGTGACATTAAGAGCGCATCACCAGGTTATACATTAATCTGGAGGCTTCACACGGATTTCAGATGAGAGGGTTGGGAAGGATGGGTTTGGCCAGTAAATCTGACCTAATGTTTCTCTTCCTTCCTGATAACCTGCTTTCTGCATAGAAACCAATATAATCTGCATCCTTGACTCGACTGCACAGCAGAGGGGGCATTATAGGACAACCCACTAAGAACACGACGGAGGACACACAGGAGTGTGGAGCATCACTGACTGGAAACAAATTAATTCTTCAGGCACCAAAGGACGTCACACAGGCTGCTCCAGGACTGTAAGAACTGTTACTGGGACAATTGCTACTGTGAAAATGGACAAGACTAAGGAAACGGGTGAGACAGAAAGACCAAAATGGGATAATAAGATTCAGTACCTGCTGACCTGCATTGGATTCGCCGTGGGACTGGGAAATGTTTGGCGATTCCCATATCTTTGCCAAATATATGGAGGGGGTAAGATTTGACTTTGTTTATTCTGTACTTGCTTTTGTGCCAGTCCCAAGTTTGGACGATAACACACATACTTTTCTATTTTGAGCATCAAAAGGAGAAGACCAATAGTAAAAAAAGACTAAGAAAACTGATCGCTCTTATATTACATACGGCTCAAAAAAGGGAAAAATATCTATTTTAGTTTAATAGTACTGCTACACAAAAACGTTCTTACTTTCTTATTAGGAACACATCCAAGTATCATTGAGCACTGTTTAAAACAAACTCCCGTCAAACTCCTCTTATTAAGTAGTGTATTTTATAAACAACACTGTTTTCAAAGTGTGGCACTATAAAAACATATTTTTTTATTGTTTTATTGTTGATCCGATTACATGCTTCCTGGCAGTTATTTTTCTACTGTAGTTTGACTGATAAGAAAAAGTAAAACACTCCTTCTATTGACTTCTCTAACCACAGGGTCAGAGTTAAGCAAACAGCCAGTCCCTTAAATGGGCTTTTCATATTCAGCCTTTACATAGAAACACACAGAATTATCAGTGTTGCGTGATTCTATAGAATAGAGTCCCTGGTTGACCTTGCTCCTTGAACGTTTAAGTCACCCTGAACATACAGCCTGTTAAGAAGGATTTGTGAGAGAAATGTTTGTGTTGTGTGTTCAGGTGCCTTCCTCATACCATACCTGCTTGCACTGGTGTTCGAAGGCATCCCTCTGCTGTACCTGGAGTTGGCGATTGGACAGAGACTGCGTCTGGGAAGCACCGGGGTCTGGTACTCGATCTCACCACTTCTTGGGGGAGTCGGTGGGTGGCTTTTCTCCAAAATGTGCTACTGAAGTGCATCATCAGAAACGTAATTAAATATCAAGTTACACAATGCACTCATTTGGATTGTGTCTATTTTGTGTCCAGGAATTGCGTCAATGATTGTTTCTCTACTTGTGGGCCTATTCTACAACACCATCCTGGCCTGGGTTCTTTGGTACTTCTTTCATTCTTTTCAAGATCCCCTGCCATGGGCCAATTGTCCACTTAATGCCAATCGCACAGGTAATTTTTGGATCCCGTATTTTGTATAGATTTATACCACTGGTATTTGTAATTTAAAACAAAACAAAAAAACTTATCTTTCTAGGCTTCAATGAAGAGTGTGTGAAAAGCACTTCAGTGAATTACTTTTGGTACCGTGAGACACTGAACATCTCCACTGACATTGGGAACAGTGGCAGCATAGAGTGGACGATGGTGGTCTGTCTGGCAACTGCTTGGAGCATTGTTTTCATTTGCTTCATCAAAGGGATTCAGTCAGTGGGAAAGGTCTGGAAACATAAACCTAATTAATGGAGTAATCATAAAACTATTTTAATTACAAATCATATTGTGTTCAACATATTTTCAGGCTGTGTATGTGACGGCTACATTCCCATACCTGGTCCTGACGATATTCCTGATTCGAGCACTTACATTGCCGGGGGCAGTGGATGGACTAAAGTACCTCTTCACTCCGGATGTGAGTCAAGAATCTAGGCGTAGCGTTCACAATAAACCTTTCAACCATAAAGTGACACAGCTTTATGCTCCTTTCAGTGGGAAGTCCTCAAGAACCCGCAGGTGTGGCTTGACGCTGCCACACAAATCTTCTTCTCTCTCTCTGTCGCCTTCGGTGGACTTATAGCTTTTTCCAGCTATAATGATGAAAAGTAAGCACATGGACACTGCTGCCTGACGGGATTTTTAAAGTCACTCTCCACAGTCTGGTAGTAGGGAGGTATAAGGCTGGCTGACAGAAACCGGGCTTCTATTCTGTGGTCTCTTTGACTGGAACACAATACATTAACACAAAAATGGTAAAGTCTCTTGCCCACACACACAACATACTAAATTTAACTGCCCATTATGAGGTCCACAGCCCCTCTGGAAATATACAGTTTCTATGCCAGTGTCAAGCCTGGATGAAACAGAAAAGAAACACACTTTATTTCATTGTACCAGTCTCAGCTCTTGAAACATAACACTGTTTGCATTACTAATAGAAATAATTGTGAGCGGGATGCCGTTTTGGTCGGCGTAATCAACAGTGCCACATCTCTCTATGCCGCCATCCCCATCTTCTCCATCCTGGGATTCAAAGCTACAAGTGCTTTGAATAACTGTCTAGACGGGTACGTATACACATTTTGACATCGTTATTCACTGGGTCCATGTTTGAGCTGATTTTGATTGTACTCTGCAGCAATATATTGATCCTCACCAACCACTTTGACCTCCCTGACAAAAACATGACCTACGAGAACTATGACGGGTATTTAAACTATTTGAGTGGCAAATATCCAGAGACGATCCCCTCTTTGAACCTCCGATCATGTGAACTTCAGACGTTCCTCGACCAGGTACGGTGACATACAAAGAAGCAGCAGTTACTGGGAGTTTCTTATCTGTTTTTAAACTAGAAGTCCACATTTTGCCCTCGCCTCCCTGTTCTCTGAATGAAGCACACTTCATCATGTACAGTACACAAGCTGATGGTTAAAATGCTTTTGTTTAGAGTGCCTCAGGGACTGGGCTGGCTTTCATTGTGTTTACTGAAGCAGTGATTGAGATGCCAGGATCACAGGTGTGGGCGGTGCTATTTTTCATCATGCTCTTTAGCTTGGGTCTTTCCTCAATGTTTGGCAACATAGAGGGTGTCCTTACACCCATCAAAGACCTGAAAATTCTGCCCAAGTGGTTCCCCGAGCAACTTCTAACAGGTATGCTTTTGTCTTGGTGCACGGACAGCAATAGTAAACATTTATAAAGAATGACATGTTTTCTAGGAATCGTATGTCTGATGTGTTTTTTGGTGGCGCTCATTTTCACACTGGGTTCGGGAAATTACTGGCTGGAGGTTTTCAACGCATATGTGGGCTCAGTACCTCTGCTCATTGTGGCATTCTTTGAGATTATAGGAGTCATCTATGTGCGTGGGATGAACAGGTAGCTATCATCATTTGCTGAGTGGAATTCTGAAACTTTGAAAAACGGCAAAAACGTTGCATTTCCTTTCAGGTTTAGTGATGATATCCTGTTCATGACCGGAAAAAGACCCAACATTTTCTGGAAGGCGTGCTGGATGGTGATCAGTCCACTAATGCTTTTTGTTGTACTTATTGCTTATGTGGCCTTACAAGCACAGAAACGCCCTACCTACCCTACATGGAACCCATCATATGTAAGTAAATTAGTAGTACAAAATGTATGACAAACAAGGATATGAAAGGACCATTAACACTGCCTCTTTGTTTTTTACAGGAACTATTTCCCCTAACCCAAACTGTGGAGTATCCTGACTGGGTGTTTGCAATAATCATCCTCTTGTGTGTGGTACCGGTTATCTCCATCCCCATAGTGGCTCTATATGGACTAATCCGCCACGGAGTAAAGAGGCCTTCCACCGAGGCTGAACTCAACGCCTATAGCAATGGTGGCTTTGAGGCCGAGTATAGGGAGCAAACGTAAAGCACTTAAGACGTCATAATGCTGTGTCAATGGACAGAAAGACTTCCTGCGTTCTGATGATTATCGCAACAATATACACTTCATTCTGTGCCATTGAGCTGGTCTGTAATGTGCAATCATTGACCGGAACGGATGAAACAAATCTGTTCTGACTTTGGTTTGATATAAAATGTTTTGTTTTTAATGTTGCAGCATTTAACTGTGTGTAGAACAAAACATGCAAGATCCAAAGTTATTTCTGCTATTGTTTTAATAAAATGTATTTAAATTTTAGACATAACCAATACTGTACAAGTTTCTTTCCTCCCCCGCTAAGATAATCGGTAGTTTCTTACACATTTAAGCTCTGAATTGTCTAATCAAATCCAAAACAGTGTTTTTGTTCATTAACAGACATTTTAACATGATAGTTTGTTAACATGTAACTGCACTTTTTAATCATCTACATGAATGTCCTTTCATTGCCCACAATAACAACCACTACAAACATTATAAAAAGGACAATTATAAGTGGCTTGTGTGGAAAAATACAGCAACCACTGTAATTGACACACATCGAGGTCATCCTTCTGTAAGGTGTGTTTACAGCCAAGGTTTATCACTTAATTGGTTTATGTCGGGTTCTGAATGTTTGTTTGACTTTTGCTTACCGTATGACAGAAATGAAACATTTTTCTGTTAAAAAGCAATTGCATCGGGGAAGAGAGAGTATATTTGCAAAAAGAATAAAATATAGATTTGGAGAGTCTCTAAGTGCGAATAACCAAAAAGTCCTCTGGAATCCCACGGCCAACAGCCTGTCGGACTCTGGCCACCCTCAGATCCCCAAGGTAATGCTCCAGACTGCGCTTTCCTGTAAACCGTCAACACACAAAGAAATAAAAACAATTATGTCTATTAGTCACACAAAGGGAAATGATCAAAACTCACATCTGTAATTAGACTGTTACTGGCTACGTACTCTGTTGCAGCTGAGGAAGGACATCCCTATACATGGACCGGTGTCGGGACAGGACGAGCACAAAGCAGAGACAAAAGATCAGTTCCACTGCTTCGTATTGGAGAACTCCAGTCTTCCCTTTACTGCCTAAAACAAGGCCTGGAGAAAAGGTACATTTACTAAAATAAAAAAACAAACACAAAAAAGGTGCTCAAAAAGTTTATTATTAATGTTAATTTGTTTTGCCTTTGTTGCTCTTCCTGATAAGCTGATTTGTATACTTGGCCATGTCCCATATCATTTGGAGGAAGTAGCAAGGGTTCTTGGTAACCGTCTGACCAAAGGGCAAACTCTGGGCACATACGTGGAACCTTAAAGGAAGAAAAATAAAACGCAAAGGAAAAAAACCCACCTGAGAAAGACAGCCGCTGCAATATTTACTATTAGCTGTTGCCCTGTCTTTTAGATGTAAAGACAGGGCAACAGCTGCTGACATTGATTGAACGAAGGCTAAGGTTCAGCCTTTTTATGAGGTTTTTATCTTTAGAGACCTATTTATTTGGAATTGACAAACACACAGCACAGATTTGATACCATTTCGGCCACATGACGCACATAGTACCTGGCTAATGACTGAAATCACTCATAAATAAAAAAGACAAATGTTTACCTGCATGCATGAAGGAGGACTAGCTTGTGGATGTTCTGATAGACCGCCTGAATCGAGTTGGTCTGTAAAGAATGAAAAAGAAGAACACATTTATATAAAAAATATGCCTTCATTACATTTTTAATAGGGACTAAGAGACAGGTACTTTTTGTAATGTGTTATTTCAGGTTTCATTTTGTATAGAACAGTGTTAATAAGCATTTTCCGTACAACGATATTAGTAGTAAATGTTAATAAAAATATGCTTGACATTACAACCTTCAGGTCCAAGAAAAGAGCATGGCACTTCAATCGGAGTATTGCCATTAGTTTCCTCTTCATTTGGACTCCAGCTGAATTGAACGAGCCCAAAGTGAGGCTGTAACGCAGAGACATGCCTGCATAGCTGTAAGCAAAATATTATCATTAAACTGGGGGTAATAAAGTCATCGAAAGCAATCTGTATGAGCGTCACACTTCTATATAAAATTATAAACAAAAATAAAGAAGTTTATGTGAAAGTTCAAAGTATCAAAGATTTGAGTCACTTTATGTACATCCTATAAACTCTTCTACAATAATGTACGCGAGATCATCTGGGTTAAATACAAGAACTCCTGTACCTGGAGTAATCCTTGTAGGCATCCAGGGAGTGTGTGTCCAGCAGCAGGCCACACCAGGGAAACAAGCAGCGAGGGGGCAACACTCGGATTTCAGGACAAACCGCCACAGTGTCTGACATCTTGAAGTTCACCACCACTTTCTGAGGGTTAACCATCAGGCCATACTGCGGTACTCCAGACAGCAAAGTCCTTTACGTAACATGTATGGGCAGTTTTAGGAAAATATTTGACAACATGTAATATGTAAGATAAAGGCTAGGTAAAAATATTTTGGCTTCATACTTTAGGAATGTTTGTGCTTCATGTAGGTCTGGCGTGATGAGAAGAAAGTCATCCACAAATCTCAGTAAATGTCTAAAGAAAAAAAAAGAAAAAAAGAGTTGAACTAGTGCACTCTGCTGTTGGCAACACAGCATTACAGCTCTTCATACATAATTTAACATGTACCCTTTGCTTTGGTTGAGGTTTTTAAAGAGTATATTCTCCATGTGACCATAGCACAAACAGCACAGCAGACTGGAGACAACTGACCCTTGGGGAATCCCTCTGCACTGACGATATGTCCTGCAACAGCAAGACACAAACATTTACTTTGTGTTTTTTTATTTGGAGACTATGGCAGCACAATGCAAAAAGAGAGCCAGAGCAGACAAGACAAAAACAAAATCTGCAAAAGGAAAGGCTCAGCCCTATCACAATAACCACTGCATGGACACCGCTGAACAAACAATATATGTTTGAGCCCTACGCCCGAAAAAATAAATACATAAATAAATAGTGTGTTATTGAAGACATGCCATTGTCTGCACGCACCACCGCGATTTCCTCCCCATGTTCACCACACACCAAACTCCAAAATTTGTTATCATGACAGTCCCAGGTTAACATGGCCCTAACGAGAAGTCTCAGTTTTTCCATTTTTTTCCCTCCGAAATTGTAGACAAACATTTAGTGAATAAAGTAACAAAGTATAAAACTATACTTACTTTTTCCCAAACTGAACAACGCTTCCCGTGAGCATTTGGGTAAAGAACTGTAATGCATCCTTTCCATGAAGATCTGAGGAGAAGTGCTGAAAAAGAATAGAGTTTATCAGTACAAAATTACAATGAAGGAAATTAGGGACTGAACATTGATTTATTGTGATTAATCAACTGATAACATTAAAACACTGTTAAAGTGTCACCTGTTCAATCAATATGGAATGATGGATTTTTCCTGACTTTTGCAAAGAAGACACAAAGCTCTTCATGTTGCTAGACCCCATGTTGTCTTTAAGAAAATCTGCCTACACTTTGGAATAAAAATGTTAATGAAAACCAAACCAATAGCATATAAAATTTTGTCAGGAAGTTATTACAACACCTGTCTCACAAATGCCTTTTTTAGGCCCTCGTGGGAATCAGACCAGACCTTGGCATAGCGCCGTAAAGTGAAGAGTTCATCCAGAAAAGGTCTCAGAGCCTGAGTAACGACCTCAAGGAGTTTGTCATGAGGCAGACTTTCATAAGCCCCACTCACATCCACCTGACAATGAAAGGAGGCGGGTAACGGTCAGAATTATAACGATAAGAGATTACCTGCATGCATGCATAGAGATTGAAACTGCCATTTCACCTTAACAAAGTACAGGGGTTGAGTGTTTTCCTTCTGTTGTGGTGCCAGAGAACTCATCACTTTGTGAATGTCAGTCATTCCCCAAACTGTGGAGCCCAGGATCGAAGGATTGGAGCGTACACAAGCTCGCAGTATGTCCAAAAGGTCACGGACACGGCCTTTGTACAGCTACAGAGCACAGCCATACCTTGTTTATTCAGAATATGATGCTCAGATGTATAAATGGAGTAAAGACTGATACCCATGTTTTGACATCAGCTCCAATGACCCGTGTGATAGGCCTCATCCCGTCGGTTTTGGGAATGAAACGAAGACGGGAGATGACCGTGGATTTGGGGAGTGAGGCTACTTGTGATGGAGTCAATTTCTCCATCAAACCTTTTAACAAATGCCCCCTAAATGACACCAATCAATTAAATATTTACTTCAGAAGTAACATGAAAGGTTCAGTGTATGTCAGATTATTGATTTGTGTCCAGAAGAGTCTTGGTTTGTAGGCTTACTTGAAAGCCAGGTCCTGCAGTTTGGCCCAGACGTCCTGTCTGTAGAATCTCAGAGCATTTTTCTGTCCCACACTCTCAGTGACATAAAAGCAGGCCCTGACAAGACCCACCACATATCCATCCAGAAGCCATGCCAGGAACTGACCCAAGATCTTTGTCCGGTATGCCAGCTCACTTTGAGGGACACAACCTACAAAAATAAAAACTTTATTCAAAATTCCAATACTCATATAAACACTATTCCTATGGATTTCTTACCTGTTTTGCTCATCTTTATCCAGTCACAGTCATTCACCTTCATCTTCCACATCAGGTCAGCAAGGGAGAGTCTCTCAAACTTACTGGTTGACAGGAAACGTCTGACGCGGGCCAGGAAATAAATGCGGTTTTGGTCTGAGCCCCACAGGTCTTGAGGTATCACAGCTATGAGGCAGTCTCTGACAAACAGATAGACCCGGTGAGCTGTACAATGGTGAGACAAGAGAAAAGAGAGCTCCTCTTGCTCCTCTGCATGGTCCTGCTGGCGAGAAGGGCATAGCTTCTGCAATATTCTTCCATAGGAGAACCCCCTGTGACGCCTTAGCAGCTGATTGAAGACTGGAACCATGTTTAAAAAACGTTTAGGCAGCTTCTTTGGTTTTCTCAATACTCCATTTAAATAACCAATACCTTCAAAGAATATGACTCTAATCAAATCCTTCCCTTGTAGTCGCTTCACACTCTCTCCATCTTTTTTCTTTCTGTTAAGAAGGAAACCGTGCATGCCCCTGCCGCCATAGAGGAATCCTAAAGTGCGGATAAAACACTGTGATGGGCGGACAGGGGGGTAGGTTCCTGATCTCCAACTAGGTAACCCCTCCTCTCTCGGACCAGTCCCGCTGGACTTTGTAACTTGCGTTGGATCAAGCGACATTGGCTGCTCTTCTGCTGTGTTTTGATTGTCAACCATTCGCCTCTTTGCTGGCGTTTGTGTCTCTTCATCATCGCAAGAATGCATTACCCTTTTCCTTTTTCTTTGTCTATCTCCAAACTTTATTTTACTCCTTTTTCTTTGTCTATCACCAAACTTTATTTTACTCCCCACCTTGTCCAAGTTTTTACTTCTTTGCAAAGGCCATTTTCGTCTTGTAGCCATCCGAGAAATGTTTTTAGATTGTAGAGCGAGCCCAGTAACAGAGGAAGTCATGGAAATGCGATCATAAACTGGGATGCCACACAGCTGGAAGAGACAAGATGGAGGAACCGCCACAAACATGGAGCAGTTCTCCAGGAGGTAGCGAGTGATGTCAGTGCCGAGGCGTTTTGTGACCTTCTTCCACAAATCGCTTCCATGGATGTAGGCGGCACTTTGCGTCACATCTCCTTGGAACTTCAACTGGTCCGCGTTTCTCCGCTGTTCATTTTGAGGCAGAAAGCTGTAGCCGTGTATTAAAACATTCTTCTTCCTCTTGCGCTTCAGATTGTTCACGACAAAGGCCAGCACTTCAGGTAGAGAATAGTCCTGTGAATAGCATGAAATACATCACACACGTCATCTTAATAAATTATTGAACCCTAAAACACTGACTGTGAGATTAACTTGTTATTCTATTGCGTCCTGATTGAAAACTAAAAAGGTAACACAGTTGTGAGGAAAATCATTTCTACTTGTGCTCGTCAAAGGTCAAGGTCATGAAATATAATATAACCCTTTGACATCTGACTAAAACTGCACAGTCAGGTTGCAGTTGCAGATGTCAAAGGGCAATCTTTTGCTTTTTAAAACTGACCTCTTGACATCTTAAGTCTGAGCAATCACGCCCCTTAAATTTCAACTATAACTACAAAATGAAAGGTTAAGGGGTTAAGGGTGAAAGTGCATATGAAAAGTTTAAAAGCTTTTGAAAATATGACTTATTTAGAAGGATAACATCAGTTGCAAGTTCATCAGTTGCATAATTATCATTTTATTTCAGTGAAGCAGCAATTTTAATTAAGAAATGTTGGGAAGACAAGTTCTTTTATTTTTATTTTTTATGCTGCTGACAGGAAGTAACATAGATAAAGGTAAAGTTACATTTAGTATTTATTTTATTTTATTTATTTATCTATTATGTCCCTAGAGACTCAGTGTCTTACAAGAGAGACCTTCATTGCAGTTCACTCATTTCCCATTGACATAGCATGGTTGGCACGGCAATGGTTTAAAATGGTTTACCTCTATCTATGTCACTTCCTGTCAGTGTCCAATAAGGAAGAATGGCCAAAACTAAAGAAAGCTGGGTACAATCTTTGGCAAAATCTTAAATATAATGGTGTTAACTACGTTTTAGCAAAAATGATCTAATGTGTCATATGCACTTTAAGCTACAGGACCAGTTTGTGAACGGATTTTTTTTAAGTAAACCAGTTTTTCCTATTTTCCAGTTCAGCAGGAAATCGCATAGGAATAGGCTACAATAATATCAATAAATTTGGACATACTGTGTGACAACTACGATCAGTTTAGTTACCTCTTTGCAACTTGGCACTTGCTGCAACTCCTTGTCATAGCAGACATAAACGCCGCGCACGAAAGACAAGAATCGTGCCGTGTCGGACTCTACAATCACTCGTGCTTTCTGACCCTCTTTGAACTCGATGCCATCTGCAAACACCTCCAGGCTCTTCACCTTGGGGTACAGCGACTGCAAGATCTCCAGCACATGCGACACATCTGCAGTAGCCATACCGGTTAAAGCTACACGACTACATCCATCCGCGATACATCCATGCTGCAGCTGCACGCGCAACTTTAGCGCCTCGTCTGGGTAAGCCAATAGGAAGTTAGCTTGCTGAAAACAACCAATCAGATTTCGATACACTCAGGCGTGCGGTGACGGCGGTCCAATAGGAACCATGGCGCGTGTGTTGTCGTTATTTCAGAGAATTGCAACGCAAATTAACTGAAACATGGATGAATTTAGCCAACATCTATGGAGAAAAGGGCACACTAAGCTGTTTTAATGCGTGGACGGGTCTATATTTCAAAGGACCTTAAAGTCCAGGAAAAAAACAAACAAACTTTCATCGTTATTTTCTCTTTTGCAGATGTATCGGTGTGCGAAAAAAGCAGGCGGCTCCTGATTCAGTGATCGTCAAGAAAAGAAATTGGGTAAAATGCTCATACTCATATTCTCCTTTTTTGTTGAACAGTTGTTGTTAATTATACCATATATATTCCTTGGTTAAATACAGAGAGTAAGTAAGAAAGTAGCCATCATGTACGTGAGGAGTAGTTTTATCATACGGTACTTTTTACTTCTACTTGAGTAACATTTTTATGAAGTATCTGTACTCTTATACTTGACTTAATTAATTATTACTTTTTCCACTGTGGGTAAATATTTAAGCGGGAATCCATCCATCCATTTTCTTCCGCTTTATCCGGGGCCGGGTCGCGGGGGCAGCAGTCTCAGCAGAGATGCCCAAACTTCCCGATCCACACACACCTCCTCCAGCTGTTCTGGGGGGACCCCGAGGCGACACCAGGCCAGCTCGGAGACATAGTCCCACCACCGTGTCCTGGGCCTTCCACGAGGCCTTGTCCCACTAGGACATGCCTGGAACAACTCCCGCGGGAGGCGACCAGGAGGCATCCGAAACAGATGCCCGAGCCACCTCAGCTGGCTCCTTTCGACGTGAAGGAGCAGCGACTCTACTCCGAGCTCCTCCCGGGTAACTGAGCTCCTCACCCGATCTCGGAGGGTGCGCCCAGCCACCCTGCGAAGAAAACTCATTTCGGCCGCTTGTATTCGCGATCTTGTCCTTTCGGTCATTACCCAAATCTCATGACCATAGGTGAGGGTGGGAACGTAGATCGATCGGTAAATCGAGAGCTTTGCCCCCGACTCAGCTCCCTCTTCACCACGACAGACCGATACAGCGACCGCATCACTGCTGACGCCGCACCGATCCGTCTGTCGATCTCACGCTCCATCCGTCCCTCACTCGTGAACAAGATCCCGAGATACTTGAACTCCTCCACTTGAGGTAAGGACTCCCCACCGACCTGAAGAGGGGAAACCACCTTTTTCCGTTTTTTAAGCGGGAAATGCTTCTTTTTGACATCGTCTCGTGAACCTTTTTCTTTAGAATTATTTCTGTTTTCATGCCTTTTTCTATTGCGAATTCCATATGAATTTATGTTTTGTTTCACACAATTTATGGCGTCATTGATATAAATTAAGACTTATAGCCTACTGTTTTACTTTTACTTTTATTTCAAAGTAACGTTACTCTTACTTGATTGAATATTTTGGCTACTCTACCCACCACATACCAACCAAGTACATTTAACTTCTATAGTTCACTATTTATTATTAAGTGTCCATCGCCCTAAAGACAAATTTTCAAAATGATATTTACTGCTATTACATCATGCCTACTCTTTATTCACATCATAATAAGTTTTACTTCTACCTACTCCTTTTCGGATTCTGATGTTTTTTTTCATTTGTTACGGTATGTATCCACATAAGGAACATCATTCGAAATAAAGACTACTAAACTAAAACTAAACTATTATACTATAAGCTGTAGTATTCACTACCTATTGCATAGCTACTGTATGAGTCTGCATATTTATTTGAAAAAAGCTCTCATGTTACATGAATATAAAATATTTCAAACAAGCCTCTATAAAGTGCATTTAAAGTAACACAATTAATATAATGGTGTTCATCAAATATTACAATTGCTCCAAGACAAGAAGAAATTTAGGTTGTTTCCTTGTCACAGTTGATGTTGTTTTCAATAGCCGACCTATGAGAAAAATACAAATGTTTTTTGTTTTGTGTTAAAGCAAAGATTTTTTTTTCATAATTCTTTATAATTCATAAAGAACTCACCTGTATGTTGTCAACTTTTTATTGAGAATTTCCTTTAGTTCCTTCATCTCATCGGTTTTTGTCTTATGAATCCACAGCTCCGTCTTTAGTTCTCTGCAGCGTTCTTCCAAGGAGTCTACTATCTCCTTTAAACAGTTTCACATTTTTGTGTTACACTTTTTATGTCAAGAATTTTTTTATTTTTTTTTTACAAAATTGCATACCTTGTATTGCCCCATCTTCTCTTTTCTTTGGAAAATGATTAGCTTAAGTTTTTCATTCAAACAAACTCTCTGGAGCGTGAGTTTTTGTATCTCCTCCCTTAAAGGTGTCATCTGAACTCTCAGCTCCTGGGTCTGCTCTTTTACTTTTGCACAAGCATCCACTGCTGTGTCTCTCCGCTTCAAAAGTGCTTGCAGAATAGGTCCATACCTATTGAAATGAACATCTTGTGAATACTGTACAATGATAATCTCCTTTTTCCTACAGTCAGTGTATAAATGCTGTCCTTTACCAAGCCCTGGTAATTCAAAATAAATGGTGCATTACACTGACCGTTCCTCCAGTGCTTTGAGACTATCCTGCAGGTATTGTTGCACATCGCCACATGAATCCCGTCTGCTCTGGTTCAGCTCTTCTTGATTGCTTTTCAAAATACTGGAAGTGGTAATATTAAGCTGTTCTTGAAGTCTTGCAAGCTGTTGTTCATGTTCTTGTTGAAGTGTTTCACTGTCCTCTCTCAGCTGGACCTCTGCAGTCTGTAGTTCCTCCTAAAACAATAATAGGAAAGTAATCATGACTCACTGAATGTATTTATAAAGTGATTTTCTTACCCCTTCTTTCTTAAGTTGCTCTACGTGTCTTTGTTGGGCACCTTGCGCGGCATGGCTCTGGGCACACTCCCTGGCAATATCAAATAGTTTTCTCTTCAGTCTCCATAGTTCGTTGTGCAGGCCCTGTCTCTCCACACTGACTCGCCACAGTTTTCTCTCTTCCTCGGCCCGCTCCTGCTTCAAGTTTTCAATTTCACTCTGGCTTTTTTCTCTTTTGAGATGTTTCTCATTTTTTAGTCTCGTAATCAGTTCTGCCACTTTGGTGTCTTCTTCATTCCCCTGCCCCTTATCATTTATTTGTGTTGTATCCTCCTGTTGACTGTATCCACGTAGTTCCATCACTTTAACCTGCAGCTCCCTCCGTTTTTGCAATAAGCACTGGACTTCATCGATGCACTTATCTAGTTTGTCTCCCAAAGTTTCATAGTCAGACGTACCAGAATTCAGACCAGTCATGTCAATTTTGACTTCATTAAGGAGGTCAATGATGTTGTCAGGCCCACTTTTGTGTTCTTCTTCAGTGCACATCTTCTCACACATAATTGGCTCAGTCTTTGTTCTTTCTAGCTGAGTCTGACATTCATCTTGGACGTCACGCATTTGCTCTGTGTTCTGTTCTGTGAAACTTGTAGACTTGTCACAATGGTAAGCACTTTGTGGTAGTGTCCTTGTAGCTTTTTTACGCAGATAAACTTCGCCTGCTGTGTTGTCTTGATGATCACATAATGTCACTGCGGCTGTGTGAACGTCTAGTATCATTGCGTTGCTTGGTTCCTGTAGTGTCTTTGCTGTTTCCTTAAAGAGTTTGGGGATGTGTACATATTCCTCATGTGAGTCCAGTGGATTGTACTCTGGTGGATTAGAATCCATGTAGCTGTCTTCAGCACAGCTCTCCAGCACGTCTAACATATCCAAGAGCTGGCCTTCATACTCAACCATACTGTCGCTGAGTTTGTTACCAGCTGAAGTCAAGGGCATTGAAGCCAAAACATGTGCCCCACAGCTGTCAAAGCTAGCACATTGTGGCACGACTTCTGAAATATCTTCCTGTGTGTCTCTGCCCGTGGACATATACTCTTGAGAACAAGTAATTTCCTCTGAATTCTTGAGGAGATTATCCATTTCCTTCAAGTATTGTGCTATTGACATGGTTTGATCAAAAAACTCTCCAATGAAGGTGTGGTCAGACTGAGGCTGAGCTGCACTCCTCTGTAGTGAGTGTTCACCGGCTGCTTCACTTGATGCATCATCTTGTTCTTGGATGAAGAGAGGGACAAAGTCCCTTGAACTAACATTGTCACTGACGTTTTCCATTTTTCTGTCAAACCTGTTTAAAAAAAAAGTATTATAAATAATTAAGCTACATATTACAGTGACAATATTTACTAATGGCATTTGGAATGAAAAAATAAAATACCTCCCAGCCATGTAATACAGTAGTATTTTGTTAGATTTTGTCAAGTATAGTGACCCATTTTCCAACTCCCTGTGTTGGCTGTCACCAGCCTGCATGTCAAAAATACCAGTCTGCATTGATGCCAGTACAACAGATGAGTTGAGTTTGTGCTTCAGCCAAACTTCTGTTCAAGCTATGCCCATGTCATTATCACTAGACAACTATGTTGAGCTGTGCAAAATTAGCAGACACTTCTATAATGGCAGCTGGTGGCCTAGCTTTGATACCCAGGGGAGTGGGCACTGTCTACTGTGCACTATGAGACCAACCTAAACCTATTTTAAAGATAAAATTATCCACAAATAATTACTATACTCTTGTGTTGACAAGAAATTCAGTTGTATTGGAGTTTGTATTTTGTTTTGAGTATTTAGTAAAAAAATAAAAAAAATAAAAATAAAAAAAATATTAAAAATGCTATTCTTATAAAAGTATTAAGTGTTTGTAGTTTTATTTAGGTATAGATCCTGAACACAAGAACTAAACACCAGGAGAAAATTTGAGCAGCTGTCTACTTGTAACTGAAGATCTCAGGATTAAGCACATGTCTGACAAGACCAAGGTGTTACACTGTACATACTGTAATAACATCTATACACCAGTGTCTATTTCAATACCTTCAATTACTACAAAGGGTGTTTCTTTAAGTATATGCAATATATGTATGTAATAGAGATCCCTAGTTCAGTTTTGACACTTGCACCCTTTCACCCTTGTTCAAATCAAACTTCTAGCAAATTGAAGACATTAAGATCATAAAGTATAGTTGCTTACTTGTCTGTTTGTCTCTTCGTCCATGTGTGTCTGCACGCTCTAAGATCCGAGTGAAGAATAAGCGGGAGCAATGTGCAGTGAGTTAAGAAGGAGGGGGAAAGGACAGTTGACCCGGGCTCCTCACTCTCTCTCACTCAGCTGCTATGTGTGGCCATGACTACCCTACTGTTTAGGTGTATTAATAAACACTCAGTCGGGGTAGAGATCAACCATGAATACTTGGTTAAAACCAGAAATACCACAATGCTCCGTAGTTGTGCGTAGAATAAATAGTGTCATTATTTAATTTAGTTCAATTAATTGTTTTTAAAAAATCAGACACAAATAACATAATTTCTTGTATATTTCTGACACAAGTAATGAGGGGTGTCTACGCATGCCTCTCATGCCACCACATTATTGAGCTATCTTTAAATAACTCCTGTACTTCTGGTGGCTTCCTCTGGGAGGATTGGTTTCCACTTAAACTGTTGACCTCAACAATACACCAGAAGACAGGTGGTCTTGTCTTTTGTTTGAGAATCTGACAGGCCCAAAACAACATGGAGCAGCAGAAAAGGGACTTAGCCAGGAGAGGGCGCCAATGTTTCTTTGTGTCTTCTCTTGCAAGTTTTAAAGCTGTGAAGATACTGCTTGGTGCGGTTAAAAGCCGTTGTTGGGATATACTGTATATTGAAGTTTTCTATAAAAAGTACACAAAGTACAGTTTAACTGTAGTCAATATTTATTTTATCCATTGTTTCCATTCCTCCTCCCTGCTTATGTTGATATTCTTTTCTATATTTGTTCTTGTTGACTGCAGTCTGTCAGACAGTTCATCACACCATATGCTCTCACTCTGGTTAAGTGCTTTAATGACAACTCCTTTATGTGATGTTTTCTTTTTTACAGAGATTGTTGAGCTCCGGCTGTCAGCTGTCATCTTCATACTGTCATCAGTGCAGCAGTCCTTGTACCAGACCACTGTTTATGGTATTACTAACTACTCCTTTTTGGACATGTGCATTTGTATTTGGCTTTTCAAGGGAACTGGCAAGTTTGCTTTTGTCTTTTTGATTTGTAACAGCCTTTACGTTTAAAATGTTGTAAAGGTGTGTTGTGTTGCTCACATGTTCAAAATAAAGTAACGAATGAACGAACGATCAACACAGATACATGAGGTACGTGGCCTCATTTCTGTCTTCAACTTCATTGGAATTGAAAGTCCTCTGTGAATATCTATGAATAGCCTGAAAATGAAATTATCAACAATTAAATTGCAACATTCGTAACAATGTTGAATGTTTCCCACATCGTTAGTTGTAAAAGTGTGGGAATTTGAAATCTTGCCATTCCCATAAAGACAAAAATAACAGATGACTTTTACATCAGCTATTTTTAATCTGTCATACACAAAAGTGAAGCTAGACAGTGTTAGTACAATTGTTTTCATATAGACTGGGGTTACTTCAGGTTTTCCAGCGCTAAAAGCATTCGCTCATTAAACTAACCCCTGGAGAGAGAGTTAAAACAGACATAGAGGAGAGACAAGCAGAGACACAAAGGGGGACAGATGGATAAATGGAAAGATGTGTCCACTGTGAGTCCGAACAAAAAGTCCACTGGCCACCACGCCCCTCAGGAATTCCTGCTGCACAAATATTTCATGCTGTGTTTTTAAATGACCGCTTCGCTCTTATCAAAACAGGTTTTTAACAGCTTGATGAAGCATACAATCTAAATGACAGATACAACACAAACAATATGATGTTAGTTGTATGATACTGATAAATGCTTAGTTTTATAATCTCTTTAATATTTACTGCAAACCCAATAAGTAGGTGTGTTTTTTTCTAATAACACTGTTGGGTTATGCTATGCTAAACAACATTACTATTTTTAGATTATTTGTGGCCCAATGAATAGAGCATTTATTCCCTGAACTGCTTGTACATTCACCTTTGTTTGTGTCACTACTGTGTATCAGATTATACAAGTCCAAGTTCAGTATTTTTATGTTTATTTACTAGAATTATTTTATCCAAGCAGTACAGAAACACATTGACAAAAAGATGGCCTCCTGGAGGATCAAACAAGATGTCCTCTTCTGAAGATACCATCACAAAGATAGACATCGGAAAAGCTAATCCAGGGTCAGCAGTGGTGCCCTGTTTGTCCATGACATCCCTTTTCAAGTGCTTTTCAAATACCACAAAGCTTGAATATCATGTTGGAGGGAGTTCATGTTTGCAGCTGAGACCTCAGTGACAAAAGGATGCTTAAGGATATTGCCTACTTTTAGGACTCACCGGAGCTTGTAAAAATGTTGCCTTCCCAGAGTTGTTGTCCGGCTCCTGGAAGAGAATGCGTCCTAGAGGCACCATTAAACAGTCTGCACCGACAGCTTCATTTAGGAACTTATGTGCCCCACATATTCACACTTTTTCTTTTCAGTTCACTTTGCATTCACACACCTGGTACAAGAACATTTATGAACATCTATGACTTTTACCAACTATGCTTGAGCAAATAATGAAACTCTTTTTGTATCTTTAACAGGGGGCAGTGTGGAGGAATGAGATAGCAAGGCAAAGATGCAGGTAGCAACACGCCTGAACAGGAAACAACAGAGGGCACTTAAGGTCAATGTGTTTTCTTTTTACTTGTTTCTGGTGAATGTAAACACATTCTTACATGGACGAAGTTCTCCAGATTTTCACTCGACTTAGACTACTGTTAACTGTTGTTGTTTTATTAAGAATAATGATCTTTTGACATTTCCAGAGATTACAAATAATGTATTACCCGGTTATCATTATAATTTATTGGTTTAAGTTTAGTTACCTGTATGTTTGGTTTTCGGGAAATAGTGCCTGTTCTAGTTGTGTCCAGCAAGACAAAGCTCTTTTATACTGAGAGATCTCTGTGTTTCACTGCAGAGTATAAGCGACTTCTCCCTGTGCTCTCAAAAACTATTATTATATACTTCAACAACTGCTCTGCCCTGATTTCTCATTTACTCCACTCATGCTCTGCCATTTGGCTTTTCCTAACAAGCTACATATGGCTTTGAGATGATCAAACAGTACCGAGCAATAACAATGTTTAGATCACTGTCATTGTTGTCATGACACTGAGCCAATCACCGAACAGACAAAGCACTTTTCCATGTATTACATTTTTAAAAACAGAATGACATTTAGCCCTGCTCTTAATTTTCTCTCAATAATGACTCCCACATCCTCGTCCGCTTGTATTTGTGTGCTTCATAACGATTTTGCTCTTCTTGCACTGCTGAGTAGATGTACATAAGGCCTTGTTATTATTGAATTGTCATAGAAACCTGAAAACATTTGAGTCTGTGCAGCATAAGTGTGACTCATTTAGACCCCTCCTAGTTCTTTAGCACAAGCACAGGGTCTCCTGCTGCACTGCCATTAAAATGACATTCCCAATTTGTATAATTTATTTATCGAACCATTTATTCATAGTAGATGCGAGTACATTTTCACTACAGTAATAGGTACTGCACTTTGCCCCAAGTGAAGGCAGTAACATAAAGCAATTCCAGTTTCACTCTTAGTACATATTTGTAATTTCTTATTAAAGCAAGATGGTTTCCAAATAACAATGTGCTCACATGTTAAAAATACACCAATGTCACCTGCGTTAGATGATTAAAAGCCCCATTTCTGATGATTATTGTGGCCTACTATATTCAAAACAGACTTAACGACTCCATAAGACCCCACCACAAGCACATCAATCATCTTCTATTTGCAGTCCCACCCACAATGCTGCCAACACATCTACACAGCAGTTAGCAGCTAGCATTTTATTTCGTTTTGAACAGGCTGCATTACGTAACTTTTATCCAGACAAGAAATCCCCCCCAAAAAGTGCTTCCAGATGTCACTACATAATGAATACAATGAAATGTTTGAAATGGGTTTACTCGCGAATATCTGTGAGTGCTATTCTTCCAAGTTGAAGTAGGTGAAACTGAACAAGATTAACAAGTAAGCACCCCCAACCCACCCCCCTGACCTGTCCTACCTGTCTATCTAAAATAGTTTGTCTTTAGAGGCATTTCCACCAGTCTGTCCAGAAAGAGGGGAGACACACCCACTTGACTTGTGTTCGAACAGCTGTCGCTTTAACTCCTCGCTGTAACTGTAATATTTTGATGGCTTTGCTGGGTTTTGTGTCTTTTTATTACTAATTTATTGTTAGCCTGGCTATGTTTGTGTTCGCTCTCAGTTGTCCCGGCGAGATTCATCGTACCGCAGGTTTCAAAAGGCAGTCGTCTCTTATCTCTGAACACTTTAAGGCCTCTGGGGTTGCTTTCCTAAGAAATTGTGGAATGACTACACCTGACCCACGCAAGGGCGGCTAAATGAGGAACCTTCTCTGCTAGGTAGGATGCTTTGTCTCTATTATTGATATTAAGTAAATCATTTGCAATTTTTGGACAGATATTGCAGTGAGATTTATGTAAAAATATATATATATATAGATGTAATACAAGTTGACAGTGCACATTTTAACATTTTGAGAGAAATATAGTATTTACATGAACTGAAGAGATGTTCTCATGTCAGCCGTTCAAATTGCAATTTATCTTTCCCCTCTGCCATGTGCTAAGATTCACGTCCGATATTTGAAATTGTGTGACTAAGCTTTTACAGGACATGGAGAGGTGGGAGGAGATGCTGGCTCTAGTACAGAGGGAGGGAGGGACTGACTGCGCACTGTGCATGGAGCTCCTCATTCACACACAGCTAAACACACACATGCGTACACATGGTCTGCAATGTCCGGACAGAGACCAAGGGAGCAGCGGAGCGGACAGAGCAGTCACAGTAAGTTGGACACCAATTCTTTTGGCAGTTGTTTTAGTTTTACAGAATCCTATGATTAATTTTGTTACATTTTTTGTCATATGGAACCAAGATATAAAAGTCACACATGCAGTTTTGCTGATGTAAACCACATGTTATCTAGACACACTGCATTGTATTCACTGCAGAGGTTCAGCCTATTCACATCCCATTGGACCTTCCTTCTCCATACAGAGAAAATGGGCCATGCAGTCCAAGAAACTGCTTTAGTAGGACAATGTAAAAAAAAAAAATACTGCAGTCTACCTCAGGCTTATGTACTTCTAACATTTGATGATGATTACTTTATATTTCCATATTGTGCAATAAGCCTTCTTAAGCAAGTTTCATCCCAGCTAATCTCCTTTCTCTAATTAATGTGCTCTTGATTTGCATGGATTTAACTGTCTGTTATGTCATACTCTTGCCTTTACATTTTGTTCTCATCCTGCTGTTTCAATGTTATCCCAGGTGCTGAGGAACTAACAGCGACAGGGGCCAAAGAGGGGATTCGCTAGATCTTTATTCTCGATGCGGGCACTTGGGATTCTGACTTGGCATTGAACACTCGGACTTCCAGGACTATTACTCGCCAGAATGTCCAGGAGGAGATCTACAGGTGACTTAGTGCCCAAGGACATCACTGAGGTTCTGGCTCGAGAGGCGAGAGTTCAGCGTGGGCACAGGAAGCCGGGCAGCTCCCTGGGACATGCCTTCAGCTGGTTGAAGGGGAGCAAGAAAAAGAAGAGCGTTGGCAATGGAGTCAATCGAAATGCTGCCGGTGTGAGAGACAACAAAGTGGGAGTGCACGTTCAGGACCCGTGTAAAGGTGAGCTAACAGTGGGTGAGCTATCAGTGGCACACACTTATTCACTATAAGAAAAAGAAAATAAGTAATTGCAACTATGTATGTAGTGTAAAGGGAGCTTGGTATGTCCCATATCCGAGTCAGTTGAACCACAGAATGCAGGCAAGACATTGTTTTATGGGATTTCCTTTTTATTGTTTAATTTTCATTAATGGTTCTCAAGGCGACAGTGGCTCACTGAACGTTTGTCCATGGATCCAAATATCATTGGTTAGATCTCGGCTCCAACTGGACACTTTGTCTTGGCTGTGATTGGTTGTATTCGAAGGGAGCAATGGCGCAGATTGACAGTCTGTGTCTTGTGAAATATTTTATTCAGAATGCAAGTTGTAGTATTGTGCTCGAAATCCTAAAAGCAAGGACACTGACAACTAATAGTGTTGTACTCTTCAGCAAAATAAAGCTGCAATTCAAGGTCAGAATTGACTGACGACTAGAGAAAACTCAAATTTGACCCAGCTAGCAACTTTGCTTTATGACTATGTTTCTACAGAAAGCAATGTGTCATCGGCCTGTTTGGCAACGATAAAAAGTTTGCCGTCTCTTTCTCTGTGGATTAAGATTAAGACATAGTTTTAAGAGTTATCACGGGGCCATCACTTTGTACATTCACCCACACACAGAGACAGGCAGGCACTGGGGTCTAATCCCCTTTTCTGTTTACTGATGCGTCTGCCTGCTCCCCTGCACAGGGCTTACCCACTCTCCACATTTCCTGTTTTTGTTCCATTTCTAAAGCCTTTCCATTGGCTTTTGTCACTGTATGTAGGCATTGTGGGCATGTGTTTCTGTTGGGATTATATAGTCCTACATGTCTTTGTATTGACAGTGTATCATTACATAAACATTTTTTTCTAGGAAGCTAGTACTCACTGGAAGTATGACAGTCATGGCGTTGATTTGAAAGCGAAATAATTGTCAATATGTTGAGGAATCACAAAGCTGTGGTGCGTAGTAAAACAATATCCAGGCTTAGGTAATTGTTTTTGCCGGCTTGTTGTGTTTGTTGCTTTGTCAGTTACAAGTTATGTTTACATTTTGATGACATTTACAGTTAGTTCAGTCAGTTTCGGGTAGGAATGGGAACCTTTGGCTACCTCACAATTCAATATGATGCCCAATATATGGCTCACAATAACATTAACCTTACAATATGCTGATACTGCGATAATTGATAGATTGTACATAATAAATTATACGATGTGTAACTATGTTACAAAATACAGTATATGCAGTTTTTGGCCTTTTAAAAAAAATAATTTAATTCCATAATATAAATATTCTATATTTATTTTATGATTTACATTTACATGTTATTATCATGTGCCCTTTCCTTAAATAAATAAGTAAATGAACCTTGACGCACTCACTGAAAATCATCTGGAGCATTATTTCATTCGCATTTCAATAAACAGTTTTCCCAAAGAAACAGATTAGCCAATAGATGAATCTTATGTATAATTGTAAATAGGGCTGCAACTAACGATTATTTGGTCGATTAATCTACCGATTATTTTCACGATTTTTTGATGCTGTGAATGGCGTATGAAAATTTTATTTTTTTAAATATTTTTAAAAATAATAATAATAATGCATCGGTTTTATATAGCACTTTTCTGGACACTCAAAGACGCTTTACATTGCATTATTCATTCACTCCATACCCGGTGGTGGTAAGCTACTATTGTAGCCACAGCTGCCCTGGGGTAGACTGACGGAAGCGAGGCAACCAGTCTGCGCCATCGGCCCCTCCGACCACCACCAACCACTCACTCACTCACTACATTCGCTAGGCTTCCTCCGACCAGGCCCTTCCCTGCTTAGCTTCCAAGGTCTGACGGGATTGGGCATCGCAAAGGCGGTTTGGCCACAATCACATAATATTTATCACATAACGCTCAAGTGGCATCGCTTGAGGACGTGTTGATGGAGTAAACTTAAAGTGAATGTTTGTTGGAGGCTGTTAGCGCTCATTCTGCTTCTGATTGGATGAGACACAGACAGATATTTATGAAATTTTAAATGTACAAAACACTACAGACCCGAACTTTAAAAACAAAAATATATAACATTTTTGCTCTTGAGTCTGTATTATAGAAAACGATTAATCGTTTACTAAAATAGTTGTCGACTATTTCAATAATCGATTAATCGATAAGTTGTTTCAGCCCTAATTGTAAATAGAGAAGGGGTGATAGATAGAGGTATTAAGACGACTAACCACGTGACTCTCCATCAGCTGCATTCAAACCATAAAATTGTATTGATAGACGTCTTGTGCTCACTCTTCCCCATTTACATGAATTACTCCATTCGAGAGATAATCCATGATGGCTGCTCTGTCTCCTCCTACTGAGCATGTTCCAAAAAAGGACAACGTGTCTGTGTAGGTTTCCTCCGGGTACTCCAATTTCCCCTACCACTAAAAACATGTACAATAGGCCAAGATGAATGAGAGTGTGTTTGAGAGTGCACATGGGGGACGACGGATGTAAATTAGCCCAAGGCTGTTGTTCATTAACATGCACTGTCCCTACCAAATAAACCAATAAACTAAGACTCCATTGGAATCTGTTTTTAAAGTGTCTTTTGGAGTTGCCCCTGGCCATTGGGGGGTGGTATTACAAGAATGTCAGCTCCCTGCCATGAGCACTTTCCTCACCCATTGATTCAGACCCTCTTGAAATCTATCATTAAAGGTAATATGATTCTGTGACAGTGCTGCCCTCTACTGCCTTGCCTTGTTGATATGCACGATCCTGTTCATTAATATATATGTCGTTATCAAAAGTATTGATATTGGCAAAAAAACAGATTCCTTTGTTGCTGTTGTTTGGTAAAAAACTGTATAACAGTTGGCTCAACGACATGATGTAAGAAACTACACAATGCACTGTGTCTTATTCAGATGCCGTCACTGTCAGCAATAACAACCACTCAGTGGCTTCAATTAGAAGAAACAGCTGTAAGTAACTAATTCAACTTCAAGTAAGTCAAAAAGGAACAGTGATTATTTTGGATGGGAGAAACCAGATGGTGCTCACATGTGGGACTGGCCATTACCTGAGTCCTTTAGGCAGACATGTGAAAGTGCTTTCCCACCATTACTTTACATTTCACTTTTCTGCTCTGGGTCTAATTTATTCTTTCTCAACCTGATGAGTGACTTAACCAACACTGCTAGACAAAGACCTGTTGTTTCAGAATATTGTCTCACTATATGTCGACATATGTCCCCCACAATACAACCTTTGTTGTATTTCTTTCTTTTTACCTTCTTGTTTTGTATTTTTATGGCTTTGTTATGATTCATTATGATTTGATAGTTAAGCTATGCTTCAGCTGTCAACTGCCAGCATTGTAGCATAATAAGTTTCCTTTCATGGGAACTTTGTGTCCAGGTTGTTGTGGGTATGTGTGCGTGGTAGCCTGGTTGCCAGATTGGGTCTAGAGCTATGTGATGGAGAGCAGAGATTACAACAAATCACAAAGCCCTATTCAGCCTTGAGAGCACTCAGAGAGAACTCTCCCAATGCCTTTTTAATTAGACAGCATCTCCACAAAAGTAAATGCTTAAAACACTGTCTAATCTAAATTGCGTCAGAAAATTGATTTATTTCACCTATTCTAATGTAAAGGTTCTGGCTATACTCAAGCTCCTCTGCAGTTTTAGTCTGTTTCATTTTAGTTAATTCCCATTTGCCTTTGTTGCTGTTTACAAATGCTGCAGTGACAGTGCTATTTTAGACCTAGTTTAGCCCAAGAGTGTTATTCTTGGAAAGCTATACCGTATGTTTTCTTATGTGGTATTTGGTGTGAATAAACTGAAAAACACTACAACATTGTAAGACCATTAAAAAATCATAGAGGAGATACAGACTCTGTCCTTTCTTCTGGTGTAGAAAATATGTTTTGTTTTTTCTTATTAGCGTCTATCGTGATTTCACTGTGCATGTTTTAAACCAGCTTTTTGTCCTTACACGTTACTTTTGATGTCTTCACCAGATTGCCAAACATCTTCCTTTGCTTTGGGTGTGATCTCTGCAGTGCTTATTATTGTGTAACCAGTGCTCCTTATTTAAAGTCGTGTCAGTGTGACACAGTGCTCGCCTGTATCAGAGGGTGTGTGTGGCTTGGCTTAGCACGGCGCCATCCTAGCACCAGTCTCATTACATCACCTCTATACTAAACAACACAGTGCACAGAGCCTGCAACTACCTGCTTTGTCCACTGCGCTCCATCAAGCTGTTTGAGCGCTGAGGTCATTGTGCACTAGAGTGCCCATGCACTGTCTCTGTTTATACATGCATCCATAACCATGTGGTCCTCTTCGCACAAACCATTTGTTCTGTGAACATGCCTTTGTAATGGGAGTTTGATGGTCGAATGCTTTTCTTTGCTGCGTAAGACAGTTGAATTTTGTTATGGTGAGACTTGTTGAATTATTGGTTCCAGAGTGTCTCTATATTAGCCTCAGTTCGGCTCCAACGTCCTATTTTGAAAAGGGGTTTTGTGTCATATGAAAGACCAACTTAACAGTACAGATACACTGATGCCACATGGAGGTTGTTCTGGGCATTGTATTTCCATTTTAGGATAATTATTCTGTGCTTTTAAGATTTGCAGTTTAAGCAATAACAGTAAACTAAATTTGCCAGACATTTCGATGCCATTTTTACATTCAAATTGCATCTTAGTTGTAGGTGTTTTGAATCCATCTGGTGGTGTGTGGCTGCCACATCATGTGCGGTGGGTTAGGCTGGGTATATTCACAAGCTTTAATGTAGATTACAGACTTGGCAGAGTGATGTTGAGCTAACATCTCATTACAGTGAGAACATTGCATATACAGCTTCAGCTCTATTACAGGCCACATATTACAATTCACATGTAGCCTCAGCGAACACTGGGAGGGAGAGTCTCATAGAGCTGAGTGGAAAAAGTGTGAAAGTTTAATGAAAACACTCATTGTCCTTGAAAACATCATTCAGCGCGTGTACACACTTTGATGAGCAAGGTAATTTTACCTGGGTAAGCAGATTCCTCTTACCCCCATCTATCAGCCGCTGCACAGGCCTAAAGCTGCACTCCTGAAAGTCACCAAGACAACTGCCCTGCGTGGTGCAGCAACACTGAGCTTTCATTAAACTGAGGACATTATGCAAGCATTATGTCTTTATATCATTATATGCATATACATCGTAAATATTCACATAAATAGTTTGACAGATAAAAGCAGCAATGCAGGTGATGACAATATGTTGTTGCAAGCCTCAAGCCCTAAGACTATGACAGTCTTGTCAGGAAGAGCATCTCTCTAAAATTATATTTTACTCTAATCTATGGACATATGGTTGTTGTAGCTACCACAAAACTTTAACACAAAACAAATTGCTGCGGTAACTGCTGTTACTGACTCATAAAAAAGTATTGCTATACAAAAAACTACACTTACGTAATACTGAATAATTGTCATGCTGATAAGGCTTGCTGTATTTACAGTTTCATTGTTTCTTGCTTTCTGTTTTTCCACACTTTCTCTTGCGAGGTACTATTTGGAATTTCTGTTTTTTTTTAGTTGTTTAAAGCATATGTTTCAGATTAGCATATCTAAAGATAGCTGGTCTAAATTAACACAACATAATAAATCCTAATTTTAGTATGGTTTACAAAGCAACTTTATTTCTGAGGTTATTGTTTATAAGCTCAGAGGCACTGGTAGTTTAACTGAAAGTGGAGTGTATTTGATGTGGCGAGTACACAGCTGGAATACTTCAGGGCTGAGGGTGGGGACTATATACAACTCATTTAGCTTATGCCCGTTCATTATATAACCACAGTAAGGAATACACCTGTAGAGACTGTTTACCTGAACGGGCTGTGTGTTCTCCCCTTTGACAAATGTATTTCAGAGAGGATGACTGCATGACACAATGCCTGAGGAATCCAGGCAGTTCTCCGCAGTGACACTCATGATGGACCGTGTTTGGTTTACTTGATCAAAGTAGTACTGTTTATCCTGAGCTAGTTCCTTCTTTGTACTGTCGAGAACAACTGTAATGGCAGTTGTTAGCAGGTGTTCTTTATTCCTTTCAGATTTTCCTCCATTCTTCTTTCATCCTTTCCCTTTACCCATAGTTCATGATTCATCCCTTTCCAGACTTAATTGCAAACTTAATTTTGAACTGAAGTAGTAAGAGAGTTGGGTTTTATGTGATACCTCTGTTTTGCCACAAGTGGGAGTGCTGGGCATTCCATCACTCCATAGAAAACCAACTCTAGTGGAGCAGAGGAATAAAGACAAGGTTATATAGGTCAGCCACCCACACTCAGTCCCACTGCTTGTCCTTACCACCTATGTGTCGTTTGACTGAAATATACTTTTGCCTATTTCTGCCAAAATCACTGTGACAAGCAGTGACAATGGCTTTCCTCTCTACATTACTTGAGTGCTTTCCCCTTGAGTTCCCTGCATCTGCCAAATCTTTGACAGTGACATGAGCTTTCATCACCTTTTTGCCTCATAAATGTATCTAGGGCATTTGGAGAAAGGGGAAGGCAGCTTTTTACATTGACACGCACACAGAGGTAGAACAGTTGAACATCAAGCCTTGAGATGAGATAGAAGTGAGATGAGAGTCAAATGCACAGGGTGTGGTTGCGCTGGGGCTGCATCAGGAGGCAGCGGCTCGCTCTCTCCATCTCTCTGCCTGTAACAGATCGTTTTACACTGCAGAGATGTGGCGCTGCTAATCTTTATACATATTAAGAAAAATACAGCAATCTTCACAATATCTTGCCTCAAAAATCGATTCTGCCTTTAGAAAATGAGAGTTGTAAATTTACTCGATGTCAGCCCCTGTGGCATCCTCCCTAACCCCAGTCAGTAAATCTGCTTTTTATTGAAGTTCTCCCTCTCTCCCTCTCTGACTCTCTCCCCCTCCCATCATTCGAAGGGTAGAGGATGAAGGGCGTGCTGAAACGTGATCACTGTGGCCATGGCAATCACTGAGGAGTTTCTGTTTCTATACATTATTGCTTCTATAGGAGCACTCTCTGCATGGCGTTCATCTTTCTTCTTCCGGTGACCCAATTTCAGAGCTTGTTCCTTGATTGTTGGAGCACATTTAGCATTCAGAAACACGGGAGGGTTCAGATCGCAGTACCATGACAACGTGGAATTATCTGTCTGAATTATCAATGTGTTCATGGGTTTCAATCACATGACGTTTTTCCTGCTTATGAGTGTCTGCTCTAGGATTTAGAATTATTAAATGCTATGGCAACATTCCTATTTTTTTTTACCGTTTGCTTGTTATTTTTTCTGTCATACTTCTTAAAATGAAAACATGCTATAGTGTTTTATAGCATATTGCTCCCTGACGTATCATTAGAAACTGTAAATATTATCAGTGGTGCAAATCTGATATATAAATGAGCTTGTGCTGTGACCTTTTAGCGTTTATGAAAGACAAATTATCAGCCTTCTTTCCTCTGAAATAGATTTTGTCATGGGATTCCTTTTCTGATATACCCTATCCTATTTATTCAAGCTTGGGACTACAACAAAATAGAGCACTTTTAAATGACTATTATACAGATTGATTCAGGCTATTCATAAAACTTCCTAGAAGCTGAAAATTTCACTCTGCTTGTTTACATGTTTGAACGTCGTTACTCTTTTGCAGAAATCCCTCACTTCCATTTCCCTCAAAATCTTGCGCACCGCAGCCAGGGCAGCAAATGTTTCATCATGCAACAAGCTTTGAAGTTTGAGACCGCTGCACTTGCATATAAAATCTCCCTCTTTCTACTCTCCCCGCTCTGTCTCTCTCTTTTGTGTACACATTCATACATGTGAGGGATTCCTGATGTGTCAGACGTGAGGAGCAGCCCTTGTGAATTATTCAGCAGCTCTCTGTTCCTTTATCACACGATTTATTGCCTCTTTTTGATGCTTATTGTGGTTCATAAACACGGCCGATAATCTACTTTGTACTCGCCTGTTTGCCACCATTACTGATGTCTTCCCGGCGGAGTCGCTCACACAACTGCAAATAATGATCGCAGTTACCAAAAGATGGGATTAGCGAGGCACTAAGTGGAGCGTGCTTTTAGCAGGGAAGCAAAGGTGTATTGTGTTCTGCTGTGTGCATGTATGTGGCTGCTTAGAGGAAGGGAGAAGCGAAAGGAGAGGAGAGTGGAGGGGAGGGGCTCCTGTGCTCTCAGCCACAAGAGATACACACACGAGTAGTGAGGCTGTCAGCGTATGGATGGCGTGTGGCTTCAGCAGCTGGGCGACAAGAAGTGTGTCATCTTGAAGAATACCACTGATTGGAAAGCTTTTGTTTAGCTCGATTTGTATTTGGACATTTTGGCTCGCGAGTATGCTTGTTAGAAATGGTGTCAGTGGGTCTTTGGCACAGACTGTATTGGCCGGCATGTGAATCAGCAGGAAGGATTTGACCACAGGGACCGAAGGGAGTGCATTATTGACTACATGTTCAGGATACAAAGACTCGGAAGAGGGGTAGGAGCGATGCTTAACACGATGGAAGACCCTGCTTAAAGGAGTAAAGAAAAGAAAGGAAATGGGCAATACCAACCAGAAGAGGAAGAAGCTCCTGGCTGAGAACATCCTCCCAGTCTCACCAAAGTCGAGCAAAGACAATCTAAAGGAGTTTTGGCTGTTTGGGCGGCCAGATAAACTCAATACAGGTACAAAAATAAACACTTTCTTTGAAGATTGGGGTGACATGGTTATTGGTTTGTTTGGTCATGACTTGGAAGTTGTTTATCTCTGTGTTTGTTTGCTCAAAGGGGCAATATTCTCATGCTGACTTGACCTTACTCAGCTTCATGGTTACTTGCTTTCTGCCCATGTACGCAGAAGTGTGTAGAAGCCAAGGGCATGCGTGTGTTTTCCTTCTTTATGGACTAATTAGTGTCTTGGGCCCCGATTCTACAAGCGCACTTTAAATGTCAAGCCACATTGATCCTTGTGCAGGTATTCCCACCACTCTTAAAAACAAACTATTCTTCCAAACTAATGCGAGTCACTGATGGCTATCAGTGAAGCAGCAGAAAAACTCCAGGCAAACAGGTTTAACACATACTCCGCAGACTGATTGACCGATAATGCTTAAAATTAGTTTTGTTTGTGTCTGCTCAGAGTTCCCAGCAGCAATTTCCATGCACATTTAAAAGCAATTCCTGAGTAATTTATGCAACTGCAGCTATTATACATCAGAGTTGGCTATTTCACTTAGTTTGTATGGAAACAACAGATTCCAATGATCAATTGAGTTTATTTATATAGCACTTTACAACAACACAAGATAAAATAATTTAAAAACACAAAATCATTTAATCCTAGACATAATTCAGTGAGTTCTAGGTATTAAAGTCCTGTTTGATAATAAATGTAATTGTAGGGCGGCACCATGTGTTGCAATATTAGGTGAGGCAATTACAAATTTTGCAAGAAACCATCAAGGTAAACTAATTACAGTTCACTCTCGATATTCTCATGCTCTTCCCATGTTTTTATGCCCTTTGGTTCATAATAACGTGTTTGATCCACCACTGACCCAGCTGAGTTAAGAAACCTCAGAGGAGTTATCAAAACTTCATCATGGCTTTAATGCACAGAAGACTGGACTTAAAGAGACGTACTGAGAAAGCGAACAAGTTAGGCTGTCCGTTTATTGCAGTGGATCTCTGCCAGAAGTTTATTCAGAAACTTTGGCTGTGAATGCATTCTGACATTCCAGACCATTTATTACGCATGGACACCCTCCCAGTGTGCAAAAATATCCCGTCTCAAAATTAGCCCTGATTTTCTTTGCTTTTCTTTTCTGTGTTAGTATTGGCGACTGTACGTTTTATGCAACGGTGGGACACACTCAATTGCAACTTCGGAGCCATGGCGTTATTACAGTGCTGTTTACTTAACTCGGGTCCCAGTAAATTGTGGCCAATAAATTACGACTCCACAAAAAGCAGAAAACCACACTATACTGTTTTTAGTGCTGCTTGTTGTAGCGGCTTTAAGGGAGCGGGTGGTGAACTCGATGACCTGTTCACCACAGTGGTCTTTAGGTTATTTCTGCAGCCATGTTAATCTTATCAAAGAGTGTGAAGAAAACTTGGATCTAGTGCAGCAGCTTTGGGTGGATCTAGGTTGTCACAGAGTCAAAGTCACTTTTACAAATTCATGTGTTATCTCTTCACTCACAGCTGCCCTGAGGTAGGCTGATGGTAACGTCGCCGCCAAACTGCATCTACGCAATCTTTGGCCACCACAATCACTCACACGCCACATTAATTCATTGGCAAGGTGAGTGAAGTGTCTTGCCAGAGGACACAACTACAGAAGGCAGTGATGAGAGCTGGGATTGAACTGTGAACCAGCCCGTCATTCACGTGCACAGTTTATGAGGAGCGGCTTTCAGGTCCAATCAGGAGGGAAGGCGGGAGGTTTACTATTGTTACTTTTGACATTTCTCTCACTCTCTCTCTACTCATTTTGCAATCTTACAGACCATCCCTTTAACAAACTAAAAAAACATTCCTCAATCTATGTCAAATGCCCAACTTACAATTAGTAATTTGTGATGAAGGTCTTTCCGGTAAAAAGGTCAAAACGTGATGATTAACGTGATTTATTTGGAAAAAGATGAATTGGACACTGACAGGAAGTGACATAGATAGAGGACAACAATTTCAAACTGTTGCCGTGCCGAACATGTTAAGTGAGTGAGTCTGAAACTGCTATGGAACTTTACCTTTATCTTTATCACTTCCTGTCAGCAGCTTAAATAAAGGGAAAATGTTAAAATGATGTGTTTTCCTCCCCCTACATATTCCAGCAATGTCCTAAGGTGTAGAATGAGCCCAAACCTTTCACCACAACTGCCTCTGAAATCCTGCACTGTCACTCAAAAGGTTGTTACTTATGACCTGAGGTGGCAGTGGTGAGTATAAAATGGCCAACTTGCATCTGGCCCCTTTAAAATAGCTGCTTCACTTAAATAAAATGATAATTATGCATTTGATGAACTTGTAGCTTATGGTATCCTTCTAAATAAGTCATATTATCAAAAGCATTTGTCATATGAACTTTAAAGCCTGACAGTCCTACTCCTTACATGAACCACTTGAATCTAAATCTAAATCTCAGTTTTCCAGTTCATTTCTGACGTCTAACGGGACTTGAAGTACACCTTTCTCTTTTTCATTCCCCTGAGTTGAAGTATTCCCGATATCGCTTGCCTCTGTTGGTGAATTGTGTATTACTCCTCCAATATAACTTGGTTGAATGCTGCCTTTCATCTGCTGCAACACTTCTTTTCACTGACCTTGGGTAGCTGGTTTCTTTTAATCCCGGTATGTTTAAATATGACGTCGGTGCAGATCTTTCTGAACCGGAAGCTACACCGCAAAGCTGAAGACAAGTTGATCTGGCAGTCTCAATCGTTTTGTTGTTCATAGTATTTACAGTGTTTATAGTGCTAACAGTTTTATTCATTTTCATCCTTATTACAACAGCCTAGTGCAAAATTCTGTATCCTATTATCCAACCTCTCGTCTAAGCCTTTTCAATTCTGTAAGCTGGGTTAAGATGATCTTCTTGTCGAGGTCTTTTCCTTTGAAGATTCCATTTAGTTACGCTGTCCCTGAATCCCCGCAGTGCACCAAGTCGGATGAGACGAGAGTAGAGACTTTCCATTTATGTCATTTACCCCTCCTTAAGCCCGTGTTGTAGCCTTGTTAGGGGTGTCGAACATGCTGAACACATTGTACCTTGAAGTGGCGCTTTCACGTGTATTCTTTACACGGGTGAAAGTAACCAGACACAAAATTATTTTCTCAGCACATATTACAAGATAGACTTTTGTTTTTGCTAAATCAATGTCGTTAATGTTAATGAAATGCATTGGTTTAAGAGCAGTAATTGTGGCAAGTATCTTTTAAAGCAAATATAACACTTAAGATCTAACTTTTATGATTTATTAACAAGTAAAGCAACAGCAATGCCTTTACTTTACTTTCTAACTTCATTTAGTTAATACATCATTAGCAGATCATTTCCTCCTCTCTTGATTCACTCATCTTTCAGTTTTCCCACCGTCCCAGACTGCACACAGAGCTGGCGGCGTGTTTAAAGTGCAGTGAAAGCCTTGTCATTCATTACCCCGCTCCTCCCTCGCCTGCAGACCTCAAAGGCAGTATACCCTCGCCTCCTCAGCTCTGCCTGCTTTAATAGTTACCATCAATTTCCACCTGTAGCCTTGTTTTCTGACCTGCTGCAGCCAGGTGTCACGGGCCCATACTCTTGAAAGCACATAACTGCCTCTGTGTCTGGCCCTGTCCCGCCTTGCCCTTTAGCACTGACTATGGGAGCGTCTGGTGTAGTTTTTCACTGCCAATTTCAGTTAGTAATTAGCAGGGACTTACTGTGGTAAATGATCTGATCTAATGATCCGTTTACATTAACTTTGCATGTCAATTCATCGCCAATTTTGTCAACCCAAATTCATAGCTTCTACAAAGCAATGCTGGAGCAAATGGGGCATGCACTGATCAAGAATAACGGCTCTCAAAACAAGACTTCTGTGAATTAAAAAACTACAGTGGGAACTGTGTGTTAACCAGAACATGATTTTTTGTTTTTGCAGCGTTTCAGCACTTATTTTTCCCATCAGCAATTGGGCATTTTTTGTTTTGTGTTGTTATAGCTTGCTAACATGCACCAGATTATTATTTTTCACCTTTGAAATGTTTCCCTTTCAAACAGTGCCTCAAAATAGACCCTGTTGACATTAGTTCTGCTTTTTACATGGTTAAGGTAAAGGGATGGTTATCGCTTTGATGCATCTGTAAGTGGCCCTGACCATATCTGATTGATAATGTAAATCTTGTGACAGCTGAGTGGCCCCTGCTCAAGATTTCCAGAAAGTCAAACCATGATTGAAACTGAATTATCCTTCAGTTAGAAAAGGCTTTTCTGCCACTGTTTCTGATTTCTTAAAATGAGAAATATAAAATTTGATTTAGAATTTTTAAGAGTTAGCTTTTAGAATAGAATAGAATAGAATAGAATAGAATAGAACAGAATAGAATAGAATAGAATAGAATAGAATAGAATAGAACAGCCATCATAGTAACTACATAACAAGTTTCTCGACAGAAAAATGTTAAATGTGCTGTACAAACAGATAAGGTCATACAGTGACAGTCTGAGTGACAAGGCATGTAGTATCTCACAAAAACATAGCCTATAGCTTTGTACTTTAAATAACGTTTGCTACTGTAGGTAATGATTACCTAAATTTGCACTCATACACATGTTAGAGCATCGTTGATGACATGTCGCTCCATTTGAGTTTGCAGTGCACTTCAGTGCAACTCTTAGACACTGAGAGAATAAGGTTTCCTCCTCATGATAGTCATAAAGGATGGTGTATTAAGAGAGTAATATCCTATTTGCAATTGTTTGTTATGAACTTGAGTGTGTGTCTGATGATGGCAGAAAGGTTGCTCAAACATTCTGTCAACTTTTCATGGGGATTTGTAAATGCTTTCAAACTGATTTAGTCAAAATGGTTTGAACTTGTTTACCGACGAGCAGCTTAGTTCATTGGCCGTGCATAATGGGATTTCTGTGAGAAAGAGTGACGAAGAGTTTCTGTGACACTGAAAGTTCACAATTGTCAGACTGACTTGTTGTTTTGTCAGAGCTGGGAGGACCAGCTCTGACAAACTCTCATTCCCCACATATTTAATTCTCTCGCACACGCATAACACAAGTGGAGACTTTACCTTCTCTTCCAACCTAGGTTTGACTTGCCACTGGCTGCATTTGCTCAAACAGAAGGTGTCTTTTACGGTCAATTTGTAAAATCAACACAATTCTGTGCACTCCACCACACATGCAATCCTTGGAGATTTAGGCCAATGTGCTAATGTCATGATGTTATAATTACCTAGTCTCAGCTGTAACAATTTAATTGTAAGCATCCCTAAAATATTTCTTAAAACTCTGAAAAGTGTCTAATACACACTGGAATTATATCCAACCAAAATTGTAATGTGCAGACACAATCTCACTGTAAATGTATTGAAATGAAATAGAATTACTTAATGAGTGAATAATACTTTTAAAGCCACACTGCGTAACATTTCACCCAATCATTATAGTATAATACAAGCAACTACAGATATTTTTATTGTTAAAAAAAATAGTAACTTGTTGACTTGTAACTTTACTGGGAT
Organism: Gobius niger; assembly: GCF_951799975.1. NCBI lineage: Eukaryota > Metazoa > Chordata > Actinopteri > Gobiiformes > Gobiidae > Gobius > Gobius niger. The sequence continues at coordinate 13,454,664 of NC_136865.1, forward strand.
TGGGGATGTCTCCAGCTCGTCTCCATGACTAATGGCGTTATCCAACTCATAAATATTCACCAAAAAACATTTCCGTTAACATTTCTTTGTTTTGGTTCCACTTGCTGCCAATCGTCCAACCAGAAAAGTGCTTTGGGTTGCCAGATCGTACGACTAAAGCAAGTAGCCAATAAGACCTACAAAATTGCTTAAGGCGACGCAGGTGTGCCTTTATTTTTGTTGTGCCACAAAGTAAATGCGCATGATCCTTTAATCATTTGTGCCGCACGTACTGTCCTATTAAGAAACTAAAAGTGTCCAGTAGGCCTGACAGTTGTTGAACTTGTCCAGTCATGTACACAAATTAGTCCTTGCTTTGACAGCAGCGGAAACTGTAGGCCTCTCATTAACTCATCAATCACGCTAAAAGGTATCATCACAGGGGATGACCTGAATTAACCTGATTCCCTGAACTTGCCCTTTGTCCAAGTGACTGAACTAAATATACTTTTTCCTTCACTATGTTCACCTGTTACAGTATGTTTGTTCTATTGGCCCTTGAGACACCTGTATGCCCACTCCAAACTGCAACAAACAGACGCATTATCTTGTTCTGTAGAGACTAGCGGGTCAGCTCTGCCTCAGCTGTGGGCCGTATCTGCATGTTTACACACTGTGGCTTCAAAAAGACTCTAAAGTTGACAAGCAGCGGGGAAAACAGCTCACCCTCCTGCAGGAAAAATACCCAGAATCCTCTTAGAGAGAAAGGGTTGGGAGGAAAGAGAGAAAAGGCGTCATCGTGAATCGAGTGACAGTTACTATTTTGGGTGGCATGTTTGGATGCCTTCAGAGGGGTCCTGCAGGGAAAGTCACTTACGCTCAGGTTCGGTACAAGCTTTGAGTCACAATTAAAGATGATTGCTTCGCAGGGAAATGCAAAGAGACAACATGCAGCTCAGAAAGACATATCCCTGCTATGTAATTACTTTAACCACTTGAACTGGCTCGGGCATGTTAATATTGTTTGTGCCGGTACTTCCTGTAAATGCCTTAATTAATGCACACTGACAAAGTACCCAAGGTTATAACAAAGCATCGACACTGCATTGTGGGCTGCGGTTTTGTTTAACCGCGTAACCCCCCGCCTTCTCCAGTTTGGCATTACGCAAATCTAAAAGCTCTTTGGAAAATAGTGATGAAAACAAGGATGAAAATACAACAATACAAGTGTCAAAAACAGGGTTAAAAAGTGATGGAAAAGCAAAAAAAGAGCCATAAAAACGTTCCGGAAAGGGCCCGGGTTTGATACCCACCAGGACGGGGCCTTTCTGTGTGGAGTTTGCTTGTTCTCCCCGTGTCTGCGTAGGTTTCCTCCGGGTACTCCGGTTTCCCCTACCACTAAAAACATGTGCAATAGGTGAATCCTACGCATTTCTAGGTGATAATCAGGGTCAGTACTATTTTAGACTTTATTCATTTCATTTAGATGCATTTAGATTACCGGGAGTCCTGGCTGGTGATTGGTTCCATTTCTCTGACATTGGCTGATTGGTGGGGCAGCTCTACACCTGTGCCAGCCACTCCTATAAAAGGACCACGATTTGGAGCCATCTGGGCTGCCGGACTTTGTGGCCAGAAATGTGCCATCCTGTGTTTAGTGTTCTGTGTCTCCTCGGTATAAACATTACCTTTTGTGACAGAGACACTCGGTTTAAGTTAAGTTGTGTCTTTGTTTGTGTGATCTGTGTCACTTGTTTTTGTTTAGGCCTACATATGTGACACTTGTTTAGCTTATTTCAGTTACCTTGTTTTGTGCTCATTTTGGTTTCTTTAGGTTAAATTACTTCTGTTGATATTTTCTAGCACAGTGGCATATATCGTACCTTGTTCTTGTACTTTTATTCTTGTGCCGTCACTGTGGCCACTGCTTTGTGTCCATAGCGCCGGCCAATCGGAAAGGTAATGAAACTGCCAGTGCACATCAAGCACAGGTTAAAATGTGACCAGCAATACACCTCTCTATCACCGTAGCAGCCAATCCTTCAGGTGCTGGTCCACTCTGGCGCTGGTGGCTACTGCCCTCATTTGTATTCTAAAGCCGCACTGGTGGACCTGAGTTATGAGCTCCTCTATGTCGGCCGGTCTTGTATAAACTCGGACTAACCCATCCCCCTGCGCACACAACTAGTGGAACACGCACTTTACAAGGAAATATATGCGCGACATTGTTCAGAATAAACTGTAGGTTTAAAGTTATCTAAACCCTGGAGACTGAAAAAGGGTAAAGGGCCAAGGAATCGGAAAAGAGGGAAGGGGGGGAGGAAATAAATCACCAGGTAGCGTGACTGTCACTTCCCATGATGCCACTGTGTAAGAGAACTCCTCTGGGTGTGTACAAGACAAAAAGAGAAAGACTATGTAGGTTGAAAAGAAAATGTCTGTATAACGACAGCAGTGTCTGAGGGTGCAATTAGTCTTTGAAGATGATGTTTCTAGTGAAAAATGAGCTAGTTTAGAATCTTCAAGGTTGTGTTGGGGACATGGAAGGGAATTAAGGGAATAGTTGGCATTTAAAGCATCCACTATTCAGCCTAAATTTTGCTTGGACTTTGTGGATTAACAATATTGAATGTGCATTTAAGAGCGTGAGAAATACAATTCTGCCCAATTTCACAAAAAAATGTTTCAAAATACTGAGATAAAGTGCAAAAAAATATATAAAATGTGTCAAAAACAACAATACAGGCAATAAAAAGATAACCTATTCTATTCCCACTCATCTAAAAAACTTTTGGCTGAAGGATATATATATATATATGTAAAACTTATTGTGTGCAAGGTTATTCTTAAAGCTAGGCATATGTTTATAGCAAGACTTGAACAAGAATGTAAGTGTAACAAAAGATCAGGCGGCGTTTCTGCTGGGCCCCAGACAAAAAGCCCCACCTGTCACTGTGGACCCCACATGAGGACCCATGACGTCACAGGCAGCTCCAGCCTGTTTGTGTTTCCATACTATACACTTGCATAACAGTTAGCGACACAGTATGAACCACAGTCTAAACATTTGGACACAATTTGCTGAATCAATCTCAATATTTGTCTCAATATGTTATTCTGATTGTGTAGTTTCAATAAAATTTCATTAAAAAATCGTATTAATTTTACACAAACTACTACATTATTGTCATGTTCAGTGTCTGGTAATACAGCGCCACAGTTGCTTGTCGCTTTATTGCAACCTCTCCTTATTACCTGTCGTGTAATGGTCCACTGCCTTCTCACCTGATCCCGACATTGTGCTTGTAACAGAAGCAGCCCATCACTCTCCCCTCTGCCTTGGTCCTAATCTCTCTCTTGACCTGCCCCTGTGCAGCGGCTGAGAGGGTGAGCCGAGGCCGCGAGATGAGCTAACGCTGCTCACCATGTGCTGTTATATATTTTCCAATAAGTGTGTGTATTGAGTTCGTCAGCACGAGGGCCTGGCCAGTCCGGAGGGAGACATCTTGTTGGGCTGCTACAGTAAATGTCCTCATCAAGTGACCGCAGTTTTGCAGTCTCATGCATGCACAGTCAGTGGTGAGAACAAATGGGAAGGACAAACGTGATGTTACACTGGTGGGATTAAAAGATTAGAATATTTTCCTTATAGTAAGAAAATGTTGTTGATTCATCATGTTGAACTCTGAAGAAAGTTCAACATCATAATACATTTTTTATGATTTGCAAGATTTTTACTTCTTAAAAGCAACTTGTTTAACCCATGAATTTCAACTTGGCGACCATATATTGATTTAGCATGTCTTTGACGAGGTTTCAATGAAGTGTGGCTTTTGTGGTCTCTGACATCATAACAAAAGCTCCAACAAGACTGCTGATTTATGGTCATCATCATGAAACCACATAAATGTAACTTTATCTTTAACATATAAGTAGCTATACCTTTTAAAATATTGCAGCCAACCTTTTGACAATCTTCCCCTTGGCTGTTTTTGGCTTGTGCGGTGGAATGGTGTGTTGTTTTGTGTTGAATCAAAGGCATTTGCAGCTCCTCTCCCCTCTGCCCCCCACCCACCCCAGACCAGATGGTGTCTCTTTAGGCATTCTAATGAATATTGATACGTGGGGTCTTGGCTAACAACAGACAGGCCAGACTAGTATAAGTGAGAATTTTGGGGTGAGGGTCTGAAAGAATTCACCAAAAAATGATGTGTTTGTTTCTTCAAGGATGTATAAACGTCTGATCTTCTGTTGGTTCCAGGCTAAAACATTGCAAATTACAATTGAAATGAGAAGATATGTTAATGTTTTAAAGTGAACAAATGCTTAAGCAAGTACAAAAAAAAGTGCAGTGCAGAAAGGAACTGTTAAGCTCTGCTCGTATTGCTAATCTTTTGACATAGTAGTTCTCATAGGCCAAAGGTGTGAGCCGCATTGAGACCTATCCGACCGTGCTAACTGCATATTATGGATGAGCGGCGATTTATCACTGCCCAATTTCAATAATAACAACTTCACCGTCCCTATTAGTCCCACTCTGTAATTCCGCACTGAGGCGACAATTTGTATTCCCCTGACCCACTTTCATCCAGTCACAGAGATGTAACGGCGATAGCAAAAATTATCTCTCTGAATCGAAAAACTGAACGCACTACAAGCAGCAGTTCATTTATTGCTCTGTGTTTACAGTCTGTGGAAAAGGCCAAGGATAAGCTTTTCATCCTCCGAGCGAGACAAAACATTGCTGTGCCGTGTGCCCGTATGTCTCAACAAGTGGTGTCCCTATCCACCGGCTCTGCTCCTGTCAGAAAGTGCAAATTGTTAGTTGGGATTACAATTTGGTTATCAATGCTTTGTTTATTTATAGAGGCTGAAACACTTTACGAGTTTTCATTTTGATTTGAGGTAAGGAATGAGTGACTGGCCAATATGTTTACTTTCTTTGCTTCTCAATGGCATTGGTATAAAGAGGAAATCACCATCTGAAACCGTTTTGATAATGCCACTTGATGTACACACTATACTCGGCAAGTGGCTATTAAACAAGAGCAGGTTTGTCGATGGCGGGCTCGTGTTTGAGGATAATTGTGTTAGCCGCGTGTCCCTCCAGCTGGACCGAGCGTATGGCGCAGCTGTACCCCCCACCCCCTGCTGCCCCGTGTCATTGGAAACTGCCGTCCATTCAGAGTGCAAGTGGATCTAAGTACGCTGCTCTCTCCCTATACAGGAAAAGCCCAGCGTTGTTTTTCACTTTCGACCCTAGAACCAGCTCTTCACGTTGTCCTGTTGCGTGTCGGATTTCATAGCCTTTGCACTTTATCAGGAAACATTAGGAGCCTATTGTTAAAGCCAGACACAGCGCTATTAGGGATGCCGTGAAGAAACACTGGCAGCTACTATATATAACTCAAACTACTGTAGGCAAAAGATAAGGGAAAATGGGAAAAGGGGACATGGGAAATTTGAATTAAGATTTTAAGGACACAACCTCTACTGTCAAATACAACCCCTGTGGGCCGTAAATAATGAGTGTGACAGATGCTGAATGCTTCCTTTTGAGTGTTTGACATGAGGAAAGACCTTTAAAATTCAGATACTTGTTCAAATATAGAAGCTAGATAAGTTTGTCTAGGCTCCCAGTAGTACATGATAGTACATCGTCATTTATTCTGGGTAGTTTATGAAGGAAGGGAAGGAAGGGAAGGGAAGGGAAGGGAGAGAAGGGAGGGAAGAAAGGAAAGGAAGGGAAGGAAGGGAAGGTGAAGGATGGGAAGGTGAATGAGCACTTAGAATACCATTAGTGTAAGTGGGATGTTGGACCTACATTTCTCAATATCCTTCCCCAGGCTGTTGCATAGGCATGATCACGCACGTGTCTAAAGTGTGCATATGAAGTTGGGGGGTTAGGGTTAGCGCCTCTTGAAAGCCAAACTCTGTCAGCCGTTTTGCACGAGGGGGGGTTCCAGGCTTGACAATAGGTATTGGATTTTTCATGCAAAGAATCCAAATGCAGACTGAGAAGCAACAGGCCAGAGTAGACAGAGGGAGCGCGGAGAGGGGGAGGGACCTGCAGGGTATCAGACTCGGGGATAAAGCAGCTGGGACAGGCCGCCTGGCTGGAAGCAGATCTCATTGTGCACTTGTCCTACCAAGGCATCACTCCGTACTTCAAAGGGGCTACAGAGCTGTTCAATAAGACTACACTTCATATTTCATCTGGAGTTGGACAAGTTGGATTTACTGGCCTTTGCTTTAGAGTTTGGTACTTGTCATGTATTTTCGGCATGGTGGTATACTTGAGGAAAAGCATCCACTCTCTGCTGTCTGTCTTCAAAAAGAAGGGTGAGTTCTGCTCCTGAAATAGAAAATACTTTTCATTATATCACAGTTTTTGGGAAATGGTCATAGAGGTGGTTCGTCCTCCATGTCCAGACTTGTGTACAAATGACATCCAACGGCACATTACCCTTTGGCGGGACCTCTGAAATGAGTTAAAGAGCTTAACTGACTTTTTTGACGATTACCTTAATCAAGCTAAAGCCCGTAACCTCCTGCAGTGATCTGGTCAATAATCCAACTGAGTAACTAATGTGTGTCCTGCTCTTCTATGCTTCAGTTTAGTTAAACTAAAATTGTAGAGCTGCGATTATTGATTGTTTTAGTGGTTAAGTCTGCAAGTTTAACAAGGCTCTAAGTTTTTGTTTTTTTTAAAATAAATTTTAACCTGATGAAGCTAAAGAAAATTCAGAACTATATCATTTTCACTTAAATAATTCAATTACTCATTTTCAGTTTTATTAAAGGCAGATTTGGATCATACTGTTGCCAGTACAAAACATGCTCCTAATGACCAGCTCGACATGAAAAATGCCATTTTGCTGTGGGTAATCAAAGAATGGACTTGATGAGGTTCTAACATTTTTTAAATCTCATATTCGGTTGTTGTTAATGACATCTCCATGGAGACGAGCTGGGGACGTCCCCACTCCCAGTAGCGTTAGGGGAGGGGATCCGCTCACAGCACAACACTCATGTTTGTTTGTTAATTTTGAAGTTAATTTATGAATCTGTAATGAAATAAATGCTTGTATTTGATTCTACTTATTGGGTGAAATACTACACAGTGTGGCTTTAAGTATTGATCACTTTAAGTGTTTTTAGGGGTCACTTTGGGCCATGTTTTGGTGTAAATAAATAGATGACTTTTCTCTCTGCTGATAATTGTCTTTAGATGATAAGTTAGGCTGATGAAACCTATAGCTGGATGATCCTCTCTGCCCGTAGGGTCACCATAGTCTTCTAAATGTCTTCATCTTGTTTTGGGGTTTATCTGTAGGACACAAAAAGGTCTAAGCAGTTGTTGTTTTAACTCATTCGGTCAAGAAACACTGAAGTTTTTGACTGGTTCAAACACCTGTTGAAGGAGAAGACATCCATTTACTATGCAACTATATTGACTCACACAACCCGAGATTACCTAACCAGATGCTACTCACCAACAAAGGTCTAATGTTAAAAGCAACAAAGAGAGAAGTGGGCATATTCATTTCATCTGAATGTAACCTAAAATGCATCTAAACTCTGCTCTTCCCTTGTAGTAGACTAACATAAGTGGCCTACAAACATCGTGCGATCAATGAGATTATCTAATCCCCCACAGACTAGCCATAGCTTGAGTGTTGGTCAGTGTGAATCTGACCGTGGCTGGATGTGTGCCCGATAAAACCGCTCTGAAGAGATTGGGAGAGTGTGCCGGGTGAATTAAAAGCAACACTCTTACGCCAAGGGCCCCACTCCGAGCTGATAAAAGCTTTAGGATTGAAACACCTGTTCACTATTGTTTACACATGAGGAGGTTGAACTGTTGTCACGTCCTGTGGTAAATAATATACAGTCTTTCTTGCTCTCGACAGCTGGGCCAAAGGGGATAGAGGAGCAGAAGAGGTTGTCAGTGCACTACACGGCTTCTCCGCATTACCAGGAGAATGTGTTTATCGAAGGCAGCCGACCGCAGTACCTGGAGGACCTACACTGTGAAGCTCAAGAGGGGCTCAAAATACTGCAGGAAGGTACGGCAGAAATATATGTATACTGTATGTTGTAATGTGAAATAACATGAAAACAACTGTTGGGAAACAATGTCTTAAAATGTATACCATAATACTCAATTATTGGCCCCTCTTTAGTGAGTACTTTGTGAGCTTCATTTGGAAAGATTACAGCTCTGAGAAAATCTTTATTTTATTACATTTTTTTCCCCCCAACTTCTTATTACAATATCTGCACGAACAGATGAATCTACAGGCTGTTAGTTTCACTCTTTTGGTAATCTCACCGTTTCCCTTGTCTCTCCCACAGAACACCGGAATGAAGAGTCCTTTCCTGATGATGAGAGCAGTGCTGTGAGTGTCTAAATAGCCTCTGATCATTTTACTGTCCTACACACACACACACACACACACACACACACACACACACACACACAAAGCACATGTCTAATTCACAGCTGTGTGTGTGTGTCTGCAGTCCACACAGCAGCTGGAGCAGGATATCAGCTCCAAGGACGAAGAAGGCTGTTCAGAGTCCAGATCTCCCACAGGGAATACTGATACCAGCGACTCCACTGCTGAGTCAACCCGGCCTGGGCTCATCCGCCAAGGTAAGCTCATACAATACATGTCTGTGTGGAGTTAGTCTCTTGGAGCAGATGTCTCTAATCACTGACTCACAAATACATATAGGTATATATTTGTGTTCTGAAACTAGTATAGAATACTCAGAAAGGATTGTACTTTGTTTATTTAATGTAAATGTAAAAGAAATGTATAACTGTAGCATCATGAATTGCAAATGCAATGTATATGAACAAGGGGTCGGCACTTATAAGCTTTTGCTTCAGTCGACTCCCTTTGAGCTTCCATTAACTGTATGATTGTGAAACTATGGAGAAAGAGAAAATGTTAATTGCTCAAATAAACTACACAAACAAACAAAAACAAACTGACTAATATATATATTAGTCAGAGATTAGAGACTTCTGAAGAAATGTATTAAACAATGAAATGTCTAATTTGAGGAAATGCATGTTTTGTGGAACTGTTTTTTAATGATACCTATAGTAAATCTGTAGAAAATTGTGCAGGTCCTGTCTCCTGTGTCAGGCTCATGCACAAAGGTAAATACCAGAGGGAAAAATCTGCCTGCCTTAAACTTCCGTGTCATGCTTGGTACATAATTTGTCTTTGAGAAAATACGGCAAAAACCTGCGGCCTTTTCCTTCTGAAACACATCGGTTTCAGTTGTTGGCATCCTCTTAGTTAGAATTCACGGAGACTCTATGTCACCGCTCTTCAGGTGTGTAATCAAAGGCTCATAGGCACACTCTCCCCACACTCCTAATATAGACAGGCAGAACCTTTTCACTTTTATTAGAAGCAATGCGGCTGGCTCTGCATATGACTATAAAGTATGCTGCTCCGTCAGTGGAGAAGCCTCTGCCGCCTCATGCATTTCTCCCATTTGTATTCATAGTGGTACGCCAAAGTTTCTCTTCTTGTTCAACTTTATTTAACAGTATTTTCTTGCGATCTATTTTATCTCTGCTTTAGGTTCAACATTTAAGCCCTTGAATCCTGTGAAAAGCATAGACCGGAACAAGAGGAGGAGCAGACGGACGACCATCATGGGCATTCCCAGCCAGGTCCAAAAAGAGCTCGGTATGCCAACATGGACCACAGACCAGAAGCTCACACATAGATATATTTCTGAATCCTTAAAGCATGTGTTATTTTACAGCCTTACGTCGACATTCAACATTTCAACAGCTTCCTGAAAACGACAACACGAGTGACGGCCAATCAGCAGTGGTTATTATCATCCCTACTGTGGATGGAGGGACACCAGTAGCAAATAAGGAAGGAGCGAGAGTGCACCTTTCTGAGCTGGAGGTAAGTTCATGTCACAGAAAAAAAAAAAAAAAAGCATTTTACATCTTTCTGTTAGTGTGTGTGTGACAAAATGTATTTACAGCAGGTTTCCAGAAAGGAGAAGCTCTTGCAGAAGCATCTCCAGGCCGTGTACCAAGATGAGCAGCACTTTACCTTCCAGGGTTTTGGACCTCACTCAGGCCCCAGCTCCATGCTGAGACCCAAATCTGTCGCACTTCCTGGGATGACATCCTCACTTTCCACTCCATCAGCAATGTTACGTTATCTACAAGAACCGCAGGTCATTATATTTTCAGCAAAAGAAAATTATTGCTTTTAGTGTTTCTAGATATAAATGTTTTTTTGTTTTTTTACCATAGTTCTTTTGCATCCCTTTTGCTAATTGCGTTTTTGAATCTTTCACTTGCCAAACTAAAAGTGTGTTGTGTTTCTAGGGTCCAGTGATGTCCATCTCTCCTCAGGCCACCTACATGTCCACCATCATCCCTAACGCCGTGCTGCCCGCCTCCGTGGAAGTCATAGAAATCGACCATGGTCTGAAGCGAACCCGGGGGAGCAGCGTTCGCACCGTGAGCAAAAGCAGCCTGGGATCCGGAGAGTCCCACGTCAGCCCTTCGTCGTCCAGAAAATCTGACTACAACTGCTCCCAGAATGGCGCTTCTCTGAACAACTCAGCGCTCCTTTCTTCCTCGACTTCAGCTTCAAATCTGAGCGAGTCCCAGTCTTCAAAGACCATTGTTTTAATCTCCTCGCCTGCCTCTTCCAAGAGGAGCACATGCAGTGGATATTCACAAAGACTGAGTGTGAGTGGGCGAGGGACCCTGCATGAACACGCCGGGGATGATCTCGTTAGCCTCCATAGCTCTGTTAGCATCATCAGCAGTCCTACAAGCACAAGTGAAGATTTGTTCGCAGGTCAGGGTGCTGAGATGAACATGTCGCTAGTTGTTGATGACAAAAAAATGAAAAGGAGAAGTTTGTCAGTTACAAAAACGAAGTTGCCCCCGACCCCACCTCAAAGAACTAACTCCCTTCATGGTAGTAAGATCAAAAACAGCTCAGAGGTGTTAGTTCAGTGTCAGGAGGTTGTGCCAGAGACTGAAGATGCATTGACCACGACTGATGTAAAAACAACAATCACTTTGTCCTCCCCTAATTCGGTAATGGAAAATGGAAGAACACCACCCAAGTCGGACGCCTCTTTTGCAAACAGAGACAAAATGGAGCGCACCATCTCGCCCTCGAGCGGTTACTCCAGTCAGAGCGGCACCCCGACACTGTCCCCAAAGGAGTTCTCTCCAACCTCCCCGGAAAAACAGAAAGTAACACCCGTCAAACCAGAAAGATCTACATCTCGTGCGTCATCTTCTCCATCCTCCTCCCTCACCTCCTTATCATCCGGTGCATCTGAAACTGTCCCTCAAGAAGCTCCTTCGAAGGACTCCACAATTTCCTCAGCCCTTGCGATGGAAATCAAAGGCCTTTTGAGCATACCGTCGCATCCCAAAGTGAGAGCGCCGTGCCCCCCGCCCCCAGAAATATGGATACAAAATAGACGCTCAGTGGAAATCATGTGTGCGTCCTATGGGAATGGCTGTAAGGTCAACCAGGCAACACAAGCACAAGACGGCAACCTGAAGCAGGCAGGGACACAAACAGAAGAGAACAGGCTGCTAGAGGAAGACAGCGTTGAGAAAGGTGAGGTTACATTATCAGAAAACAAGGAATATGTTGTAGAAGCACAAACTAAGATGGCAGTTGGGGAGGGAAATCTCATCATTGAGGAAAGTTCAGGAGAAGAAACAAATGTCCAGACTCCAGGTGGAAACAAAAATCTCCCTGTAGTCACAGTGACACTGACAGAAGGGCCAAGAGAACCTGTAGAGGAAGAAACAAATACACGTTGCAACGGCACGTTAGAAGTACACGAACAAAATGGATTTGCACCCATTGACACCCTTACAATAGACGTGCCTAAATATCCTAAAGACTCTCCGCCGCCCACTCCTCCGCCCGCCTACCAGCCAACACCTCCCCTGTCTAGAAAACCATCCCCGCCAACTTTGCCCTTACCCTCTGTCGAATTACAGAAGGTACAAGAGGAGAGCCATGTTTCAGAAGCGTGTTGGCCCCCTCCTCCTCCTCCCCTGGAAGAAGCTTATGACGGAGGGGATGAAACGGACTTCCCTCTCCCGCCACCTCCTCCTCTGGATAACCTCATCGAAATCCCAGATAAAATAGCTTTGACTAATTCGTGTGAAAACGGGTTAAAGGAGCTGAAGCAAGACACTCTCTCACAATCTGTTTCTGATCCAAAAACTGCTCTGAAAAAGGACACACAATCTGAAGTCCTAGTAAATGATGTAAAAGATGATCTGACATCTTTATTACCGAATTCTTCAAGACACGACTGTCTGAAAGCTGAAGATCCTATGCCTTTACCAGTAACTTTAACAGTAGAGAACGGACCCTCAGCTGTTACCTTCAGGAGACAACCCTGTACAGTGACTAAGGGCAAAGAGTTCCAAGCCCGCCATAAGAGTGTGCCTATTCCCAAAGAGGACGCCAACATCCCTCTGGTCACCCCATCTCTGCTTCAGATGGTACGGCTAAGGACGGTCAGTATGGCCGAGGAGGAAGAAGGAAATACCCCTCCAGAAGAGAAATCGGCAAATGTAGAAACGTTAGCTCAAGAAAGCTCTTCTGTTGCAATGCAGTCCCCACAAAACATACCGCAAAAGCCAATTCGGAAGTCACTTTCTGTAAAATCCACCTCTCCACCGCCTTCTGCAACAGTGACGCAACCCTCTCTACGGCTACAAGAAGCTATACGCATGAAAACAGCTGCAATGTCCACAAGGGAAAGTCTCCTAGCCAGACCGGTAGCAAGATTGCCCCCTTACAGCTCTAGGGGCGACCCAGGAATTGAAACGCACAAGTCCCCGGCCTCCACAGCCAGCTTCATCTTCTCGCGCAGCAACAAAAAGGTGGTCATTGACTCCGTGGGCCACTCTCCTGAAGCCCAGATGACCCTGAAACAGAACTTGGCCGCAGAGCTCTTGCAGGTGTCGGAGCAGTCGAAGAGCAGGGCCTTTTCCAACGGTGGGATCAAATCTGTCCCGCCACCGGTGGCCAGGAAACCGAGCCATGGCAGTGTAAGCCCTGCACAGGCGCTTCCTGGAAAAATGGATGCTGGCTTCAAGCATCATATCCCTCCTCTTGAAACAAAAAGTAAGCAATGTATACTATATTCCTCTACTTCTTATAGTAATGAAATTTGCTGGGCATCAAAAATAAAACTGTTCAAATGATTATAGTTGTTAACACCTCTCTAAATTTAGACTGTGTTTCATTAGAAGTTGAACGAAATGCCTTCACCCCACCATTTGAGTGAACATAGTGGCTGTGTATATATAGCAAGTGAAGCATTTCCTGGCAGTAATACTTGAGTAAGCATATTTTGTGCTCTCCTAACAATAAGAGAAACTCCAGACCGTCTTACAATATACAATAGGAAGCATGCTTACACAGGTTTTTGAGAAATGTGTAAGCATGCGCCTCACTAACCTAAAGCTCATGATCATGTCTCAGCAGCTGAATCCTATTAGGCCTGAGCTCTCATAAGTAACTGTATTATGGTGATGCTATTATGTCTAACCTGCTCTCATCTTTCCCCTCCAGCTACAAGAGTGACAGCGGACACAATTGAGACTCTGTTCTGAGCTACTGTTATGGTGACAAGCTGCGGAGCCAGATGAACACGTATAGACGACATGCAAGCAGATGAACAGCAAGAGCTTAGTTGTTGCTAAGAAGTATTTTCTCAAAGCCTTAGCCTGTAACGGCCTCCTTACATATTTATGCAAAAATGTAAGCCTCCCTATTTCTTATGACAGCTTTATTCCGAGGTATTTTTCTATATTATTTATCTCTAATTAAAAGCTATCTGGAAGAGAAGATTTGGACTGTAAATACTAGTGACTTGCTTTTGGTGCCCCCTTGTGGCTACATAAAGTAGTGGCTAATCCTGTATAGCTCTGACAGTCTTTCTGTACAATATTTGTGTTATTGTAATTTTGTAATATAAATCAAATTGTTTATGAAGTAGATTTTAAAAAGTACATTTACAGCAGAGTGTAGATGTTTTAACTGAATGATGCAACAGTGATGAACAAACATTTTATACATCCAAAGAAGATTGCTGCAGTTCAAGTTGTCATTGCTCTTGACCTTCATACAACTTTTGGGAAATGTCTGAAAAAGTCTGGATTAATATTTTAAAATTGACAGATTTTGTGTTCTGCAAATAGAGTACACTGGAGTCGACAGGAGGGAGAGTGATATTTATTTAAAGGTGAAAATTAATTCTGTCAAAAATGTTTTGACATAAACTAGCCCCTTGAGAGAAAAAAGAAACCCCAAGCTTCTTGCTCCTATTTGCACAGATGTTTTTTCTCAACAAAATTGCTGAGTGAAACATTTTGACTGTTAAGTCATAAATACACATTGAGTATTCTAATGAATTATGTACAGTTACTACTTTAAATAAAAAAATAAGTGAACTCAAGATAAACTGTCAGCCTTGTTCTTCACTTTGTAAACCACATACATTTATTTTACATGAGTTTATTGATTCAAACAGTTGATAAAAACCAATATGACACTGTTGGACAGATCAATTGGCCGCTAAAGCAGTGTGAATTGTAGCCTTACATTAACATGAATTCCTTTGTATAGTTTAAAAACTGTTAGTTTCATAGTGAAGCAAGGTAACGCAGACGTGCTCCTCAGAACTGGAGTTTTTTTCGTTGTTCATGGACGAGAAGTTCGCCTGCTGTTGTCATGGCAATAGGAGATGAAGGTTTCCTCTATGCAGCTTCGCAGACAAAGGTACCTTTGAAGCTTTGTGCAGTTAACTGATGTTGCCTCCTTTCAGTGTCTTACATGTGATTTGTCCTAGTTTGGTCATTAGCTGCTTGTCTTTCCACTGGGCCACGCACTCGTCTGAAACTTTCAAATCAACCTGGGATGGAAAATAAAAGGCTTTTTTTAAACTGGTGAGCTGCACTGCTAGAGCATAATCACAGACATGTTTAAAAGTTTCCACAATTGATTGCTATATCAAAAGTTTAAGTTTAGCTTTCATAGTCAGATTACCCACCTGTAGTTTCTCCCACACCTTCTTCTTTGGATTGAGTCTGTCGTCGGGTTTGCCTGTCTCATAGCCTTCTACAAAGACCCTCTCTCCTGGTGACGAGTCCTCAGGAGGGTCCAGCGGTTCAACTCGCCTGGGCTCCCCTTCACTGAAATGTTAAAAATGAAACACCCACAAAGATGAAAAATTATCACAAAGTTGTACATGGATCAGTGTAATCCAAACTTACATAGAAGCACACAATAACATGGCTTGGGACTCGATTCCTCTCATCTTCTGTGGTTTTAAATTGCAAAGTACCAACACCATTCTGTCTTGTAGGTCTTCTTGAGCGACGTATGCTACCAAGCCGCTTACTACCGTTCTTGGCTCTGGCTCTCCCACATCGATCTTTTCTAGGTAGAGCGAATCCGCATCTGGGTGCTGCAAAAAGAAGTACGTTAAATGATAACACCAGACACATTTCAATTCCGTGTATTGCTTAGTCTCTCGGTATGTGGTGCATGGGCTTCTTCAGGTTGCAACATTTTAATTAGAGATTATTTATTTTTTCCTTAAATGTATCTTAGGCGTTTTTTTTATTTGCACACATCTAGTTGAGAAATACTTCCAATTAAGGACCTTGAAAAGTATGGGTTTAAGTTCTGATTTGATCTTGATATAGACCTGGCGGTACCTTGAAGTTTCAATATGTTAGTGGTACTGCTACTGTATTTAAGTCCTACCTTTTCCACACTGACAACCTTTCCCACCCTGATGTCGAGACGGGATGGAGCTAGTTGGTCATCCTCTGCTGCTATTCCTCCTCCTCCTCCTCCTGCCTTTGCCCCCTTTCCTCCCGATTCTGCAGAAACAAAACACAGGTATGACCATTGGTGCACCTCCTTATTTGATCAAAGTGACCAAAAGCTCAATACAGACTGTTCTTTGTTGGGTCTGGGTAGGCGGAGTTGGTGAGTTTGCGAAGCTCAGGCATCTCAAACTTTTTTCTGATTGGGTCCAGCAGTTTGTTTAGTGCAACTTCGACAGAGGCCTTCAAATCTCCAGGATGGACCAGCTACAGATTTGTTTGTATGATTACTCAATAAGGAAAGCTGTGATTTGGGTAAACAAAGAGCCACACATCTTAAAAGTATAAGTTAACGCAAGCTCTCACCTCAGCACCAAAGTCTTTTTCTACTTCTTCAAAATCAGTGTAAATTTTGTCACCACCCCATTTCGGATCTCTCTTGACACAGAATTCTGGGGAGAAACAAACAATAACAATGATCAGAATCATTTTAGATTTCCAGGTGTACAATAAATGAGCCATTCAGATGTCAAAGAGGAACACCCTACCTCCATGAAGAGGGAAGAGGACATGTTTGACAAAGGAGAGAACACCATTATTCTGGATATTTCCTGGCTCACAGAAAGCTTTCTTCAACTTCTTTTTTACATCCTCCTTCGAGTCCAGCAAATCTATCTTTGACTCCTGTGACATAAAATATACAACACTTAATGATTTAATATATTGTTTCTGTCTGGCATCTTGACGGAAAACCTACCTCTTCTGAGGAACTCATCTTGGTCCCAGTCAACCCTGGTACCATCGGGTTCATGAAATGGGAGCGTTTAGCGAAGCCAAGAGAAGGCAAGTACTGGACAAAATAAACAAAGTAATTACTTATTAAACTAAACACTGAAACAGTGACATGCTTTAAAGCAGAACTTAGTAACTCATGTCCCCAGAGGCCATAACTGCAGGTGTTGTAGCATGTTACGTTTTTTACTCATTAATTGTCCGTGAGATTAAATACTACGCTGACAGAAAAGACAAAGGGAGAGAGGGATATTGTACATACAATTACATAATGGAGATCATTTTTTTCACTCAAACTTGGCTGTAAATACTGTTTAAGTGGCACTAGCCCGTTAGCCTGTTAGCTTCTGCTTCATGATTCCAGTGTGTATTGGGGCCTCCGACCCAGTGCAGGAAAGCTGCAGTTATGGTTTTCTGGCCAGAGACACCAGGGGGAGATGAAAGACCCCCTAATCATCCCATAAACACTTGTATTAGTAACAGGGACTACGAAAAGGATTTATTAAAGGGGGGGTATTATGCAAAATCGACTTTTTCAAGCCCCCCATGTTATTATGTCCCTCATTAAAAACATGCCTGAAGTGTTGCCTTGGCACATTCACATATTTTTGAGTAATCTGTAAAAACTCTGATGGCAGCCATTTTAGGGATAGGTTTGCCTGAGTCCTCCTAGGAACGCCCCCACCTCCTGGAGACGCCTCCGAGCTTTCGTCACCAGCCCAGTAACCAACCACTGCTCCTCAGCAGAACCCCCTCCCCACTGATGCCACAGACAGCGTGTGGAGGGGGCGTGTCGGAAAGGGTCAGAGGTTCTTAAAGAGACAGAGGCCTATTTCAAGACATTCGCTACAGCCATTTTGAGAGCAATTTTATACAAGGCAGTTATTCTAATTTACTGCATTTACAGACCAACAGAAGGTTTGGTCATCATCAGTGTAGTGTGCTATAGACTGGTGCTATGTGATTGAAAAAAGCATAATACCCCCTCTTTAAAGTAAACAAGATACTTAGTTCTGCTTTAAGCCTGACGAGATGTAAAAAGAACCTTTTCTGCCAGAGTAAATATCTTCCTCTGGTCAACTCCCCCAAACTGAGCGTCCACCTTCAGGTACTCCTCATCCAGTGCCTGTTGACAATGACAACTGTTATTACTTTTCTTTGAAAAAGAAAAATCTGCATTAGTAGCTGCTTAAAAACAATCCAAATATCTTTCTAGATTATAAAACAACGAAACATTTTGTAAAACCTTTCATGTTGGTGTAAATTACCTGTAGTCCAGGGTACAGCAGACCACTAAGCAGAGGATGCTCCACTTGTTTAACCACCTCAGCTCCGGCTTTTTTGGCATCGTGCTCCGTGACCATAGAGGACAGTCGGTACACGTCCAAAGTGTACTCTCTGATATATATATTTTAAAAAAGTAATAATAATAAAAAAAGAGTGAACCTTTTTATCGGCTCCAAGCCATTCTTGAAGGCAAACTGCAAAAACTACAACACACCTGCTTAGTTGGTAATCTGTGCCTTTAACAAACTTGAGTTTATCCAGTGGAACACCAATGCTCTCCAACATGGCCTTGATGACCTGTTCATAATACTTGACCCTGAGCTCCAGCAACTCCCAGGGCGCTTTCATGTTGTCCAGGTAGGCATGCAGATCAGCAAACAAGATGGTGACCTGATGAAAAATAAAAATAAAAACACATTGTGCTTTCTGCTTTCCTAACCTTGGTACATAAATACTGAAAAATGTTCAACTCACTTCACAGCCTGCCTTTAGAAAGTCAGCGATTTTAGACATGGGCACAAAGTATGCCACATGTGGTTTGCCAGTGGTCGCTGTGCCCCAGTACACTTTGAGCTCTCTCTCCTGGAGGATCTGCTTCACCTTCTCTTCCCCAAGAACCTCCTACAAAGGATGCAACGAGCCGTCAGCAATGATGTGAGGAAGGATGAAGTGTTAACTGTGAGCACATCTTACCTGGAGGTTCCTGGTGATGAGGTCAAACTTCTCATCTGGACTTAACTGGCCTGCCATTGGACTACTAGGCCTACAGGTTTAAATACATTAAATCAATTTACAATCAATCAGTGTTAATTTCGTCAACTAAAATATTTAGTCTTAATTTTAGTCAAAGTGATATTTTTGACGACTAAAATTGGACTAAAACTAAATCAAAAGTTTTTCATGAGACTAAAACTATGACTAAATGTCCAGATATTTTAGTCGACTAAAATAAGACTAAATAAAAATGAAAAGGAGAGACTAAAATCATCCAAACTTCTATTGACCGTCTGAAAGAGCCTCATATCATGTAAATTCTCTGCCAAAGGATCAGGTCTGAGCTTTGTTCATGTGGAGCAGCTCCATGAAGCAGAGGAACAAGATTAAATATGATTATAATGAATATTATCAATGCAAAGTCGACTAAATTCGTCTTAAAGGGACACTGCGTAACATTTTGGACTATACTGTTGCCATGAGTACAAAACATGCTCCTCTTGACCAGCTCCACACAGAAAAATACTATTACTGCAGGGAATAATCAAGAATGGATTTGGATGTGGATTCTACTGACTTTAGTCACATCTCCATGGAGACGAGCTGGAGACGTACCCACTCCCGGTAAAGATACAGTCTTGTCTTAGGAGAGCTAAGCCGCTCACAGCAAATACACATGTTTGTTTGTGCATTTATGAGGTATTTTTCCAATGATGAAATGATTCATCATCAAATAAATGCTAGTATTTCCATTTTATTTATAAGTAAAATTCTACGCGGTGTGCCATTAAACTTAGTCGACTAAATTTACTTGCAATTTTAGTCGACTAAAACTAGACTAAAATTGAAGATATTTTTTTTTGACTAAAACTAGACTAAAATCGAATTACATTTTCGTCAAAAGACTAAAACTAAATTTAAATATGTTGTCAAAATTAACACTGCAATCAATCCCATCAAGTCACCAGTTGTAATTATCTTGTAATAACACGAACATATTCCATACATTTTAAATTAGCATCGACACAATTAAAATGTTGCAATGCCAAATAATACAATGTAGGCTTGACATCAAGGGATTGCGACAATGTTACTGTTCTGAAAAAGAAAAATGTAGCATAGCTTCAGTAGCAAAAAGTAGACTAAGCTTTACGCCTAAAACTGCACACGTTATCAGCAACAGCAACAGATAAGGGGCAATAATCCATATATCGATACAAAAAGGCAACAGATTATTTCCACAAGTCGTGCCTCCAATGAATGAACGCGTCAGCTAAACACTCAGCACTTAGCATTAGCCCCAAAAACATGTGGATAACGCTTCTACGCTTCAGATCACTTCAAACACGTCTCTTAACATGTTCTAATCCTGATAAACTTATAGTGAGACAGGATCTAGATACAATGTCATTGAAAACCATAAAAAAAACTTACTTTAAATGACAGACGGTCGGGCTTGGGTGAAACTGTCAAGTGTGTTGCATCAGCGGCAGCTCAGCTCTGCGATCGACCTCACGCGCTGTCTGCAGCCATTGGGCAGCCAGGCAGGCCCGAGCAATCGAGAGCAGAGCAACCGGATTTAAAGCCAGCTGAAGAAGGAGAGACACTACAAAAGCAGAACAGTGGAGCCTATGCATGAAAGTAAGCGAGTACTCTGCTTGTCAACCTAACCAGCATGTTTTTGGAGGTAGGGGATAACTGGTGTACGCAGAGGAAACATGGCTGGCAGCCTTCAGTGCTCCCCTGATCCTCTAAAACGGTGCAACTTCTCCTGGGCGTGCCCCTGTTTCAGAGCGTGGCGTCCCACACTGGTCAGCTCCT
Organism: Gobius niger; assembly: GCF_951799975.1. NCBI lineage: Eukaryota > Metazoa > Chordata > Actinopteri > Gobiiformes > Gobiidae > Gobius > Gobius niger. The sequence goes on from NC_136865.1 coordinate 13,475,149, forward strand.
CCCACAACAGTCTTGCACCATCTTCTGGGATGAGCTTTGCAGTTAATCTGTTTTTATTCTCCAGTGAACGTCCATTTTCCACAACAGTAGGGGCAGAAGGCATTTAGCTGTGAATCTTGCCCGGATACCTCCAAGTTTGTCCTTTTTTTGTTTCCTGTTCCTCCTCGTGTAACAGATCTAGTATCCAGAATATTTACTTATACATTAGGCCTGCTGAAGTAGCCTTGAAGTACTTGAATATGCTACACAATAACATCCACCTGTATCAAGCTTTTGTCACTAATAGGCAGGCTGCATTATATGGTGGGAAGATTTTTTTTCTTTTTTACTCAAGAACATTGACACTTCAGAACATTACTCACGTACAAGTCAATGTTGTGCGATAAAACTACTCCATAGTTGCTTCAGAAGTAGGCCTAAGAATGTGCACATCATTGAAAATCAAAGTAAAACCAAAAGTAAGAGAGGCCTGATCAGAAATACTTTTTTTTACTTGGAAAGAACTGAGGAGTCTTCATACCGCAACAGCACTTTTTCCCCTTTAATCTGCCAAATGCAGAGAAACACGTTTGCTTGGACTAAGGTGGTCCCAAGTGACAGTCGTGGGGCAATGGGGTGGGTGGGGGTAGAGGACAATGAGATGCAGAGAAATAGAAAGGTGCAGATGTGTGTAGGAGTCACATTTTTTACAGTTTATGGGAGTCACTCACAGATGGACTAAGTGGTTTAGTGTTAGGCATTGTACAAGTGCGCCCTCTGCTGGGTGTAAACTCAAAACTCAACTAAAGGCAGCCTTAAGAGCACCTGCATTTTGTTTCTCAAAAAGATTTCTACATGAATTTACGTCTTGACCATTGTCTTCACGCATTGATCCAGTGCAGCACTTTCCACTTCTCAACTTAAAGCAAAAAGTAGCCCACCCCTTTAACAAAGGACACACACACACAAATACATACAAATATTTATATTTAAAAACAAGCTAATTAAAATTGAATTGATTTCCAAAAATAAAGAAATAACAACCAAATTGATTTGAATTAATGTGATTGCGTCTGTGAAGTTATATGAACGGGAAGCTAGAACACTTCCCTGAGGGGTGCCCCTTTTTGAGCCCCTGTCCCTCTGTAGCTCTGTGCACGGCCCTGGCTTGAGCCATCAACTTTAGTCAAAGAACTTTCCTCAGTGGCCCGGGCCGAGTAAACCTGCGTCCTGCTCAGGCTCAAGCTTCAGGAATGTTTTGAACTACTTTTCAAATGGTGATTATAACTGTTATTAACTTTAATTTCATAAATATAAGCTATTACTGACAATCTAAAGCTTTTCCCAATACAAAAAGAGAACATTTCCAGGTGTGATTGTACCGTACGAATGTGTTTGGTTTCCTTCCTTTCTGGTGCCATTGCTTGATGGATAAAGTAATTTGCGTATGAACTAGTGTTTGGATCAAACAAACGCCCTAATCATTAAAGTTTAACTTTTTCTTTCTCACCCCTAAATTGTCCACAATTTCACAGTCATGACAACCCCCCACTCCACCCCTGAAGTGTTAAGAGGATTTTTATTATAAACGAGCATAACGCAAATGTAATAAGCTCTTTGCCTGTAAAAAACACTTGGATATTATTTGAAAATTTCAGCCATCCTGAGATTTCATCCTGGAGACCGTGTCTCGTTCTGATATCGCGGTCACCTTGCACATTCATAGCATAGTTGTTCGCTGTGCGCAGTGTAAAATCCTTGCGTTTAACAATGCAGTGTCTGTGACGCGTTTCTCATTGCATTAGCAATGAGAAACTATGTCAGAGAAACTATGTCAGAAGTCTGACTCCAGGCGCGGCAGCACTGGGAGGATGAGGTTCCCAAACGCGGAGTCCTGTGTGATGAAGAACCCAGAGGAGTGTCCGTGCGCGTGCTGCAGCGCGGCCTTCTGCTGCGCGGCGATGTGCTGCTGCTCCGCGCTGTCCCTCACGTCCTTCAGTCCGCCTCGAGCTGACGAGGAGAGAGCTGTGTTCGCTCCAGGACTGCTTACAGACTGGCCCTGCAACAGTCGCCTCTTCTCCTTATCCAGCTCCGCCAGAATGGCCACCCGAGTCTTGTTTTGGAAGCCCTGTCCTACAGGGGGATTTGCCATATTTGCATGTAGCTTCTACAGACGCAAACTACATATTTTGCACTTTCGAGGACACAAGATTAAACGCATTTAAAAAAAAAAAATTGGCAGAAACACAAAAAAACAACATTCACACAAATAGTGTGTGCTGATAGTAGTCTTGTTATATCCAGCTACACCACTAGGGGGCTGCCTGAGCTGAACCTACTCGCTAGATAGTAGAAGCAGCGTCAGGACGTCAGTTGATGTTGTTACTTGAATGCAGCGGCCACGTTTTAATAAAAGGCTAGGCTGACTCCCACGTCTGATTTTCTATGTTTTATTGAAAACATAACATGGTACCAGGAGTGGACCAGCAAAGACGGATGTGATGGAAAGTGTGAAGCCGCCAGATGCCGTCAATTGGACTGGAAATGTGGACTGTGAGTGGCGAACTTTTAAACAACGGTTTACGCTATACCTGCAAGCCATCGGCCTGGATGGCAAGCCTGATGCACGGAAGATTGCACTGCTTCTTACCGTAGCGGGTCCACAAGCGGTGGAGGTATACAACACGTTTGTTTTCGCGACTGCAGAAGATAAAGAAAAGTTTGACGTGGTAGTGGGGAAGTTTGATGAACACTGTTCACCCAAAAAGAATGAAACGTTCGAGCGGTACGTCTTTCGCTCACGTTTACAACAACCCGCAGAAAGTTTTGATACGTTTCTGACTGACTTAAAGCTAAAAGCGAGAACATGCAATTTTGGACAGCTACAGGAGTCCATGATAAGGGATCAGATCGTATTTGGTATAAAGGACAAGAAAATGAGAGAAAGACTTCTACGAGAGGCAGATTTAACATTGGAAGGCGCAGTAAAAATTTGCCATGCCAGTGAACTTGCTCTACAACATGCAAAAACCTTTAGCGGTTCAGCGAAGGAAATGGACGCGGAAGGGACAGCGGTGGCTGCAGTGACCACACGGCATGAAGGACGCATGTATAAAAAGGTGCAAAATAAAGGATCAAAAGACACAGAGACATTTCATTGCAAAAGATGTGGCACAAAACATGGAAGGCAGCAATGTCCAGCATATGGCAAGATGTGCAATAAGTGTAAGGGACAAAACCATTTTGCTAAACAATGTTTTTCAAAGAACAAACAATTCCATAAAGACAAAGTGCACACAGTGGAGGAAACTTCTCTCAGTGACACGTTTTTCGTGGGACTGGTGTCACAGCAGGACACACCCATGGAGCAGGTGACGATCCATACAGTGGAGCCGGACAAATGGACAGAGACATTACCAGTGAATGGAGCCCTGGTCACATTTAAACTGGACACAGGAGCCAAAGCCAATCTGGTGAATGAGTTGGATGTGAAAGCAATGAAGGTAAAACCACACATTTACCAAAACAACAGTTCACTCCAAGCATATAATGGACAGCCAATCAACACCAAAGGTAAATGCAGACTCAAAGTACAAGTTAAAGGGAAATATCACAGTCTGATGTTTATCATCGTACCAGAAGGACATGAGTCACTGTTAGGAGACAAAGCATGTGAGAAGCTAGGCCTAGTCAGACGGGTCTACACAATAAACAGTTCTGAGCCATGCAGTGTAAAATGTATAGTGAACCAGTACCCAGACATCTTTAAAGGGTTTGGAGTCTTACCTTTCACCTACAAGATACAGCTGAAAGATGGAGCTCAGCCTGTAATTCATGCACCTCGTCGCGTTCCAGCTGCGCTTAAGGACAAGCTTAAAGAGGAACTGGATCGAATGGAGTCACTGAAAGTGATACGAAAAGTGGAGGAACCCACTGAATGGGTTAACTCTATGGTGTGCATTAACAAGCCAACAGGTGCTCTTAGAGTGTGCATGGATCCAAAGGACTTAAATGCTAACATAAAAAGAGAGCACTACCAAATACCTACAAGGGATGAAATAACAAGTGAAATGGCAGGCGCAAGGTTTTTTAGTAAACTTGATGCGTCACAAGGATTTTGGCAACTCAAGCTTCATGAGGACAGTACAAAATACTGTACCTTCAATACGCCATTCGGACGCTACTGTTTCCTGAGAATGCCTTTTGGGATCTCTTCAGCTCCTGAGATTTTCCACAGGACAATGGAGCATATGATTGAAGGCATTGATGGAGTCAGAGTGTATGTGGATGACATCGTTTTGTGGGGATCCACACTTGAGCAGCACAATGAGCGACTCACTAAGGTGCTACAAAGAGTCAAACAATACGGACTTAAACTGAACAGAGCAAAATGTCAGTTTGGAGTTACAGACATCACCTTCCTCGGGGACAAGCTGACAGCAGAGGGCATCGAGCCGGATAAGAATAAAATAAGGGCTATACTAGAGATGCCACGTCCTGAAGACAAAAAGGGTGTTCTGAGAGTACTTGGAATGATCAACTTTATCGGAAAATTCATCCCTAATCTGTCTTCAAAAACAGTGCACCTGAGACAACTTCTACACAATGGATGCGAGTTCACATGGAGTGACAAACTTGACACAGAATGGCAGCAACTGAAAAAGACACTGACAACAGAACCAGTCTTGGCATATTTTGATCCAAGGAGGAAGACGAAAATATCCACAGATGCATCAAAAGATGGCATTGGAGCTGTGTTATTACAAGCTTATGGAGACAACTGGAGGCCAGTGGCCTACGCCTCAAGAACAATGACGGCATCAGAATGCCGTTACGCCCAAATTGAAAAAGAGACTTTAGGGCTAGTGTATGGATTTGAGAAGTTCCACAGCTATGTCTACGGGTTACCAACATTTGTGGCAGAGACAGACCACAAGCCGTTGATAGCCATCATCAAGAAAAACTTGAGTGAAATGTCTCCCCGAATTCAACGGCTCATGATGAAGCTTCAGCGATACGATTTCAACTTGATCTACACACCAGGTAAACTCATTGTGTTAGCAGACGCTCTCTCAAGGGCCACAACACAAAACAAAGAGCAAAGCTCCACAGAGACTGATGTGGATGGACATGTAAACCTGGTTGCTAAGTCGCTTCCTATGTCAGACATGAAATCAAAGCAAATTGCCGTTGAGACACAAAAAGACACTTGTCTGCAAAAAGTCATAACACTGTTAAATGGTAAATGGCCAAGAGGTGAATGCCAACCATACTACAACATAAGAGCAGAGTTGAGTGTTGTGAATGGACATTTGCTAAGAAAAGACAGAGTTGTAATTCCACACTCGCTGAGACAGGAAATGCTGAGAAGACTGCATGAGGGACATCTCGGCATAGAGAAATGCAAACGAAGAGCCAGAACAGCAGTCTATTGGCCAGGCATAAATGCAGACATTGAGAAAGTCGTTGCAACTTGTGAGACATGTATCAAACACCAGGCAAAACAACCAAAAGAGCCTTTGACAATAACAGACATTCCAGAGGAACCATGGCAAAAGGTAGGGACAGACATTTTCCACCTGGATGGTAAAAACTACTTGTTAGTTATTGATTACCTGTCGAACTACCCAGAGATGGCACTATTGTCCAACATGTCAGCTACTTGTGTCATAACGCACATGAAATCAATCTTTGCGAGACATGGAATACCGCAGATTGTTTACAGTGACAATGGACCTTGCTATAGTTGTAGAGAATTCCAACTATTTGCTCAAGAATATGACTTTAAACATGTGACCTCAAGCCCACTATATCCTCAGTCCAATGGGAAGGCAGAGAAAGGGGTACACATAGTGAAACAGTTACTTAAGAAAGCACAAGACAGTAAGGCAGATCCTTACTTGGCGCTACTGAGCTACAGAGCTTCACCATTAGAACATGGAAGATCTCCCGCCGAACTACTAATGGGAAGGCAACTACGAACCACTCTTCCTTACACAATGACCAAGAAACACAAACAAGTGAAAGACAAGATGCGACGGTTGCAGAAGAGACAAAAGGTCAACTATGACAAGTCCACAAAAACTTTAAAACCACTTGCACCCAATGACACTGTCAGAGTGGAAGATGCTAAAGTATGGACAAAGAAAGCAACTGTACTGGAGGAAGTGAATCCGAGATCATACAATGTAAAAACTGAAGATGGACTGATACTAAGAAGAAACCGGAGGAGTTTGTTGCGTACACAAGAGACTATGAGATCACAAGATGAACAGTTTGAGGAAAACAACAAAATGCCTGAACCAGCCTCACCTGTAAAGGACAGTGTTGAGCAAGGTGACCAATCACCTGAGCTCAGAAGATCTGCACGCACGGTCAAACCACCTGATAGAATGAATCTTTAAATAAGTGACAAAGTAAAAAAAAAAAAAAAAAAAAAAAAAAAAAAAAAAAGTTCTTATGCTCAAAGAAAATACAAATGCTTGTTAAATTGTTTGTCATTAATCATCTATTGTTGATGTAATTACAAGTATGCAATATGTGATTGCCAGGTATTGTTATAATTCAGTTTTCATCTAAAGAAAGAGGGATGTGCTGATAGTAGTCTTGTTATATCCAGCTACACCACTAGGGGGCTGCCTGAGCTGAACCTACTCGCTAGATAGTAGAAGCAGAGTCAGGACGTCAGTTGATGTTGTTACTTGAATGCAGCGGCCACGTTTTAATAAAAGGCTAAGCTGACTCCCACGTCTGATTTTCTATGTTTTATTGAAAACATAACATAGTGGTACAGCGTTTCAGTTCTACTGGACTGAATTTCCTCCCCGGAAATCGCCGTAAAGACTAAAGAGGCCTCCTCCGTCTATCAAAATAAAACACACCGACTATGCCCTCAACATCTGCAAGTGTTGGCCACTAGATGGTAGCATACTGTAGCTGTAGCTTGTAGAACATTAACCATACAATATAAAGTAATGTCAGGACCATACACTGTGTAAAGGACCAATATAATAGCAGGTAGTAGGTGTAAGGTTTGGTTTATATAACACATTACACATTTTCTTTTTGCCATACAATTAATATTTATTAACAATGTCTTCATTTTCTTTTTTACTTAAATAAAACTACAGTACAGAGTTCACATGAATACACTTGCATCACCACATATCAAATGTATTTACAGGTATACATACAATATATACATATACACACGAGGCATGTACACAAGGCATTTGTGGGGCACACATTTGGTTACAGCCTCGAGTCATTTGGGAAGTTCACTGGCATAAAATACAACACGCTGACAAAATAAATATTTACACTATCTACAACTTGTTTAGGGCTTTAAGTAGAAATGGCACAGTGTTTATTGTGCAGTATTCCCCTCTGAATGGTACAAATTCAAATTGTAAAAAAACAAAAACAAAAAGGGAATTAAATATGTCAACCCAGTTATCAAAAATAACATGTTGCCGATGAAGCCGTATGTATAACATATGACGCTGTACATTTTCATATCAATAGATATGAATCATGAATTCTGTCATTTTTATGACAAGGACACAAAGCGCTCTCCTTCACTAAAGATATTTACACTACACAATACACATTCCCATCTTCAATGTTCAAGATCATTTCCCTTTAGAATGCTGTGTGCAGCAAAGCTGTGGTGGTGACCTGCCGTTTTTTTTAAACTTGGACCAGGCACCAACAACCAACTTTGCACCATACAGCATTTTGAAAAAATTCATTTGGAACAATCACACAGGCTTTAAATACTGCAAGACTATGGCAAATACTAGTTCAAAACTGTAAGGTCAAAAGTAATAAATACTTAAATATTGACAGAAGTAAATTAGTACCAACTGAGGTCGGTTTGGCAGAGAAATCCATTTCTCCAGTCTCTTGTTTTGGACTTATAGGTTCATGTGTGTATTTCATGTGTGTTTCATGGTATGTTTTGGCCTCCGATTGTGCAAAAAGTAAAAGCTTTTCTTTACTGTTGTAGTGGTTTCAATACTATGTTGAGAGACTAAACTATTTGCTGCGATCATTCAAAGATCCACCATCTTCGCTGAACGACCAGTGGGCGAAAATGAGATGGGACGATTTCACAGGTTTGTAAACTTTATACAGATGGTGTGATTTAAATAATAGTAATCACAGATAAATTTAAAGCACCATCAATAATTTGAGAGCAGCCTTTCCAGTGTGTTTTAGATAAAATGCCCCAAGATGCAAATCTGTCTTTACATGTTTGGTGCAAATGAGACAAAGTTTCATGCCCAGTGTGGCAGCACTGGAAACACATCCCCTGTCCAGTCATTCCATTTTGTGCCTTTTTTTTTTTTTACCGCAAACTGTAGAAAATCCCCACAGCACTCAAAAGCAGCATGCTGGAAAACTAAGGCTTTTGAGGTGTGACTGACCAAAACGAGAGGACACATATCATGCTAGAAAATGTGAATAATAACCGTTTTTAGAAAAGGCCTCACGTGGCTGACACTCACCGTCAACCTTAATAGACGTCAAACAGCAGCATAGTGATTGGACAAGGCAGAGCACGTGTTGTGCAACAAAGCCCAGGGTTTGTTGGTCCCACCCAGTGCAAAATACCAGCCAACTAGCCACTTAGTCCTGGGGTCTACACCCTGCTACACCATGTTGGCCAGTTCTGTGGAGTCTGTGTCTGAATCGCTTTCGTTGTCTCTGTAAAAACAATACAGATGTGTTTACACAATGCAACACAATCAAGAAACAACATTTTAAAATAGTCACGTTTCTCTTACCTCTGTTCCTGCAACAGTTTGCGGTTGCCTTGCCTCTTCTCCTCGTTAATTGGATATGTGTACAGTATGCAGAGTCCGATCAAAATGAGAACAATAGGGGCAGCAGAAACCAGGATTTTTAGCGTTAAATCCACAGTGGGTGGTTGAGAGCAGCCTCTTGTCAAGTAGCCGGCAAAACTGAAACAAGAATATATACTTTTCAATAATGATTCGATAAGCTGGTTAAGTTGAGTTTTTCGGATTTAAGAAAAACTGCCATTTTGTATCAAGCTTAGTAGTGCCAAAACAATCCTATAATCTTTTCCCTACCACATCACATGAGCGTGCAAAACTGTCAGGTCAGTCATGTGATCCCGACGCTGTACACTGTACCTGATCAAGTAAAGGCATAAAGAATGCCCCCCTTTGAAGCCGGATTTGCCTGCCACGGGACTTTGCAAACCCACGTGTGACTGTGTCCCACTACACTGGTTTAGTTCCATGAGTTGCATCAGGAAATACTTTACAGTCCAAAATATGTGGCCTTCGAGGAAAAAAAAACTTACTCTAAACTGAGAGTGGAGATGCCCAGTGAGACTCCGGAAGCAAACTTGGTAAAGAAGACGTAGAAGGAGTAGAAGAGTGCCTCGTGGCCAGTGGAGTCGGGGTTGTGCACTTGGAAATCGTCAACGACATCGGGGAGCATAGACCTGATGGAAGAAGTCAAGCGTTTATTCTCAGTTTGGTCGCATTACATATTCTGAAATAAATCTATATTTTATTATAAATGATGAAATTAAGACGAACACATTCATACATAATGAATTCTTGTTAATAAGCTCTATAAGCTGTGTGGCGTATGTGCTGTGCTTCATTGCTGTATTTCAACGTTTATTGTTTCCACTGTAGGTCTTTGACTATTTAGTTAATTTCTTACCATGGCAAAAGGAAGGCCGCGGCAACAGAAACGCCAGCAGCAAAGGACACGATGTAAGTGACTATCAGGTTACTCTTCACACAGGCCACAAGGACAAGGAATGGAACCACAGACTGCGGAGAGCAAAGACACGTTAGGACTGTAAAGCACGACTGATGGGTTTCAAAGAGCACAATAAACACATTCAATCATACATTTTTAACAAGCTTAAGTGATCTTACCAAGCTTCCAACGTAAACCGCAGTCTTTTTCCCAAAGCGAGTGAGGAACCACTGCCAGAAAGGGATGGCCAGCGTTGCAGAGAGCTGTGGGCAAGAAAAGGGATGTGGTTATGCAGCTGTTTTGCTTTTTGAGGAAAAAGGTTTCAGTTATATCTTTCACTTCCTATATTTCAATAGGATGACCACGACTCAAAACAAAGCGCTATAATATTACATAACAGTGAATGAAGCATTGCAGTGTCTGCATACTCTGAATACTTGAGTTTCCGCTAGGCTTTGACGTGACATAAAGTGCAGTGATGCAGAAGCACATTTGCCAAACACAACAAGTCCATGTGGCTACAGTGGATCTTCCCAAAGTAAACTTGGTCATGTTATTGAAAATTCCAACCGGCGCTTATGTAGCTCAATAGAGACTCTCTTCACTCATATCAGTGAAGAGAGTTTGGCCCCTGACCTTTCCATGTTTGACCGTGCAAACGGGAAAACAAATATTGAGAACAGCAGTGTTTTTCCCACATGCTCTCATACACAATGTGAGAATCTTCCATTATCAGTAAAAATATGGACGTACTACATTTAATTTTTCAAGTTTTTGTGTTTGGGAGCACCACAAGAAATCACCCAAACGTAGAAACATGGAGGAACACAGGCTTTCTGACGCAATGTGTTCAATTTGGAGCCGACACAAATGACTTATCTAGCATAGGTTCAACACCACACCACTACTCACTTAATATGCTTAAAGGGATTGCGATTGCGTATTCAATTAAAAAATATCTAGATTTCAAAATGTGGGAAATTTAGCTGACATGGTGAAAAAAAAGCCACAAAGATGCCCTCTGTTCTTTTTATGAGCTGCCTTCTGCTCTGGGACAAGGCTCCATGTCATATGGCATTCAGCGAGAGATACATCTGAGGAGATTAAGATTAAAAACGTCATCTATGTCCACTGATGTTACAAATGAGGCTCTTGGATTAGTCCAAATTAAGCAAAGGTGGGGATTAAGATCATTTACTGATATCAATATACTTCTGCAAAGGCTTAGTGTTAAATCCTTGACATATTCTCCGTAAATGTACTTTAAAGGATGTTGCCTTGTTTTATTTTAATCCTTCCAATGACGCAAAAGATCAAAGCGTGTAATCTTTTCAACGTCAGCAACTACTTTTTGCAGTCACACTGAGCAAGTGCCAGTGGATACGGCTTACATATCGCACAAGTTTGATTGATGCTTCAATGTACCAGCCACAGCCAAATAAGGGTGGACTGAGGTGAAATAAGCAGAGACGGCTTAGTGCTGCCAAACTACACTGTCTCCACTTTTGTTGGTGAGAATAGAGTGGCATTCAAACTGTCAAGGAAGAATGGACACACATCATTCTAAAGGGCAGCAGAGAGACAATGTATTCAGATGTAGAACAGTGCAACCTTGAAGCTACAGTCAATTTATGTGCAAGCCCTTCTGTCTCTCGCCGAACTTAGTGCCAAAGTTATTTCCAGTAAATAGCCCAGAAATAGTTTCAAGAGCACACTGCTATGGAAACGCCACTCATTTAGTGCGTCCAAGAGGTTCAGTTACAGTGCACTGTGTGCTTGCTTACCATAATGACAAGCAGAATGTTCTGGAAATCATTTCTGAAGCCCAAAGTGTAGCTGCAGAACAGGGCAAAGTTTCCCTCCAGGAGCTGTGAAAGAGAGCATCAGGAGTCAATCTCATTTTATAGTGGCAATGGCACATTTCTGGCACACATGGCACATACCAAGAAAATACCACACACAAGCCAAAAAAAAGCAGACTTCAATGAAACTTGTAGAATGAGGAGTTCATATGGGAGTTCATATCATAAAATATACCAACAGTCTTTGTTGTTATTACCATGGACAAAGTAGAAACTTCATTGTGTTATTTTCAGTTACCAACAACAGTGGAAACTTTGAAGGGCTGTATTGGAGTTTAATGGAAATGATTAGTCTGTCTTAATACTCTAACTTACCATGAACCCCAGTGAGGTAAAGAGGAAAACCATGACCAGTTTGGCATAAGGTCCGTGTCCCATTACGAGCCTGATTCCTTGAAAGAACGACATTGGCTCCGACTTAGGGCGACCTGAATCTGAAAGCAAAGAGTTCACCAAATGTCAAATCAAGCATTCGCACAGTTACAGTTGTTTTGCTTATGGGCATCGCATGTTAGCTGAACTCTGTCATCGTCTATTAGAAGGGCCGGTCACAAGGCCTCTACTAAACAGGCTTAACAGTAGCCTCTGTTGTCCTAAACACGCTGTCAGCCCACAGTCATGCCACTCGATACTAGCCAAGACTGAGGAAACCTATTGGACGAAAGCTAACACGCCAGAAACAGCCATGTCACAGCTATTCATCGTCATCCAGGGAGTGTCTAGCTCAACAGATCTTTACTAAAGCTGCAAGAAAATGTACAAGCGGTTCTTTTACATTTTGAGTTCTTACCTTTTTGCTCTTTTACACCAAAGAAAAGGACAATGGCACAGATGACGTAGATCACGCAGATGATGCCTGACGCAATCATGTAGGCGATTTTCTATAACAACAAGCAAAATCACAATCAAAACTTTATTTCCAAACCATTTATCTGTGTCTTTCTTTTAGCATTTGTACCGTGTGTTCGATAGAGATGACAGGCTCTGTAGAGTTGAGCATGTCAGAGCTGTTGCCCTCAGCCAAAATGTCGCGTGGTCCTTTGAGGCAGGGTGCATTGGCCATCCCCACTATCTGACCCTGGATCGCTGTACCAACCACGGTGCCCAAGACCTCCACGGTCATCCCTGGATGAGGACAAGAGATCAGATCATCACACATCACAGTGTCACTCACAAAACGAATATTAATCATTTAAGCGACCACACCAGCATGGAGTAGTGTCACAAAATATCGTACCATTAGGTTTTTATTTATTTTCTAATGTTTACTAAAATGTTTACACCTTATTATGAAGCTAAAGAAATATTAGATTTTATTGGTTCACTCACATGCACAAATATCAGTAGTGTCAACAGTGCACAGTACTCACTGTAGGCAGTAGCAGAGTCCCTTTCCTTTTGATCCGAGCTGATGAACATTGTGAGGGCAGAGTATGGCACATGGAAACACTAAAAAAAGAACCGAAACTTATGTTAGACAAGTAGATGAGGTTGTTCTCAACTGGTGTATTATGACTAAAAAGTGGACTAGTTTTGGCGGGTGGCCTGAGCCAAAATGAGTCGACTGTTGATAGACTAATAGATATAACATGTAACAAGTGAGTTTCTCTGTTGTGAGATCAATAAATGATCATCTTATCTTATGTAATCAATGCTTGAAGCAGCGCCAACTCATGCCCCTAGAGGCCATAATTGCAACTGCAGGTGTCGTAGCAAGTTGCGACTTTTTAAACTTATTAATTGTCCGTGAGGGTAAAGAGCTGTTAGCTCCTTCTTTGTGATTCTATTAGTGCGTATTGGTGACTCCGGTCCGGTGGCACTCAAGTTGCAATTGTGGTTTTCTGGCAAGAGACACCAGGGGGAGATGAAAGACCCGCCAATCATCCCATTAACACTTGTATTACCCCAGAGGGACAACGAAAAGGGATTTATTCAGGTAAACAAGTTACTTAGTGCGGCTTTAAAATGGCAAACCGCAATTATGATAGTTGATATTTACTTTATTTGTGTAGCATATTATCATGATGAGCTGAAGGTGGATCCCGATTCCTGAAGCTAAGCACCAGTTGAGCACCATTGATCTAAAGTTTCATGAAATGTCTTTATTTGTTCCTAAGTCCAGAGCGTGTTTGAAGCATGCACAGATGCCCCTGTCACACTTACCGTTTGGAGACTCTGGAAGAGGCAGTAGAAGAAGAGGTACCAGATGACTTTGCCATTCTCGAAGGGCGGCACGTACCAAATGAGGAAGTAAGCGAGGACAGCCAGAGGGGTGGAAAACAGGATCCTACACGAGGGGGGACACAGAGAAGAGCAGACCCAAACATGAGCGGACGAGCAACGTGAGCGTAATAGTGTGCGAAGTTGTAAACAGTCTTCATGAAGAGAGGCACCGGTCATTACGCAACGCGCTCCGCACAGCAATTAATGTGACTGGCTTTCATTCATGTCACGCCAATTTTCTGGACCTCAGCTGTTTGTTATTGCCCAGTTTAAACGTGCACCAACTGGAGCACAATGTTCCGAGTGTGCACATGCGGGGCACCTCCAGGGCTTTCCCGATTCAGTGCAGTTTAGAGCCAAGTCTCCTGCACACCAGAGTGGACTTATAACATTATTAAAAGACTGATGACTTTGTGACGGTCAGACAATGTATGCAAAAATTGGGAGGAATAATAATTGAGAGGGTTTCTCTATAAGCTCATGACCACCTCCCTCTTGGCAGATTATAAGTTTACAGAAGTGATTGTCTTGTTTTTTTCTACAGTCCGAATAAAATATGAAGTAATTTAAATGTATAAAGTGTAATAAGAATCCCCTAACCCTCATCTCTTTTAGTGAAGCTACAAACTTACTTTTTTAATATGCTGCAGACAGTCTAAGAGTCATCGTATTTTCCATTGGTAGAAACAAAATTCACAAACAATTCTGAAGGGTATCAAACTTTAACAGACTTGCAAACTCTCAAAACTATTGAAGAATAGAGGGGTATACATTCTGAATCCGCACTGCAACCAAAGCACCACTACTAAAGCACTGCAGTGGAGCAAACACTTTTCAGTCTTATCATCTGGTTTCAGCAAGCTCTCAGCACACCCTCTTCCTACACGCCAGTTCGCTCCCTCTGATTTTGCTTCATTGGAATTAGGTGATCCCACCACCATGATGTCATTCTGTGATGGGAATACTTTAGTGGAGCTCCAGAGAAAAGCATTCAGTCACTTCCTTTACGCCATGGTCTTCCTGCTATGGTCAGATCCCTTTTGGCCAATCAGGCGCTTGGCTTAAAAGCAACAACGCCTATGAGGGAAAAGAGGAAGGATGGAGCGCACGGGACGCTTCATTATAAACACGAGCTTCGGGTAAATTAGGTCAACCATGTCATGGGGGACTTAGATCATATTTGCATCAAAATTAGAGGCCAAAGTCTGTATTCAAATAAGTGAGTCACACAAGAACAATACATTTGATTTCCAGAAGACTTTTGATAATGTGGGTGGGGCTAAGAAAAAATCTGGTACACATTTTAAGGCTTCAAATGAAAATGTGACTATAATTAATTACAAAACTAATTTTAAGTGTCTTTTATTCATTATTCTATCCCTTCAGCTCTGACAGTGGGTTAGTCAAGCACGTCCTGTCCTGATGGGCCACAGGAGTCGAATTCAAACGTCTGAAATAGGACTGCTGACAAGGGAGCGAAGACATGAGCAGAGATTGTATTCAGACGAGTTCAACAAGTGCGTGACAGTTTGAAATATATATTATTGTACTCGTTTTTCAGGTTATCTGCAATATGCAAAAGGCATGTCCTTGTTACACAATATAGAAAAAAGTGTCAAAGCTTTCCTTTCTCTGCATTCGATTTTAAAAAGCAAACACTGTTATTTGCCAGTGTTTTGTAAATATTGATAAATAATAAATAATAAAAACTTAATGATAATCCATGTGGTCAATGAGAGATTTTCAGAATGTAGAACGGTCTCCAAAACATGCAACTTTTTCAACCTTTTCTACTGTTAAGATGCACCTAGCTGGAAATCAATCCTTGGAAAATACTGTAAACTGCAATCCTCATATGCAATGTATTGAAATGTATAGATTTGGGAGTGAGGACAGTCCCGGTCTCTTGTGACTCCTCCAGTCACAGGCTGCAGCAACAGTGAGAGCCATTCTGCTACTTCACAACTTGAACTCCAGTAACCCCTTTAGATTCCTCCCCGCCCACTTGAGCCTTCATAACCGAGAGCGGCCTCCCCATTGGTTTGCGCTGGTGGTGTGTTGTGGGCTGGACCAATCGGTGCTCACGTGGCACTCCCCCATTTCCTCCACATAGGCAGTTCAAGAAGGAGCGCCTTCTCTGTCTTCTCCTGCAGCACACTCGCCCTCAAAGTCTTTATGTCCCGTCTAGCCCCAATGTGATCAAACATGCCAAGCATTCCTGACTTTCTACAATCGTCCGGACGTTCAGCTGAACACCCAAAACTCCTGCATGCCTGGATACATGTGGACCAAGACTGTGACCCACATTTGTGAAGACTTTACTCAGCATCCCACAATGAGATTGAATTATGGGGATGGGATAGTAACCGCGCCCCTCTGCAGAACGCTTACACAGGGCTTTGTTATGCACATTTTTCACGCATGGACCACACCTGTCACATATGCGACACACAGTGCAGTACAACACAGTACGATTAATAGATAAGTCGCAATAACAATACCACCCCTTCCCAAATTATGGACTATGATGATTTAGCACACATTTTCTGCAGCAAAATGTTTATACTTTTTATTTTAGTCTTACTCTTTTTCTTAATTGATAATAAAAATTCCATTAGTACCAAACCGCATATTAACAGATGGGGGAACCCAACAGGGGTTTACGTTTTCTTTAGGGAACATTATATTCATAATCATCAAACAAACATGCTCTCGGGATTTGCAGTCAGCAACCTGTGTAGCTCCCTGTGGTGCAAATTACAAAAGGCATTCGCACCTCTGGGACATTCACCGGGAGCTACAACAGACTCTAAACTTTGACTCTAAATCAACAGCATTTATTTTGTCATGGGTTTCAAAAGGAGTCCATTGTATTTTATTATTTTATGGTTCATCTAGTGCCCAGGTCCCCAAATGGCGGACCTGGGTCCAGATCCGGACTTCCAGAGGCTTTACTCAGGACCCCAATGCCTTTTCATCCTCTCAATATACATAATTTCTAAGGCTGAACTAAAAAATATCTAAACAATTTGAATAACACTGAAATATAATGGCAAAAATATTTATTCATGAATCAGTTCTGCTTTGTAAATATACAACCTGTGCTCGTGGTTTAACATTTTCCAGAGCAAAGCATATGTCCGGACCCTGGAAATGTGTTGAAAGTTACGAAAGAAAAGTTTGCGAACCTCTAGTTTAATTTAGTTGGGGACCCCTGATCTAGTAGTACCAAAAAATAAAATCTTAAATCGTGTTTATTATACAAATAGCAAAAGAGCGACAGTTTTTGGGATCAGACCAAAGCATGGGAGAGGGAATGTGGCCAGTGAAAGGGGTCAGTAACCTTTGAGTGCAAAAGAGCTCCCACACCTCTTCACACAAGCAGTGCCAGTGAGAAAATACATTGAGTAAATGTTGGGAGGCTTTGAAATGTGATATATATAAAAAAATAAAAAAATGTCAGAAAATATCATATGTAATAGGAAGCATAAAACGTGACAGCTCTGTACAAGAACATTTGGCACCGACAGAAGCCATTTCCAAGCGTGCGTTTCAATTCACAGGCATGACTTATATTTAACAGTGCCCTGCTAAAGGCTTTGGGGAAGGTGCAAGTCAGCAGCACTCCTACCTTTCATACTTTTATGCGATCAGTATAGAAGAAAGACCGGTTTGTTTATTATTACAGGGAATAGTCACAGACAGACAGTAGTAGTGAAAGGTCAATGGAGTTATGGCACTAGTATCAGTCCGACCTCGAGTAAACCTCCATCAGTGATGTCACACGCAAGGCCACGCCCCCAAACACTGACACATGTCCCCTGTTTGGCTTTAAACATTCCCATCGCTGTTATGAGTCACCACAGCTGAGTAATTTTTAGAAAAAGGTGGCCATCGCCATCACAAGTATGTCATCACTGATAATGCAAGGTGTAGGAAATGGATTTTTAAATAGTATCACAGTTCTTTTTTTTTAACCTGACAAATAGACTTACCATGGCAGCATGCGTCCAAATCTGGTCCATGGGCTTCTAGAGACCAGAAATCCCACTGTGGGGTCAGTTACTGCATCCCAGGCCCGTCCCACAAATAGAATGATAGATGCATAAAAGGGGTCCAGCTTTAAAAAAGTAAAAATAACAGCATTAGAAGCTATAAAGAAACCATTTCATAAAGAACACATTAAAAACGTGCCAAAATACTGGTACGAGGACGGTGAATATGAAAGAAAGAATTGCTGCTAAAGAAGAGAATGGCCGCAACATAAAGAGAATGGAAAACAGGGCTTTACTTGACACAAATGTTTACAGTTATCTGCTGATTTTTATCAGCGCTCTGGCAGACACAATGAAGTTTTCAAACAATGAACAGAAGCCACTTGGTCAGTCCTGCCTTCTTTTCACTGTGTTTTGTGTAAAAACGACATGCCTGAATGCACGCCAAGCCTGCTGAATGCTTCTGACTGTACAATCTGCTCCATGCTGTGTCACTTTAATAGGGACTTAATCAAGTATCAAAGAAGCTGGACAAAACCTCACCCTCGGAAGCCCCTGACTTACAAACGTCACAGTCATGACCATGAGATTAATGTCAATGCCAATTAAAGCGAGCACCTCCTACTGAGAAGAAGGGGAAAAGTAGCTGAAGCTTTCACTCCTTTTGACCTTCGGTTTATGCTTTGGTGGTCTGTAGGTGACGGTACTTCTTTTGACTGCTTACACATGATAAAGAGGTGATGGGGTTCACATTGAAACATTGTGCAACAAGTTCTTACTGTACTTGCTTTGGGATCGGCACTATATACTTAGGCAACGAGTGACAGTGAAAGCATGTGCAGACAGATGTGATCATGTTTCACCAGTTTTTGGCTTATGTCAGCTCACTCACCTGAGCTACATCCAAGAGATAAATCTGCAGAAAGAAACCCAGGGCACATCCTGTGATCTGGTAGGGTGCACCTCCAATTGCATAGCACAACTTGTTGCAGATCGACAACTTGCCCTTGCCTCGCTGTGGGAGAAAAAAACGAGATAGTCAGCATTAGAAAAGTTATTAGAAAATCAACACACATCAACAACAGAAATACAACATGGTTATTTCTTAAAAAGGCACTGCACTGCCCAGGATATTATTTATAGGGTGTGTTCTGTGTAGTCAACAGTATACTGTATTTAACTGGGTGTCTAAAGCCATATACTTTAAAATAACTTGCTCTTCTGCCCCAAGCATAATCCTCCACATCACGCTTTTCAAATCAGCGGCCGGATTATAGGAAAAGCACATTTTACAGTGTGACTTCCAGAACCTGGCACAATAGTTACGGTAAAAGTCATACTGCAACTGCCTTTTATAAGGAATATTGGGAAACATTAGACAAGCCCTGATTCTTATCTCAGCGTCATCACTTCCTTTCTGACCAGCCCTGCACACCTCTAAAGCAAAAACCTTGTGGGTAGAACAAACTCCTATCCGGACCAGTGCTACAGGGCTGAAAACCGACCTTTCTGTCTAACCAATCAATGCATTTTGTATGTGTCAGTGTGGCCTGAATTGCTTTACATTCCATGGCCAGAAGTGTCATCAACTACAAGGCCTATTTCTGCCATTTAATACTTCCAATGTCTTCCTCTCGTCTGCCTAATTGATGTGCATGCCTTTACAGAGGGCGCATAACGGAGCATAAACCAGCCTCTGTTGTTGATGGACTCGGCAACTGTACGTGTGACAAAACGGCACTGTGGTTGAAATAAGACACCAGTACCAACAAACAAGAAGGGCAATTATTGAAATGACTGGCCGCATAATAGCTCCCATTATGATGCATGTACTACCTAGTGATTTATGTTAGGCTGGGTGCATTAAGTGAAGGTGAGGCTTCTAAATAATGAAACATGAGCTTATATAGATAGTTTGCCATTTTCATTTCCTTTTTTCTTTGCAAATCAACATTCAGAAACGAATTTGAGTCAAGTTTGGCAGGACGTACTGTGACTTTACCTACAGGCAAGAGAGTAACTGACTGCAGCAGGCGGCTCCTTAC
This sequence comes from Gobius niger, assembly GCF_951799975.1. Taxonomy (NCBI): domain Eukaryota; kingdom Metazoa; phylum Chordata; class Actinopteri; order Gobiiformes; family Gobiidae; genus Gobius; species Gobius niger. The sequence continues at coordinate 13,495,000 of NC_136865.1, forward strand.
ATAATTCAACTCACAGTAGCAGAGGTATGTGGGAGAACGTCCCAGGTTTCACGCGGGTTATATTTACATACGTGCTTAATGTGCATGTGTGTGTTTGGGTCCGATATCTGCCATATGCTCGTGCAAATATGAAACGCGCGCAGGAGTGACACAGGCCGAGCCGCTGCCTTTATCAGGGATGATGGGGCCCGGCTGCAGACTGATAAGCCGCATCCGATACAACACCGACGGCCGTGTTTGGCTGGGGGATGCGCACGAGTCGGGAACACGGTTGGTCGTGTTGACATGTTTAAATTATTGTAGTAAAGGGGGTAGATATGGGATGTTGCGGTGGCATGATGTGTAGCCTATGCAACCGGCTTTTCCTTCTGTCTTTGGACACGTCGCCTTCATGGGTGTTGCTGATTTCTGCGCTCGTGCGTCTGCCGGAAATAAGGACATCGCCCCATGTATTTAATTGGGAACACTCTGGATTTCACTATACATACAACACACATGTATTAAAACTATATATAGTCACCCTAACACTGAAAGCTCTACAAATTATAATTTTTTTCAGGTTTTTTACCAACGTCCGTTTAGTGCGACGCGCCTCGGAGGCAGCCCTCAAATGCCACACGAGAGACACTCCTTTTGCCCACCGTTCATTTAAAAATCTGGTCATCGTGGTTCATGCAGAGCGGCAACAAACGGACTGTGGTCAAGCTCTAACTAAATTACATCCTGAAAACAAATTATTTGTAAATTAAACCCACATTTATCGGATTGGGAACGAGAGAAAGTGGAACGTTCAGCAGCTGGCTGGCACGGGCTAATCCAAAAAAAAAAGATGGCATGGTGTGCTGTGGATTGAAGGCTAATTTTATATTCAAGGTGTGCAACTAGTGTGGATTATAATGCCATTCATACATTCATTCTGTCCGTATGAAGCAATGCTTAATAAAACAAGGCATCTCTGTGACTCACGTCTCACAAATGTCACTTTACCGGCGTCGTGCTTCATTCATTCACTGGCTGCTTATATGTCTAATATTGAAGCAAAGCAGCTCGTTTTGCGTCAGATCTGTGGCAGCTGGTTATTTTTTCAAGTATGTGTCACATTAAGTAGGTGTAAAATGTAAAATAATGAGTTAGCTTACCTTCCTCGCCAGCTGAATGGCATCGGAGTTGGGTTTATTCAACAGACTGGCATTCGAGTATTGCTCGCCTCCTTCTCCTTTGGCCATATCACGACTGAGGCTTGGACTTGATTCCTAAATAATAATAAAAACAAACAAGCGAATACGATTTCTTGAAAGGTTTGAAGGAAAAAAAGAAAACGTCCAAAGTGAATCGCGGTAGTCTCCGTCTGTTTGAACTGGAGGATGAGGAGGCAAAAGGGTTGTAGTAATTTTAGAGACACCGCCCCTTTTTCCAACGTGCATTCAGGCCATACAGGCCCCGCCCTCCACACGGCTCCAACGGGACAGATCGTCACGTGACCTCGCATCACGCATCTGCTGGTATGGTGCGATAACGACAAGCATGGGCACAGCGATAAAGTGTGTTTACATTTTGATTTAGGGCTTAGGAAGTAGGCGAATTGGGTAAAACAGCCCCACCATGTATTTCAGCTACAATGTGTCAAGATAAGGGAATTTAGCAATAAAATGATCAACACTGGTTTAAAAGTGACACTGTTTTCAATTCGTTTGGCATCTACTGATGATGAACATTGAGATAATCAACCATGTTATTACTAGCAAACTTTGTAGCCATTTCAAAAGTTAGGCTATTTATTGAGAAATGTTGACTGTGTATGTTTGACATCGGTTAAATTCCATAGAGCACACACAGTTTATGTTTATTAAAGGAATAGTTCACAGTTTTTCCATACTGAGTTATGTTCTTACCTGAGCTTAGACGAGTTGCTGCGTACCTGTCTGGTCTTTGTGCGTGCCCTCAGTCATGCAAAACGACCAAAGATGTTGTTATCATCCTCTCCCTGTATGGGCTATTCCTATAGCTCCAAACGGAGTGAAGTTAGAAGTGGCCAAGCTCTTCCAGGGGCACGCACAAAGACCAGACAGGTACGCATCAACTTGTCAAAGTTTAGGTAAGAACATATCTCAGTATGGAGAAACGGTGGCCTGTTCCTTTAAAGTTTTTGTTTTGTTATTATGTTTCCGAAACATCTATAGTCTGGTCTGTCCCCTTTTTCTGTCTCTTCCCCTTTATCCTTTCTTCCCTTTGCCTCTCTCTCAAAAGCAAAACAAAAACCCAAAACATTGTAAATGAAAATTACCCCAAATAACCCCAAATAATAAAGAAAAAAAGAGTTCATTTATGACATGGGTGCTTATGCAGATGCGATGGTTATGCTCCCAGTAAGGACCTTTCTTATGACATCAAAGCTCTATTATGATGATCTCATAATGATCTCACAGGCTTCAGCCAAAGTCAGACTCAGAGCATCAGGAGGTAGAGTCATTTATAATGTTACCTACCAGGGGAGAGGAATATTCATGTTATCACAAAAAAATCTGAAAGACACACTTTTTGGACTACCAGTAAGAGGAAGTAAATGCTCTATATTGGGCTCAAGTAATATGTTTTTCACTTCTACATATTCCTTGCATTTTCAAGAAATGACTTCACAGATCTTCCATTTTAATTTAACAAATCACTTTTTCTGGCACTTAGTAATGGCTCTTCAAAGTGAGTGATCTGTCATGATTTGTCTTGTTCCCCTGTTTTTGTATGTTTTGTCTTTGGTCTAGTGTGTTTTATTTTGACGTGTGTTCTGTTCTTGTGATTTTGCTTTACTTCCCTCGTTACCTGCCTGCCCCGCCCTGATGTGTTTCACCTGTGCCCCGTTTCCTCTTGTATTTATACCCCTGTGTTTCCTCTTGTCCTTTGTCACGTCATTGTCTATGTCAGCCCCGGTCTGTTTTAGTTTTGTCTCTGGATTTTGTTATTTTGGTTTTCGTTCATTAAACATCGCCACTTTTGTTGCAGTCCTGCATTTTGGGTTTTTATTTTCTGTGTTCCACCTCCAACCATGACATGATCTTTATAATATTTTTTACATATTTAACTTCCATGGTCAGAGACAGTAAACAGATTATCCTTCATGGCTTGTAAATCAAAGACATTTTTAAAATACGCTTTTCTTGCATCCGTCAACCCTCTGAGAGTTTCTATTTCTTGGGGATGTATAAGTTCTCTATTTAGCTAAGCATACATACCACCCTGGCTTGTGTACACACATGGAGTTCCCGCTAAATCGCCTCTCTGAATGTTATGAATACTGTAAGTCTCACAGAGGACGACACGTTACATGCTCCCTCCTACTGCCAACAAACACACATATTCAACCATCCAAAAATGTGTTTTTGATTCAATCTTCTTTTCTTTTCTTTTTTTTCATTTTTAGCTTTTGCAAGTGTGGTTTATGGACATAGGCAAGATAGGCTTTTAGATATGCATCAGATTAAACAATGAATGACTCCAATACCCGTTAACACACAAATATTTAACTAAGTCATATCGAAAAGATTGACCTTCACGATTTCATCATGCCTCACAGCTAATACAATTCAAAAACAAATTGATAATTTGGCAAATTGAATAGTGAATTACCCTGCCAACATGTACAGTTTATGTTCAGATCATATGAACCGTGAGTTTGAACAAATCAATATGTGTCAATAAGCCCTTGATAAGATAAGGATTCATGACCCGTGTGAAGGTGTGCTAGTAAATAGAAAGTGATGGCAAAACTTTAGATGTGAACTGCAAAGAACATTACGAAATAGGCCTGAATTTCCACTGTTCCTCTTGAGATCACACAGTTTCAGGGAAAATTAAAATATTCATGATTTGAAAGGGGACATGGAAAGTTACAATCCACATAAACTCCTTTTGTCCCTTTTTTATAGACCCTCGTGCAAAAATGAATGGAACTTTATAACGAGTTGTGAGAAGTCTATATTTGCTTCGAATCATGGCAACATGATAACAGGAAGCGACCTTCCACTCTCCTGGAACAGATGAATATTTGTCCTTTTTCTGCAAGCTGCATTTGTGATTTCTGTGTTCCACATTGTTTTACTGGATACTTTTGTACATCTTTGCTGTGTTTTTGCGGAGGTTTGGTGGATTTGTGTATCAGCTAAACCCATTTGAGACTTACAAATTTGTTCTTCTGAGACGCCGAAGAGGCACCAAGAGCCCCCACACCTGCAGCACAGTGGAGGCGTCACAAGCGGCGCTACAGGAAACAAAAAAGGGACAAACAAGCGGATGGTGAAAGATTGTTGTGGAGCGGAGGGAGCTGCAGGAGGAAGAGGAAGGAGGAGGTGGTGGAGCTGACCAGTGCAGGACACCATGCTCTGAAACAGGGACAAACCCAGGAGACAGTGTACTGTTTCAGAGGACTAACACCTGTAAACCACTTATTTGTACGCTTGTGCAATGACAATAAAGCACTTACTTACTTACTTAAAAAGTCACATACAAAACAAAGATAATGACTTCTGAACACAACAATCCTCAATCGCCACTAAGAAAAAAATAAGAACTAATTTACAGTTCTGCCTACTACCTTTTTTTTTATAGGTGTCTATGCCACTATGGCCTTGATTCATTCCCTGGAAAATGCGTGGTATTACACAGGAATGTCACAAGGCCAATACTTAAAGACATAAAAGAACATTGTCATGTCAACATTCATTCATTAGGGGCGAGCCACAAGATAGATTTCACTCTTTTCAGATATTCAATCACCAAATTGCACATCACTACAAAGTGTTTAGTTTGAAATGTGCATCTTCTACACTCCAAAGTACATTCAGAACAGGAGACACTTATCCGAGGACAGAAATCCAATCGTGCATTTTATTGAAACACAACATTCTCTGGAGACTTAGCCCTGATACCAAACAATCACTGAACAAGCTTTCTCATGGATCACTTTACCTGTCCCACTTTAGACCCTTGTTTGAAAAGTGCAAATGTTATGGAGCTCTTGGCAGCCCCCAAGTGCTGAATGAATGGGCTCCTTAATAATGCTTTGTATTTGACCTTTAGTCCTCTATTGGAGGGATTTCAAATGTGAGAAAGTGCAGGGAAAGTACATTTATGCAAACAATCTACTTTTCATCACGCCTACTGTTTTTTTTTTGTACTGTTGTGGTAGCGATATAGCAACCGCAGAACTCCAGGTTTTAAAACAATTCTCTTTTGTTCTTTGATAATAATACATGACAGAGTAGCTTTGATGTTCTTGCAAAACAGCACCACACATTTATGCTACCCAAAACTGCCACTGTGGATTAAGCGTCTTCTCTTAGAGTGCTTTCCACTCTCTCTAAAAACAGTTTGGGACACAAGTTGTATGGCATTTGTCTCTGTTGTACCACCTGACTGTGCGGGCATTTTGCATGTTGTACCTTAAGTCACCTTGAGCTGAGTTGTTTGTTGTTCATATCACCTGACTAGCTGATGGACGTTTGGCAAGTGCAGGCAATAAAAAATAGAGTTGTGCCGCTATGTCCGTGTCTACAGAATCCATAGGACACAGCAGCCTGTGTGGAAGGTGCCGAGTGCACTGCAATGGTGTGAATGCAGCTGGTGTCCGCGAGGTCTGTGTTTGTCTGCGTCATCCCAGCTTTAGGATATACAGAGCTTCAGGTGGCATGGAAAGACTAAAGGGGAGGGCGTAAATACTAAACACTACAAATACCCACTGGACATCAGTATACTAACTTGTGCAATGGTTTCAGATAAAGTACTAAACAAATAAAATAAACATACTGTACTACTGGTATTTAAAGCAACCAATTCCCTAAATAATTGTATTCCTGTGCCATTTAAATGTATACTGGTAGCGCCAATGCCATTATTGGGAATCGGCCAAATGCTTGCTGATATGGCTCATATCAGACCTGGACGTTTTTACAGATAGAGGTCATAAACGTGATCGCAGTAATGCTTGATTATCCTCATAAGTACTGCTGTAATCACTAATCACTAATCTAAGACTGCATACATTTGTTTTTAAGTGCAGTTAAAAATGCAAATGCCATATAACCTTGACTTGCATTGTGCTTTTGTGTTCCCACTTTCCCATAACACTGTAGGTGATTCAGTGTACTAAATATATCACAGTCACACACGACAATAATAATGCTCATTATTATTCTCTGCACTGAATCTGAGCCAGCAGACTGTCACTGTTAGCCCTGCAGCCACCAAAGACCTGTTACAAAGGGCAAGCCTCCAATCACATACTTCTGCTAGTAACAGTGAGCGCCAGGATACACCTTTCTGCACCGACAATAAATACAGTGCCCTGTTGCTACGATTCTAAATGTAAACAGAGCCAGCCTGGAGCTGCCAGTCACATGCATTAGACAGTATTTATGTAGTTATTTTTACAATTATATTTTATGCAATATTATTTTAATGAATTTATTTTTTTGACATGTCTGGCAGATCATGCCTGGGACAATTGTCTGGTGAGTGGATCTGCTTGGAAGAAAAAGACCAATGAACAAAATAAAGGTACAGCAATTTAGGGATGGAAACAAGTACATGAAAAGTTTTAGTGGATTTTTTAGCAACATGATAGATTAAAAAAGAAAAAAAAACCTCAAATAAATCAAACTGCCATTAGCCACACCAGTCGATAAGCTGCAGACACAACAAATCATTATTGACCTGCACTTGGACTCACATAGGAAGCTGAGGCGATTGGGCAAAGTCCTTTTTACTTGTCTGTGTGGAGGTGACCATGTTAGCACAGTGACATTTGGCCCAGATTGATGATGTCACTGTGCTTGTGTTGTCTGTCTTGCTATTAATGTTAAAAAGACACACTGATTGTTATACTGGGGTTTAAGTCCATCTTTGCCAATTACGTCCACATCCCTTGCATCCATTGCTGCCTTCATTTTTCAATTGCTCTGAAAAGTACCTGTAACAACTACAATGATTTTCATGATTCTACATTGTTGCAAAAGTGGCCTTGACATTGTCATCTTGTTCAATTAATTGTTAAAAGTTCAAGTAAATGTGGCCATTCTGTCGGGCATCAAATGTCCAAACATTTATGAGGTGGGTTAGAGTAATGTTATTTAAACAAAAAAAATACCCAGGTAGAAGTAAAAAGTAATTACTTAAAAAAGTACAAGAGAGAAAATGTTACTTGAGTACTGGGTAACTGTTTGAGCATAAATGTCTGCTTTATGGTTCAGTAGTGACTTAAATCAGGAGAAACATTAAATAATGTGAAAATTTTGATAAATTTTCCAAAAACTATATTTAAAAAAATACATTGACAACTCTTGCTATTGCACTGACAATATTTAATTAATATTTAGTAGTTCAGTTCATTTCAGTTCAGCTTTGTTATCCCCCAGGGGCAATTTAAGAGACACAGGTGTCCTGCCAAAGTTGGGTTAGTTTTGTTCACGTTTATGTTTAGAAAGGCAGTTTCACACCATTCAACAAAATCTGATAAAACAGGACCATGCTCACAGTCTTTCTGACTCAAAAGTGTGAAACACTGACACTGACGACCTGGACCTGGATAGCTGCTCTGATAGTCGCTGGTATAAAGGACAAAAAGGAGTGGCGACAGGACACAGCCCTGTGGAGATCCAGTGGACGATGAAAGAACATCCGATTGAACCCCATTCACTCTGCCTTGTTGAAGCCGCTCTGTTAAGAAGTCCATCAGTTTTATGATTTAGCTGTATGATTTACCTACAGTTTTAAACCTGATTCATACAGATACAATGGAAATGTACATCAAACTTCAACCCAGCCTAACAGGGTCAGACTCTGCATGGTGCATGGAGCCACAGAGCGATACATGGAGTGATATGTGTAAACCTACCCAGGTATTCTCTTATTATCAACAGCACAGTATCTACGTCTCAGTGCCCTAGGGATTTGCAGTGGGAAAGAATGCGAACAGGAGAGTTGTGAGAAACGCTGTTGACTTATTGAAATCAAACATTTATTACTACCTCCCTACAGTCGCCAGGGGAATGCACAAAACCTGCACTGCAACGAATACAAAAGACTCACAAAACAACGCAACGTGGTTGGCACTAAACTTAGAAACATGTAGCGGCAAAAACCTTGAATCAGATGTTTTTGTTTGATCATGCACTTTCCCCTGAACCGAACGGCTTCAACACAGCCCTTTGACGCAATAGACCTGGACTTCGTTGGAAAATACTCATGGGGTCATTACAGTGGGTTCACAAAGTTCTTTTTTGTCATGTAGCAATCTAGATAAGACACACCAATCAGATGAATTTGCTTTCAATTGGTAAAAATATTATAAATAATATAAATATATAAATGAAAAATCATTCAAAAGTCAATTGATTTTCTAGATTTTTATTTCTGTTTGTGAGCAACCGTAAAACTATGTAGGTAAAATGTGTTTATAATATTGATTTTGAGGTTATAGGCGCTGATAAGCTTGTTGCTTCAGGCCAGTCCTTTTGAGCAGAATGTGTAAACTGCTCAAATAAGCAAACAAACTGAACAAAAACTAAAAGTGGAACAGCATCTGAACACTGTACTGTTGCAGATCTATAGGTAATGTAACTAATATAGCTATTAGCTAATGTAAACATCTGGGACGATCCACTTCAGTCACGATCCAATACGTATCCCGATATTCAGTACCCGGTTCCGATACGTATTGCGATACAGTAAGTAATTAGAATAAGTATGTTCACCTTAAAATGTGTAAAAAGAAAACAGTCATGTGTCCAAAGTTTATAAACCAAATGCCATTTGACCTTTATTGAAGTGTTAAGATGAAAAAGTGCATTAACACAAAATGTAACAAAGTGCCGTTACTGGAAACAAAGGAGCGCATGATAAAAATGCCTCCAACACAAGTATTGAAAGTATTGCGTATCGATACTATTGCAGCAAAAAAGTATTGCAATCCTATATTTTGTCCCAGACCCAGTAAACATGTGGGTGAAAGGCAACACAGCATAGCTAAAAAAACATGTGTATTCCATTACTGAATCTCTTTATTGTGATTGAGAGAAATATCAATCAAGTAAGAGTGGAGGTAAAAAGTACTTAAGCTGAGCCTGTGTGTGATAAAACTACTGATGTACAAACGATGTGCGTCAAAAAGTTACTAAAGTACATGTAAATGCACGAACGACACGCCTCTTTTCCTCATAATCTACTTACATATTTATTGCTACTTTGTATGTTTTTACTTTTACTTGACTTCTTTTTCTTCCATTTGTTCCAAGTGTGTTTGAGAGACAGACTATAATGTAATGAATGGACCTTTGTGGAGCCCAATAGCACAAGAAGTGTGACCTTAATGTAACCCCAAGGACTTCCAGAAGATTTTGTCCCTGAAGTTACGCAAAGATCTTTACCATCAAATCACATACCTCACTGCCTCAAGCTTATTTGGTGGAAATTTACCAATTACTCACAGGTTAAAACATAGTCACAAAACGAGTTATGAGTATCGACCAAAGTCCGATGTGCTTGTAGGCTTTACAGATTCCTCAAATCTGGGGTAAAAGTCAGTCTTGTCATCAAACACTTTCTTATCTTATCACTTTCTATAATTGCTATAAAAGCTTGAATCACGCCTTGAAGTCATGTATTGCACATTAGGGAGATTAGATTGTTTATTTTGGTTTATGATAATAGTAAGTGCAGTGCCACGTGGTCACCTGTAGCGCCACATACAAATGACCTCAAAAGGATGTGTGACTGGCTGAACAGGTCGAAATACAAGCATACGTGAATGAAATGAACCAAAACAGAGCTCTGTTTAATATTTTGTGCTGTGAGGGCTCGATGCAGCAGGTGGTGGGTCTATGTCTGACTTGGTGTGACAGTGGTGGGAGGCGGCAGCTGGAGTTCCATAACAGTGACCTGGCCTCTGAACTCTGTGGGGTATGCTGTCAGGTGGCATGCTGCGTACTGCTTATGTTTGGAACGGAAAGTGTGACGTATGACCTGCTGAGTGCTTCCGTCCAGCGGCATGTCACTCATCACCAACCAGAAAATAGAATAGGGACCATTACAAGTACACTGTTTGTACAATGTTATTACTAAAGTAGTTTTTCCCACCCTAAATTGACTCTAAGGCTTATTTAGAGGCAGTACCTTACTACACATTCAAAAACAGCACAAGAGAGAGCAATGACATGGGAAGTGCAGGGTCTGAATACTTACACTAGGTCACAATAAAATTATTATTGTTTTTTTTTACATCCATTTTTATCTGTGTAGAGTTTATGTTTACCTTTAGTACATAATACATTTTCTACCAGACTCCAAAACAGTAGTATCTGAAATATGAAATATGGCACTAATTTTACACTTTGATTTTACCTAACAAAACTGACCACTAGATTTTAGTGGAACACAATTCCACACTTATTTGAGAGAGAGAGAGAAGGAGAGTCTTACTGACACACTGTCATTGTGTCCTTGGGCAAGACACTTCACCCTCTTTGCCACCAGTGTCTGACACTAGTGTACGACTGAGTGAATGGGTGAGTGGTTCCTTTATGTAAAGCACTTTGAGTGCCTAAAGCAGGTAGAAAGGCGCTATATAAAGGTGACCCTTTACCATTTATCTACCATTTAAAAGCCTCCTGTAGACTAATATATGTTCATTTCATGTTTATATTAAACATGTGGTACTAAAAACAATTATAGTGAACTTACATTGAAATTGATGACAAAAGAATTTCACCTCTAATACATGACCAAACAGCATACAAGTCATATATGCTAGTAGTTCATGGTGAAGAATGCCTTTAAATAGAGAAAAGAAAACTTTGCTACCATCTGTCGACCAAAGAGTGAACTGCAATACCCGAAAAAAATAAAACCGTTTTGTTCACCAGGGGGCAGCAAATACCGCTATTTAGAGTGCAATGTCAGTAATTGAAAGCTTTACAAATTTGATGAAACAATAGACCTATCTAGTCCAGAACAAATACTGCAAAATACAATCATTCAAACGTTTCTCATAAATGTGCTCTGTGCAAAGCTAAAAAGATATCTCCATTGTCCATTCTCCTTGGCGATTCAAGGCCTTATCAAAGAAGTCTTTCAAAGTCCTAGCGGTGAAATGCCTTTGACGACCGAGCACAGCTACATCATGAAAAAATGTTCTAAAATGTCTCTTTTTAATCTTTCTTATTTACATAGGCCGTCTGTTCATAATTCGGTTTAATTCGACCTAAAAATAGTATAGCCTATGTAAAGCCACACAGTTATCTGAAACATTTATCTATAGTCATGACTTTACCCCAGAACAATACTTGCTAATAATACTACTGCGATGTGGGACCAAAGCCTTATACCATCATATGATTGGCTTGCTTTAAATGGCACTATTCTGCTGACTCTGACTGTGCCCCATCTGTGTGCATCTCCTTATAATGTCCAGCACTGGTCAGCTCGCTTTCCCCGGGGATCTATTGGATGATGTCACAGAACCTGTCTGGGTGACTGAGTGATTAATGGTCAGGGGCCTGGAGTGGGCGGAGAGGGCGAGCGAGATTGGGCTGGAATGAGGAAGGGAAGGGCCATGGCGCTGATCAATCACAGTGATGGATAGCCTCCATGTGAAGATGAGTGTCCCAAGAGCAGGCTGCATCACCAGGAGCAGATCCAGGGGACTCGGTGGTGCAAATGCATGTCAGCAGCAGAGACATAACGTGAGATACCGGTGTCATTATTAGAACTGTGGCACAGATGGATTTACTGCCATGACGCACACGTGTCCGGATGCTATGTACTGAGGAGAAGGAATGGATTTGTTTAGTAAAACGAATTGAAAGCCTGCTAGTGACTTGGGCAGTTGTGTTTCAATGGGATAGGCTAAATGGACGTTTGGTTCTCAGGGTCATGGGGGGGAGCCCATTTATGACTGATGATAGTCTGCACGTGCAAAAAAGAAAGAAGGTATCATTGCATTTCACATCTCATCCTAGTAGAATATATTTATATACAACCATGGCACTCTTCCTGCATCAAAACTGAAAAATTCTAGATGCAAATTGAGTTAAGAAGTCTTAAAAAAATGTAAATGTAAACAGAATTTTGATGCAGAAAGAAGTTTTTAAACCTTATTTTTCACACGCCTATCATAAAGTAATCAGTACTTGACACTTATGCTCTTATAGTCTTATAGTTTCAAGTTTTTATGTTTTGTGTTGCACAATTGAAATGCCAAAAAAAATCCTAGTTGTGTGAACCTGTTCATGACAAAGGCAATAACACAATTCTCATTCTGATTGTTGACTCAGAATCAGACTTGTAGGACTTATAGGAGTCCCACTTGAAATATGCTGAGATTTAAGTCTCTAGAAGTGGCTCGGTTGTGACCGAACGGAGGGAAATTGTAGATTCCAGACATATGAATGAACATCCTCATCTGCTCCATCCCAGACCACTTATCATACACATGTCGCAACACTTCCTCACACCTCCATGAGGATGCGTCAGCAGCGCATCCTTTTCAGACTGTCTCCCAAGAGGATGAGAGGAGATGGATCACATGCTGATTTTATACGTCTTCAATACACACATGTGACCGCACTGAAATACATGCACTGAGCCGTCTTTTGGCTTCTTGTAGCTGTACAAATAGATACAGAAATACACAATAAGAACAAATCTATAAAAAAATAATTAAAATATTTGCTGTAGCACATGACTCTGCATAGTTCTCAAGCTTTGACAAAAAAAAACTTTGCATGTAGGTTTTAAATCAGAGGCTTAAATTCTTTTCCCTCCTGGTTTCTACAAAAGAAAAATGGCAGAGAGCTACTTATATTTGAAGTCACCTGACTATGTATCGATTACATGAGCAATTATTTATGTAAAAGGTGTTATTGCAACACAAAGAAAAGCTTTACTTTACCTGAATGTTTTCATATTGTGCACAGCACGTTTATAACTAAACCATTTGGCATAAGAGAACATGCATAATAAAGTCACTGTATGTCCATTACATATAGATTTACCCACAATTATCACGGTTTGACACCAACAGCTGTCATGGTTTTAGCACATCTACAGCACAACAACCTGGGAGATCTTATCCCACTGTGAGCATCTCCCCAGGGCGCAGTCACAGAGTCACAGAGTCACAGAGTCACAGAGTCACAGTGTCCGACCCCCGCCCTCACATCATCCAAACTGCCTGTAACATATGGAGTCGGGGGTTTTAGGGCCCTATAGAAAAAAATGTGGATGCCATTTTCTTTTTTTTCCTTTCAAACAATTGAGTAGATGGTAAAACATTTACCAAAAGCACGTGACAATGGGTAATATACTGGCCAGACACGGTCTCCAGCTGGGAATCTTACTACCAGTACTTTTCTCACTGTTTTATGGACCTTAAAGGTGGCAGCAAGACAGTGGCCAGACAGAAAACACAAGCTTCTCTGTTTGACGACTAATCTGTGCACTGTAGCTTTACAATTGCAAAATAAAGCAAAGTCAAATCTTAGCCACGTTTAAAAATTAGAGATAACAAGGTAAGGGTCTTTATTGATACGGTGTGTCTTCCAAGCCACGCATGCAAATACTGGACACCCACACACAAGCTGCTACTTAACACCATATATTCATTGGAATGGTTGGCTTGTCCCATCAGCACAGGGGGCCTTTAGGTGTCCTGTCACCCGTCGCAAATTTCAACCTTCCCCCTCCCCAGACAACTCCACACCTCCAGCTCATCCCTGAAGAGGAAGACACAATAAACAATGGCTACTCCAGCTCCTCCTCAAGTGGCCCGAAGGTCTGGGTATCTCTCCCCTTTTGTCCCAAGCATATGGCCCTCTGACACAAAGGCCCGGGGTCACAGGGTAAAGGAATCTGGGAGATGTCTTTGGTTTTAAAACTAAATAGTTAAAGTGCGCCCATGCTTGTAATGAGTAAACCCACAGTGGTTCTATGGTGACCTGATGGGGATGTTGCGAGTTGTTGGTAAAGTGCAATTTTGTTGACTCAATGCAAGAGAAATTCCAAAACCCAACTTTGCAGTATCCATTACATGACTTTATACATATGTTCTCTCTCTTGTGTGTAAATATGAATGTATGAAGTAATTTTGACTTTTTCCCATACGGTGCCGAGATAAAGTAAGTACACCGTCTGGAATTTCTCACATTTCTTCATCAAAATCACAGGAATGATTAAGCAGTGTCTGCCTGAACTAATAACACCCAAACATTTACATTTGATATTTTTTTTTATTGGCCACAACATGTAAACATTCACAGGAGAGGGTGGAATAAGTGAGTACACCGCCTGAATCTCACTGAACTGCAGCAGTTTTGTAAAAAGGAATGGTCCAAGATTCACCCTGATCGTTGTGATCGTCTAATCTGCAACTACAGGAAAGAAGTTATAGCTGCAAAAGAAGGATCAGCCAGCTATTTAATACAAGGGTTCACTTACTTATTCTACACTGTGCCTCAGGTCACAGTGAGCATAGGGTTTTGATGTTGGTGTGCTGTTCCATTTGTCCTCCACACATGACGTTGTGGGTCAACTTGGGGTCAAACAGTCCACAGTATATTTTGCTAGTAGTGCTGTGGAGCATCCAAGAGCTCTTTCACAAACCAAAGTTTAATTGTTTGGGAGGATCAAAACAATGTCATGTGTGAAGGAAAAATGGAACAGCACACAAACATCAAAACCCTGTCCCCACTGTGAAGTCTGGTATGGGGTTGTTTTCTTGCCTCAGGGCCTGGACAACGTCCTGTCATCAATAGAAAAATTAATTCACAAGTTTATCACAAGATTTTGCAGAAAAACCTGAAACATTCACAACATGCATGGAATAAGTAAGTGAATCCTTGTATTAAATATCTGCTGATCCTTCTTTTGCAGCAATAACTTCTTTCCTGTAGTTGCAGATTAGACGCTCACAACGATCAGGATAAATCTTGGACCATTCCTCTTTACAAAACTGCTGCAGTTCAGCGAGATCCAGGCGGTGTACTTACTTTTTCCGCACCCTCCTGTGAATGTTTACATGTTGTGGCCAATAAAAATATGATCAAGTGTAAATGTGTGAGTGGTACTAGTACAGGCAGACACTGTTTAATCATTCCTGTGATTTTGATGAAGATCAGACCACATTTAGTGACAGGGGCAGAAATGTGAGAGACGATGTACTTACTTTTTCTCGGCACTGTAACTTACCTTACTAATTCTGCTCTTCATGCTTACTCTATTTGCTTTACTTGTCCTATTGATAGTTTTCATGTGACATTCCTGGAGTCGGATCACAGTTGACACAAATTTTGCAGTTTATCCTATATTGTATGTTTTGAGGCATTTTGTGGATATAGTTATTATAGTTACATGTCTTCTGACTATAAAGGACATTCCCCTGTATACAATCATCCTCATTCAATCAAATGAAATTGCTCTTTGATTATCGCAGCAATTTCCCTGTTTGTATTGTGGTCTGTGTTTTATTCAAATGAGCTTAATGGAGCATTTTAAGGAAATTACCGGAGCACTGTTGTGTGAAAGAATGCTAAGTACTCGTAGGTAATGTGTGCGGATACTCTTGTTTGTTTTAAATCATCCTTGTAAGGGAAATCACACCCACGCGGCCAATTGGAGGTGCCCATGCTTGCGCGAGAGCAATTAATCCTCATTAGAAATAATTATGTGCCGAGGACGTCTCCGCTGGTTCTTTTTATCTGCTCTCATCTCCTGCTGTAATTCCACCACTTAATGGTGTTCATGGATGGTACGTATTCGTATGAATGACAAATGTTCGAAATGTCTTGATACAGGCTGTGCATACACATTCAATTGTAGATTTTGAGTGCAGCGTGCAAGATTGGCAAAAAAGTGTCTATCCAGAGGTGTATACACAGATTGTTATTGCAATGTACTGTTTATCAGAAGAATGAACTCCAGTTGAGTAAAACTATATAGTCTTGATCTGGAACTTTGTCTGTGATTTGGAACTTTGCTTCAAAAACCCACCTCTGCATAGATACGGTCCAGATCACAAAATGACTTATTCAGTTATTGCCATCTGCTTGATTTTAAATGTGCTCCAGGCACAATGCCCCAGGTACAATGCTCAAAACACTCTTGAGAGACGGAGGCATGTTGGGCAAGGCAGTCTTCTCAAAACTCGATGCATGCAATCTCTTTTTTCTTTTTAATTCAAGCATAAGCACAGTGCCCTTTCCAGTGAAACTTTCCCACTTATCCAGACTTGAAATCATCATCATCATCAACAGAACACTGGCTTAATTGTTGCACCAGTTATGGCTCTATCATGCACTTCGGGTGAATCAATCTTGATACAATCAATACGCATGTCCATTTCTCCATTACGTGCATCCTGTTGCTTCCTCTTTTCTCCAAACTCCACAGATGTCAGGTCTATCAGTCTTCATGTCAACGGGCCCGCATCACTATCCCTCCTCAGACTCTCTGTAGGGGCTCTTTGTAACTGTGTCTGTTATTGTGGACGTCCATCTGTACTCCTGTGTCTGGCACTATATCTGTAGATATTAGAATTATCAAAGACAAAGAGGAGCGATTTGCAAAAGTTGATATGCATGTTAAGCAGAATAAGAGATGACATGCTCTATCCACTTGTCACTCAGCAAGAAACTGTTGTAAAGTTGTTGTTTGCTTATGGTCTTTGGGCTGAACTGCAATGCCTTCAACTAAAATTTGATGGGAAAATAAAGAAGTTGTGGGGCTGATATGGCATATTTGTTGCTTTGTATTGACTTTACTGCGGTCGATTTTCCTTGGTGTTCTTGTTTTGTCTTTCTCTACACCAGAGCTCAATCCCTCTGTGTTCAGTAGCTGCCATCCTCCACATACTGTTCTGTATCAGCTCGTCAAGGTTGCATCTCCTCTGTTGTCAAAAGCCTCGTGAGGTCTTTATCCTTGTCCACAGCACACGCTACTTTCCCAAGACGACTGCTTCCATTTGCAGCGTGAGCAAGAAAACCATTTGCTTTATGAGCCCAGCTGACTTTTGGCCCCATTTGAATACGACCAATGTGGACAAAATCTTGAGTTGCATTTTTCTGTTTAGAGTAGGTTGTTCTTGCCACTAGCTGTTGCTCTGCTTCTTGTCACGCCGTGTTCTGATGTGCAGCTGAGGGCACAGCAGGTGAAGGACATGCAACTACAAAAGTGGTCCACATGTTTCAAAAGGGAGAGAGGATTCATCAAATCTTGGAAATGTTAAACATCATAATGTATTTATGTTCCGCATTGCGCACAAGTACTATTATATAGGCTAGTATAATATCATATCACTAATAATCTGCTAACTATTTCAACAATTTGCACATATTTTGTAACTTTAATATTTTTGCGCAATTTTTGACAGAGAAACACTTAAAGACTTCCATTGTTATTCATGTTGCTTGGATACCATAGTGATATATATATATAGCTTCAGTGTATGCTCACCTACATATACAGTATGTCAAGAAAGACCTATGGGTGACATACAGATACAGATACAAAGGCTGGGATTGAGGAAAAAATGTCAAAATTAGATCAGCAGCAGCACTGTTCTATGAAGCAACTGGGGGGTCGTTTAAGGGATCAGCAGCAGAGTCATTAATGCATTTTTTACTCATGCAGCATTGTCTTATTTGCATATCAGATTTGGGGCTTTAATAGGTGTGTTTAAGATGCCTTGCGGCTCGCCTGGATGATCGGCGAGAGTAGCCGGCGCAACGGGGTCGGAGAAAAAAAAGTCTGAAGCCAGTCCGACCGCTCCACATGCAGAGAACAACGAGAGCGGCCTCAGATCACGCAGCGTCTCGTTCAGATATCGTTCATTTAAAGTTTATCCTAAATAAAAGTCATTCACCTCCTGCTCTGTTTCCTTTACTCCAGAGACATCATTCTTCATCAGAGAAAACTTTCCCATTTGTTTGTTTGTTCAAGTTTGTGAGATAAAACACGTCCTTTTAAATCATTAGTTTGTTCTGAAAAGCATCAAACATGAGCTCGATTTTAGTGGGCGATGCATAACTTTAATAGTTTCAGTCATAGTTTATCTGTTCAGATCTAAAGAGGAGAGGGGAGGGGGCGAGGAGCACGTTTCTGATCACAGCAGACTCGTATCCAATCACCTGAGCGTGAGCCGCGGACAGGTGGGCGTTTTCCCGTCATGCACGGGGCCGTGGAGCCGCTGCAGTTGCCTCTGGAGAGATGCAGCGGCTGATCAAGTCGGCTGCTCTCGTTGGGGTCCCACGATCTTTCTGTGCCCCACGTGCCCGTGACATCAGAGCCCGTCTGGAGCAAGTCGGACAGAAATCTAACCGGCATGCACCGCGCGTCTGCAGTCGGCTGTCAAAACTGCGACCGTCTGGCTCATCTCAAACACACCTAAACACACCTAATGTAACACAGGCAACATCAAATGGTAAATTAAGTGCAACACACCCACAAACTGGCATATTTTATTCTTCAGCTTATACCCACTATTTAACCACCAGTTATGTCATGTTAAACCATAACATCCATAATAATTGTTTCAGCATTGCCCTTAATGCAGTGGTTCTCAAGTATGGTGTCAGGACCCACCATTACCCAAGGATAACAAGCTGCGACCCAAATAAGACTCGAACTTCTAAAATACTTATTATTATATATTTTTTCATTTTTCATTTTAATTATTTAATGAGAAATTAAATCGGCCAAAAACAACCCGATAACAGTCATTTTAAGATATACCTTTTCTGTACATATATTTTAAAATAAATGTTTTCTGGGAAAGGCTTATGACCAACGGAAAACGGTTCCAGCTTTATTAAGAATATGTTTTATGTGTTGCACAATCCAAACAACACACCTAGTTGTGAACCTGTTCATAACAATGGCAACAAACACTGTTCTGATTCCAAAAGCAATTCATTGCAATCATAAAAACGACAGAGGTCTGAAATGCAGTTGACTCTTATCCTCGTTTAGCAGTTCATATTGCAGGCTTCGCTACTACAACTGTATCGTTCATTTTCTATTGTTTTGACCGACAATGGACGGAGGAGTAGGATACTGTAAATTAATTAAACCTTACTGACAGAAGGTGTGTCTGCCTATAAACAGCTTTCACACATGCTCCACTAGCTGTGAATAAAACCAAGGCAAAAACCTTATCATTTTCCCAGACGCTTATGCAATATGAAAAACAAAAACAGCAGGTGATGTATCAGGGGAGATGTCGGTGGAGGAGTGTGGCATTTGTTTACTACGTGTATGAGTGGGATTGTGCATGTGTCTGTGTCTGTGTCTTACAACTACTGGCCAGATTATTAGGCACAACAGGATTTCTAGAAAGAAACTTCTTGTGTTTTTTTTCCCCTTTGAACTTCAACAGGTTTGTCATCTGTTATCCTGCACATTGAACCACACGTGTTGCTCCATCATTTGCTGAACAGGTGTGCCTAATACAGTGGCCGGTGTGTGCGTGTGCTCCAGTGTTCATGCAACGCTCCAAGAATGCCTATTAAAGCTGTCCTGCCAAATATGAGTTATGCAATTTTCTTCAAGCCTGTTCCTGTGAACGGCTGTCTCCTCAATTACATCTCCATCTTCTTCTCTTGCATAGACACAAAAAGTGCCATGAGGCAGTTTGTAGCAAAATAACAAAGTTGTACATTGAAGAAAGGGCTACAATGTTAACCTGTATGTGTCTTGCATTCACTTACTTATCTTTGTAAGAGCAAAAGCCCATTGATACATCATTGTGCCTCTTCTAGTTTTCTGTGAACACCATATTTCTCACTCACCACCTCTCTGTTTCGGCGTGCCTCTATGGAGCACAGTCTGTGCTGACAGCCTGTTCCTCCGCAATTGATTTCTACCCACAATGCAATAAAAGTCAGTGAAGACCGAGGAGGAACAACACCATGTCAATCACACGGGTTTACACTTCTGATGAGGACACAGCCCAGAGATATACAACATTGCCCATGCTTACCATACTAAATACAGCTAATATATTCACCACAGGATCTAGATTCACAGCTGTTGGCTACGAATTGGACTGAATTAATTCAATGGTATGAGAGAGGAGGAATCTTGTTGTAAAAGGGTAAGTTTCCTCCTTGGTAATTAGCAAAAAATATGAAATATTAATGGCTTGTATTGGATTTGAACTGAACAAATGTCTCAAAGTGCTAGAGGCCATTTGTCATTTATTCCCCAGACTCGACGGTGGTGAGTTGTTGCCAACACTGCCCAAGGGCTTATTGATGGAAATGTGGCTTACACCACCAATCACTATCTCAGCACATTCACACAGGCAATGAGGGTGAAGTGTCTTGCCCAAGGACACAATAGCACAACAAACCACCAACCTTTCATGTGTAAGAACACCACTCTATCATCTGAGCCACTGTCACCCTTTATGTATGTCCCTATTGTGAGCATAAAAAGTGAAACTGGCCACATAGAAAGACACAAAGGGACAATGGGCCTGGAGTAGAAAACACCATTACTACCGTTGACCATTCAGTCTCTACTCTAGACTCGATGACTTGAATGTGGACCCAACTGAGATCAACATTCGGGAAAGAGAATCTGATCCAATGGCCATCTGGCTCCTGTATGCTATTAAAACAGTTTCTACAAATCTAACAAATCAGATGAACGATGGGAAATTAGAATGAAACAAAATTGGAAATGTAAGGTCAAGTCTTTTGTCTGACATGAGCAAGTGACCAGGTGACCTTCACTTACACTAGTTGATGTGGGTGTCATTTCTTGTCCCAGACACCTGGACACACTGGTGGGTGTTTTCAGACGACATGTTCATTGATTAATCCTACAGAGAAGGTCGCAGTCAGGTGGATGGGACAGGGACATAATAACGTGAATAGTGACCCCTGTGAATGGGGGAGCGTATTTGTTGTAAGATGTAAATATATCTCCTCTTTAATTTATTCCTTTATGCATTTGAGCTTTAACAATCATCTATAGTTATAAGGCATAATCTCCGCTCTGTTGCTGGAGCTGTATGGGAATAATTACATTCTCATTAAGTCTTCTCAGTGTATGCATGAACGCTTGACTGGTTAATGAAATTCGGTCTCTTTGGTATTTGCTTTGAAAACTAACACTTGATATTTATATATTAACATTACTTCATTGACTTATGGCATGTGACAACATATGGGAATTGGTAGGGCTCGTATGGCTTGTTTATGCAATGTTCAAATGCAGTCAGTATTCTGAATTCTTTATTGTCAAATTTCCTATTTTATTCTAGCACACTGTTGTATTGAAAATGGTTAAAATCTATGTAGGCCTGTCAAAAAAAGTATCAAACGCATCAAATAAACACAAGGTTTGGTTTTATTATCTGTCTTGTGTAGAGGTGTAGCTACAAACATCGACTGCATTTTTGTGTTGCAGGTCAAGCTTTCTTTTAGTCACCTACAGATTTGTGTCTGAAGGCATTTCATTCGAAAGTCCCCATTCACGTTTGATCACTCTTTCAAAGGCAAAGCTTGAAGATTAGAACCTTCAATGACGGACCAAAGAAAAAGATAAAAGCACACAGAGACGGAGAGGTAGCACTAATGTCGCCGTTAAAGGAAAGCAATGGATCAGTCAGTTCAGTTTGTGTCTTTGTAGCGTCTCCCATGAGAAATTGAGGATCTCACCCACTACAGTGTGTGTGTTTCATGTCGGGTCAAGATTTGTTTGATCAGGGGCGATCAGGGATGAAGGCTCAAGGGGGGGGGCACATGGGGCAGGATGCAAGAGAGAGGACGGGGGATGAGTGGCAGGCAATGTGGGGGAGATGAGACGATGGGACAGACGGAAATTTCAAGCAGTCAGCTTTGTGCTGTGAGGAAGTTTAAGACTTGGTATGATCAGAATAGCAAACAAACTGTATTGAACAATTTGTGCAACTTTAACCTGTCCGTCAACTTCCAATCTTTTCATGGATCAGCTTTGTTCTTTACTGGGATCATGTGTATTACTGACTGTACTGTAAGAAACACCTCACATACAAAATTAATATAAAAACGATCTATAGACAATACACAACAACAGTCAGTAAACAACTATGGCTTGCTCATAGCTCAACTCATATAAGTGATGGCAGTAAAGTGCAGTATTCTTGAGAATATATACATAGTGTATCTGGAGTATGGTTTAAAACAGAAATGCCTCGTCAGGAGTGGGCTGTGTGCATCTGTTGGACTCACCACACAGGAATGATGGATCATTGTTTCTGTATTGAGCAGCTACACATCATGGCATTTTATTGATTGCAGGTCAACGAGATGCATGGCCTGGTATTTGATACTTACAGACACATAATGGCACCGGGAATGACTGTGGCGACCTCCTCACACCCACAACAAAATTATGAATTACCTGGGCTCTGGAGTTATTTCAGCAAATTTATATTACTAAAAGTGTGTCATAGTCTGTCACCAATTTTTTTTATAAAAGGCCGGAGATGACAGGAACTAGAGCCTATGTGTCAGTAGTTTGCAAAGTTTTCTCATCAAGTGCCTCCTCAGTAAGTATTTGACCTTGTAAGTACCACCAGGCCCAGATCAATATCAAATCAGGGCTATACCAGGAATGCAAATAGTCTAAAATGAACCTAAACTAGACTAAGTTAGGTCTAAGCTGTGTGTAAACCATTCTAAAAAAAATAATTAGATGTATAACCAAAGCAGGGGTGGATCTAGAGGGGTGCTACCCCTAGTAAAGGTCTTGCCACCCCAGCTGCCACCCCATTGATGTCAGCCAGGTTTTGTCCATGTCTGGAACTGTCTAAAAGATTGTAGTCATCAACCTGGCACTTTTTAAATGCATTGTTTCAAGGACTAGTTGCAATCCAGATCTTCAAAGTGTGTGATTTAAAAAATGCCTTGCGATCAAGCAAAACTTGCGTACCCCCCTATAAACATTCAGCATTGTAAAATGTGTTGCCACCCCAGAAATGATCCCTGACCCTGCTTGCCACCCCGTGATTTTTTTTCTAGATCCGCCCCTGAGCCAAAGTATAATGACCTACAATTGAAATGAAGGAACTCCAAAATCACAACGGCCCTGGGATAAAAAACAAAACAATACATTGCTATCTTTGATATAACTGCAACTGTGTCAATACACTAACTAATTCTCTCAATTTTACACACGCATTGTTTGGTTTGAAATATACTTGCTAATGTTTGTCCCACAAATCTGGCAGAATCATATAATATTCCATTATGATTAAATTGAATAAATAATGTTATGAAATTATGATTACGTATGGACAACTCTGCTTGCTTTTCAAACTACATGTTTAGAGGTTAGACATATGTTCAGCTCAGTCAAATAACTGTTGCACAAGAGCAGCTTTATGAAAACGTCTCACATAAGCCCCGCGCACTGGCTCTTTAACAGCGGGCGTGGCTCTCCTACTACGGTCCGCCTTTTATGCATAACAGCCAACTCTCTGTCCAACGGCTCAGTGCAGTAGTCTGCTAAGAAAGTGGAAGCCTCATCCATCCTCTTATGTTTAGGAACAGAGTGACTGCGACTACGCGGACTATTCGTTTGCAGCCACGGGGAGACATCGGTGTAATTGAAACGAACGTACGGTTTTACGCATTGCTCTAAAAGCGCACTGGTGTTTTTCAACTCTTTTTTTCTTTTTTTTTCCGTTTTTTTCCCCCCTGCTCACAGCGGATCTATGTGGTCGCAAATACATTTTCTACATTTTCCAGGTAAGCGTGAGACTTGCAAATTCTTCATGCTGAAACCAACAGTGAAGTGTTTGGTGCGGGCTTTCCGATGTGCCAATGCATGGGAATTGCATTATCTCGCCTATTAGCACTTTAAAGTCGCAGCCAAATGTCATTTCGCGTTCACCAGTAGTGGAAGGTGTGATCTCGGACACGTAACTCGTCACTGCCGCCAGCTTTTGCAGACAGCGATAACTTTAGTCTGACTCTTTCCAAACAGTTCTATCTAATTAGATGTGCGTACTATCAGCTGAGCAGCCAGCGTTAACCCGCCTCTCCCCTCCCATCTCAGCCTCCCCGTTTGCCTGCCTGACACAGAACACTACTAAAACACTGTTATGTAATCGAACCCTTGCGAAACTCGAACTTCTCAGCGGCAAACAAAAAACGCGGTAGTTTAAGTTTAACTAAGGTTGGGGAGACTTTAGGGGGAAGGATGTGGAGTGTGCGCGCATTTGTGCAAGAGAGACACGATGTTCTTGTGCGCATTTGAGACAGACAGCGGGAGTAAAGTGCCATCACTCCGAACTGTACTGTGGGTGCAGATGTGGTGTCTGCAAGAATTTGGCGTTTGACTTTGAAGGGCATGTGGTGGCCTATAGATGCAAAGGGCTTGTTTTTTTTGTGTTTTTTTTCACCTTTAGCCAGATTCACCCACCTTTGGACAGAATTACTCTATACAATTGAAACTATTTGCTTGGCTACTTATAACATAGTAAAACTTGTATGTAGATTTTTCTTTCTTTTTTTTAATATCACACAATATAAAACACTGTGTATGCAAATTAAATGCACTCTTTGTCTCCAGTATGCATTGTTTGTGATGGTGACCTTATTATGTATTTCTTTGCTCTGTGATGTTTGCAGATCTCAGGAACAGGGAGTGACCCCCCTGCCTACCTTACACGCCCTCATGCCGGGCATCAACACCAACACGTCCCGCTATGACCACTGGGACATGGACCACCTGGACCACGACCAACACTACTTCTATGATGACCACGACTTGGATGAGGATTTCTTCAAGTCTACGGCCCCCAGTGAGGACATATGGAAGAAATTTGAACTGGTGCCGACCCCGCCCATGTCACCGATAAGAGCAGTGGAGGGGTCGGCTAAGGTGGGGATGTTGTACCCATCTCTAGGGGACAAACTGGAGTGGGTTTCTCAGTTCCTGGGACAGGATGACGAGCAGCAGGACACACCTTGCAGAGTGACCCCCGCCACGGAGTCTTTTGGGAACCTCAGCTCCATCATCATCCAGGACTGCATGTGGAGTGGGTTCTCGGCTGGGCAGCAGCTGGAGAGGGTGGTGGCTGCGGGCGAGCGGCAGGCCAAACTGGCTGGGGCGCCTGTTGTGACCCCCTCCCCTGTGGGTAAAGGCGGTCAGTGTGGGACAGCGGACGCGCCCTCTCTCACCGGACTGGCTGCGGACTGTGTCGATCCCGGAGCTGTGTTCACGTTCCCTCTGAGTGGAGCCAGTAAAAAGCAAGTGTCATCAGGATCTGACTCTCACTCGGACTCATCAGGTCAGTGGGTCATTCAAAAATTCAGATGCTTTCATAGTTTCTTAAACCTAGTGTGTTTTGAGTCATGCTTTATTCTTTATTTCCATCTTATCAATATCAGCATGGAGAAGGTTGTATAGAATTAGAATTACTAAAAAAATAAATGAAAAAGTCCAAATGCTAATCTTTTCATACAATTTATTTTCTCCTTAAATGATTTCATGACTAAGTCTTGTAATGTGAATACATATTTTATTTTTATTTTTCCTGCACTACTCCTAATAAGCAAATTTAATTGATATTGACCGCACAACTCTAGATTTAGCTTTCTAAATTTAGTTTGCGGTTATTTTATTGACTAGTTGCTGTGTTGATGGTCTCGTAGCACATGATGACTGCATTGCGTTACCTTGGTGCATGCAACACATGCTTGAAGCCCCCTCAGTGACACGCCCATTCAAACATCTGCTGCTTGGCACGGCTCCAGCGGCCCAGCTGCTCTCCCTGGCTCCTACCGTCTGACTTATGATAACAATATCCTTCTTCCCACCAGCCTGCGCCTCTGATCTGACACAAATTCAATCATAGCCCACTTCACAGTAACTTTTATGTAATCAGTGGAAGAGCAAGCCCGGAAAACTCTCATTATTATTTTTATTATATTTATTTTTACTTGAATATTTTCTTCACCTCGAGACCTACTTCTTTCAGTGCTATATGATTGTGTCTGGCATGCAGGGATCATGTGATGTTGGACCATGCATAATGGTGTGTGGAATGTTACAAAGGGAAACTTGTTGCTGCATTCCTGCGCTCAACCGGCTGCAGCGCCAATTGTGTCAGTGGGTGGATTTGTTCCTAGCCAGTGCGGGATGTGAATAGAGCTGGTTTAGCCATTTAGGGGCCTGCTCCTACAAAGCCTTGACCGCAGCATTTCACACCATTTTGAAAATATGTGCAATTTTAAAGGGTAAAAAGCTGTAATTGAATGGATAATCTGAGCCAAATACTTACTATAGCCTACATATTGTGATTTTAAAATATTTTAAAAGAAATGGCAGAGACATGGACTGTGTATTCACTGGTTATTAAAATTTCATTTTTTGAATACTAAGTCTGTTATTAATTTCACATTTCCATGAGTAAAAAACACAGGGATTTTCCACATATGTAAGATAACAACACTTGTCATGTGAGCAGTACAGTGTATTTGTGATGTTCAAGTGGTTTTTTAAAGCCCTCTACATGGAGCTCTTTAACTATGCTGTTCACTGTAGCACTTTGAGATTTGGTGTCAAATGTAAAGTGCATTATAAATAAAATGTATTATTATTATTATTAGCTGTATTGGTATTGTATTGGTGGTTTAAAAAAAAACATTGAACGGTCTTGATTACATTTTTATACCATGATCTCTAAATGACCTTTTTGTGTCACTTTTAACAGATGATGACGATGACAAAGAGGAGGATGAAGAGGAGATTGATGTGGTGACAGTGGAGCACAAGCAGAAGCGTAAGCCTCGCCGCCTGGTGAACCGCCGAAAGCCTGTGACTATAACGGTGCGGGCCAACCCCCTGGACCCTGGCATGAAGCGCTTCCATATCTCCATCCATCAGCAGCAGCACAACTACGCTGCCCCCTCCCCGGACACCGTGGCCCCTGCTCCTGAGCCCCCCAGGAAGAGGGTCAGACCGGAGACCGCTTCTTACGATGCTCTGAACTCTCCGCAGCAGCCTCAGCCCGGTTACTCCCCCTTGAACTTGGACAGCAGAAAGTGTTACAGGTCGGAGTCTCCCAACTCCTGTGCCTCGCCCCCTCCCTCATCACCCTTCCCGTCATCTCCCTCCTCCTCGTCCCAAGCCTCACCGGTGAAGTCCCTTCCCCCGTCCCACCTGTCCAGCCCACAGTCCTCCGATTGCGAGGACACGGACAAACGCAAGGCGCACAACTACCTGGAGCGAAAGCGACGAAACGACCTGCGCTCCAGATTCCTCTCACTGCGGGATGAGATTCCGGGGTTGGCCGACTGCCCCAAAACCCCCAAAGTGGCCATCCTGACGCGCGCCACAGAATACCTACAGAAGCTGCACGCCAGCGAGAAGCAGAAGACTCTGGAAAGGAAACAGCTGAAGACCAAGCAGCTCCAGCTCCTGCAGCGGCTGGCTCAGCTTAAACGCTCCTGAGCCCCACAGACTGTCACGCACACTCACGCACACACACACTTCAGAGCTGAGAGACACTTGAGTTCACTTTGGGTTGGTCACGGTGGAATGGTGCGGGTGGATTGTTTTTTGATTTTGTGGTTTGCACATTAGCTTCTGAGTGATTGACAAGGCCATTAGCCAGTCATATAGCAAGCCAGGGACTGAATGAATGAATGGGCTGATCATTTGGCCATGGTTGTCAATAAAGCTTTGTCAAACTGTTGAAGTACCCCAGCTACAAGTGGTTTAAAAAATTGTACGCATCTACAAGAGTTGTTTATAATTGCAGCAAGATCAGCGTTTTGCTAATAATTTGCTACAACAATGCTTTTGAGTTACTGCATGGTCTGGTCCAGGTTTTCCACATTTCTCTCAATTGCCAATTTTGTTTCCGTTATAGAATTAACTCGGTTGCCCATATTAATCGAGCGTAATTTCCAATAAATATCAACTATGTATCTTTAGGACACTATGATTGTATAACTTACCTCTCTTTAAGCGTCTTGCTATATTAAATATACTCCCATGACTGGGATTTGGTGGATCTGAAAAGTTCCCAGAAAAAAATGTAGATCTGGAAACAGCACCAGGTTTTAAGGTGAGAATGACAAGTATATTTTTCTACAATTACCTTTTTCCCATGGTTCTTTGTTCTTCTCAGTATTTTCTGCCTGTGTCATTGGCTTACCTTTTTTTTTTTACATTAGTCAAATGACATTATAGAAGGACTTAATTGATACGTAATTCAAAATTGTGAAAAGAATGTGATATGTTCTGCACCTTTTTAGACAAATCTCTTGTGCCTGCCAGTTCTGTTAACTAAAGTGTGTTTTCTTTGTTTTTTTCTTTTGGCATGTGGGATGTCCTCATGCAGCACCATAAACTGCAGAACAGCCAGTTTGTAGCGCTATTTGAATATTTATTGCTACATGGGTGGATCTTATTTAATGCAAAACTCTGCAAACGTACATTCTCTTCTCTATTGTGCCATGAAGATAGCCAAATTTTATTTATTGGCTTGTAAAACAAAAAGAAAATTTGAGAGTTCTGTGCACATTTTGCCACAAGCCGTTAGAGTGTGCATTAATCTGTGCTTCATTTGAGTCTTGTTTTCTTTTTGTTTTAGCATTGATGTATGCCTATAGACGCCTTTCATGTATGTAAACTATCCTGAAGGAAGTTATGTATATAGTCCCCTTTTTGTACAGTCCCTTTTTGGGCAAACCACAGC
The DNA here is from genome assembly GCF_951799975.1 of Gobius niger. Classification (NCBI taxonomy): domain Eukaryota; kingdom Metazoa; phylum Chordata; class Actinopteri; order Gobiiformes; family Gobiidae; genus Gobius; species Gobius niger. The sequence continues at coordinate 13,523,738 of NC_136865.1, forward strand.
TGTCTTCAAAACTCACCCTCTAGTTTTTCTGTTGGCCCCTGTGTCTCAAACCAGGGCCAAGCTTGCTGGCTTTTCAAAGAAAACTCAAAAGCTTATATATTTTTGTTAATAAAAGAAACATGGAAAAATCTAATAAAACACTTAATGAACATTGATCACCTTAGCCACTTTGTCACATTATTTTGCAAAGCCTACTTTTCCATCTGTAAGCTAACTTTGTATTTCTTTTCAATTTTAGCCTCTATTTTCTTACAAAGATTTGTTCCTACCATGTGAGCTAACGACTGTTTTGTTCTAGTAGCTGGTAGGGATTTGCTGGTGGTTTTGTGCCGGAAAATTGGCGTACATCGTCTGGCCCCTTATGTGTGAAGAATCCAATCCCTTTAGCTGTAGCACTTACGGGTAGGGTGCAGTGAAAGAGGATCTAGTGATTAAACTTTTGGCCAAGTGTAGCCCTTCGTAACCTTTCCAGCAGCTTTCTATTGTGTACAAGCCATGTGACATACAACACTGTAGCTCTCAGAATAGTACTGTACTAATGATGGCAGAGTAGCACACTGCTCATACTCAGGTAACCCCAGGTAGCTTGTCACAAGTTCAAGTGGAAAAGGCGACCACCAATGCGAGGGCCAGCACGATATTCTACAAGGTAATGGCACAAACCGCCATCAGCCCAATTGTTAATATTGTTTTGTTGTGTTTTTATTTTTTATATAGGCCTATTCAAGTGGAGGACCCTCCTCTGTGGTTCATGGTGTGTTTTGTATTTGACTTGTACTGCTCACTGGTGTACTCTTGGCTCTGTCATGGTAGCAGTGAACATTTGCTTAAGAGTTTATCTATAGTGATGTTCAGAGGCTTGTTTCAGCACTTTGTTTTTCTGTACCTCATTGCCTCTACATAAAGGGTCTGAACATTAATAAAGTTTCATTGTTTGACATCCAAATATTGTGTCTTTGATTATTTGCACGCCTCATGCCTATAGGCTTTAGTTTACTTAAAAGCCAAATTAATAGAACATGAATTTCATTATTAGAATAAGAAGAATCTGAATTGGTTTTATTGCTAACAGGTTCACAAACTAGGAATTTTCTTTGGCGCAATTATCCAACAGGAAACATAAAAACTTGAGATAATATTAAGTTCAGATAATTGGCGATGAGGAAAGGAATGTGTTTTTGGTGGGATTCAAAGAGATAAGCAGTTTGGAAATAATGAATGATAAGCGCCATTCTGCTGAATGAGTGTCCTAGGAGTAGCCAAACAACCTGTACGAGTACACACTCATCCCTCTGAACACTCTCCTTGTTCTCATCAGTCTCCATGGCAACAGATGATGGCATCATTACCATAGCAACAAGCATCCTACCTTGGCTGCTGCAGAGCTATAATTGTTCCCATAGAAACAATAGAAATCATTGTTAGAACCCATTTAAAAAAAAGGCACCAATTTCCCCAATATGTCAACCCATGGTCATGTCTTCCTTGTACTGCATACCCACTGCTGTACTATACTTTTATTTATGACGGATAAAGCTGGGCATTCTGCAGTAGCCTCGAACCCAAATGTTCATCTCACTCATTACATTCAGCCAGGCATCATGCTCTGTCAATCAGCGTTACCAGAGTAACGTCTTCTTGTTGCCAGGCAACTGTAGTCTTCTCTCATCTTTGTGTCGTTTGCGCTTGCGCGTGGCAGTCAGCTGGTACAATCCGGAAGCAGCAGTATGGCGGCGTCCTCTATCTGCGTGCGGAGCGTATTGAGGAGAGCTATGAGACCGTCGTTGATCGTGATTCTGGGAGCCACGGGAACTGGCAAGTCAAAGCTGGCTATCGAGCTGGGCCAGCGGCTGCAGGGGGAGATAATCAGCGCCGATTCCATGCAGGTAGGACATGGTCCGTCAGCAGAAGTGTCTCATCCACGCAAGACAGGACAGAAGAAAACGTGGCAAAATGTGTTGATCACAAAAAAAATATGTGCCTTGCAGGTTATTATGGCTTCGCTGTTTGTAGAAATCCAGAGTCGTGGTCCTGATTCAGTGGATTTGACATGTATTTATCGTTTTAGACAGACATTATGCACATGGCATGATCTGTAGCTCTGGCCTGCCTACTCGGCTAGCTTTAGCTACCAGGCCTAGATTATTAGTGGACAGTCTTCTTTCTTGATATTTCAACAATAAGCTAAAGCTTCAACAATAGCGAATTGGCTTTGACCAGTTTTTGTTTACGAGGAAGTTAGGCTGTCCCTGTACGTTGTTATTTTCAGATTTGAGACATTTTGCAAGTAATAGGTATTGCAGACTATTTAATTATACAGCAATAGCAAGGCATTAACCTTGTATGGTTACAACTTTCAGAAGTCGGATGCCTCCTTGTTTTAGTGACTGTGCTTTGCTCTACACAGTAGGGTACAGGGACAGTGAGGGGTGGTTTAGTTTTCACTTGGTCACAAACAGATCCATCTGCATTTCTGTATCCAGCTTTAGATACCTTATTATCAGGCTCCCTTGTCCTCATGTTTGGAAGTCCTTGAGAGTCTATTGCTGCAGAGAGCTGCTCCTTCGGCAGTCACCTGCTACCCGGTAAACTGGGTTACACTAATAGTTTCTGCTTAGAATATCTCAGTAGCTCCCAGCTCTTGCAGTGAGAAACAGTGGCCTAGTTTCAGACAGAGCCAGCCTCTCCACAATCAGTGGCCTTGTTAGAGGCTCCCGCTGTGTGTGTGACAGTGAGGGGAAACAAGGGAGATAAGCTATACGGCGAAGAGCAGGTCTCTGTGAATGAGGCTGTATATGGGATGGTGCTATGTTGTCTTTGGGATAGGAAACAGTCTGGGCTTGTTTGGGAGAACGCTACATTGTGCTGAGCTGGTCCCTAGTCAAAGGCGTGCTACACTGGCCCAGCAGCTGAGGGTGAATGGCACGCCGTGGCCACTAGGAAGTGTCTATTGTCCCACCGAGAATTGGTTCCCACACTCCCTAACACTCCTATTGTGTGGTTCTTATCCCTCTGGTCCCCCAGCTCATGGCCTCGGCTCATAGTTCATTAGACATGCTGTGGGTATTATTCTCTCATTAAATGAACATGCTCTTCATAGCCCACACTCTGTACTTCCCTGAACTGACACTGATTGAAGTGCGACCCTATGTGCAAACATGGGCTCATCAGGAGAACGACCTCGTATTTTACCCTATTTCATCTCCTATTTTAACCTTTTTCATATTAACTTTTTTTTTTTAACTCATCGCCGGAGAAAAGGTTGAAAACCACAGTTGAAGAATAATTACTTGAGTTTGTTTTATTTATTTATTAGTTATTTCAACCCTAGTCCGCTTTACCCTCTCAGACTTCAGTGCACTCATCATCCTGTTTTGAGCAATATACTGTATCAAGTAGGGATGGTCCGATATGAAAATTTTCTGCCGATACCGATATCCGATATTTGCCTCGCTGCTGTGGCCGATATCCGATATTTGCCGATATTTATTTCAACGTTAAAAATCAATAGAAAGGCTTACTCAAATGTGGAAAAGTTTGTAAATTGTTCCAGTATTGGAATGTTTTATGCTTATGCCTGGGACACATCTCACACACCAGGATGAAACAATCATTTTTATTAGAAAAATATTAAAAAGACCAAATGCAATGTTGGAGTGAAATGTAATTTCGTTTTTGGCTAAATATTTACTCAGACCTACTTATTATTATAATTTCACCCATATCCTCTATTAATGGGAAACACTGACACTGGGAATATGCTAGGCTACTATTTATTGCATGTTTTATTAAAATATGTAGCCTACCATGTTGTTTAAGCTACATGTTTTAACTTTAAACAAATCTGATAAAGGACACACTGCTCCGTATGAAGCTTTGGAGTTGCAAAAAATATCATAATGTCACTTTAACAGCACCTTATATGAATTTATGAGGCCAGACTGAAGATTTAGAGTTGGTTTAGAGCTGGCAAAGGGCAAACAGTAGATTTACAAGATTAGCATGAGCTTTGAACTGCATTGTTTTCAATGGTAAATGCGCTAACGATCGCAAAAGCGTCTAAATAAATATGCGCGGAAATGCGGACATTACGCCTCGTTTTCACGGGTCATTAACATGACAAAAGCGGGCAGAGTAAACGTGAATACAGACATTATCATCACTGTAGTTACACCTACGTGACAGAGAGGTCATGTTTACGTGTTGTAGCCTTTAGCCTGTTAGCAGCTATGCTAGCGCTAACAAACACAGTTATAAATCTGGCGTCAGGACGGACAAACTTTTGCAACACTCACCTCAGATGTAGCGACAAATAATCCATCAGAAAATGATTCCTGTCAATCCTGACTCAGAATTATGTCCATGAGGCAGTTTTAGTCCAGTTTGTTGCAGCAGTAACTTGTGGCTCTGCATCTCTGTGGTGTCCAAGTGTCCGCTCCACTTTGTTTAAACTTAGTAAAAACATACTTTCTTTTGTAGACTTGTGAATTTATGCTGGAGGATCTTTATTTAGGAGCCACTGTTTATTTTAGATAATTTGAATAAATTGTTGCCCCAGTCAGGTCAGTTTAGCCCGACTACACCGCTGCTGCATTCAGGTGCGCTACGACATTACGGTGCAATAAATAATTCAAAGAAAAAAAAAATATCGGCCGATATTTTCCAATATCGGACCGATACCGATATATGAAAAAAGGACAAATATCGGCCGATAATATCGGCGGCGCCGATATATCGGCCATCCCTAGTATCAAGGATCAATTGCAAAAATTTAAAGTTGAGCTGGAATGTTTGTCATGATGCTTTGCAGAATTACATCACAATCTATGTTTTAGAACCATGAAAGGCGCTATTTTGGGTTACATTTTCAACTAAATGAACTGGTCTTATTTGCCACAAATCTACCATGATGCTTTCTGTATAATGGAGACAGTTTCTAATTTAAAAGAATGTACTTTTGTTGCTGATTAAATATTTCCTTTTTAATTAAATATTTTATCTTTGATTTTAACATTGTCTTAGCCCATGAGTTTTGCCATAGTTTATGTTGTTATAGGCGCTGAGAGATCAGATCAGAGAAATGTAAATTAGGTTGAATGCAATGACCTTTTGTCACATTGTGGTTGCTTTTATTGCCCATGGCTGGTGTGTGGATACTGGGGCAGTGGCCTCAGGACTCCCAGGGCAATTTAACAGGTCATGTGCAAACATGCCTGTTGTATTGGGGTGTGAGTGGCCTCTCAGACCAGTACGTGTATTGCTGACTGGTGACCCTGGGCTAATGGGAGCAGCCGTTTTCACTCAAACGCAACATAAAAGTGTGTGAAACTGACACAGAACGGATAATTTGTCAGGCTTTGTGATTTGCATGTGACTTGTGACATCCAAGCTTAAAATCCCCATTTGTTTTTGGGCATTCTTTACTGTGTCCACTCTGTGTATAATGTGCTCACTTTTGCTCAAGACATACTGTATCTGGTATTTATTGTCTAAATACAGTACTTTGTTAAAAAATGTAGATTTGTGAGTTTTTGGCATTTATTTATTTTTCTCCCAAACTTTGAAAACATTTGGCATGAAGATATAGGAACAATTGATTTAATTTTATCTCATCTTTGGAAAAAACGTGCTCAGTCTGCCTGACTCTGGTTTCCAGCGTGGGACAAGTCACTGAGGTTTTCAGAACCAAAGATAGTTCATAATTCTAACATGTCAGAGATGTACTTTGATGCTAGACATTTGTTGCTGCCTATAAACTAAACTCGAGATACTATTTTAGAGCAGAATTGCCCACCATTTAAACTCTGTTATAGACCACTTAAGATACTGATCACACAAAAATACATTTAATTATTTTATATCTTCCAAACTATCTACTAACTACTGATCATTTTGCTGTCGGATTGAAAAAAATATTACATAATTCCTCTTTTTTGTTTTGTTTTTGTTTACCATCCAAACTCTTTTCTTATGTGCTCACAAATTGTACGGGTGTCCTCAACACTTCCCACACTGCAGCGCCGATCCCTTTACTTCGTCCTTCCGTTTCTCTTCTCTCTCTCTATTTCTCTCTCACACTTTTGCTCACTACCTCTCTCTCTCTCTCTCGAGCTTCCTCTCCCTGTCTTTCTGCGTGTCTGCGTCCTATGACCTGTCTGGCTTTGACGTCTTTTTGATGTGTTTGTGTTGCAACTTGGACCCCTGCTGCCGTCGTCCCCCATCACATTTCTGATACATCCTTGTCACTTACCTCATCGAGTGCCTCAAACGACAAACTCGACTGATGCCACATTCAATTTTTTGTGTTTAAACTTAAACCGTGGTTTGGCAACGGCGGGCTACAGCAAAGTGGCGATTAAGAGGAAGGCGGAGGAGAGAGCAGAAGGAGGAGGGAACAGTGCCATGAATGATTTATTAGTCTGGCATTACTGGGCCGTTCCCCACAGAGAGGGAGAGAGATGGAAGGATGTATTTGTTGAAAGATGGTGCCTTCGGGGGCAAGAATAAACATGATGAAAAGACGAGTGCGCACCTCGGTATTCAGCTGTGAATGTAAGTGAGAAAATAATTCAGGTGGAGATGCTTAAAGTGAAGGTGTTGAAAAACTGGGTGTAGGTCATGCTTAGAGGTCATGCTAAGAATGGACAATGGTGGCTGCGTATTATCCAAAAAGTAGCAAAAGTTTAAAGGGAGAATAAAACCAGGTCAGTGTGATATAAGTTGAATGAGATGAATCCCACTAGAAATGCTTAAACCCACTCACAACATCTGTACATTGTTATGCTGCAGCTTAAATCAGAGGTTCACACGCTCTCCTGAACAAAGTTTGTGCAGTGCTGTCAGGCTGGAGATCTTGGTGGTACAGGGGCGGAGCTGAGGGGGGAATAAAGAGACTGGGCCCCCTGACAGCAACCAAAAAAAAAAAGCCGAAAACACTGGTCCAGGCCATGGCGCAATAAATACGAAGCATAAATGAATTAAAAGCGTGTCTCACTTTCAGCAGCTTGTGCAATAACATTTTTATAGGCTATATTGTTCCTGGAAGTCAATAGGCACCCGCTCACCAACCACATGCTCACGACCCAGCCAAAAATCTCACAGTATACCCACTACAAAAATTAAGACTACACTACTTAAGATTTATTACTCAATGTCCCTTTCAATTCAACTTTCTACTGACTGGGAGGAGATGTGTGTCATGTTTTTTTTTTTTTTTTTTTTAGCTTTTCAGTCCTTTTTTATTTGCCCCAAATTAATAAATGTCATGTCTTTTTATCCTTTGCCTTTGTCCACACAGTTTCTTTGCTGTGTGAATGGAAGTGTTTGTTCCCAGCGCATCTCTCTTTTCCCCCTGTACTGCCCTCTCTCTCTCTTTCTCTGGGCCGTGCCTCCTCTTTATTTATGTGACAGAGGAACAGCTGTCTCGTGCGGGGCATAAGGCTGCACCACGGAGCCCCAACACTGAGCTTATTGTCTCTCGCGCACACACACACACACACACACATACACACACATTCTCCGGACTCGCACGCAAGCTTTGTGCACTCACTGACGCCCGTTCACATCCACTTTTCCTGAGCGGAGGGACAAGGCAGCTGAACCCACAGTATAGACTTCAGCGGAAAACATTATCATGCCCACGGATCTGAGTCGTCGCAAGTTATGAACCACAATAGCCATGTGTTCAAAAGCAGATGTGAAGAGGAAAGGCTCGTTTAAACGCAATATAATGTCCCGTGAAAATGAAATAACCTGCTGCTGCTGCTGCTGCTAACCCTGTTGTTCCCATAGTTTTGTCCTTCCACAAAATCAATGTCACTGTGACATCGATTTAAAACTGGTCCAAACTAAGACAAAGCATTTCTGTGGTTCTAATCTTAAAACAAGTATTCAATTTGATGTGTAAATCTTTTGTTTATATGCTTAAACTATTGAAAGAACTTGATGATATGCTTCTGTCTCTCATCAAGGCAGTTGTGGTTTCACGCTCTCTCACGCTGAAATCTTGCATTTGCTTCCTTTGACTCCAGCCCCAGCGTACCAATATTTTCCTAATCTCTAGCACATCTGACTGCTTGCAGGACCGCACAAAGAACAGCAGTCAAACCAAAAATTGAAATATGAATGGACTAAACAAACAACAAAGGCTGCAATTATTTAGGTTGTCCAATAGGATTTGCTCACAACAAAATATCTTGTTGGTTTTTATGTTCAGAGACTGCACTGTGCACACGACTGATGCGATTTGAAATAGTTTTTGATGGTCTTCTAGCTCCCTTCCTGCCGTCCTACTGCTGCCTGCCATCTCAGCCTCTTTCAAGTGCCTGTGAAACATGACAGTGAAAGGAGTGGCGGAGATAATTCCTGCCAATTTATCAGCCACAGTTTTGTTCTGTAACAGGTACACTCTGCTCTTGTCATCACAATCATCCCCAACTATATTTGAAACCTTTTTTCTTTTTTTTTCTTGAACAGTCTTTTTGCGCATATTCGTCAATTTCACTCTGTCCCTCCTTGGGCCGGTGTCGTGCAGAGAGCCCTTCAATTATTCAGTCCACTGGGTTGTTCTGCCCTGCCCTGTTTCCCACTTTTAGTTTGCAGCAAAGTTGAAGACTATTTGATCTACATGCAGCTGTCATAAATTAACCAAGAGTAACCTAATGCAGTTTTCTGATTTATTATTTTAAGTCGATGAATAGTTTAACTTCAAGCGTTTCAAACTAAAAGTTGTAGTGCAATGTCTTTCCTTCTTTCTTTTTGGGGGTGGGGGTATGAGGAATCTTAAGGTCATCTTTCATGTTCTCAAAGTCAGGCTGATACTCAATGCCCTTGGGATTATTTTTCATGAAAGGCAAGAAGTTTGAATGAGTTTTCTTTCAAGGTGTTCAAAAGTCTTGACAAAAGACAAATTGATATGGTGCTCAATCTGTTTTTTTTTCTTGGCCCGAGATCTACCGAAAGATTTCTGTTATAGGTGCAAAAAATATATAGGCGACTAAAAACGGAAAACAAATTAAAGCGGTACTAACTTAGTAACTCATGCCCCTAGAGGCCATAAGCGCCACTGCAGGTGTCGTAGCATGTTACGTTTTTTTACTCATTAATTGTCCGTGAGAGTAAATACTACGCTGACAGAAAAGACAAAGGGAGAGAGGCATATTGTTCATCCAATTACACAATGGAGAATTTTTTTTTTCACTCAAACTTGAGTTAATAAACACCATTGTTAATTCTCTAACAAATACTGTTTAAGTGGCACAAGCCCACAGTTCTTCGTGATTCCATTCATGTGTATTGGAGTCTCTGACCTGTAGGCAGCGAAGTTGCAATTGTGGTTTTCTGGCCAGAGACAGCAGGGGGAGATGAAAGACCCCCGATCATTCCATTAACACTTGTATTACCCCCCCCCCCCCCCCCCCCCCCCCCAGAGGGACTACGAAAAGGATTTATTGAGGTAAACAAGTTACTCAGTACTGCTTTAACAATACCATATTTAATTAGAAAAATAATGTTCATGTTTGTCTGCGAGAGTCTGAAAATATGTTTTTTTATTTGAGAGGATCATTTTTAAGCTTTAGAGTTTGTGTCTGTGGCATTAAAGGGTCTTCAACAAAATCGAATTTTAAATTTTGTTATTGTGACAGACCTGCCCGAATCCTCTCAATCTTCCCAGAAAACCGTCACAATAAAAGATAAAACGCTATGAAATACCTTAACTGTATTACACATATCGATGTCAAAGCCACAGTTTGACTAGAAGTTCTGGGCCCGCACCGTGTGAGGCACTCGTTTAACACAGTCCTTCTGTCCGTTTTACATAATGAAGCGGAGGGGCTCCTGCAGGAATGTGACAGCTGGGTGTCAGAATCTGTCATAGCGCTCTGTGGCCGCACCGAGCAGCTCCATCTATGGAGGAGAACATTTCTAAGAAAACTCATAACTTTCAGCCTCTACGGCCTTGACAGCCCAGATAATACGTAGATGTTTACCGTCTGTGGGGGTACTGTTGTTCTGGAGGTGTGTCTGCAGATGGATTGCATGGATTTCAAAGTCAGTTCAGTTATTGCGTCTGCTGCACTATAGCAATTTGCCTCTGCAAAAGGTAGTTTCTGGAAAGGCAAATTTATTTACCTGTCCAAACATATTAAAGCAGAACTAAGTAACTCATGCCCCTAGAGGCCATGAGTTCCATTGCAGGTGTTGTAGCATGTTTTTTACTCATTAATTGTCTGTGAGAGTAAATACTACGCCAACAGAAAAGACAAAGGGAGAGAGGGATATTGTGCATACAAGTACACAATGAAGATCTTTTTTTCACTCAAACTTGGCTGTAAATACTGTTTAAGTGGCGTTAACCCACAGTTAGCTTTGCCCGTTAGCCTGTTTGCTTTTTTGTGATTCCATTAGTGTGTATTGGTGACTCCGACCCGTAGGCAGTAAAGTTGCAATTGTGGTTTTCTGGCCAGACACCAGTGGGAGATGAAAGACCCCCCAATCATCCCATTAACACTTGTATTACCCCAAGAGGGATTTATTAAGTAAACACGTCGCTGCATTAAACATTGAATTGAATTGAAATCCTATAAGAGATATTCCTTATCTCTATCCCCCCCCCCAAAAAAATAAAATAAAATCTCTATCCAGAAATTCCTTTCAAAATTCACCTCTAAGGCAAAGGGGAACGAAACTACCTTGTTGCTCTATTTTACAAACATAACTCCATGTCCGTTACATCAATGTGCCTACTTTAATTTTGTCTTGTAGTTACAATTGAAACGTGTTTTAGGATGCATTGTGGTAACATGCAGCGTTTCTCTTCCAGGTGTACCACGGTCTAGACATCATCACGAACAAGGTGACAGTGGAAGAGCACGCCCAGTGCAGACATCACATGATCAGCTTTGTGGACCCTTTAGTGAGCACCTACACCATAGTGGACTTCAGGAACAAAGCTTTGGCTCTTATATCCTTTTTCCCGGTAATACCCAACACGTATGTCACTACCATCGCTGTCATCTATTCTCCCCAGAGATGCCAACCGCCGGCTCTAGATCTGACTGTTATAAATTGCCTGGTGTATCTACGATATTGGTGTCTATGCCGTGTCCTTGTTTGATCATTGCTGCTGCAGATGCTGTGGTATAAAAATAAACATCACTTGGGAAGATATTTCTATATAATATATAACATATATATATATATATATATATATATATATATATATATATATATTAAAAAGCTCTGTCTGAGGCACTCCACCCTCCTAGTATTCGCTCAATGGGTAAGTCGCACCCTTCTGCAGACACCGGCTGTCACACAGATGTGGAGAGGAGGAGGCGATAACCAGAGATGTATTAATAGATCAGCCATCCCCACACACACATAGCAGTGCAGTGGCATGGGGATGCGGTAAAGCTCCAAGAATAGTCGGCTGCCGCTGGTGGGAACAGAGGAATGGAGGGATGAATACCGATTAGCGAAGAAAGACAGTAAATCGGAAAAGAATGGGGAGAAAGAGAAGCCCATAGACGCAAGTGACGGACATAATGATGCATCAGCTATCAAAGCCTCACTCAGCACCCGGCTCTTCTCAAGAACTCCCCCCCCCTCTGTCGTCAGCACTGTCTCTCTCACACGCTTGAGATCTTTTTTTTTTTTTTTTTTAAGTCTCCTCTGGCTTTAACCTCTCACACCTTTTCCCCGACGCCGCAGCCACTGTTGTGTCTGCGTGTGTCTGAGAAAGAGACCGAGAGATTGAGAGTGTGACTGGTGCCAACTTCCATGATCTTGTAAGAGCGCTTATTTAATTATCCTTGATAGAGAGACAATTGCGGCAGTGAGGGAGTGTGCGCGAACTGCTACTGATTATTGATTTGTTCTTTGAAAAGTTGCAGTGGAAGCCTGTTTATGTTTTGTTTTTAAAAAAAGAAGTAATAACAAGGACAGGGACAAATAGCGTGTGAACACATTGTGTTAAAATTGTAAGATTATTGTACTAAAATATATTAATCTGCAATAAGTTACCTTGCTCCAAAGACCTGTTCTTTTAATATGAGGGCTTGCGTGACCCCTGCTAAGCGACAGCTGCTGCAGTGACACGGCAAAGCAGCAAACCATGAAGGAAAAAAGTGAGAAACTGTTGCTAATATCACTCGTGTCGCCCTCACGCCTGCACATGAGCCAGTGTGGCAGAGGCAGATGACCAAGCTTTGAACAGCAAAAAACAAGAGGAAATTTGAATTTTTACTGATATTTCCACGAAATAAAAAACTATACAAGATATCCAAAATCCCCTCCGTTTCTTCAACAACTATATTCATAATTTAAACCTGACTTTATCCATTATTTAGATTTTAATCGCTGAAAATATAGGCATTTTTGACTATTTTTATTTTTTGTTTTTTTTAAATGCCATAATTTTCTATGATAACATAAAATGACAAAAAGCATACAACATTTTTTCCTCACATTTACAACATATGAGCAGTCTCATATATCAGATGACTGCACAAGGGAAACTGGGAACAGATAGCCGGCTCTTATAGAGAATTTAAGCTTTTTATTTGCCGAAGTACACACTGTTTATGTGACTTTTCCATATGAAGCATCATAGGCCAATTACTGTAAATGAATGAGAAATACTGCCCCCAGGGAGGAGACCCTGCAGTCTACAAGCCAGGACCAGCTGACCAAGCGGTCAGAAAGCTGACATGTAAAAAAGCATGCAGCAAATGACAATACAGAGAATTTACGCTTGAACTTTCTATCCAGTAGATGGGCATTGCAACCAAATTTGCTTGAAAGTAATATTCCAGGAAAATATTATAAATATATATATTTTTTTGTATTAATAAATGTGCTTCCACTTATGAAGATGCAATTGCTTAACAAAACACATAGCGCTCATGAAATCTGCTGAGGTTGGATACTGAAGTGCACTGCTGTTTAAGCCTTATTAATCACTGTGCTTGTATTCTTGTTTATTGAGTGGTTAATGCTTTTCTCTTTGATTGGCAGCATACTGTGTTAATGGATGCAGTCATTTGTGCATTGCGGTTAAGGCCAATTTTCTACCTCCAAGTAGTTTGATAAGTCAGATCCAAGTCTTTTCCAAGTAAACACGTACACTTCTGCACATACACATAAAATGCTTTCTGCTGCTGTGTTTGTATCTTGTTAAATTGGTAGGGAGTAAACCAATTATGACTTTTTCTTGACTTTTAACTTAAACATTGAGGATATGCACAGTAGGAACAAGCTGCCAATTGTTGTGGGAGGAACAAATTATTACATCGAGTCCCTGCTATGGAAAGTACTGCTGGATACGGGGGTGAGTCAGAAGTACCAAACAGCTTAACGGGCGTGAGGCGGTTTCCTTGTTCCTTTCTCAAAAGTTATTATGAAATTTACCTCCCCACAGGACAATGAAGACTCAGGTGATGGTGGAGATGAAATGCCAAACAGGAAACTGGAGCTGGAGAAAATGGAAGGAGCAGAGTTACATAAACAACTGATGGAAGTTGACCCCAAAATGGCCGCCATGCTGCACCCCAATGATAAACGCAAGATTGCAAGGTGAAACAGTGGGTGAAAAATACTTTTTACTTTTCTTAAAGGCAAAAATAAAGCTGCTAAGTCAGAAAATTGTACATCTTATTAACTCACAATACCGAATTGTGGGTCCTGCACCATGAATCGACCAAAACCATCTGATAGCTGAACCTTTACACCTCTATTTAAAGAAAAATAAAAAATAAAATATTCTTCCATTTCCATATTTGGCTCTTTTATCTGCTTTTTTCAACCTTGACATTTCGGTGCAATATGAAGCATTGCCCATTTACCACCACAAATCAGCTGTTGTCCTTTCGTGTCCCACCACCTACACCACTCTCACACTGTCATTGAGCTGATGAGCAGCAGCCCTCTGAGTGAACAGGTTAGGTTACCCTGCTCTTCCGCCTGACGGGAGACGACAGGAATCATCTTTTCCTCATAACCTCAGGGTGCAGTCTTGCATGTCTAAAAGGGACTGGCTGGGATTTCAAAATCAATGTTTTAAAAGTTTGTTTAGGTTGGGTTCAGCACAGGCCATGTACGCTGAGAAAAAGGGAGAGTTGTGACTCATATCCTATTATTCACACATTGTTGCTGGTCTTGTAACCATCTAAAATCCCGCCTTAACACTTCCGAGTATGCTGCTGCTGCTTTGACCAGCGATTATACGTGCTAAGGTTGACCTTTTGAGCACTTAAATTGAAACTCAATGCCCCATTGATCTTATTATATCTCTCCCTTAGATTTACTATTTAGGGTAGGTTGCGCATAAACTCACCAGGGAGGAAGTGGATGAACAGTATGTGCCTGTTAAGTTTTATACATTTATCGTTTTAGGAGCATCCTTTGAATCAGATAGCTTTTAAAGCAGTACTAAGTAACTTGTTTACCTTAATAAATATTTTTCGTATTCCCTCTGGGGGTAATGCATACTTTCATCTCCCCCTGGTGTCCCTGGCCAGAAAACCACACTTCCTTGCACCGGGTCAGAGTCACCAATACACACTAATGGGATCACGAAGAAGAAGCCAGACTAATGGGCAAAGCTAACTGTGGGCTAGCACCACTTATACAGTATTTACAGCCAAGTTTGAGTGAAAAAAATTATCTCCATTGTATAATTGGATGTACAATATCCCTCTCTTCCTTTGTCTTTTCTGTCAGTGTAGTATTTACTCTGACGGACAATTAAAGAGTAAAAAAACGCAACATGCTATTATGACCCCTGCAGTGGGGCTTATGGCCTCTAGGAGCAAAAGTTACTTAGTTGTGCTTTATCAAAACACACTGTGCTTCTGTTCCTATTTCCCTCCAGGAGTCTGCTGGTTCACCAGGAGACAGGCATACCCCACAGTGTGTGGCTGGAGGAGCAGAGGAAGCAGGAGGGTGGAGGAGGCCTGGGGGGTCCACTCAGATACCCGGACCCTTGCATCTTCTGGCTTCATTCTGATATGGAAGGTTAAGAAATATTACAGAATGTACCTCTATTGTTAAACTACTCTGTCTTCACTATATGTGCTATGATGAGACAACTTTGGGCTGATTTGACCCCCAGCTCTGGACAAGCGGTTGGATGCTCGTGTGGATGAGATGCTGGCTGCAGGACTCATAGACGAGCTCAAAGGCTTCCATGTTCGCTATAATGAAAAGAAGGTCCAGGATGAGAGGTAACAAGCAAGTATGGATCAGTCTATTTCTTACGTCTTGACTTAGTGTAAAGGCAACATTCTGTGCCCAAAGAATGAGATCAGCTGAATATCTTACCAGATGCCAGGATTCACCAGACACAAATTATGAAACGGCATGTTCAGGGAGAAACACATAATTTGCACACATGAACTGGCCAATCCCTCCACCATTTATTATTTCTAGTTTTTCAAATGTTACACGTTTCGAGATCATAATCAACTATTTGGTCTGGACAAAAATCTAAATTTTCTTAGATTTAGATTGTCTTCCCACTATCTAACGTAATGCCCCAGACATACTGTCCATATTGAGGGTAACTCCCCTCTTTGTCTGACGGGGCTATTAACATTAAGTGAACCCAGCCAAGCAACTGCCTGCAATTTGTTTTTACTTTTTGCTGGGACAGGTCAGGCTGCACTCTTTAGTTTTTAGTCAAAGCTGTCAGTGGGGGAGCCCGAGTACAAGTGGGAGGCACCTTTCTTTTGGCGTTTGGTAATTAAAATGACTACTGATAAGCCACATCTAAAGCGCATTAGCAGCACCCGGGTCGTCTCATTGCTGCAGCCAGGGGAATGTTGCCTTCTCCTACTCTATACCTTATTGTCTGGAACAAATTGCTCTGTTGGTTACAATACATAATTGTGTTAGAGATTGATTTGGTAATTACGTTAGTGAGTCAGTACAGACAGTACAGACCATGCAGATGACATTACCCCACATACTTTTTACAGTTTATTGTTGTCTGCTGATATGGATCCACAGACAGATTCCTGAATACATGACTCCACCATCACAACCTCTTCTTGCCTTCTCAAAACCTCTACTTTCTTTTTTAATGTTATGAGGATAAAAAACATAAAGAAAAGTTTTTTATACAGGTAGAAGAGTGAAATTCAGTAGCATATAATGAGTGATCATAAACGCAGAAGTATCAGCTATGCTAAAAACAATTCTCCTGGTGGAGGCTATTATGTTCAGGACACTCTGCTCCCTTAAAGGTGCTAAACATGCTTAGAAATCCATCCCCCTGAAGAATTTAGATTTTACGAATGCATTAGAAAAAAAAAAGCAATGAGTTTGAACCGCAAACAACATTTTGAAAGGAACAAGCTGCATATTTTTGGGTTTGAAAATGTGAAGGAAGAAGATACCGCGCCTATTTCATCTGCACAATATTAAGTTTGCTATGGCGGTCAGCATTTATCGAAGCATTTCAGGCACTATACTTTATTAATACCATGCCTCGTCTCTGTAGGACTACACTACAGGCATATTTTGATAAGGCTTTTTAAACTGTAGCCTTTTATTAGCCTTGGTGTGAATCCTCCTCCCATTGTCTTGCCCAGCTTTAGCGGACTACAGCCACCTCCTCGTCTTCCTCCTATTTCTCTGCCACTGTTTGACTCGGAGCAATCTGATCATTGCACCCCCCCCCCCCCCCCACCCCCCCACCCCACCCCCCCCACCCCATCCCCTCAGCGCAGTCTTATGTCTCCTCCCTCCCGCGGCTGCTGTGGTGGCTAGACATCAAGGTCAAACTAGTGCCCTCCATTGACTCCACATTTCCTGTGCTCTGTAACTCTTCTCACATTTCAGCTTCTCCTGTTCAGACAGATTTATTTTAGCCATTTCCTTCCTTGGTTACTGGTATGTTATTATCGACCATCAATTAAGTGAGAATCGGGAATTCAGATTTTTATGGCGCACTCTGCCAATATTTAGTACCCCTTTTGACCAAATCAGATAATTAATGTAGCTTTAAGAAATGAGAATATTATGTAAATGTCAATTTTCTTATAACTTAGTTTAGTTTAAGTGCATGTGACGGGTTTTATGCTTTTGTAATTAAGACTTAGTTTCATGGATAACAGCCTTTGTAAGTAATAATTATCATTTTATTTCAGTGGAGCTGCAATTCTAATGAAGAGATATTGGGAATACATTTTTAAACTCTTAACCCCCACCTGAACCAATAACATTTCTCCAGTTTTACATTACGCAAATCTAAAGGTGTCTAAAGGATGAAAACGCAATAATGTGACAAAAATGCAGCGACGAAAGCGCAACAAAAACCTGCCGGAAAAGCAACAATAACAAAATAAAAAAGAGACCAAAGCGCAACACAAAAGTGATGAAAACGTGATGAAAATATGACATAAATGCAATGATAAAGTGACAGAAGAAGCAACAATAAAACAGCACAAAAGTGACAAAAGAATGACAAGAGCAACATAAACGAAAACATGTAAAAAAAAAACAACATAAAATATGTGACAAAAACCCTACGACTACACGACAAAAAGTTATACTGTTGCTCTCCAGATGAGAAGCTTTTAGATTTGGGTAAAGTCAAACTGTAGAAAATGTTAAGTGGTTAAGTGAGTGACAAAATTAACACAATTACTGGAACAGATTTAGAGTTAATTGAGTGCCTATAGCCCATATCGTTCTATATGAACTCCCAGCCTAGGTGCATTATTGTAGCACTCTTCTTCAAATGTCACTTTGCCACTGTCCCTGGAGAGCCTCATCTGGTCACAGTGATAGCCCTCTGTTCTGAGCAGTGAGAGATAGAGGTGAACATAAAATGATTCAACATGCCATCAAAGAAATGGCAGATGGAGATGGAAAATAGAGAAAAGAAAAAAAAACTCAGCTCCTTTTCCTCTGCTGTGCTTTCAGTCAAGACTATCAACACGGGATTTTCCAGTCCATTGGCTTTAAGGAGTTCCATGACTACCTGACCGCTGCGGAGAGCTGCAGCCAAGAAGAGCGAGACACTCTACGCAACAAAGGTTAGGGAAGCCGCAAACAAAATATCTTTGCTAAAAACTAAACTTAGTGAGTGCTAAAACTATAGCAAAATGCACTGCAAAAAATTAAAAAAAACTAGTGATGCATTTTTTTTTTCTTTCTTTTCAGTCATGTTTTATATACTCATGGCAGAGTGAAATCCATTTTGCTTCTTTGCTGTTTATTTTGTTCACACATATGTTTATGGAGTAAAGAAGCTGCATATTTTGAGCAAAGGCTTGAGGGTAAAGGCTAATATTGTTAACATTAGTGGGTAACTTTGCTCCCAGAAAGCTCTGAAACATGGACTTATCCAAGTGAAGAATCTTGATGCTACAACAGGGTATAGTCAGGAAAAAGTTTGTTTGGACCGCTAACAATTTGTAATTGAGAAGCTCAATGTATGTAATCTGAAAATCAGGTGCAGGGCCTGATCAGATTCTTGTAGATTCTTCTATTGTGAGTAATGATTCCTCACACTTTTTGACTTCACACATTTTTGTGAAATTGCAAAATTTCTTGGACATTTTGCTGATGTGACAAAATGTTAAATAAGACTAAATTATAGAAATATCTTTTAAAATTCTGCCCATCTGCTGAGAGACTCCCATCGGCCCCCGGGTCTATCTATAGCTTGTCCGTCCGTGGGAGTGGATCTCTCCTTGTGTGGTTCTCCCCGTGGTTTCTCTTTTCTCCCACTAAGTTTTTGAGTCTAAGAAAAGGGGACACCCACGCGGCTCGTCTCCACCTGCCGCCGATGCTTATTTGGACATTATGTTTGCCTGGATACTCCATTTCCCTGAACTTTACTTTGTCTTGTTTATTGTTTTGTTTTATTGCTTTAATGTTTGATGCAGCCCTGTGAGGAAACTCCTGTTGTGCTATTGGGCTATACAAAACCATCGACTGATTAATTGTCTGATACCATTCTGTTTTCTGCTCTGCACAGGTGTAGAGGCTTTGAAGATTGCTACAAGACGCTACGCTCGCAGGCAGAATAAATGGGTGCGCAACCGCTTCCTTAAGCGTGAGTATTTCTGAGACAAATCATTCACACGTACTAAGTGTATCCAATTTGAACACCCTTTACCCCAATGAGGAGTGACGCATGTAATCTCTTGCTGAATATATGACAGGGTTGTAACTCTTCAGTTCATTTGTAATCATTTGGAGCACGGTGTGATTGAACAGAAGTGATGGCTCTAGTGAAGATGTACATTACTTACAATTGTGTAGAAAATGGAGGCACTAAATTTCAAGTCACGTGGTTTAGATACAAGCAGGGTTTTCCAATTGTTGTGTGAATCCCACGACAGTTAGTTAGCTCATGATGGCTGAGAAGTTAGCGCTCTTGCCTCAAAGCAAGGAGGTCGCGGGTTCAATTCTCATTTGTGTTGCTTGATAAGCACCAGTTGCTTGAGAGTTAGCAACTTTCCCAGGCTGGTCCAGACATCTCATATCCAGCTTTTAAACGTAGATGTCTACCAGCAGGAGCGTGCCCTGTAGTAACCCAGACGCCTAATCCTTTTAGGCCCAAGTGGCTAAAACCTAATGCGCCTCCTTCTGAGTGCTTGGCTGCCCACAACTCACCATATGGTCGCTGTCACATGTGCATTTCTGTGTTTAGCATGTTTACTGTGGTAACTGGACTGATACAGACCATGCTACGCACATGGAGGTCTGTTGTCTGGTTCACTTCCTGGGCTCAAACATGTGCATTATGCTCAAATAGATGTAAAGTCTCTGGAGAAGAAAAATTGTGTTCAAGAAGTTCAAAACATCTTTTATTTGTTTCTTCAGTATAATTAAAAGGCTGATTTTAGTGGCAGCCTGACACTAAAATCATAGAGATAAAAAGAATTCAGACTCTACAACAACAGCAGATCCCTTCCACTGCTCTACATTGCAGTTGTGCTGTTTTTGAACATTCATAAAAGTTTGGGTCTGTAGTCAATCCATATGACGCAGAAAACTACAGTCACTATATAAATTAAAGAATAAAACAACTATAATTTGAACATTTTAAGTGCTAGACTTAACATGAGGATAGAGATAAAAAGTATGAACTTCCTAAACCTTTATAACTGCTGTATAATTACTGTATGGTCAATAGTGTGAGCATCAATTGATTGTAACTACTTCTGCTGTTAGTGTGGTGCAAATCTTTTTGTTTGGCTTTTTCCGATTCTGAAAAATATTCTATTACGGCCCAATATATCAGTCCTGCTAACAAGTGCCGTGATAAGCCATTTCATTTGTAAAGTAGCCTTGACGTTATGCCGAACTAGTGTGTATACTAACTTTATATTGAACATGTTTTGGCTTTTTAGCATAAGATAAAGTAGGTAAAGTTCTTTGTGTGAGATAAGCCTGGATTTGCAAGGCCACAAAACATGTTTGGAATTCTTTGATTGTAAAACAATTCGCAGTTACTGGCAGAGCACACAAATCAGTGCAGAAACATCATTTTATGCTCTATACCGGAAAGATGCAGCAAGGTTTTATTTTGTCCCTGCAGTTTTTGCATCTTTTTTTGCTGTCTTGCAATTGTACGGTTCTCAATATGATTATTTTCCACCAAACATGTTGATCATGCTGGTCTTTTGGGTAGGTATTACCAACCTTACACAAAATGTTTATCTATAATGTTTAACTATAAAACCTTTTGAACCCCATTACTCCATTGATGGTGAAAAGTTGGGGTTCAGTCAAGGTTAGACTATGTACTTAATTTGCTTGTGGGGCTGTATTGCGATCTGGCCTAGTGGTGGTGTAGCACTGCTCTCACCTTACTGTCCTTTACTGTTTGTTCCTCAGTCTCTTTCACTGTGACTGCTGACCTCTTTTTTCTTACTTGTGTCTGAGCCCATCACACACACACTCATAGAAATTCCAGGAGGCCTCAGCTGAGCAGGCTAATCTCTTGAAGCATTACAGAGCTGCCGGGAATTTGCCCCCGACCACACAAACCCGGTGCAACAGGGTCAACGGGGGCTGCAGCGGGCAACCCAAGCATACACAGACCGGTGGGTCAAAGGCATGGCATAAATTGAACATGACAGTCAGCTGGGGACAGTAAATTAGGTTAGCGGGGACAGAAAGTGACCCGATTACCACCCCGCAATTCATGCATGTATGACTTCACAGGATGCACCATGATATTTAAGAGTTGTATTTTAGAGCAGTGTTTCCCAAGTGGGTCCTGAGACACCTGGTGGCCTCAGGGGCCCTGCAAGGCAAAATATGGGTATTTCATTGATTATAATCAGTATTTAACAGATAATCACTGTTATTTGTAAATAATTGTGTGTGTGAAATGTGAAATTTAAAGAGAGGGGTTACTCTGTGCTAAACATTGGAAATTGTTTTAGAGCGCTTAAAATGTTCAATGATTTAGTGCTCAGTGCTGAGGGGAACGATATTTTCAAAACAGGCCAAATGCAACTACACCCAAATATAAACTTTATTTTTCATATTAAAAGTTGCATAATGCACCTTTAAAGCAGTACTAAGTAACATATGCCCTAGAGGCCATAAGTGCCACTGCAGGGGTCATAGCATGTTGCAATTTTTTGCTCATTAATTGTCCGTGAGAGTAAATACTACGCTGACAAAAAAGACAAAGGGAGAGATGGATCTTGTACATCCAATTGCACAATGGAGATAATTTTTTTTCAAACTTCGCTGTAAATACTGTTTAAGTGGTGCTAGCCCGCAGTTTTCTTTGCTCGTTAGCCTATTAGCTTCATGTAGGTGGCAGCGAAGTTGCAATTGTGGTTTTCTGGCCAGAGACACCAGGGGGAGATGAAAGACCCCCAATCATCCCATTAACACTTGTATTACCCCCAGAGGGACTACGAAAAGGATTTAAACAATTTAAACAAGTGACTTAGTACTGCTTTAAAGTAGTGTCAGCAACGATGCTGTTTTCCCCCCCATTATATTCTCAATTGTTCCAAAAACTGTTTAGAATGTTTGTGACCGTAGTATGAACTTTTGTGACTCACTACAAGTGAGTTAAGCAAGTGACTGTGGTTCCTGAAAAGATTTACAGGTCAGGGGTCAGACAGCTCAAATTAAATCAAACCATTTGTCTTTCCTTTTATGTCGGCCTCTGTGTGTCTGATGTCTGTGTATTTTCACGTGAACTTATTAACCATAGTGTTGTGTGCTTTATGTAATTTTGAATGTCACAAGTGATACATATTTTCCTAGTGGGGAAAGTAGTACATTTAAGAGAACAAAGATGGCAGCTTGGTTGAATTCCACAGTAATTTTTTATGTTTTCTTTTATCATGATGACATGCGGGACTGTAATGCAGCGGTTGCGCTTAGGTCCCGAGTCGGTTCCCACCTGGATGGGCCCTTGTCTGCGCAGAGTTTGTATGTTCTCCCCATGTCTGCATTGGTTTCCTTTGGGTACTCCGGCTTCCCCTACCACTAAAAATATGTATAATAGTTTAATCGTCCAGGCAGGTGATACTGACCATCAGCCTGGCTCCACATCTGGAGATGGGTCACCAGGCTGATGGTGACCCACTGACCTAAACTATTTCCATGTTGAGTTTAGGAGCTTATAACGGTATACTCTTTCAGATTGTAACAGAAAGTACGCTATAGAGCTTATTCGTATTACACGCGTGACTCCAGAATAGTTTTTGCCCTTGCCAGCAGTGTCATAACTTTAGGCTCTAAAACCCTCGCCTTCTCCATGCCTCAAAGAATTGCCTCCACTCTCTCCACTTGTAACCAGGATACGCAGGTGTAGTTTGACCGAGACCTCGTGAGTGTTAAGTAATGAGACACGGCTATTGTTTAGGCAGAAGTGACTGGTAGACTGCAGACGGGAGCAGCTCGTGGGCGGCGGGCCGGATGGAGAGTGAGGTAACCCAATACAGCGCAGCCAACAGGTGCGAGTCAGGCTTACACCCTTGACCCTTGTGTAGGAGCTTTCAAACGGACACCAAAACACAAGACTGAGCTCCTCCCGATGCGAGTGCGCCGAAACAAAGCCAGAGTGCCGCCGTCAAGTCCGCTGCACGACTAGTGATCTGAGCAGTGTTAATGGTTTTAAGGGAGATTTCGGTCACATATGGTAAACTGTTCTTGTTTGGAGAGGCATTCTATTGAAATAGCTACATGTTTTCTTATATTATTGGCTGCAATGTGAAATATTTGAAACGTATTATCTGTGATCAGTATCTTTATCTCCCTGTAGTAACGTGAATATTTATTTGCTCAGTGTATCTAATCGATATACTAATTTATGATTATTAAAAAAAAGGCGAGAAATTAAAGTGAGACCCAAACTGCGGCCCGCGGACCAACTGCGGCCCGTGGCCCACTTTTAATCGGCCCGCTGCAAATTCTAAAAATACAATGAATATCTTTTTTTTGTGCTTAAATTTAATATATATCAAATAAATGAAAATCCATTAATAGAAAGTTGTGATGAAGGCTGTATGGGCCCTCAGTGAAAACAGGTCAGACCCCTGTTCTTTACGATAAATACGATATAAATGATTACTAAAGAGACACCACTATATGTTAGTATTTGGCGACACTATGTATGTACCACTACCCCATATTTGACAAACTAACTTATTGACTACTCAAATTAACTTAATTGAGCTTGCCCTTTCCGGGTCTGAAAATGACGCACACAAAGAAAACGGCTTTATGCGGCGAGGTTCAGTCCAATTTAGTTTATTACTCACTGGACCAACAAATAACCCAGTGTAGTACACCCAAAACATTTATCACGGAACCATTTAGCCAATCAAACAATTACGGGCAAACAAAAGTGACAAAGTACCCATGGATTTCAAAAGGGGCTGCGTTGAATGCCGGCAGCTGCTGTGGCCAACTGGCGTGGACGACAGCCAGGTTCGCACAGCTGGGACGGGGGGCACGACGCACAGTGGGCTTTATAGTGCCGTTTTTTATAACTGAGTGCACACACATCCACACGCGAACGGACTCACTCAGCAAACAGCGCGCAGCAGATGACTCCAGCACCGCTTGTTGCAACAGGTGGACTTCTGTTTCATCGCGCATACTCTCGACAGGGGCAAGGCAGCTGTTGAGCGATATAGGGCTTTTTTTTTCTTTCCCCTGGCAAAATGATCTTCCCTGTGCGCCTGAAATCTATACGCTTCTACTGTGGGCGCGTGTTTGAGCTGCCCACCCAGCGCATTGTCCCTATAGCATCTCTTTCTTATCAGCCCGCATTCATTCTAGTGGATTAGCAGAGTTGGATTTCACAACAACAAAAAAAGAAGTTTCCATCCAACATCTGGTAACCTACCTTCACACTCCCTTACTTAGCGTAGTCCTTGGGGAGTAGATAGAGGCAAGAAGAGAAAGATTAGTGATGTCTCTTGATGTGAATTAAAACACTGTATCTGTGCCTTCCACCTGCCTGTTATTGTGGGTTTGGCATAATAGACTTCCCCCGCGGAGCAGTAAACTAAATCGGCCACCACGCTAATGAAACCTGAGGCTTTGCTTAACACTCCCAATCAAAGGCCTTTATGATCGTACAAGAAAGCAGAGGAGTCACACACAGGTCAGCCATGTTTGATGCTGGATTATGAAGCCGTTTCAAACCAAAGGAGCTGGTTGAAATATGCTTACAGGGGAGTTATTGCATTATCACATGCATTTAAAGTAACTGTAAGGTGTTGCAATAGGTTTTGTTTTGGTTTTGCAAGAGTTTTGTAAAGAAGAAAGGGCTTAAATCCCTCAAAGAATGATGTGGCTGCCTAGAAAAGTGATTAAAGCTGTGATAGCTGCCATATTTGAAGGCTACAAGTCATTATTTCTGCCCACACTTTGCGCTGGCCTTTTTTTTTTTTTTTCTTTAATTATGTTAAACCTCTTAATCCCCGCCTTAACAAGTGCATTTTCTCCAGTTCAGCTTTACCCAAATCTAAAAGTTTTCCGTCTCATTTGAAAGCTAAGACGTACAAAACTGATCGAAACGGATCGTTTTCCTTGCGTTGTTTCAATCATTATTGATATTTCTTTTCGTTGCTTTTTGGTTGCTCTTGTGTGGCGTTTCTGTCACTTTTTCATTACATTTTTGTCACTTTTTCATCACTTTTCTGTTACTCTTTTTTGTAACTTTGTCGTCGCTTTTTTGTTTGCGTTTTCAGCATTGTTCTCTGATCATTTTTGTCGCTATTTTAACACTTTTTTTCAAGAACCTTTAAGATTTGGGTAAAGCTAAACTGGATGACATGTGCTTGGTACAGGTGGAGGTTAAGAGATTAATATCTAATTGAAGGAAATGAAGCCAGATTATTGTTTTTTGCTTTGTTTGGAAATGTCTCATCTACATCCTCATGCCTTTTGGAGATACTGTAAATTGATCTGCCCCTTGCTTCACTATTACATTATTCAAAATTTTGTTTCGATGTTTCGAATCCCCCAGCTCCTGCAGGAGAAGACTATAACTGTGTCCTTGGGCCAGACACTTCACCCACCTTGCCTGTGCTAGTGTGGAGTGTGAGAGAATGGTTGCTGCCTCCCGCCACCGAGTGTAGAGTGAATGAATAATGAAATGTAAGATGTCATATTATTAGTAAACTCCAGTATCACCTCCTTTCAGACATAACGGGTATAAAGGGTGCTTTATATATGAACATAACCTTATTATCAATTCTGTTTGTTTTAGCCACTCCCATCTGATCTTTCTTTCTGTAAATACTAAACTTGTTCACATTTTTCATCTCAATCATAAACTCAAAATTGCTTGATATCCTTTTCTTTGTTCTATCGACTCCTCTCCAGCTTGTATTGAACTATGTGGTGTTTCAGTCCCTCCCTACATGGCTCTTCATTCAGTTAGAGAAAAGATTAAGCCGTAATTGAGTTGGCAAACCATGCTGTAAAGGTTAATGGCTTCTGTTTTGATGACAGGTTCCTGATTCCTCCTCTCCCCTGGCTTACTTTGTCTGTGAAGGTGTGGCACTATTGCTGGTCAATGCGGGACACTACTTTGGTCAGACGGACAGGGAGGGCAGCGCTGGGGCTGGGGCTGGGCCTGCAGACTGCTGATTGAGGCAAAATACAAACTAGGGGGGTGGGATAGAGAGAGAACGAGGGGGGGGATGACCGACAGAGCAAGAATGATGTCCAAAGAGAGTGGGGTAGAAAACGGGAGGGGGAGAGGAAGAGGGAGAGGGGGAGGATGGGCATTATCGAGCCAGTGTGAGTCAGCAGGTTGACAGGGCCATGGGGCGCGGCTCCAGCCCATCACCATCACTGCTCTGTTATATTTTCCACTTTGCGCTCTATGGATCTCGGCTCCCTGACCACTGTTACAGCATAACTTTGGCAAATAAGTTCTGTACTAACAGTCATGAGATTTCCAAAATGTATGTACTTAAAAAAAAACATTCACACTCTTATTCATATGGGGGGAAAAAAGATCAGTTTTCTTCCTAAAAAGTTTTTCGAGAGCATTCAATCGTGTCAAGTTTGCATTATTTTTAGCCACGTCCACCACATGAATTTCCATTTGTTCGCGCAACCTTTCAGCCAAACGGAATTTACTGAAAGGACACACTCTCGAGACGCAGCATCTAATTTCTAGTAGAAATGTGGCCCAGTGCGGCGGATCAATAAAGAAGAGCTTTGCAGCTAAGAAGTGGTTCGATTGGAAAAATGTAATACTGTCGTTCTTCCACAGTTATTACAGTACCAGATATTTGAGGACGCCATTGTAGTTTTGTACAAGGCTGGGTTTATACTATTAGTTTAAAGAAAAAGCCTACTCTGCTTGTTTCTAGGGCCAGGTGACGCTGTGCCACCAGTGTATGGTCTGGATGTGACTGATGTGTCGCGGTGGGAGGAGACCGTGCTGACCCCTGCACTGCAGATACTGGCCTCTCTCAGTAAGGTGGGGGCCCTCTCCTCTGCCACTCCCCTATAGCTTTCCCCCCCTCAACTTTACAGTCTCTAGAATCTGGTTTTGAGCAACGGCATGCCTAGAGCGGGGACTGGGGGTACCACAGATAGGGAGGATATTGGGGGTCAATTGCAAGTTCAGCTAAACTTCCAATACATCAAATGAATTCCACTTGAACGTATATTGCGTAATGGCTATAAGTAAGAGCAAACAAGTATTACATTGTCAATATAAGCTTGGCCAAAAAGCCTTACATACTTGAGTTCTACCGCTGTGTACCTAATTGCTCCCATTGGGCCAGCCCAGTGGGTAAAAGTTTTTTTTTTTTTTAGCTACCCACCTACATTGATAATCATTTCAAGCTGAATGACGAAAAAGTGAATGAATAAATGTTATTATTTTCCAGGGTGAGAAGCCGGCTGTTTCATCTGTGAAAATAGACACATCAGAGTCGATGAACAAGCGAAGCCGGCACACGTGTGACCTCTGCGACAAAATAATAATCGGAGATCTGGAGTGGGCAGGTGAGACTGTTCACACTGGGGTTATGCTAAATATATTCTTACTTTACTTTGATCTTTATTTAAGGGAGAATGTCGGCTGATCATCTTCTTTAGATGTTAAGTCCCACTTTTGTGTATTTCTCACATAAATTAACTTGTTCTCAAAGACCATATTATCATCACACTGCACTATTATCTATCAAACGGCATGAGGGCTCCAGCAATCACCAGATATCAAGTTTAACATTTAACTGTGAACCCTTAAATGTTTCCGCATAAACACACACTGGAGACTGTGTCAGACATGGCATTCTTAAATGTTGAAAGGAGCTTCTTCTTTTTTCATAATAAATAACCTCCAAACATCAAACTTACTACGTGGAGAAAGAGAAAGCAAAGGCATATCATTGTGAGTGTTCCTTTTACAACTTTATTAAAGGAATTTTATAACCCATGTTATTACTGTGACGAGTGGCAATTATAAATACTTAGTCTTAACCTGATCTTTTTGCTTTTAAGACGTATTTAAGTGTAGAGAATTGAGCAAAGGAGGTGATCTGTGTTTATGCTCTACAGTTCGGCTCATCATCTGTGTTTTGTCTTTTGCAGCACACCTGAAGTCCAAAAAGCACTACTACCATGTGAAGAAAAAGAGAAAGATCGAGACTGGCAGCCTATCGCAGTCGCCAAGCTTGGATGTTTCAGAGGACTCTTCTGTTGCTCCTGGCTGCAGTGGGACTTCCCATGAGTCCCCTCCAGGAGTCGGGACAGCCCATGCTCAAGTACCAGTCACCTCCTAAAACACATGAGCAACTGTGTTGCGCCAATACGTTTTTCAAAATCGCACTGGGAGTTGTACTTCAGCCCTAAGGAACATCTAATTTGGAAGACCTGGCTTTGTAATGTCGAGGACTGCCATGTTTTTATTTTTGGCATTTAATCTAATTTATTGTCCGGACTGTTTTGGATTTTTTTTTTGTACATTTTATTACAGCACACTGCAGGAAGATGGCTATTTTTCTACGTAACTCTGATGCCTTGGAAAATGCAATTTAAATTTGCTGTATATTTTATGCTCATAAAAGCACCTTAAACCTCGTGGCGCTGCATTCAAGACTTTCTGACTACTTTCTGTCAATCTAGATCATTAAATATGTTTGTATCAAGTAAGGGAAGAAAGGATCCTTGTCTGAAATCTCACGCTATGATACAGTAGAAAAAGGGTTTGTATTCAGTGATCATAGTGGCTGCTTGTACATATATTAGTGAGTCATGCCTTTCTGCTGATGTCGTTCAGCAGCAGGTCAGGCTATGAGTTGACATCATTGCACAACACTGATAGCTTTGCTGTTGTCTGTTGAACACCTTTCCC
This sequence comes from Gobius niger, assembly GCF_951799975.1. Lineage (NCBI taxonomy): Eukaryota > Metazoa > Chordata > Actinopteri > Gobiiformes > Gobiidae > Gobius > Gobius niger. Next base: position 13,552,566 of record NC_136865.1, read on the forward strand.
GCCAAGGTGTGCCGCCTGCTGCGGTAAAACCCCTTACACAATACCTGGCGTTTCTCCAAAGGCCTGTTGGCACTCCGTTTGATTCTCCCAACTTGCCGCCTTTCCCTCTCGGCCGGGCGCCTCTAAATAACTGTCCCATTGTTAAACATTAATGTGGAAACCTGTCCAAGTTTTACCTTGCTGTGTCAGGAGGTTATCATAATGGGTTGTGTTCACATGTTCCTGCCGCTTGACCCCGTCCACATGACTAATACACTTTGGAGCATTATAATGTGGGATAAATGTGCTTGTATGTGTCCCACATTCTATTATTCTAAATGGGTCAGCCCCGGTGCTTACAGGGGGCTTACATGCTCTACTGGAGTCTTGCTGATAGCAAAGGTCACTGTGCAACTGGTGTCTGCCTTTTGCTACTTTGTTTTTCTTTCCTACTGTTGTACACTTTATCAGGGCTTTGTATCGTCAGACGCATTTTTCGATACCTCACTTTGGTTTGCGCAACCAATTTGATAGATTCTTTTGCTATTGCCACAGGCATTGCTGAATCATTTCACATCTAAGGAAGAAAGCTTTGCGCAAATGTATGACATAAGGCTTGAGCTGCTGAACTGTGCGTCTCCTCGCGCACAGAATTGGAGAACTAGGGCAGAATTGGCGGTCACAAGGCTAATTACTGATTTGCACAGCGCTAGTGGAGGGATCATCTTCAGGACACGTGCACCCATTCACACTCTACCTCGATCTTGACTGTGGAGACACCGTGCGAACAACACTGTAGCTCAGGCAATAAGCCCTTTGCACATCATACTCGTGTGGAAGACTAGTGATGACTTCCATACATTGATGAATCATGAAGAGTCATGATGTGGTACAGCAGCGCTGCAACCTGTCTGGGTATTGCCGCTCGATAGCAGCTCGCAGGCCGTCTGTCTGCTACAGAGCACACATTGTCCTATAGATGGGGCCTGCTTTGGGGAAGCTGCAGGCTCACTTATGTAATACATGCTGCAGCCTATACATGAGGACCACTTTGCCACTGCATTACCCTGTGCCACTGACTTCTGTTACATGTGTTATCCAACAACACACACTTCACCCCTTGGATATTTGTTGCATTTCTTAATGTAAACATAATGTAATTCACTGAAAGGCAAATGTTTAAGTGTTATTTATACTTTTATGGCACTTTTTTCAGCATGTGAGCAATTTAATATTCATCTGATTTAAATTATTTAAGTACAGTCTGAAGGCGATGAGTGAATATTGTGGTTAATTGCACTGAACTTCGTGTTCATAAACAATGATTGATTGCTCGCTAGAAAACAACTTGTTTGAATGTTGATGAACTTGTCATGGCCATGGCTCTTCACCGCCCTGCCATAGTAGTGTGTCATCCAGTGACTGTGCGTCTAGCTAATTTGAAGTCCTTGTAATCCTAATCTGTAATCCCATTTGACTAAACATTCTCTGCCATCTGGACCTGGCGAGACCGACATGCATGCGCACAGACTAACCACACAGGGTCGGCTGTAGTCACAAATGTGGTCTCAACATCACAACTGTTTCTGCTGATAGGAGGAAGGTCAAGAATCAGACAATGTAGACACCACAGCGACTCCTAATCTGCAATATGTGGCATGTGAAGGTTTCTCAGTGTTGTTTCTATTTGAAAATGTTCCAAATATTTAAGCATTCAAGGCGCGGTATTCGCTACTTCATGATACTTTCTCAAGATATGGGATTTTAAGACGCATGCCTGTTTATAATCCCCTTTTTTTCTACCCTATATTTTTGGTTTGATGTTGGGTACTTTTGTTGTTCACATTTAAAAAAAAGAATCCAGTCTCTCTGCCAGTCCCAAGCTTAGATACTGTATGTGCAGAGGGTTGTGTCATGAAGAGCATTAAGTCTAGAACAGCTCATAAGGCAACGCGGCTTGACTTCTAAGCCAGTCCACAACATAAACCCTTTGTTTTCTTCTGCTCTGGAGTTACTTTGGAAACCCATAAAGACAATTGCTTTGCTGTTGCATAATCATGTGAGAACCGCAACGCACTCGGGTCAGGTTTGACACTTAAGGACAACACTCCATTGTTTACATATCGTGTCCTCTCATTGTCCTCGTGGCGCTTAACAACATTGCTTTCCCAGTGTTTATCATACCCCAACGTGCATTTCTCATTCACGGTCATTTGGGGATAAGCATGTCGGACCTCCCTATACAGCAAAATGTGATGCTCTCGTGTCCCTATCTTTTATTTATTGGTGCACATCTATAGGGAGAGGGTTCAGCCAGTTCGCATAGCAGCTTTGTTTTCCACCCGCGCTGTCTGTCTGGCTCCCCAAGTTGCAAAATAGCAATTCAGGGACGACACGAGACCGGGAGATGTGATCCAACGTGAAGGGCCTGTGAGGAACGTCTGTCTTTAGTATTTGTTCCACTCCTATCCCACTCACTGTGCCTCACTGTATATATATTTCCTGGCCTGTTATGTAATATGGGGCCGCTAACTTGTTTTTTTCTCTTTTTTTTTTGGACCCTCCCCAATCCTGAGCATGACATTCCTTCCTGTTTTTTTCCAGCAACCCAGTGAACTCTTTTCCCAGGGCAACACTTCAGTCTGTATACACAACACAGTCCATTGTATTGCTTCTTGCCCTTGAAGTATTGTGTCTGCAAGGTTAAATATATGTCATTTTATTGATTTTTGGCACTTTCATCTTAACCATTATTGACTTTTATCACTAGGTTATCTGTTCCTCTTAGGTTCACTTAGGTTGGACAGGAAATGAGTGTAAAGCTGTATCAATTTTGTGCCAGCGAACAACTCTCCAGTGTGTACTCAATGTTAGACAAAGCCGTGTGTGTGTGTGTGTGGGTGGGTGTGTGTGTCTGCGTGTCTGCAAGACTCCGTTATGGTCTATCCTCAGCGCTTTTTCCCGCCAGTGCAGTGTTTGGTGGGAGTGGCCATGGCAGCGCTCTACAGCCGCAACAAAGAGCCACAGCCTTCCCGCCTGATATGCAAATGAGTGGCGAGGGGGGCGGGACCGGGCGCCTCCTCTTCTGCGGGCTTAACGCCTTCGCTGCTGCAGCGGGGAAACGTAGATGCAAGTGTGCTGTGTGATCAGAGTATACGGTGACAAGCGCACAGAGACATTGTTAACTGATCAAGTATTATAAAGTAATGTTTGTTTTGGCTCTCAGTCGTCCAGCTGTGTTCTATAGCAGCAGAAGGTAGTAATCTGGTTCTAAATGTTTTTTTTCTTCTAGATGATGATGTTTTGCCTCATTAAAGGAGCTTTGTCAGTTTTGAAGTTGCACTGATCTGAACCTCAGGAAGACTAGCTGACTGCATACACCTCTCAGCTAAAGGGATCCCTATACATAAACCAGTTGTATAGTAGCACCCAAGTTGTATCACGGCTTTTTATGGAAAAGAGCTGCAGTTAATTATGGAGTAAATACTTGTTATGTGTGTGACTAGGTGTGTGGCAGAGTAGTTAGCCCACTACACAATTGTTGTGAGCTTGATATGCGGGACATATTGTCAGTGCTGCCACAACTACTAAGTATGTCAAAGAGTTGTATAAAACATTGCCATATTTTTTGTTGTTGCAAGTATGTGTAGATCAGTGTATGTGGAGGGCCGACCGGCTGACTCCACTCAGTTATGCAATACTGTGTAACATTATGCCTCATCAGCCTAAAGCAGCTGTTGTACACATACATACATGTACACACCCCTTCCTGAACCAGTTTCAACCAAAGACCTCTTTCAACATGCAAAGTTCTAAGAAAAGGCGGCCAACCTGTTCATTATGTATTTTACATGCAAATTCGTCAAATTGACAAATCAGCACAATGCAGTCAGTGGTTAGTTGGTGCAGCTGCGCTTCAGTCTACCGCAAGAGCCGCTTTGGCTACATGTGTAGAATATCTAGAGAATTAATAAACTTTTAATTTTCAAGTGCTTTGGGTGACGTGACATTTGAAAAGCACAATAGGTTCCCTTCACTTCCCAAATTGATTGCCTGTGTATGCTATTATTGGGCCGAGAGAAGAATGGCTCCCAAACATCCTAAATAAATACACCCTTTTGCAAATTTAGCTTCACGTCATTTAAGCACAAATGATGTATTTCAGATTATGGCATGGTGTACTCTACTGGAGCCAGTAGAGTACACCTTTTGTAATACCTTTTGTAATACCTTACAAAAGGTATTACTTTTGTAAGGTATTACAAAAGTAATACTTTACTCTTGTAAGGTATTACAAAAGTAACACTTACAGAAATGTTGCTTTTTTTCAGTAGCTAAAGAATATAACATATTACTTCCACAGATTTTGTCCTTTTCTCAAAAAAACATTTTGGTGCGACACACTTTTGTTATTCCTACAAACTTCACGTTTCCCAGCCTTGGACTGAACAATATTTTGAAGGATGTTTAAGAGGGATTTTTAATTTTATCTAATTCCTGGCCTGGGTGGCACGGCAGTGCAGCGGTTAGCACTTGTGTTTCATTGCTAGAAGGTTTGATTCCCACCTGAACAAGGCCTTTCTGTGTGGAGTTTGCATGTTCTCCCCGTGTCTGCGACGGCTTCCTCTGGTTATTCTCCGTTTTCCCCTACCACTAAAAACATGTACAATAGATCAAGGTCAAAGTCAAAGTACCTTTAAAACAACAATCGCTGCCCAAAGTGCTGTACACAAGCAATACAACATTTCAGCATAAGATCGGGATGAATGAGTGTGTTTGAGAGTGCGACTGGGAGACAACGGATGGAAATTTGCCCAAGGCTACAATCTGGTGTGGCGTGTTTACATGCATGAGACCCATGTGTGTTCATTAACATGCACTGTACGTAATAAATAAACAAAATAAAGGAATATATGAGTCATTATAATTCAACGAACGAAAACATGCCAAACACCCCCCAAATGCAGCACGCCAAATGAAGTTGGAAGTGGGTGTTTAGGATCTGCAGTGGTGTGTAGGTAATGTCGTCAAAACACAAAAGAATGTGGCGACTCGAGCAAATGAAAAGGAAATCTTTGCACTTTTGCTCTGTAACATCATCATCATCATATTAACATATGTTATACAACTCTGTTGCAATTCATCTTTAATTCATGGTTTTTGCACATTGTCCCTGTTGAAAAAAACGAATAAACTAAAACAAACATAGTACATTTTTAAAACTGTAACTACTACTAATATAGAATATATAACAATTTTAAAGTGACTTGCCCAACACTGCTGGTAACAGATTACATAGCAGCCGTTTGTCACCAGTGGCAAAAACAGGGACTCATTTACATTATGTGGCATGTGAGAACAACAGTCTATTGTAATCTTAATTCAGCATAAGAGGTGTTCATATGATAGCTATTCTAAAGAAAGGTTGCTATTGTGTGTGGCTACGGGAGGAGAAGTAACTGGAGGGAAGCCACTGGTGCATATCGTTTAGTTTGGGTGATAAGGTGCACAAGCGGCAGTTAACGGTTTATAGTTAATCTGTTTGTCCAAGTAAATGACTGAAAGAGAAATGGTGTCCAAAAGACCCAAGCAAAGTTTAAGAGGCCTTAAATGTGACGTTTTGCATACTGGTTTACATTTGTGCTTTCAAGTGGTTAAAATTATTTTCCTTTTACTATCTCGCTCCATCTTTCCATTGGGGAAGCAACTAGTTCCTTAATTCAAAAATAATTGTTTGAGCCCAAAGCCAAACAACACACGGTGCTGCAAATAATAACAATAACAATAACAATGCATTAGTCTTATATAGCGCTTTTCCTGATGCTCAAAGTCGCTTCGCAATTTCGTACATTATTCATTCACGCCATGCTCAGTGGTGGTAAGCTACTATTGTAGCCACAGCTGCCCTGAGGTAGACTGACGGAAGCGAGTCTACCAGTCTGTGCCATCGGTCCCTCCAACCACCCCAGGCTTCCTGGTGTTTCTCAAACGGTCTCCCATCCAAATACAAACCAGGCCCTTCCTGCTTAGCTTCCCAGATCTGACGGGATCAGGCAGAACAAAAGCTGTATGGCCAAATGCCACACTTTTAAGAAACTTCTACTGGAAACCCTCTTTATTTGACACCATTGCTTTTTACTGACCTACAGAACCCATTAATATAATTAAAAAAAATCTTAGACAGCTTGAGAGTTGCTTGATCTCAACCTCTTTCCAACAGACATTATTTATCATCAAAGATTGAGATTATTGATGTATTCTTTTTTTTAAATATTAATTTTGATGCCTGAAGGTGTTGTTGTGTCCCAAAGATGTACAGATTTAGAGAGGCCTTAAGGTCTAATGTTACAACACCAAAATATCCTCTGGCCTGTACTAAAATTTTCATAGCTACAGTAATGCTCTTGTCAAACTCCAGTATCATTATCATGATTTAAATTTGCAAACCAAATCTTGGTTCTTTGTAGAATAAAGCTCTTTATAGCTGCTCTCTCCTGTGTAACTATTGGAGAGACACAATCTGGCCTAAAACACTCACAGATCTACTCACTATTCCATATTTAACCACCCCCGTCTCTCCTGTGTCCCCCTGCCCTACTTTACTACACAATATGTCAGGTCAGCTACAGCAGCCACATGTACTCTCTGAATACTGTCTATTTTACAATTGATGTCTGTGTAGGATATTTATATACAGGGGCTATGTGTTGATTCCTTGTACTTTTGCTATTGTGATGTAATCAATAATGAAGCAAGAAGTTCCTGCAATAAGTGGCCGGATATCTACTAATGTTTTGCTGCCATCTTTTGGTAAAAGCGAAGTATTGTTCGCTTTATCCATTATCCAACCCGAGCCTGTTATGTACATTTCAAAACGGCCTAAATATTCTCTTTTTTTGTGTGTGCAATATTCATCTCTTATGTTTCTTTGTTTGCTTGAACTTTCAGAAATAAATACTACATTTTTTTTTTTTAATGGGGTCAGCCAGGGCTGTTCCAAGGTTCCTTAGCAACCATGATTAATGATCCATGTGCATAGGTGGCTAATTTACTATTATATTTGACATTTGTTATACATTCCACATCTCCCAGTTCTATAACAGCTCATTCATGGGTTTGGGCTCATTCTGCTTTTGGGTTGGACAGCGGACTTGGGAACCAAAACAAAAGTATGCAAATATGAACAACTTGTCCGTGTAATTGTGAACAAATTCAATCTTAGAGTTATTGGTTAAGCTAATATTTGATTTGAGCACTACCTTTAACTATTCTTTTATTATGTAACTTAGGCAGCACTTGTTTACTCTGTCACCTCACACTGTCATAAGAGACGCACACCACACAGTAGATGAATGAAATAAATGATGTTTATTGTTGCACAAAATGTACAAAATAACAAGCCAAATGGATATCTCCTCCTCCTCCTCCCCCCAGACCCCTCCCTCCCTTTGGTTCATTCATCAATCATGGCGCTGAGTTTCTGAAACTACGGCGAGTCTGATGGCCCAAGCCAAACGCATGGTAAATTCTGAGAGACGACACGTACCCAAATTTCAGCATCACTGAACAATTAAAAATGATAAAAACACCTTATTTACACGTTTTCTGTCAGAGCTTTTAGAACATGCCATCTATAGATTCAAGACTGCTTGAGCACATACCCCTGTGTAGAAAATATAAGATCAAATAAATTAGGGCTATAGACATCCAGTGTTTAGTTTTTCTTTTCTTTTTTTCTTTCAACCCAGCAATTGTTTTTTTTCTGTTAGCAGATGTTTTTTTTGTTTATGTTTTTTTTTTTTTTGCTTTGACAATTCAAGCCAAAAATAAAGCCTCTCATGTGATGACTTCTGATTCCTCTATCCCTGCTTCTTATAACAGCATTTTTACCTATCAACTTTGGCACTGCGTGATCAAGTAAGTGTGCTATGGTTTCTCAAAACACATCCATTTGTGCGCTAAAGTGAAACTAGAATGAATAAAATATCTCTTGGTCCTTTTCTTTGTACATTAGTCGCTGTGTTATGAACATAGGAGATTCAAGCCACTTTAGCACCATGGAATGAGTCGATGTTCAAGTAAAGCCGGCCGGACTAGCTTTCTGATAGGATGCCGATAAGACGGTGACATATTTTGTATCCCATGGGTGGATGAGGGTGTGGGAAAGGTGGAGGCATGTATAAGCTTTAACAGGTTTTCTTTTTCTTTCATCTGCTCGTGCCCCCAATATCCAACTGCACAATGTGGCAAAGAAACCAAAGCGAGTGGAAGCAAATCTCCGGAGGGCATCCATCACATTGCTTCCCTAAATATGCCTGTTATTACATCAGTGCAGTCTCCACGACACTACATACTCACACAAGGGGCGCCAGATCAGACCCCTTTTAGATTAAGTGCGCGGGAACAAGGCAAAAAACAGGAGCTCGGGGTGCTGATTTTACAATCCAATTTGAGAGAAACGGATGGCAATGTTTTCAAAGTGTGTGCAAAAATATTTCGACTACCGCTGGAATAACGACCTCTTTCAAACTCACGGCTTCCACTTCCGACCTTAAATTTTGCGATATATCTTCCTCTTTAGTCCTATCTATTTTTGCGTGTTTATTTTCACTCGTTTCAATAAATATCTATACTTTATTTTCTGACACATTTCTTTTTTCTTACTTTACAAAATGAGAGACAGAATGATGGACAGCCAACAATATATATATATTTGTTTCTTCTTCTTCTTCTTACTACCATCAGTTTTCTATCCTGGGGACAATTTAGCTTCTTTGTAAACAAATTTTTCAGCCACTTGTAACGGCGTCGTCCTCCTCCTCTCCAAGTGCATCATTCCTCTCATCTTCGCGTCCTCCTTCGTCGTTCCTCATTGCAAAAGGGCCCTGATTTGTTTCGAGGTGCTGTCATCGTTTAGATGCCGTGTCGTATACCTACAACAAGAGACATGTTCATTTAAAGTGTAACAGAGGCTTATACACATACTTCTGGGTACGTCAGCATTGATAGTTTACATTTTCATAATTTGAAATGCTTGGAATGATTTATGGACTTTAAAAATGTAGATGGCGGTTCTATCTATTATGCAGTAAAATACAGGATGTCCAAAAATATGCATAACTTAACCCCCACCTGAGCCGAGCACATTTTGTCTAGTTCGGCATTACCCAGAGCTAAAAGCTTCTTGAAGAAAAAACTTCAAAATAGCAACAAAAACGAGGATGAAAACAAAAGCGTCATAAGACCGACAACAACATGCCGTAAAAGCAACAATAACACATTAAAAAAAGTGGCAAGAGTGTTGAACAAGCAACAAAAGAGCGACCAAAAAGTGTAACAATAACGTGACAAAATATCTACAAAAAAGTGACCAAAAAAAACCCTACAAAATGTAAAATGTTTGGAGAAGTTTTGCAGATCTTAGCTTTCAAATGAGTCTCTAGCCCATTCCTGTGCAAAGATATGATATGATTTTTAACTAAATAACCAGTATACTCATTCGAGCCACTAGGGGGCAACTTAAATAAATAAAATTCCACACGTGTCCAGCAGGGCCACTGAGGTAAGAGATCAGGACATAAGCAACACATTATAGCCACGTGGTAAATTAAGCTTACCTCCAGAGTGTGGAGTGAATGAGTAATGACAACAGTGTACTTTGAGAAACTTGTGACACAGGCTTATAAAGCACAAGTGTAAGCCGTTATTACTTTGGTCACATTATGCAATAATGTTTTATTTGAAAATAAAAATTAATGGAATACCGGTGGTTTTTCAAATTAAAACAAAGTGTGAAGGCTTGATTACTATTTTTGCAAAACACTATAGCTGAACAAATACGTGGGGATGACTGTGCCAGGCTAGTAACCTCTACTTCACAATGAAGCCTGCAACAGTTTGGTCTGGGTCATACAATTCTATGTTATAGCCAACCTGGCCCCCCATCACAGTCAGAAACGATAATGTGGCCCCCAGAGAAAAAAGTTGAGGACCCCTGATCTAGGCTGTGCGAAATACTAAGTAACAAGATAACTCGATACAAAATCTAAATTAAGTTAAATACTACTCAAGGTAGTTTATGGTGAGGAAACATAACATTAACTTTGTATAACTTTGCATACCAACCCCCCCTTTGAAATGTCTTTCTACAACCCTCTTTTTATTGTTATTCTTTCTCACCTCAGTGCATTGAGAAGACCCTCTACGCTGTTGGATGGTTGCTCTTTCAGTACTTTGATACAGCCCTTCATCTGCAAAAAAAGGACATAAATAAAGCAAATTCAACAATAGACTTGTCCAAACACACCTTAAGTTAACACACAATTGTACACTAGGCCCACAGTCACCAGAGGTAGGCGTTGACACCCTTTCCTGTACATAGTGCGAACAAATAAGGGAGTGGTGCAACTGGTCCACAAATCTACAAACAAGTGGATCACCATCCTTCTAATCTTTTGACGTGGGCTGATCATTTGTGAAATTCCACTGCCAGGGCTAAACGTACAGTCTGGAGGAAAACTTACATCGATTTTGGACGTCTTGGCAAAAGCTCCGACTGGGTGAACGTGGTCATAGAGGATGATGACGCCCACCATCACCCTCATACAGAACAGCATAGTGTCTGTGTTGGTGAACCGGCAGCGGTATTCCCTGAAGGACACATTATTATTAAAGAACACGTTTATGCTAATCACATGAATGCAAAGACGGTTAATTAAAATTTGCTCTTAAGGAGAGAGAGACACAATGAATAAGATGGTACTCACGGAGTTTCAAGCATGACGCGGCACACGCAGGCCATGGTGCTCAGGCAATCTGTGGTGTCCTCTATAGGCAAAGTTTTATTCTGAAATGTAAAAATAACAAAACAGAAATATTAATTACACAAAACGTCCACAAGGGGGAGACAAGAGACGTGAGAATAGACAGCTCAGGCAGTAAAACTGAACGGATTTTAGTGTAGGAAGACAAACCTCTGACACAAACTTGGTAGTCGCATTACTCAAAGTCTTGAGCATGGGCGTGGCTTCAGCATAGAACAATGACATCCGATTGGCCATCTCGTTATTGACTTCATTCTCTGCTTCAAGCTGAAATCAGATCAAAATATACCGCACATTGTATTGTGTCAATATCATTCACCTTATTTCAGTCCATTTTAAATAAAGAAAAACAGTGCTGCACAAAAACCGTACACAGGGAATAAACTATTAAATTCTCTATTAGCTTCTTGGTAAGACTGGAAATAATAAAGAGCGACCAAAACAAGGATATTTTGACTAAGCTCATTTGTTTCATTGTGAGTATGAAGGCCTCACCTGCTGGTTGTTCAGCCTGTTTCGGCTTATAGTCCTCCTGTAATAGCTGAAGTCATTCTGAATGGCTGGATTTGTCATCTGTGAATGGAAGAGATTAATTCATAATTCTTTTGTCGCGCTGCAAATCACCTTATTGACTCTGATCTTTGCATTGACTGCGCTTACTTTTAATTCATCAAAGCTGAGTGTGAAATGTAAGATCTCTGCAAACTGTTTAGCTAGAGCCTGCTCCCTCTCCAGATGCTGCATTGGAGCGTACGGCGGACTGGTCAGGGCTTCCAGCAAACTGCGTAAAGCGTTTTCTGTCAACACAAAGTAAAAGCAAATTTAATCTTAAAAGCAAATAACATTTTAAGTCTTTTGTGTGTGTGTGCTTCCACAGGTGCGCCAGAAAACCACGGGGCAACTGTAAAACAGGCTTTATTGGTTTTAATTGAATCCAGAAATCCTAGAAATTATATGTATTTCGACCTGTCTCCACCTCTCAACAAAACAGACTCGCTGAGCTGTGTGTTGTAGCAATGCTTAAGTCTCCTGAGGCTCTATTCCTTCCTCTACATTAAAATTGTATAAGGGCTTCTATAAATACAGCGCTCAGCTGTTTCATCTAAAGGGTAGAAACCCCGTAGTTTGCCCTCCTGTTTGCTGAACCGTTGCTACCACAACAGCACAGGGCTAGTTTGACCTGTTGTCCAGCAAAGAGAATCTGAAGCAAGACCAATGCCAAAATTAAAGCAGATGCGAGACACGGTACTCTGAGGTACCTGAGGTTAAGACCAAAATGTAGTAAAACCTCAAATTCTCTAAGGCAGCCATTCTCAAAGTTTGGGACATCGCAGCCCCCTAATTGATCAGAAAATCTCTCGTGGCCCCCCCAAATCATAATAATTTCACTGAAAAGAATCTGTTATAATTTTACAGCTTAAATGACATAAAAAGTAACATCTAGCAATGGCAGTAGGCTAAATACTGGTTTAAAATAGTGTGTTGTCCAGATAAATGTATTTTTCCTTTCAAAAATAACTTTTTTCATTGTACCGGTCTTGCAAACAAGCTTTCGGGGCCCCCCTGTTGTGCCTCTGAGGCCCTCCAGGGGGCCCCGGACCCCACTTTGGGAACTACTGCTCTAAGGTGTGCAAACTGTAATAGCTACTGCTGATAATCCAAATACTTGTACAACACAACTGAATTGCACACACATTTACAAAAATAAATACTGAGATATTTATTTGAGTATTTCAACACAGTACATTGCACTAAATGTATAACCTTAACTTAATCAATAGGCTTTTTCATTCAATTGTGTCCGTTCAACACACAACCTGGACTAAATCATATCTGATCTTCTATAAACCTGAGGAGCATCAGAAGAATCCGTAGTACTACAGTTTGAGAACTAGTGAACATGTTTATCATATACAGAATTAGAAGCTGCACTCAGGCATCAGTACAACCATCTTTTCCGTAACATCCCCTCTTTGTCTCACACTGTGCTGGACATTCATGTACCACTGTTTCCTTAGCAACGGTTGCCTGGCTGCCCGTTTAGGATGCTGAGAGAGTAGTGTGTGTGAGTGATGTGTCACAGAAGGCGGCTATGGTAGATACTGTATAGAATAAATAATAACAACATTCCGGCGCGAAGAGACGAGCTTGATCAGTTGTGACCGTACGAGACACGAAACGCTCTGTTTTTTCCAGTGTTACGCAAGAAAATGGAACAAAGTCTTCAGCGGCTGTGGATAGAACATTGTCTGCCAGTACTGACAGCCCACTCTGGTGCATTGTCTAACGCTTGAGCACGTGCAAAGGCAGTCTAGCTTATTGTTAGTTGTGTTTAGCCGTTTTAACATGTACAATTTTCAACGAGTGTGAACTATCAACAAGCACCGAATGGAAAAGGTACAATTGCATCTCCGTTTTAAATTCTCTGTAAGATTATAAACGCAATTATTGCCAACAGAGGGGGATGTTTGCAATAATAAGGGGTGCACTGAATGGTTCATGTGGATTGTACTCACCCAGTCGGAGCGAGAACTCATAGAAACGCTTAAGTTTGGCCACCAGGGGGCAGACTGCATTCCAAGCCCTTTCCTGGAGAGCTAGATCACCTGGATTCTGGATTGCCTAAGAACCAGGGGTGAAATAAAAAGGCATCACAAAATAAACGCGGTTATTAAGTTTGAATTAAAGCACTGTAAAACTCAATGGTATTATGATATTCTAAGATCATTATACAGTATATAGCAGTATAATGAGCATGTTTTCCATCTTCATTTTGACAGCTCAGTGATGTCCGCCTGTGCTCATTTTGTGTGTGTGCATGTGCGTCCTGCTCACTTCTCGTATCTCCTGGCCCGCTCCATTATAGGACTGCAGCTCGGCGAGTATCCCATGAGCCTCTTCGAGCACGGCGCTGACCTGGTTATACACGGCTGTCTCCGCCTCTGTGGGCTGTGCATCTGAAGATCAGAGTCGGGGGGGGAAAAAAAGGCCCGCAGAAAAGAGGAAGAGCCGGGGAAGAAGAGAAAATAGGAAGCGAAAGAGTGAGATGCGGGAAGGGAATCGGGGAGAGGGGGGGGGTTTAAGGAAGTAAATAAATCAGAAAAAGAAATCAGTCTAATCGAAAAGGACATGGATATAATAGCCAGATGACCGAAGGCTGTGAATGTATGTTTTATCTGGGTTAGTGCACTGAGGTAAACATCAGGAAGTGATAAAAGACTATTAGTGGCTTCGAGACATATTCAAGTCACACTTTGTCAGGGAGACACAGCAGAATGTACAATACAGCGACTTGCATATAGATTTGTCATAGGATAACTTCCTGATACAACAGGCTTGAGTCTGGCCCACAGATATTTTTGTAAATTAAAATGATTCTTTAGGAGGCCCACAAGGGGTCTCAAGCTAGTGTACTTATTTTTTACAGTCTATGTGTACTCCTTGCACAAGTCCCAACATGCATATCGCTGCATATTATGAAGCAAAACTAGAATAATCTTAGAGTGACTATAGGCAGTGCATTTTTTTTGCCCTTCTTTTTTATATGTACTTTACTTTCAACCCGGTGTTCATTTATAAACAACCTTATGACATGTTGAGTTAGCACAAACTTTGCTCTGTGCAGCAGAGGTGACTGTGTCTCTATGACGGGGAGAGCTCACAGATGGTATGGGGGTGTATGGGGTGAGGCACTGCTCTGCCTACCCCGGACTCATCACACTGGCTTTTGAAGTCACTGATATGAAACAAAGGGGAATATTAAGCAGTTTGAATGCACAAGCTGTGAGCCCTCCCACTGTTTAGAAGGTGTTCGAATAGGGATAAGAGAGGGCAAGAAGTATACACTGGAAACTATACTAGAGCATGTTAAGAGAATGTCTAGGAAAAGTTATTATTATTTTTTTAGTAGCTCATCTCAAAGTGGTTCTTTAGTAGTTCGTCTAGTAAGACGTTATCTTTATACAGTATATATTTGCTTGTCAGAAAAATGTGTCTAATCACTTTGTTACACTTGACAAATAGAAATGTAAGAGCAAAGACAGTTCATCAAGAAATCAGTAAAAAGTATAGGTTAGTTTACATTCACACTAGGACAAACACAATAGATCACATTCTCTGGAATAAGACGATGACAATGAGCACGGATGCAGTTATATCATCCCTGATCATAACCCTGAAAAGGACTGGTATTTGTCGTTGGCTCTTTTATTGAGGAGATGGAGATGCAAATCATAGCACTATTGTTGCCATTTCAATCCTCATGCTATTAGTTGTTTGTTTTTCTAGTAGTATGATATCAAAGAAGTCAAAGCCTTTCAAATGCCAGCCCTTTGGGTAAGAAGAAGGAGCTGTGGGGACAATAAGACGAAATAGACCGCCATCAGCAATGGAAATAAGGGAAAATAAAAAAAAAACCGCAAAAAGGCAACAGAGAGATAAGGAGAACTCAAAAAATAAAAAGCGGATGGTCTCACGTTCAAAGTCAAGGAAAACTATTGGGCCATGCTCAAGTTCGGTGCAAGTCAGCACTTTCAGGAGGTTTCCCATGAGCCCCCTGGAACAAAAAGAGTACACAAGTACATAATGTAGGTGATGAGGGATGGCGCTGGGCAGTGCACGACTGTGTGAGCCGTACATGCACGTGTGGTGTGTGCGACAGAGGACCGGATGTGGAGGCTGGATGGTTTGGACGGGTGGAGTGGGTGAGGCATGGCCGCATACAAACAGCCACTGTTGTCCACTCCACTCCTATCTACAGAGACACCTTTTATATACTGACCAATGAGAAAATCTATCTAGTGACAGAAAGTTGGAATGTTTCATTATCAAAGTTGTACATACAGCCATT
The DNA here is from genome assembly GCF_951799975.1 of Gobius niger. NCBI lineage: Eukaryota > Metazoa > Chordata > Actinopteri > Gobiiformes > Gobiidae > Gobius > Gobius niger. The sequence goes on from NC_136865.1 coordinate 13,568,217, forward strand.
TAATTTGCTATTAATGAATAGAATGAATATATATTAGATTTTGGACCTCGATTAGGGACCTGATAGGGAAGGAAAATGCATGGAGCACGCTGGCTGAGGATAGGTTTCTAACCTTCAATGTGTGAAAAGCTTGATACTAGATGAGTCAGCTTGGTGTCCTAAAGCAAAAATTACTTAACTGCTTCCAATCCGTGGAGGCTGATATCCTTCATAATAAATATTATGTAGCGAAAATAATGGTGTTCACTTAAGCAACTGAAAATCTACCATTTCACATTCTAAACAGTGATTGACCCCAGTCCATTAGTAAGTTTTACAGGGCGGTACTAAGACTACAGTGGCTGCAATGATGCCACCCCCCCACCCATAATTGCCACTCCATCCCACCATCACCCACATATGCACCTCTCTTAGCCTCACACTGAACACAGCCCACACATGAACACTTCACATGGCAGGCACACTCTTGCTGCAACGTGCATGCGACCCATGCCCACTTACTTTCAAAGTCCAGGAAAAAATGTGGACAGTTCTCTAAATCCTTGCCAAGGACCTTAATGAGGTTCCCCATGGCTGGCGACCTGGACAGGGAGGAGAACAACAAGATGCATACAGTAGGAAGCACCTGGCAAGTGGCGTAAAGTAGACACATGACTGAGGCACAGCAGGTTTGCTTTTCTTTACCCGTCTGCACTTGTCTAATTAGCTATACTTCTGTTATACCCTTCTGTCAGCGCAATATGCAAGATGATGTTCCCCTCATATCTTTACTGCTGTATTTGATTAGGGATAAATGACTCCCTGCAGTGCGGGAGTCACTCAAATGGAGCCTTGTAATGCGTTTACATTGCTGTCATAATTCAATAACAGTATAGACTACTCTCTCCTACTGCTTTAACAGATACAATAGGCTTTGATTTTCTGTACTGCTCAAAATTCTGTGACTAGACATTTATGTAAGCAACCACAATGGCAGAATACAAACTTTAGTGGTTATTGTATTTAGACATGGCACACCAAAGAAATACCCCTAAAAGTTGTTGTCTAGTTTCATTTCCTCTACTGTTCTGTGTTATAGGTTGAGCACACACTAACCTAACAATTTGCGAGGCTAGAGTGATTCACAGTTGGGTTTAGCATGTTCACAAGATACTCTCAGCCTGCAAAGAAAGCTGGGCCTTATTACAGTTACTCAGCAAGAATAGGTGTTGCAATGCAGCACACAGAAAAACAGGAGGAAGCATGGGTTAGATTTACACTGCAGAGCTGGGGTGACATGTTGTTAATGTAGTCATTGTGAAATGAGCTCCAAAGTGCATATGACAGGTTTTAATGCTTTTGAAAATATGGCTTATTTAGAAGGATATAACATCAGCTGCATCATTATAATTTCATTTCAGTGAAGCAGCAATTTGAATGAAGAAATGCTGTCACTCATTTCCCATTGACTTAACTTGGTCGGTATGGCAACAGTTTAAAATTGTTTGCCTTCATCTATGTCACTTCCTGTCGGTGTCCAGTAAGGAAGTGAAAATATAAACGGCCAAACTAAAGAAAGCTTGGTAGAATCTTTGGCAAAATCTTAAATATAATTGTGAATTAAAGCATATCCTACAGAAATAATAGGCTTTAAGATGCTGATTTATCTCTTTGAATGCTTCATGCCCATCTGTTGCCAGCAGAGGGCATCAGACACCTAATCCAAGTGTTTAAAAAAGTGAAAGATAACATACTGACATAGAACACTTTCCTTAAATTACTTTATCTAGGTTATGAAATGTGGAATGGAAATGCAAAGTTCAAAAATAGGCCTGTTCAGACTATCTGCCATTGCCCCTGTGATCATGTACTTCTCTACCCTAATACAACATTATTAAGTCTTTTTTGCAACGCATTCTTTCACCTCATTCTGAAATAGGCTACAAGTACATGCCATATTTTACAATCTGCCACCTCCTGACTGTCCGACCACCTGCTCATCTGCTTCTATGAATACACAAACACCGTGATACACGACTTTAAACTGCGAAGGTGACCGCAAAGAAGACGTCGGCCTTATCTGCACAAAGAACAATGCGATGGCCGCTTTTTTGACACTTGCAGGTGACGCACACATGCGCGTACACAGCCTGGGGCAGCATGTGGCGCGATGCGATGCGCGAGCGAGGCTATAGCCAGACGGTTGCCTGGATACTGTTGGCCTGGTGATGCTGGGAGAAGATGTGGAGCAAGCATTCGCCTCACATCCATGGTCAGTTGCGCACAATTACGAACGATGGCATGGCGTCTGCGTAAAGCTGTCTTCGATCATTTGTTGCGAGATTAGCCATTAGCAAGAGGCGTGCCACATGGGTTTACCATCGCCTGACGCTTACCTTGAGTAGTTTTTGCTCCAAGAGGTTCGTGTCACTGCCTCCTCGTGTCTGCTTTTTGAACCTGCCGCTGTTATTTTAATCCTAGTCCTTTGGGAGCTGACTGTGGTCCCAGAGAGACACCGGTGGCTGCGCAGTGCCAACAGACCTGGCTAAATAAACTAAAACTGTTGCTCCCTCTGTCACTGCACGCATATGACCACTTCGCACTTCTCGTTTTTGCCTTTGCTATTTTAAGACTTGGTGGTTTCACTGCACAGGCCTAATCAGAATGGTGGCGTATTTACAAGAATGCAGGCCTGCTTATAGTCTCTATACTCTTAAAACTTCAGAAGCATCATGCTGCTGAGCATTTAAATTGGCTTCCATGGTACGTTTTCGTTGTTTGGACGAGAACAGTAAAAAGCTCTTTCCCCCCCCTGCTTTTGTTTCTGACGTCAGAAAAGTTCCTCAAAAATAGCCCCTGGCTTTCCTCTCCGCCCCACTTCTCCTTTTCCCCGCCAGCAGCACTATCCGCATCATCTGGTCCTGCCCTGCCAAACTCCTTTCTATGCAATGTATTCACTCTATACAGTCTTTTAGCTGCAAATAGGTTCATTTGCATACTATTCTAGAGGGATATAGGCCTACCGCATGTGTTTCCTCCTCATGGCTCTGGATTTTCACTATTTAGGCATATTACATGAAATAAATACACGCTTCGCTCCTGTTCAGTCTAAGATTTATTTTCTGTAGCTTAAATATTCTGCCACAAATTTACTTAGGGCAAACAATGACAAAGTAATTTCAATATTTGGGGTTTTATGTACAATTTTCCTTTTTACAAACTTTCTATAGACATTAGAACTCTTATTGATCTTTTTTTCTTTCTTTTTTTTAATACAATAAAAAAAAACCCACATGATTTAGCCAAAGATGTTGCTTTCTTAAACTGGGCAGTATGATGTTATCCTGCCTGTCTGTTGCAGTTGGCTGGTGTAAAGTGGAGCAAAGTGCTGGCCTTATGCAATAGGGACATCGCCTTCATCTGTAGTCTGACTGGACACGGCCTCTTCTAGAAACGGTAAGGTTCCCACGTGGATTCTCAAAAGCAAAACCTGGTTCACAACAGAAGCCGGCAGTGCACGGGCCGCAGCTTCTCTCTCAGGCTGAGTGAAAGATCCCTCCTGTTAGGGCTCTGGCACTAGATCAGGCGGGATTGGGCCACCATTGATAGACTCTGCCAGCTCTATCTGACTCTAGCTTTACCAATAATTCCATGCTAAATAATTATTTATAGTCACAGTGATGTACTTTCCATCTTAACCTGCTAGTTTGCTGAGTATCGGGAGGATTTGTCTCATGTTGTCCTTGCGTGTTCTTACCTTCACTAGTGTTGATCCCACAGGAGCACTTCACTGCATTAACCAGGGTCTATCGCTCCACACACGGGTTACAGCATCAGCACCCACAACCTGACAACACACACAGAAAGACTATTTTAACGTGTGCCATGTGTGTGTGTGACAATGCAAGAGAATTACAATGGACTTCTCTTTTTTTTTATATAGGAGGTGGGTGAAGGGTCTTTGACAGTGTTTGAGAAGATAAAAAAGATGAGAAAGAGGAACAGCATGATGCAAATATCCGTGCTGAATGTGCAGACCAGTGCTTGCTCACATACAAACTTTTGCTTTTGTTGCCACTCCTTTTCAAACGCACAAATCTGCAGATGGGTTTCACAGAGATGAATAAAATGAGGACCATTACGCTACTATTTCATATTCTATCTTTGGAAATATTTTTTTTTTAAATGAAGTTGCTCTTCCACTTTCATGCCAGTTGTTGCATTTAGGAACTCGCCCTTGTTCCTCCATTATGTGTGTCGGCAAACGTCTTTGTCTCTCTTTGCTCAATGGTGTAAGCATTAACACGGGCTCTGCTGCACTTGCATCATCGACTCCCATCATGAGAAAGTGCAGACAGGAGAGGAGAGAGCAGGCTGCTTTGAAGAATAGTTGCCAGGGAAACTCAGCCTCTTATTCTCATGGCAACACAGCCTGGGTACCGTACACTGTGTTATCAATCAGGTGGGATGGATGGATGGATGCTTTGACCACGCACTTTTAATCTCTTTAGTGTGGGACAAAAAGCAATAATTCGCTCACTATTGCAGGGGCAGTAAACTAAACGGTCCACTCTTTCGTTTACATAATGTTTAGTTAGTGGACTCTTTTGGATCTATTGATGGCCTGGGCTCCTCTGTCGGTCATAGGGTCAAGTGTCGGAGGTGAAAACGTGAACCGTATCTCAAAGAGAAAGTTACCCCATTGACAGAAAAAATGCCCCTTATAGGAATGCGTTTTATCTCTGGTAGCTTTGGCAACATCTGTCACAATGAATGCTTCCATTAGTTCAATCTAAAAGCACATTTCTCATTTTATGTACCCTTCAGAGCCCTGACTACACCCCATGATGGATCACTATGTTCACTTCTCCTAATTAGCTGAGTGCTCCATTTGCCACACAACACCTGTTTGCTTTCTCACCGCTCAGCTCCATGCAAACTTCTCTCCAGATGCTCTGCCTGCGCTGCTTAGACGTGAACTTGATCCGAACTTGACAGTCTCAGATGTATTTGTGGCACATCATCATATTAAAACAACGGCGTATTGGAAGCAGGTCCAAAAGCAGCTGTATGGTTTATGCTGTAACCGATACCGGAATGCTTTCCCTGCTTATTGCATTAAACTGTTATATACTTCAAGCGTGTTTTGGTTACAGTACTAATATGCTCATTGGGGGATGCGCTGCAAAGTCTAGGCTATGGAAACGCCATAGTAGACAACATACATTTGTGGTCAGTGGAATTCTACTTGCAGTTTGTTTGTTTATTTACTTGTATTGTATATAATGTTGAGTTGTTAGCATGAAAAGAAAGATCCAAGTCCAGTAAAGATCTTTAATTGATTATGTACATTTGCAGGACTATTCCCACTTGGTCAGACATTGGTTTGCAACTGTGAAATATGAAAATATATATGCTTCGCTATTTGTATGACTTCAAGTTGTGTTTGTTTTTTCCCCCTTTTGATTGTATGACCATAAACGATTGATTATGATACTAAGCATAAACTCATGCATGTGGCGTTTGCATGAGTATAGGCTGTGACGTTATAGATTTCGAGTGCCGTTGTCTTGTTTTGTTCTTCTGTAAAATAAAGTTTGCACTACTATTCTGCTCAAATGAATAAATAAATGAAAAATGAAATGGACTATGAAGTGCCACTGAGTGTGAGGATGCCCTGCTCAAGCTAAAGGCTGGATACTCATTCTGTATCATTACCTTTTTGGTAGATAGGGGCAATGCATTTTAATATTGTCTTCGCTGATCAAACAGATGAGCTTGCCTAAGCAAACACTACAAGCGGCACGGTAGCACAGCAGTTAGCGCTTGTGCTTCACAGCCAGAAGGTCCAAGGCCTTTCTGTGTGGAGTTTGCAGGTTCTCCCCATGTCTGCGTAGGTTTCATCCGGGTTTCTCCTACAACTAAAAACAAGTATAATAGGTGAATCCTCCAACCAGATGAAATTGACCATCAGCCTGGCTCCACATCTGGAGATGGGTCCCTGGGTGCAACACTGCCATTGCCCATTTTAATAATAATAATAATATACTCTCATGAAAGACAATTAATCCATGATAACTACATTATTTTAACATTATTAACAGCAAATTGAGCTTGTAGGAGAAACATTTTTGTTTTAAAGACCACCCTGAGTGTCCCTAAAATGCATTGGTAATCCAGCACATAAACCAAGCGTCACCGTCCATCACTGTCATTGTAATCAAATTGTAGACTACTCTCCAGTCTCCAGAGAGCAAACAGACGTCTAGTCAGCAGCAGGGATCGGCTTTGAGCACACCAGGGCTTTTGGACATCGGTCAACATGTACAACAACATAAACAACAGCTTCAGAATCAGAATAGTTTTATTGCCAATGTTTGAGAACAGGTTCACAAACTAGGATTTTTTCTCGGGGTTTTAGCCTTTTCTTTGTTTACAATGCAAACAATTCTGATTCATACTAGAACATTTAGATTTGTTTTAACCATCACAAGTGTGTGATACAGTCGAAATCTTTGTGTTTTTATTGTGACTTGTTTTTCTTCTGTTCCACAACCGCAGAATTTGATACATGACGTGAAACAGTAATAGCATCAATAAATGATAAGAAAGTATATTTTATTTTTTAATAACGATTTATCGGTTTTATGTTTTTATCTCTGTTGTGTTCTACGGTCACCTCTGCAAATCATTGAATGCATTCGCCCTTTCCGATGAGGCCCCACTGGGTTTGGAACAGTCGTGACCTCTATCAATATAATTACTAGTATATTAAACAGGGATAATGCTCATCAATCAACATTTGTAATAGCACCAGTTAGCTTATTTTCAGCTGTAGTCCCTTGATAAGGATACAAATTCTACTTTATAAGATGTAAACAGCTGGTAGTTTAATTGACAACTGAAAAATGCATTGTCTCTTTAGCCCTCAAGCTATCATTTTGTTCACTGCCCTGTTCTGCCATCCTTTTTGTGAGTCTTTTACATCCTCCACTTTGTCCACTCCATTGTTACACACTTATTCATCTGAAACAGAGATGACCTCGGAGAACCGTGGTGCGTCTATAAAGGCACCACTTCTAGCAGTAAATGGGAAGTGGCAGCGCCGCAGCTAGCTGAAGGCAAACTCGAGATTGACCACTGATGGACTGCTGCAGGCAATTTCTCTTGCACTACATGGACTTTTGTACTTATGAATTGTGCCTTGGCAGAGGTGCGGTAGCAAGGACAATGGAGAACATAGAAAAGGGGAGCGTGGGCACAAGCAGACAGTGAAAGAAGAAAAGAATGGTGATAGTAAATGGATGGAGGAGGCGAATACAGCAGTATTGCCCCTCCCCCCTTTGGTTTACGCACTGTTGTCAATGGTGCCTCGATTTCAAATGAGCATTGTAATTCCAAGCTGCAGGACTCGCAGTTGAGCAAAAATAGAGATTTCACTGTGGATCAGATGAGTTGTCCAGTATAAGCAAAATCTAGGGCATTACCTGTGGGATTTCATAGCTTATTTGCTGATATAGCACTGTATTGTTTGCATGCATATTAGGCAATTAATGTCCCTGTAGTGTAGCGCAGCGCTGCAGATCAAGGTTTTTTTTCTTCCATATTGAAATTAATATATTCCTTTTTTAACATTAATTAGTCTCAGTGCATTATAAACCTAGTAAATAGATACATCTAGTTGTGTATTTTTTCGTTCGTTATTGTCAGATAATTGTCAGATTATTAGCAAGTAATTGTTATGTTCAGTATGCTAACTGAAATTGAATATAGCTCAGGCATTGGACTGGGGGATCAGGGGTACTGTTATGGTGATTTCCTGCCCGAATCAGAATTCTAGTCGTACCCATTAATTTTCATAATAGAGAAAAACTAACAGCTTAATGCCTGACAACGGAGGGTAACTAACTATAATAGTGTATGTGCCAACTACTGGCCATAATGCAAATATTTTAAATAGAGAAAATACCAAGTAGTTCAAAATACGGCAACATTGTATAACTCTTTTAGGTCATGAAGTTTCAGATAAATCTTGTAATTGAATTGTGTGTTTTGTGGTCAGTAGTAACCACATAGCTTAGCTGGTTAGCCTCCTTCATGCCTCCTTCAAACGCTTGATATTGCTATTATCATTAAATACCAGTGGTAAAAATGTATTAAATTGAATTAATTAAATTGACTTCTGGAGGACTGTTGACCTCCATTCTCAGTGTCAAGTGCTGAAGGGCCCAAGTCTGTAATGATCCATATGCATTTCCAACATTTGATCGTTTGTCGGGTCTAGAATTTTGTGCTGTTCCCCGAAACTTTCTCTTTGCCCTTTTAAACCAAGCGTTTTTCTGAATGAACAAATGTGTTTTCTGCCAGATTTGTCCTCATTTGACCCTGGACATGTCGCCATGCTCTCAGCGATGTTAAAGATCATTATGGGAAATTACAAAACCATTGAAATGTGAGTGGAGATTTTTCTATAAAGTTAAGCACACACAAAAGCAGTTATAAGCACCCGGGGTATTGATATCGTACTTCTCCTTCTACACTGCAGTATACTTCTATCGTCACATCTTACACCGATTCCTATGCCCTTGTGCCTTCTGTGCGTTTCTCTGTGTCCTTATGTGCCCAACAAGACGGTATCTTATTGCACTACAATACATGTATACAGTTTATTCAGTCAGGAAAGTATTTGAAAAAGTCTGGGTCGTCATCATTACAAGTATACCCTGGTGCAAATCAGCAAAAGTGGTTCACCCTCCAGTCTGTAATGATGTTGTCCTCACTATGTTATGCCTGGGTGCTCGTTTCTATGGAAGTGCAGGTGAGATGGCGACTGTTTATATAGCAGTGAAAGTGTCTTTTTTTTATGCTAACATCGAGTGTCCAAACGGGAAGTCTTATGACAACTGCCTTCCTCTTTACGTCTTTGTGGGTAATCACGGTAAATGCTCCTCTTGATGCAACCCTGTCTGTCTGGGATTGTGCCAGTGCGTACTGACTTGTGACCCCATTCCTAGTCACAAGATGATATAACACTTGCGCGATAGCATCCGGATGGAAGAAAACTACCACTACCAAAAAAAATGTCATCTCGGAAATAGAGTTTTCGGTGACTGTATGCCCCTCTGGTTGCAGCCGCTGACCCACATAAATGAGTAACTGTCACAACCCCTGACCCCTGTTCGACCCTGAATCTATTGAGGGCTGTAGAGCTGTGTAGATAGACCTGAAAAGAGTGTGTGTGTCCTTGACACCGGCCACGCTCCCATCACTGCAGTGTGTATCACATGGAGTGCCGCCTTACACTATTTCCCAATGGGAGTGGGAACAGCACTGAGACAAATACAGGAAATTGGTTGCAATATAAGCTATAGGTTTCAGCTGACATGATACAGACACTGGCGTGGCCTATTGAAATAGTTCTGCTGATCTTGGGCATATATTTGCAGCTGCAGCTATATTCATGGCATAGTGTCTTCTATTGCGTGATGTATAACCGAGTATATTATATGAGGTGCAGTTCAGCCTATAGTTAAAATAACATCACCAAATGGATAATTGAACTTGTCACTGATTACACTTTAAATGAGGCTCTGCTCCAGTTTCCCTCCTCTCATGGCACTCCAATTGGACTAAATTAGCTTAGCTGTCTCTGAATGGGGATTATTGATCATGAGGAGGGGCAGCCATTGGGACTGTCCATTGACATCAGTGACTGGCATCGATCACACTGACAGACAGACATTGTTGGTGATATTATACAAACTCCCTGAATGAAAATCTGAGCTAATCGGATGAAAAGATGGAAATTCACCCCTGTCCCTGGGTTAGTGAGGCATTCTTTACTTAGAAAAGGGCTTTCCACACAGCACAGACAAAGATTCAAAGATGATGGAGTCCGACACTAAAGACAAACGTGTTGTGATTAGAGATTCCCCTGAACTTGGCTTCACCGTCACACCAAACAGTTTCCAAACCCTAAACCCGTAGCTACACTATACTCTATTTTATAAGCTTGTTCGCGATTTGAACTCAGCCTTGATTTTAAAATGCAATTACAATGGTTATCTGATTCTTTGATATGAATTGTGTCCTACAAATCCACTAGGAAAACTCTTCAGACTGTCAAACCAGCCTAAATTTATAGGATTGTCAATTACACAAGAGCTTGGCAAATGTGTTCAGAGCAAATTTTATTTATAAACCTGCCGACTGTAAGCTTATAAAACACACTTTGTGATCAATAACAGACCATTAACATTGATTCAGTTTTGTGTGGATGGCATCTGTCAGAGGGTGATGTGCACTGAGCACTCACGCACAGTTTGTCCTTGAGATAAATGCGCTAAAAGCTGGAAGAAATTGGTCATAGTCTGTTCCACTGGGTCACACTCTGAATGTTTTGACTGCTATTTGGCGGTTATATGTTTGATAAGCCTTCCAAATAAACGAATGTGAAAATAACAATTACGGTTGCAGCGTGGTGTGGTATAGTGTGCCCCTGTTTCACCTCTGCAGCACACTTTGCCTGTGTGTATTTAATGGGATCATCTCTGCTTTGGGGGGATGTAAATCCCAAACGCCTGACCCTGACGATGGATTATAAACTGGAAGATTACAAGGTTGAAAAGGATCACATGTCAAATCCCAAATTATTTCTGTCCCAGCTTCTGTAGTAGTCCGCAGATGGGAGGGACTGGAATCAAACGGAGCAGACAGAATGCTCACACGATTTCTAAAGGACTTTTTTTGTTCAACAGATACAAAGAGAACTCAGATATTGATGCTCTTTTACAAAGGTTTGCAGAGTAAGTGGAGGGAGTTACTGTTTCACCTTTTGTGCTTGTGACTTTTCTCAAATCCTAATAATGGTTCAAAAGAAATTATGGCACTGGGTATGCAGTATCAGAAGCTACAATATTTCAGAAGCTACAATATATTTAAATGGCTGTTCATGTGAATGTGTGGCTATCATTTGAGTTTAGGGTTATTTTAAATATGTCAAGCCCTATCAAGCCCTAACATTAAAAGATAACAACCTTAACATTAGAAGTCAACTGCTCAGTATTTGTGCATCAGAATCAATATGCTCTTTTGACGTTTACAGTCATGGGGACGTGTAACCACACAGCAACCTCACTCTCTCTCGGTACAGCTGCATTTTTTTTGCCTTTTTCTTCAAACTGCATTTGTTATTTCTGTGTTCCACATTGTTTTACTGGATACTTTTGAATGTCTTTGCTGTGTTTTTGTGGGGCTCGGTGGATTTTTGAATGCAAAGAGTATATACGAGTAAATAGTCCTGAAGAAAGCAGCTTTTTAAAAGTAAGCAGGTAGGTGGATATCAGCTAAACCCATTTGAGATCTACAAATTTCTTCTTCTGAGACACTGAAGAGGCACTAGAGCCTCCACACCTGCAGCACAGTGGAGGCGTCACAAGAGGAGCTACAGGAAATGAAAAAGGGACAAACGAGGAGGTATCCGGGCGAGACTCACAGCTAAGCTACACATGCCTTCTATTGTTCTGGCTAATGGACGTTCACTGGAAAATAAAACAAATTAACTGCTAAGCTCTTCCCAGAAGATGGTGAAAGACTGTTCTTTGATGCCGAGGGAGCTGCACAGGAGGAAGAGGAAGGAGGAGGTGGAGGAGCTGACCAGTGCAGGACACCACGCTCTGAAACAGGGACAAACCCAGGAGGCACTGCACCGTTTCAGAGGATCAGAGGAGCACGGAAGCAGCCAAGCAGGTTTCCCCGACCTCCAAAAACAAGCTGGTCAGGTTAGCCCACAGTGCAGCACGGCTCAGTCACAGCAGCTCAGGACTAACACCTGAACACAATTTCGTTGTATGCTTGTACAGTACAATGACAAATAAAGCAGTCCTCCAAGATTGTTTTTAAAATGTTTCTCTTTTCCTCCATTTTGCAGTACTGCAATATTGTAATTCAAAATCAGTTTTAACTCAATATTTAGTATAGTATAAAAATGGCTCGCTGGTTGGGATTTCTTAATTTCATTTTTCAGTATTTCACTTTTAGCACCAGCTGTATATAGATGTGCTGTGTCTGCATCACATCATTTGCCGTTTTTTAAAGCAGAAGGCCTTTGTTGACGAGGACTACAGTTTGACAAATAGTCCTGAGCGAAAAGTGAGAATTTACATAGCAGCACAATAACCTGCCCTCTCCCCCGCCTCCTACTCGCACACAGCCAAATCCCTCAGCATGCAATAACCAATCACCAAATCACTGCACACACCACTGGAGAAGGAACAGGAGCACCATGGGAAATGATGCCAGAGTCAAGGTAATGGCTTGACAAATAGGTTGCCCTTATAGTGAGTGAGAGGAAAATGGCATGGAACTGGTGACATATGTGCAATGTATACGATTCTGTGTAGTCTATGGCTATCACTTATCATAAAACGGTTTGAGTTTGGTATCTGCGCTTCACAATGATCAGAAATTGTATAACAATTTAAGAATCTACGGAACAAATAGTGGTTTTGTAAGAGATGGCCAACTATACAACTAGTAGAGCGCCACAATTAATCGCAATCAAATCGACAGAGCAGTTGAAGTCGTCACAGTGAGTGAATCTCAAAAGCCATAATGACTTTGATAAACAACACAAAAGGGTTGTTTAGTAATTCATATTTCATTCTTCTTAGAACAAAACAAAACAAAATCACCTAACCTTAGCCTCACCAATTGAAATAAATGGGTAAAACTGATGACACATATTACATTCATTTATTTTTTGACCCAATATTTACCTTTATACTTTAACATTTCTGCTTTGAAGTGATGTCTTAGCATTGTTCCATGAAATAGGGCCACTCTTTCTTTTTTTTTTAGTTCTATCCAAATGGTTTGAGCTGTTAATTATGATCTGAAAGTATGTCTGAACTCTTAGCAAAATATATACTTTATAGAAAGGCTGGGTGGCATTGGGTCACTTCACTATCTTTCATACCACTTTGACTTTATGCTTAAAATACCAATATGGACACAACTAGACATATAACACACAGCAAATACAAGTCATCTGGCCAAGTGAGAGATATCGGCACATCCTCAACACAGGCCATATGAGTATTATTTCAGTGACAGGTAAAAAACGAGGAAGGAAGAAATCGTAACTCGAGAGCGCTTCGCATGTATTAGCATCTCATGATCGGATAAGAAGCACGCACAGGGAATGGGGAAAGCAAGGTGATAACGAATGGGGGGGGGTGAAAGAAAGCGTTGTGGTTGCAAGACAAAGAGTGACAGGCAAGCGGAGAGAGCAGTGGAGGGAAATGCAGACGGGCATGTTTCTATGGGAAGATTTGGGATGAGGGAATCTTGCATCATCGCAGCAGGCCAATCAAACGGCTCGGGTAAAATGTTCAAAGGGAGTGTCCTAGCAACAGCACGAGTAAATACCGTAGCAGCCACCGTTTGGTTGGAGAGCGGAGGGGGAAAAAAGAAGGGCCACAGGCGCCCACCGAACACTAACATCACGAGAGCATGTGTGTTTTAGCCAAGCGTGTTGTGATCAAATACTGATGAGAACATCGACACATGTGATTTGTGCCTTGCTTGTGAACAGCTGTCTCAACACAACCTCATTTTCATAATGCACAGTACTCTAAAGCAAAGTATAAGCTATGTAAATGTATGAACTCAAACACAACCACTGTTTGAAGAATAGAGTATATACTGTATTTATGCCCAATTAATTAAATACATGATGATGAGTGGAGCGATAGTTAAAATGGCTTTCACCTTTTGTGTAAACAGTATACATTACTGGTTTATTAGAGAGGAATGTTTTTTTTTTTTCTAGAAAGTAGACATTACTGAGTATATTTTCCACTGTAAAAGTCGATATAACCGAACCATCATAAATATATTGTATGCCAAATCAGTTGACAATTTCTTCATCTAATGGAGGCTGCCATTTTCGTTTCAAGGTGGGGACATCATATGCCAGTTCTCAAAATGTTCATGCCACTTCAAAGCTGCAGTTTTGACAGTTTCTTTTTTGTATTTGCGTTGCAGGCCACATGTCCTTAGTGCCTAATGCTGTTGTATGCTGTCTAAGGACGTCTTGCTTGTCACCAATCATGCCCTAATCTACTCCTGTAGATTATACAAAGCAGATTATCAAAGGGATCGACAATATCAACCTCCTTCATCCCACTTCCTCTTTTCCACCTTGCAGCTCGTCTCCTCTGTGCACACAAAGACCTGCAGAGTCACATGGTCATATACGATGCCCTCACCCTCTCCACTCTCTTCCTCCATCATCTCCCATCCTCCGGAACACACTACACCTCTCTGACATTTGTAGAATTTGGAACGCTTGAAATTCCCATTCAGGCATTTCTCTTCCATTCAGGTTTTTCCTCCCCAATAATTCCCTCCCCTCACCATGTTTTTTTTTTTTCTTCCATTCCGCATGCACCCACCCCTTTTGTATCAGATGGGGGCTATTGTTTTTAGCATATACAGTAGCTCTGCTTGCATTTCACCACAATGACGTCCATATTGTTGGGATTGCCAATTAATCGGTATGTCTACTCCACAAAGACGCAATTAGCCCTAATGGTATGTGTGGTGCATGGGCTGCCTCTGTAATACTTCAAATATCTATGTCTTGTGACCATAAGATGCATTCACACAGGAAATGGTCACACATCAGTGATGCTTTAGATGGTTTATGGGCTCCAATCTTATAGTACATTATAGTTAGGCTGAAAGTGCAACGTCAAACTGGGATCTGTGCTATTGCCAAAGAGCAAACCCCGGCTGACCGTTCCCAAGGGGCAAAACAGACAACATTCCCTGCACACTTACCCGCGAATCCTGACCCATGCTGCTCCCATTTCCGCTACAGTACCACCCTGCTTGCATCCCATCCATCCACCCCCATGGGCCAGTTACCCAAAATACAGTGACACAGTGACGCCGATGTGGCTCTGCATCTTTGAAAACACAACACAAAAAAGAAAAAGAGAAGAAGAGCACATGATTTGGCTTACCGGCGATCATGCAGGAGGGAAGATGATGATGCCTGACTCCTTCCTTCTCTTGAGCCGGAGCACAGATGGATGCTGGGAACAAAAGGCAGCGGACAAAGGGCAGAAAGATGCGGAGCGGCCCCGCGCGCACACACAGACACTCACACACACAGGCAGGATTGTAAACGCCAAATGAACAATGGAGACGTAGAAAGAGGAAGTGGAGGTTGCTTGTTGTTTAAGTGCTTCTTGGTGGCTGTAGATCCGCTCTGCTTGTAAGCCAGAAGGCGCTGTTCACGTCCACAGTGAGCGCACACAGCCCTCCCCCTGCCCGTTCCCCCTCCCTCCTCTCTCTCTCTCTCTCTCTCTCTCTCTCTCTCTCTCTCTCTCTCTCTCTCTCTCTCTCTCTAACTCTCTCTCCTCACTGTGAGAAATAGAACACTATGTGCCCCCCTACTCCTCCCACCTCTGAATCACAAAGACCCCCAGCGCACCCCACATGTCCTCAAAACACCGCCCTCCCCCCGTAGAACCAACATCTACCCACTGTCCTGCTGACAGTGTGGGCAAGGGGTGGGCTTGGGGCTTGGGGGGGGGGGCTTCTTCTGTGTGTGCCGTCAGGGAATTGTGTTTGACATTGTGGTAGCAGAGGCCTGACTGCTCACTGTCCACGCGTGTGTGCAGTGAGTCGTGTGAGGAAGGATGTGCGTTGAGGTATTTTTTGCACAGCGTGTGGGTGAGAGCGAGCATCATGTGCAGTTCCAGCGCTGCACAGGCGAAAGAAAGTCACTCTTGATGTGGTACTTCCCTGCATCGGGTTTTACGACGGCACAGAAAAGACTCTGAGAAAGTGGATGTTTATTCACTAAGAAAAACTGCATAGAAGCAATTATTGGTTTACGATAAAGCGTGAACAGCGTGTATTTTAACACCGTTTTACTTCAGGCATTTAAAAAAGAATACATTTTCTTTTTAAAGGTGCAAATGACAAATGGCTAGTTTCGGTCAGTTATCTATATCCTTAATTTAACATTAGATACATGTAACAACAAGTAAATTGCTCCATTGTGAGATCAATAAAGGCTATCTTGTCTTATCTTATCTTATCTTATCTTGGACCAGGGGTTAGTGCTTCCAAACCAGAGAAAACTGGATAGAACCTATAGGTAGTAAGGCTGGGAAAATAAATTATTTTGCACTATATCACAATACGTCTGACTTTATACTACACTTTGATGCACTTTATGTTAGCTTTGGAGCTGATTAGTTTAAACACACAAACTTTTGAAATGTCTCTCTCAGTGTCAGACTTCTATTAATTTCGAACATCTGGAAAATCAATTTGTCCTTTCTCATTGTATTCATTCAGGGTAAGTTATTGCAGTTAGTGACAAATCATACACTTAATACTGAGTGCATTAGAGTATATTGTGTCGTATTACACATCATATCAGGCCCTCTGTGTCGGGATACATAAGGTTGGTATGTAGGGCATTAGACAGAGCTACTTTAACCAACACCCTATGGTCGTCCTATCTATTCCTTTGAAACAATTATACATCAACAGTTTGTCAATTACACGCGTCACCAAAACTCTATGGATTCTCAGGCAATTGTGTTAGCACGAACATCTCGGTGACATTCGAGCCTAAATGTCAGTGTTTGATGTAGCATTTTCTTTCTTCTTTTCTCTCTTTCTTCCAGGGTCAGTGCTGTGAATCATCCGCCTCTCAGCGTGCGGCGACCACCTCTATTCCAGCCCATTGGCCCGCCGCACCGTTAGATCCGTGGCTATTTTCAAATAAACAAAACGCAGACTCCAGCTGGGACACTGATCCGGGTGATGCTCCGTAAAGCGCTTTCCCTGCCGCCGAGAAATGAATTAATAACTCGTAACCAAGGATACCATGGAAGGAGGATGGTGAGTAAGTCATTTGCATAGGCGTCTGTGTAAAGTTTACCTTCGCGAAAAAAACAGTGGGCACATATCTGTATTGAGGCATTTTTGCTTTTTTGCTTGCAGCTAAGCACATTTAAATGAGTAACTGTGCAAAATTGGCACACAAAAGTAAATAAATAAATATAAGATTAAATATTAACAGATATACAGTAGAGCCTTGGAAGATAATGTGGGCCACCTTGGATTATTTATACAGCCACTATTATGATTTCAGGTCACTTGTTGTGTCACTTGGCATCACATGAAAAAGCAGGATATAGTGCGTGGCCTTAAATTTGAGTTTGAACTCCATTTAAAGAAAATGTTTTGTGATGCATAAGAATAGAGGTTATACAGATGATGTCACATGTGTGTCAATGTTGAGTAATGAAGTGTATTATTTGTCTCGACACCGTTTGGAACGTTCAAGAAGCAAACAACTGAAATGCTCAATTCTGAAAGTATTTGCCAAAAGATTAGGGTATTGCTTGGAAACAAATTGCTATATTGGCAAATGTCGAAATTCCCAAAGTGTCTATTAGAAGTACTTACAATTCTTCAAATCAAACCCTATCTTTTATTTCATTCAATATCTTTTTGGTAATGCCAATGCAAACTAGTTGGACATACATTTCGTACCAGTTATCCTTCATCAAAACCTGCTACACACTCCAACCATGATTAGGATAGGACTTTATTTATCTCGCAATGGTGAAATCCACTTGTTACATCAGCTCTCAAGAAACACTCAGTACAAGTAGTCAGGAAAATGTGCAATCAAAGAACAGGATAATGTGCAAACGAGTAATAGTAAATAGAAGTTCCATTTCTTTTTATATTACAGATCATGCGCATCATGTTGCAGCTGCTTGTCTGCCTGATGCCTTAGATAAAAACCAAACATTTCAAAAATATTGCAAACCTGTTCTCTTAGTGATGTTCCTTGGCCTGAATGAATGGAAATAATGGATTAATTTATAGGGAAAACAGCACAGACATAGGCAGACAATTTGCTGTATGGGCAACTAGAAAGAAGAATATTGTACAGTGTACTGTAAGTTAGGCTTGCCATTATTAAAAGTGCATATGAATAAAATTGACATTGAAAAGACACTGATACTTGAAAAAAAAAGAAAACACTAAGCCTACGTACAACCATATTAATCATCTGCAAAAAGTACGTAACACTCTGTTCCTGTGCCTATTTCCGTCACCTCATCTGGACTCATTGACAGAAGTAAGCTTGCTTGGCAGCCCCCACCCCTTTTGCATCCATCAATCCATCCTCTTCGCTGCATCTCAGAGCCTGGGTACCATTGGTCTCCCCTGCCCTCTCTCACAACACCCCTGTGGAGCCCGTGCCGTTAGTACGGTCTGCCTGTGCTCTCTCCTTATAAGGGCAAAATGCATTGACAAGAGTGAGGCGAGGGGGCCGTACCAGTGCACACAGGCAGGTAGGGAACACTGACTTGAGAGGAGAAAGGAAATGATGCGGGGCTATAACAACAGAGGATGACAATGAGCTGGGGGAGGGAGATGGCATTGTGCTCTTTTTGACGTTTTCAATGGAAAAAACATTGATGGTTTGTTGAAGTACTATAGATTTACCGATGCAGAAATACACAGAGGATATTCAACATAAGCATAATAGGGTTCTTGAACGATTTGAGTTTAAGATTAGTGAGTCTGAAAAATTGATCATATATCATTATGAAAATGATTATATTGTGTCATTTTGAAGTTTAACACTATATGTTGCTTCAGCTATACAATTGCCTGTCTTCCCTACCCACAGGAGCTGGCTCACTTCAGTACAGGTTAATAGAGAGGTTATGGATTAGTAAAAATGACTTCCTTTTTGACCCCTGTGTGTTTGCGAGCCTGATTGGAGCTTGGCAGGTTAGCTCAGCTGCAGGATTTCTCACACAGCAGCCCGCCCTGTGGACACTGGCTAGGTGCTAATTGGAGAATTGCGCGCTTGTGAATGGATGGTGGCCTGCATGAATGAAGCGGAGAGGAGCCCTGTGTGCTCCATATGTGTTTGTTCCCCCCCCCTGTCTGTGTGCTCACTGTGATCTGTCTCAATTTAGGTAAACATTTGGTCCCCCGATGGAGCATACTGGCCCCCTTTTGGGAATGATACATGCAAATCCAGTTAATCAAAACCCTCTCAGTGTGGCAAGGAGCAGGTGCAAACGAGGAGGATTTAAACTATCGTCATAACGCTGTGACGCGAAGTGTGTCAAACCTCTAAGCAGACGGGGGTTAGTTTATTTTTGTATGTTGCCATATTATCGCTATTAAACATGCACTCATGTTAATCTCTCCAAGCCTGTAGGCAGCGGCTCATTTGTACTGAGCAATGTCCCCGTAGGGTTGGATCCCACCATTCAGCCTACGTAACACAGCAGAAAGAATAAGAGGCATAAATAACTTCTAGATTCCTGAAGGCTTGTTGGAGATAAGGCTGCCTTGGTTTATCTCGCTTTGACATCTCCTGAAGTGATTAAGTAGTCAGATGCATCAAAATGAGAGAGGGGCCGTCCTGATTCTCCCTAGTGTTGATTATGTAAAGTTCTGGTGAACGCCAAAGAGACAGATGGACTTTGTAGGACAGAAGAGTTGAAGGGCAATCTGTTTTACTGTGGCGAATTGTGAAACTGGTATCCATAAACCTCTGTACTTTGAATTAGAGACTGGAACATTGATATTAACAAAAAAGTTTAACCTCTTAGTGCTGTAATACCTGGATACCTGGATAATAATTAAGAGGTTAAATGTGCAACAATGTCACCAGCTTATTGTTTTTCATTAAATCACATATTATCACGGCCCTATACAGTTACAGCTATGTAAGCAACAAAGTGCGATGCCTTAAGTTATTGACCTTGTGTGATGTTTTTTTGTAGAACAGTTCAGACAGCTACAGAATACCTCGGTATTGCAGGTGTAATGCTGAGTCACAGCACTTTCACAATTGCTTCAACTTTCCAGTTCCTCACGGGTTGCTAAATAAACAACTGTAACTGAGTTAACATGGACGACTAATGCATTGTTTGGCCATTTATTTACATCAGTGCCAGGAGCTACGTGGAGGTGGGTGAGTGTCTCATTCCGGTTCACCGTTCCTATTTTTTTATTTATTTATCATACTTACTACTGGTCAAATATCAACAAAAAGTAGAGCAATATACCAGTCTTTTATAAATATTGCTAAAGGCATATTTCTAGCGCAAACAAATATGTTCTCATGTCTAGACAGTAACACTTTGCTGTCTTAACCTCTCCTTTCTGCCCTGAGCTGTGCTGATTAACCCTAATGAGGAATAACAGTGCATGATAATGTGAATCACAATGGAACAGTGGAGGCGCCCTGTCCAACCTCATGCTGTGTACGGGGCCAACAGCACAATACCGGTCACCACAGGCCTCGCTGGCCCAACATGCAATACAGTGCAAATATGCAAATTGAACAGACATAAAGGCTGACCAGGACTGCTTTTTTATATTTACCATCCAATTGCTATTTTTCTGACTAGTATTGTGTTTACCATTAGATATGATTATCCAGGAGCATGTGGGAGAACAAGCTCATTTCACATAACGGTGCGCCTCTGCGGTATCGCTTTAGACTAAGGTGTGCTCATTAAGTATTAATAAGCTTAGTAATAAGATTAGTAATCATTGTAGGGTTACGGTAAGGGTTAAGGTTAGGGTTGGCCATGAATAAGCGGATTAATGGCTTATTAGTATGTTAGCAGATAAAAGTATAATAAGCAGTGTGTTAATACTTAATACAAGCATATTATTAATGCTGCTTATTAGTACCTTATTAATACTTAACAAGCACACTTTAATATAAAGCGCTACCAAAAGTATGTTTTTGTGCAGCTTTTTGTCTACCAACCGCTGACAAACTAATGGTGTGTGTGTTTATAGCACTGCTCCGGGGGAAGTGACGGAATTGTGAAAAGGGTACTGAAATATGAACCGCTTAACTACGACAACACTCGTGCTTTTTTGTAGAGGTCAAAACTAGGCTACTGCTGTGGCCATTATTATATTTGGTAGTACAGGTAATAAATAGTACAAAGTGATTGACAATTACTGAAATCCTTTACACCCCTCTGTCATCTTTGTCTACTTATTTCTACCTGGCAGCTCCAAGCATATTTCTGGCAATCTGGCCTCTGTCTTTAAATGTGATACAAGAACCATTAAATCAAATAAATCATAATATACAATTCGGACAAACCACTAAAAATAGCTCATTACTCAAGTTGAACACATGTGGAAACACTATTTTGCTGATAAAGTCAGAACAATTTATCTCAGTTTGATGAAGCTGGGATAATTTTCATGAGCATATGTACTACCGGTATGGTTCTATTTAAATAATCTGCCACAAATTGGAAAGGAGCTTGTATACTGTATTGATAAATGCGATACAACTTGGCAGCATTACTAAAACGTTGCTGTCCGACACGCAGAAAACAGCCTACTTCCTGTGTCAGCTCACAAAAAAAGGACTTCCTCAAGGCAGACATACAAGTGTGGTTTATCAGCATAGACTCCATTCACAAAGGTGTGCTTGTTTTGATCAAAATTATTTGTTGTTGATTTTCATATTGCTCTACAGTTGAGTAGAGCAATATGAAATATGATTTTTGTTTTAGTCATTTTGAACTAAAACAAAAATCATCCATGTTAGTTTCATTATTGTGCTACATTCAGTTTCAGATCCCTATTTTATTTATGTGCAAAGAATAATCTCTGGCGCCATCTGATGGAACACATATGTCATAATATTCAGCATGTAGAAACACATTTATTACAACAGGTTGCATAAACAAAGTGTACAAAACACACAGAATTCAAGAACCAATTCTAAACCACATATATAGTAGTAGTAGTAATAATAGTTGCTCTCAAAATCGCGTCTTTCACAAATAGCATACCAAAAACATAAAATAAACAAAACTAAATTAAAATAAATCTAGTATCTGTATTTTGTAGAATAGTCCTTGGGAGAAACCACCAGACCTCTTCCTTTTCTTGCTCCTCTGTAAACGGTCTCTACAATGTCTATCATCTCCTGCTTGTCCTCCATTGTCCAGTTGATCTTGTTGTTGTTTCCTGTGCCCAAATCTATCATGATGTGCTTGTTCCTGCAACAACAAGTGCAACGATGTTGTATATTAGAGATTCATAAGTTGACTTTTTTTTTCTTCAAATATAAATATATAAATTACATTACCTAAAGAAGAACATGACCGTGCAGGGGTCATACAGCTCGTACATTTTGTTAAAGTCTGGTACTTCTGTAATGTCGACCAAGTAGATGACAGCAAAATTCTTCACCTGTGTAATATAAAGCAAATTGATATTAGTTTCCCATGTGAACCACTGCTTATTGACCTGATATTGCCCACTGCTGTTGGTACAAACTACCGACCAAAAACCACTGTGGCTCATGGTTTTCTAAAGTTACCTGCCACCAACTGATTTCACTAGCCAAAACTGAAACATATATTTAATACTTCACACTAATGTTAACGTGAACACATAAAAACCCAATAAGCAATCAACCAAAAATAGAATCACAGCTTGCCTTGGGGGCGATATGGCCAAAAAATGAAATCGCTATTTTTTTACTCAGTTTGGACGATTACGATTTTATCGATTTTACTGGAAATAAACTTAAAAAGATCTCCTGATCTTTCATATAAAGAGAACTGCTCAGAGTTCTGCTCATTAATATTAAGATTCATAATATAGCCTACAACAAGGCCCATTAAAAATGTTTGCTCTCATACTTCTTGATAAGCCTTTAGTTTTATCATCCTTGAGCAGCTGTGATTGACAACCGTCTCCGTGGAGACTCAAGGGGAAAGGGGCGGAGTTAAATGCAGCAGAAGCAGACCAGGGCAAACTTTGTAAAGCTGCAGAGATCGTTAGAAAGTCTCCACTGGTGTCATTTTTTAAAACAGCCCGTACAGAGCATCTCAAACGCTGCTAAATCGACAGCACGGCGCTCATCAGGCGGACACGATTTTACGATTTTGCCATTTTCCAAATCGTCTGTTAATTGAATTAATTTAATTTATCGCCCAGCTCTACCTTGAGCATTTATTACATTCATTGTTGTTGGCTACTCAGCATGCTGTAGTCGGGCTATAGCAAGTTCATTGATAATCTCTCTTTTTTACATGAGCAGGACTTAGCCAGTGCGACAGAGAATCAGTGCAGTCTGTGTAACACGCTGTAGCTTTCTCCAGGGTCCAGACTGAGACCAAAGTGTTGGAAGTGAATATCCACCGTTTAACGTGAAACCAACTTCACCGCGTCTAAAGCGCTTGCTTCCCGTGCATGTTGCTCATGGAACTGCTCTCTTAAATAACACACCTGCACAGTCACTGCTCTTCTCTCTTTTCCTCATTGCGTTCATTAACTGCGTACTGTCTGCACTTTCATCCATGCATCATCTACGCTCATACCAAATATCAAAATGACTGTAGTTAAACTGCAAGTTAAACTCTTTACTTTTCTGGAAAAAAAAATAAAATAATGTATGGACCTAGTCTGACCCGCCACGGTGGCTAGTGAGGGAGACAGCACAGTATTTTATTCATTTTTATCCTTATTCATTATGCAGTGTATCTTGTGTTGGGTTACTGTTAAAACAACTGATTAGAAAAATTATTGTTACAACCAACTTGTTATTTTTTTTTTCATTTTATTGTATTTTATTGTCTTTTTTAAAGGGTGCGTAGCAATTTTGAGCACATGGCATACTACTGTTTAAATGACATCATCTTGGATTTCTCAACACAGGTTGGTGGAAACAAATGCTTGGGATAAGATCATGCCTGCCCTGTAGTATTCATTTAATCATATTGTGTCTTTACAGCTAGCGAGCACTGATTAGCTAGTTAGCAGCTACTTTTATTACTTTTTAGTTATTGAATAAACACATTCAAGTACATTAACAATAACAAGAAATAAACATTAAACAAAACAACAAAAACAAAGGAGAAAAATAAAGGAGAAAATCAATTGCAAGAGTATGTTATGTTTATGAATATGATTTTCAAACAAAATCATAATAATTGTTCATCGTGCATCGTGCGTGTACACAGCCAGCTAGGGCCGGGTACCATTACATTTTTTCTCGATACCAGTACTTTAACGAGACCTGTTTTTTGATATCGTTACCTGAACGATGCGTTTTTCGATACCTATACTGAAATATTTGTCATCTAGAACCAGAAAACACAACAATAATTGGGTTTTCCACACGACAAGTCATTAAATGAATTATGTCAAAATTAAGTCATTAAAAGGCCTTATACTGGATCCAAATCAAAAGCTGTGGTCTAAGACTAATTCTGCTGCAGTTTTGACATGTAATTTTACACAATCCTTTGCTCAAACGTTTTCTGTCGCATCCAATTTGGCTTTGAACGTCAACATTTCCTTCATTCCTCAGTTTGATTGAATGTTTACAAATCATACGAAATATAATATGCCAAGATTTGGGGGATTCGTGTCAAAAATATAATAAAGGTATTAAAAAACATCGAATTTTGAGCTGAAACAACCAGGACACTTCCTTTAAGGCTGCTCCTGAACCAACAGCATCAAAGCTTGGTCTCCAAAGATTTTTTTTTTTTTTTTCTGGTTTCTGCTTTCGATACTTATATTTTTTCCCGACACCAGTAGAACCTAAACTTTTATTTCGATTCCATACTGGTACTAATCCCTACTGCTAGCCAAATGCTAACGTAGCTAACCCGGTACTCAATATATCCATGCTTAGAACTCGCTGTACCTTTTCGGCGATGCTGTAGAGTACTTCGTCCATTTTCATGCATGTGGGGTCCCAGTCGTGACCAAAACGGATGACGAGGACTCGGTCTTCTTCAGATAAAATAGCTTGGTCGACCTGCCAGCCATTGTGAAGATGGGGCAACATGTACGACATCTTGGCGTTTTGAAGTTGTTTTCGTTCCTAAAAATAAAGCACATTTTATGTTTAAGCAGAGCTACATACAGCTGCGAAAACCTGACTGCAAACACAATGCCTGAAGAGTTCAGAATGGGTACGATGATCTGACATTTCCTTAAATCTATAATGCTAATAATGATAGCTGAAGAAACGTCCAGCAAGAAGCAGCAGGGGAAAACATCTATACCGTTCAATTAAGTGACCGGCTTAGAGTAAATCGCTTGCTTTTCTTGTTACACCTTACCTTTCAGAGATAAAATCTACTTTCAGCAGTAGAAATATATATATATATCGGCTGTATTTCTGGCGTTTCACGATGATAACTCTCTTGCCACCTCTTCTTCTTCGTTGTCTTCTTCTTCTTCTTCTTCTTTGGAATTTTAATGTCGTCTGTCTGGCATCCATCAAATGACGCATTTGCCGCCACCTATCGGGCTCGAGTGGTCATTGAATACAGTCGTCTTGATCCAGCAGAAATATAACCAAAACTCTTAAAGATAATGTGAGATTCATGAGGCAATTTCATTGGACCTGATGTTTCTAGGACCTTCTAACTAGGATAGGAAAGTTATCAGAATCAGGACACTGAATACAATGTTTTTGATGCCTTACACATGTTCTCATATTTTAAGCATAAGCTACTAATTGCTGTGAACAATGAACACAAAATTGCTTTCACTATTTTTTTTATTTTTTTATTTTTTTCATTTCGTTTTTTCATTTTTTTTCAGTCATGTCATTTCCTTTTTTTTTTTTTTTTTTTACGTTGTTTCATGAATGGCTTTACATTGTATCTTTACATGAATGAAAGGAGCACAAACAAAGATACCTGAAAGATTTTTATTTATATGTTGTATTGGCAAATCTTACGCAAGTTTTCCAGTTGTAACCATATTCCTACCTGATTGGAGCTGGCAATAGATCAGTTAATGAATGCATTTAGGTTTGACTATTATATTTTAATTATATTTTTATATCAGGACCCCCTTGAAAAAGAGATGGTTCATCTCAGCGGGGCTATCCTTGAAATAAATAAGAAATATTTTCAAAACTGGGGACAAAACCGACAAGCGTAACTACAGACCAATTAACATCTCACCCGTAGTCTCAAAAATGATAGAGAAATGGGTTGTGAATCTATTAACTGAACATCTTAATAGGAGTCATAATCCTCTACATCCGATGCAGTTTGGATTTCGCACCCATCACTCAGCAGAGGGCGCTATCAGTGTGTTTTTAGAAAAAACAACAAAGCTTTATAGTTGTGTAGGTGCTGTATTTCTCATAAATTCTCATAAATTTTTCAGAGAAAGCAACAAACTGGATGAAATCATATCTTACCAATAGAATGCAGTGTGTTGTGGCCAACAGTGGTAAATCGCCAAGAGTGCACAGTGGGAGTACCACCAGGCTTCATTCTAGGATCTGTTATTTTTTCACTCTAAACAATCTTCCAGAAGCATGGAGAAACACCCAGATACAAATGTATTCAGACGATCTACAGTTAGAGGAGACTGTGAAGTGCCCTACAGATGTACCACCTGTTCTTTCAGTCAGGGGCTGTAACATCTGGAACAGCATCTCTCACTATAAGAGAATGCCCCACATTTAACACATTCAGGACTCAATTAAAAAACTGGTTAAATTCAAATCAACAATGTGTTCATTAGACCCTGCAGATCTCCTGGTGCATGACTGAGCCAAGTGTCAGGATCCTGTTGCTTAGTAAATAATAATACATAATAATACATAATTATCCTCATAATGTCCTCTGTTTGAACTGTATGATCTGCCCTTGCACCAACATCTCTTTTCTATTGGGCAAGTCACAGAACAAACATTTGTGTTGTCAATGTATGTTGTATTAAGTTATGTAAGTATTTAGCCTCCACTTTTAAAATGTTCTAGGCCTATATGTTTTATAATTGTATTGACATTATACGCCTTGCCCAGGGACAACAGTTGAAAGTAGCTTTGCAGCTAATACTATTTACAGAAATGTTCATTAATGTGTACGGTCCCTGTCTAATAAACTAATAAATAATAAGGAAATATCTGACTAGATTAAGGCTGTGTAGAGCAAGTGCAGGACGTGTAGCCTAATGAAAAGGTCAAAAAAGAAGTCTGAGGCACTCTGTTGCATGAAAAATAATTAAAAGTCCTTTGATGGAAGATGGACAGCCTACGCGCTTCAACACAACGTGTCTTCATCAGGTTGCCCCGTTTCCTTATTATTGCAACGCTGGCCCAGTCATGGAAGAGCACCTGTTTGTTGGCCTTCTACTACACGGACCCTCAGAAGCACTCATGTTTCCTGCTTTAAACTAATAAATAAATTAAAGAAAAGATAGTGACACTGACAGATAGATTTTCCTATCATGTATCCCGGTGAGCCAATATGTGAATGTTTGTCTGTGTACCTGTGTTTTGATATGTATTACCTTCTGTTTGTCCTGACGTCAAACCTGGCAAACGCTGCAAGACAAACCTGTGGCACTATTTACCTGCAGGAACCTGAACATCCAGCACAAGTGGGTGGGTCATTGTGATCAGAAGAGCATAGTCATGATGAGTTTCCTAATTGTATTATAGTCATTCAAATGACCATGCCTATTTATCAACAATATTGACTTTTTAAATAGACCTTGCCTTTTGCGATTTTGTTCAAGATGCAATTTAAATGTATAACTACAAAGCTGGGTGTCTACTGTGTGCGTGTAAAATGGTCTGATTGCATGGAGATAAAAGTACCTGGACCGGTTCCCTGCGGGGGGTGAATGAGGTGAATGAAAACTGCTGAGTCACTGTGACCTGTGAGTAACCTGATGCCAAGCTATCATTGAACAAAAGGACCCAGGCAATTTTGTGTTTTTATGGAAAGCACTTTGGTTTGCCAAGGTGCAGTTGTAAAGTGTTATAGAAATAAACTTTGATTGAGCGATTGATTGAAAAAAACATAACGGCGCAGGAAAATTAAAGGAATTGCATTTAAAAAGTTACAAATTATAATGCCATTCTAATTAAAATAATAGCAAAACCAAAAATGATGTATGTTATTTGTGTGTGAACTGTATATTGACTGTGATTGCTTAGAAAAGGGAAAAGTGGGATGGTCACCAGACTTAACTCCACCTATCCGTGTGCAAAAGGGCCGTGTGCAAAAAAGAATGGGACTCTTATAAGGCAGGGTGCTGCACTGTCAAAACCTGAGACTTCTCACATTCCAAACTTCCAAGAGAACACATTACGACCATGGCCAAGGACATGACTCTGTACTGGGGCTCCGGCTCTCCCCCCTGCTGGAGGGTCATGATTGCTCTGCATGAGAAAGGACAAGAAAAGTCTTACAACAGCAACCTAATCTCTTTTGAGAAAAAAGAACACAAGGGACCAGAGGTGATGAAGATTAATCCAAGGGGCCAGGTCAGTTCATTTTCTACTGTGCACATCAGGCAATAACCACTACTTTTCTGCAGAAAGTCAAATGCGTTTAACATATTTGTGGTTATGCTTCTTTAGCTCCCTGCCTTCCAGCATGGGAAAATCATAATAAATGAGTCTATTGGAGCCTGTGAATACTTGGAGGTACGTTTGCAAAAGCTAACATTTTGATTCAACAATGACCTGCAGTTCACACAAGTTGTCCAAGCAGCTTCTCTTCATGTGTTTTATGTCATATAACAGGAAAGATTCAAGGACAAAGGAACCAAGCTGGTGCCAGAGGACTGTGCAGAGAAAGCAATGATGATCCAGAGGATGCATGAAGGGAATTCTCTCATGATGAAATTTGGTATTTAAAACTTTCTATCCATAAAAAACAAACAAACAGATCTCACCCTGTGGAATCTACGCTACATGTGTGTTCTCAATTATACCTTTTCTTATTACTTGGAATGCATTGCTTCACATTTTGTACTATTTGACTTGCTAGAGCTATCAGCAATAGGCAACAGTCGAATTTTCAGAACAGAGACTTGCTGCCTTTCAGTTTATCTCCTCAGAGGCATCTCTCTCCCACCACCAACCCTGGAGACATGTGCTGTTCACAAACAACAGGCCTGCAAGAATACATTGGTTACCTAAGCCATTACGTAGTGCCTAGCGTCGAGTTAATTCCACAGAGAATCACACGGGGATGATAAGAAAGAGAGACATCCCCTGTTTATCCATTTGTTTTAAACACACTCTTTATCTACTCCAGGAAACATTTTTTTAAATTTACGTAACATTCTGCCTCCACCTATGGAAAATAAAAGTAGTTTGAAGTGTGCAGAGGGAAGAGTTTTATTTGCAGTAATAACCCTCTGAATGGATTTAGGAAACACAATTATTATTATTCTTATTCTTAATTAGTTGTGATGTTTTTCATTCATTAGCCGATTTTGCCTTCTACAACTGGAAGGTCCCAGAACCTGAGAGACATGACTCGGCACTTAAAAGGAACCAAGAGGCACTGACTGCTGAGATCCAGCTGTGGGAAGATTATATGAAAAAGGTACGGTTACTTTAATTCATCAGCAACTCCACACAAATAAAAGCAGACCAATGCTAACAAAAATATGAATAAAATGCATGAAATTCAATGAATAATAATTTTTATTATATCAATGTCCCATTCACTTTTACTTTATGTTGTAGAGTAATGGACAGTACTTGGCTGGGAAGAGCTTTACTTTGGCTGATGTGGTGAATTTCCCTGTTTTTGCCATGATCTTCAGAATGGGGTAAGCATCCGGTTTGATTTGACCTTCTATGGCAATATCATGTATTCAACTCCCTTTTCCGTAGGTTGTGTGAAGAGAAATACCCCACACTTGCAAAGTACTACAACAATCTGAAGGAACGTCCCAGCATTAAAAGTACCTGGCCTCCAACCTGGGACGGACCGGGCCAAGCCGTTCTCAGCGCTGTCTAACATCTGTCTACATTTTTGCACTAGACTTCTATGGCAAGAAATATGCACTTCTTACTGAACAATTATAACGTTTCTTTTCTTTTTGTTCTTTCTTTTTTTGGTAGACTGTTATGCAAAACTCATTTTAAAAAGGAGACTATGTCTGTGAAAGACATGTAAGCTGTTTTCTATTGTTTCATGCACAGTGTCCAATAAACTCTTGTGTCTGGAAAAAAATTCTGCTCAAGTTTTTAAGAGATTTTGTGTGATAAACAAGACATTTTTATTTAGGATGTTTATTTATAAGAATCCCCTTTTGCAACAGCAGAAGCTGCTGCTAATCCTCCTATTTTATGACACAAGGATAATTAGATAACAATATAAATAATAATAATAAAAAGTTCAACAGTTTAATAAAATTGTTAATCATCAATCTGTGTAATCTCTGCACTCAGTGAAAGGTAACACTGATGTGCATAAAAACTTATTCACTTGAATCAGTGAAAGCTATAAAGTAAACAACCTTTGATCACTCCAAGCCTAAAAAAGCTCTGTTTGAGGCAAAGGCCGTGGCAAAAGAGATGTCACTCCTAAGATACAGTGTAGTCATTCACAAGTTCTGTGATCTCCTCCTGTTAGTTATGGAACCTTCTCTCTCTTCTTTTAGAGAGTGTGGAATTTGTCTATACCCAAATGTGTGCCACTGTCAGGTGTGCACAAAGCACGCCTGCCTCTTTACTTTTCTCTGTGCTGTGGACAGGACTAGAGACCACAGGTAGCCATTTTCTTTAGGGAGGCGTGATCACCATAGAATATTTGCTTTGTAGACATAAAACAATGCAGTGGATAGAGCCATTATTCTTCCCTTCAAAGCCACTGGCATGATCTGAGAAATGAAAATGATGATAAAGATATTTTTTCTGGTTTGATACGGCGCTCTATTCTAACCTTGGTGCATTTTTAATAGAAATAAAATAGTGTTGTATCAGGCTTTTCTCAGAGCGCACACATTTGCACAAGCTGGAATTTCTTTGAAGGTATTATTAATTAATAACTGTGGTTGTGATATAACTTAGTCATCCACAGAATGCCACAATAACAACAAATACTTTCTGATTGCTGACATGGAATAAACCTTTTGAACACCCTCCCTGGCCAAATACTGCATGAAAGGTAGTGTTATTACATTATTATGCTTGTATTGAATAACTCAAATTGTAAAAAAAAAAAAAAAGTCACATTCTGGTATTCTTTGTTGTATGTACTTAAAGCACCACATGTTTATTTAAAAAGAATCCAAATGAGTATGTAACATATGGTGTAACACTATAGATGCCACACCCCATCTGATGCTCCTCTCTTTTGTCTTGCCTATATACGCCATCATGTGATCTCTCAGAACATCCACAGCACTCTTTGCTTTGTTTTCCTCTGGACTCTCTTCAGTTCGTACATCAACCAAATCCTATTTAACTTTTTTCCCTTTAGTCTTTGTTTATTACATTAATTACAAAATATATAACATGAACTGTCAGTTTTCCCATTCATATTTCTATCCATTTGGGCTGAATTATTTTGTTATTCTAAAATTCTAAAAGGCAAGGCAAGGCAAGTTTATTTATGCAGCACATTTCATGCACAAGGCAACTCAATGTGCCTCACAGCAACACCAAACACACAATAAAACAAAATAAAACAAATTAATCAATACACGCATAAAAATATACAAAATTACAAATATGGATATATTAAAACTATATATTAAAAGTAGTTAAAATACCATAAACATATTAAGAGTTGAGGCCTGTCTCACGTCCTCGCTGAGGCTGTTCCAGTTTTGCTGCGTGAAACTGAAAAGCAGCCTCACCGTGTTTAGTGGTGACTCTAGGAACCACCAGGAGACCCCTCCCTGAGGATCTCAAGGCCCGAGATGGTTCAAACTGCTGTACCATGTCACCTATATATTTTGGTGCCCGACCATGAAGAGACTTGTAAACTAGCAGAGCTATTTTAAAATCTATTCTCTGAGTGACAGGAAGCCAGTGTAGAGACCGGAGCACTGGACTTATGTGTCATATTACCTGGTCCTGGTCAGAACTCAAGCAGCAGCGTTTTGAATAAACTGCAGTTGTTGAACAGCTCGTTTAGAAAGGCCAGTGAACAGGCCGTTACAATAGTCCACCGACTGGAGACAAATGCATGAATTAATCTTTCCAAGTCTAGTTTAAACATGCTGATTTTTATTTTTGCTGTGTTTTTGAGGTGGTAACTTAATATGAATGTTAAACTTCAGGTATGAGTCCATGATTA
Organism: Gobius niger; assembly: GCF_951799975.1. Classification (NCBI taxonomy): domain Eukaryota; kingdom Metazoa; phylum Chordata; class Actinopteri; order Gobiiformes; family Gobiidae; genus Gobius; species Gobius niger. The sequence continues at coordinate 13,600,355 of NC_136865.1, forward strand.
CCCCTAGATTTCTAGCTTGATTTTTAGGTTCTAGTGAGCTTTAAGATGACCAATGACAACCTCTCTGTGTTTTTGTGGGCCAAAGACAATTATCTCAGTTTTATCTTTATTTAACAGGAGGAAGTTATAAAACATGACTAAAAAACGTAGTACTTTAGTAAGTGTATGGGTGGCGCGGGAGATCCTGGTTCGATTCCCACCTGGACGGGGCCTTTTTTTGTGGAGTTTGCACCACCGCCTCACCGTGTCTGCGTATAGGTTACCTCCGGTTACTCCGGTTTCACCTACCACTCAAAAAAAAAAACAGGCGCGGCACTGCCAGTTTTAATATGTCACCAATAACTTCAGTGACCCTGTTCACCAAATACTTCAATGAAAATAAAAGAAAACCTAAATCTGCTTCCTCCGTGTATTGTTATTTTCTTTTAATTCTTTTATATATATATATTTGGCTTTTTCTTGTAAAGAAAAAAAAGAAGTTGATTTAGTTTTTGCCTTTCACCTAATTAGTCTTAATCATCAAAAATGAGGATCTGGCAACATGCGGAATTTATATACCCTAATCATATATAGATCGACTATGCATATTCAGCCTTTTGCCAGAAGACCATTAGTTGCTTCAAGTGGAGGAGTTCAAGTATCTCGGGATCTTAACAGAAATTAGGACAGGGAGCTTCTGGTATCCAGCAAAAAATCGTGCACATGGAAGGAGGCAATGGGATGTGGAGAGAAAGAGACAAAGTCTCTGGCCCATTAATAAAGCCTTTTATACTTTTGCAAAATATGAGTGGCTGGACCTGATCTTTCTCTCCATATCTCGGGATCTTGTTTACGAGTGAGGAACGGATGGAGCTTGAGATCGACAGACGGATCGTTGCGGTGTCAGCAGTGATGCGATCGCTGTATCGGTCTGTCGTGGTGAAGAGGGAGCTGAGTCGGAGGGCAAAGCTCTCGATTTACCGATCGATCTACGTTCCCACTCTCACCTATGGTCATGAGATTTGGGTAATGACCGAACGGACAAGAGCGCGAATACAAGCGGCTGAAATGAGTTTCCTTCGCAGGGTGGCTGGGCGCACCCTCCGAGATCGGGTGAGGAGCTCAGTTACCCGGGAGGAGCTGGGAGTAGAGTCGCTGCTCCTTCACATCGAAAGGAGCCAGCTGAGGTGGCTAGGGCATCTGTTCCGGATGCCTTCTGGCCTCGTGGAAGACCCAGGACATGCTGGAGGGACTATGTCTCCGAGCTGGCCTGGTGTCCCCTCAGGGTCCCCCCAGAACAGCTGGAGGAGGTGTGCGTGGATCGGGAAGTCTGGGCATCTCTGCTGAGACTGCTGCCCCCGAAACCCGGCCCCGGATAAAGCGGAAGAAAATGGATGGGTGGGTGGACCGTTAGTTGCTGATGAAGCTCCTTAGGTGATTTTTTTTATTATGATGTGTTCTACAATACAGGATGTGAAAGTTGTTATGGCCTAGCAAGCATTTTCAAAACTGGGTGTAATTTTTTATGATCGTGCATAGTCATGGTGAGTGTGCTCATTAATAAAGGATATTCTTCTGATTATAAAGTTACCAAAAACAAATATCAATAGTCCAGTACTTGTCCAGCACAATGTCAAAATGTTTTACGCCTTTGTACAGTATTTGTAAAAGTTGCAAAAATGATACAAGATTGTGAATTTAAGACGGTAAACGTATATATATAAGTATAAGGTGTACGTGCAAAGTGTTCACCTTGTTAGTAGGAGGGGCTGGACCACTTGAGGTGAAAGAAAAATGCTGTGTCATTGTGACTGTCGGAGTGTTCCACTGTCAAACTACAGGCGAGCTAATGTGTACACAAGCTACATGAACACACAAGAACACGCACAGAAATGTACAGCAATCTTGCTTTAAGAGGGTGGCCATAATATTAAAAGCTATTGTGTGATTTCAGAAAAATAAATAAACAGATGCACACACACATGCACAAAATCTGTTAGACCATGTAGTAGTTCTACAGGATCTACTTTCAAAAAGGGGGATGGTCGTGAGGCTCCACCCCCAATTCGCTCTGTGCAAACGGACTCCCATAAAAGAGGCAGACGACCACACTTCCTCAACTTGAGACTTCTCTAACATTCCAAACCTCTGCCTCTGACTGAACACATTACCACCATGGCCAAGGACATGACACTCCTCTGGGGCTCCGGCTCACCCCCCTGCTGGAGGGTCATGATCGTTCTGGAGGAGAAAAACCTGCAGGGCTACAACAGCAAGCGATTGCATTTTGAGAAGGGGGAACACAAGGGACCAGAGGTGATGAAGATTAATCCAAGGGGCCAGGTCAGTTCATTTCCTGTTGTGCACATCAGGCAGTTACCACTACTATTCAGCAGAAAGTCAAATGCGTTTAACATATTTGTGGTAATGTTTCTGTAGCTCCCTGCCTTCCAGCATGGGAATATCATAATAAACGAGTCTCTTGGAATCTGTCAATACTTGGAGGTACGTTTGCAAAAGCTAACATTTTGATTCAACAATGACTTGTAGTTCACACAAGAAGCTGGTTGTCCTTGTAGCTTCTTCATGTGTCTTATGTCATGTAACAGGACCGATACAAGGGCCAAGGAACTAAGCTGGTGCCAGAGGACTGTGCAGAGAAAGCAATGATGATCCAGAGGATGCATGAAGGGAACTCTCTCATGATGAAAGCTGGTATGTTTCAACAGCAAACAACACTTTAGCTTGAACATAGAAAGCACAGATCACGTCACATTTGAGGCTGTCTCCAATCCGATTGTGATTACTTTATGATCTCTGTTCCTACTTGAGCCTGTTGGTGGGAACAAAGATCAGCTCCAGGCATCAGTGTAGTTTTCATAACTACAGAGAATCACAGCCTTTCAACCTGCCTCCCTCGAGGCAGCTCTCTCTCTCACACCCCCACCCCCTGAAGACAATCAAATGGAATGCAAAACATTTTTTTTTGCCATGCTCTGACCTGAATTACAGGTTTTTAAGTTTTTTATTTTATTTTACACGGCTCCCTTCAAACAGACAACGCAACACAAGTCAAGATTCAACAAACAATAAATAAACACATCTTTTTAGAGGGTAGAGGAGCTCCGCCCTATTCCATAGTGGCCCTTGGGAAGTGCTGCCTGGGAAGTGCTGCCTGGGAAGTGCTGCCTGGGAAGTGCTGCCTGGGAAGTGCTGCCTGGGAGGAGCGCAGTGCCGGGAGGCAGGGCCGTAGCCAGGATTTAAAAAACAGTGAGGTCCGGATAATTCTTTAAACCGGGGGGTCTGGGGGTCCTCCCCCAGGAATTTTTTTAAAGATTCAGATATAATTTCCTGTATTTTAAGTGATCAAAAACACTTTTGTCTCATCCTTGAGCCATTTTCAAAAATTGCTTTTTGTTGCACCGTTTGGGACCAGGAGCCTGAGTGAATGTGTGAGTGACTGGATGGTGGTCGGACATGCAGATGGTGCAGACTGGCCTCACTTCCATCAGTCTGCCCCAGGGCAGGGGGTGCAGCCGTGAACCCCCTGAAGTGTTCAGTGACGAGTCACGTACCCCCAACTTTGACATGATGAATATCACAAAACAAAATATCTATTTAATATCTATTTCATCCATTATTACTGTGAAGCAGGTTTTCCAAACAGTTTTACTTGCCTGAGTGAGAGGCAATAAGAATGTCTTGTCCTAAATAAATATTGAAATATTAAATGAAAATTGTTTTGAAAACGAGGCTGTGGGTGTGAATGGGTAAAGCTGAGGGTTCTGCTTTGGCTCATTATGAACATCAGACTCTGCGCTCTGGCCCCGCCCCCTCTGCGTCGCCCTCACTGTCAAACCACTGGAGCTACAAAGGTGAATGCGCTGGTTTAAGCTCTCATTAAAGCGAAGATCATTTACACGCAGGACATTCTTTGCATGAGACAGAAACAAAGTCAGTAGCAGAGGAGGAGGCAATGATGAGGCACAGACGCTTCTCCTTCTCCTCTCGCTCCTCAGATCAGAATGAGGAAAACTCCTGTTGTAAATCGAGGTCACCGTGACGGCGCGCGCACTGGCCCCTCTCTCTTTATGGCAGAGAGCATAGAAATTGCATCTCAATCAAACTTTGGCGCGGTTCATGCGCTGCTGTTGTAGTGAGGCTGACGCACAGCCGCGCCCCCGCCTCCGCGGAGTTTTACGCACTCGGGTCCAAAGCGGCTCATGAGGTTCGGTTTCAGAGTGGACACGTTTAGGTTCAGAACAAGCTCATCCACGTCTGAACTAGAGGCTCTTCCGCCTGTAGAAGCGCGTGTTTACAACATTCATTTGCGCAGGATTCATTGTGTAAAAAAAAAAAAAAAAAAAAGAAGCTAAAATTTTACCGGTGACCTCAATGGTAGATACGGCCATGCCGGGAGGGAGCGCTTGCTTTGCACAGCAGGAGAAACTGCGACAACATTTGCACATAGTGCACAAAGTCAAGTTCTGAGTAAAGTCCACAAGGATCACGTGATCGTGAGCTTATATGTGCAGCATATTTTCAATGGATGACAGTTGCAGATTTATTGTAGAAACTATATCTACTAACGCGGGAAATAAAAGTAGTTGGGCAGTGTGCAGTGGAAGAGATTGTTTTATCATCTGCAGCAGTAACCCTCAGAAAGGATTTTGCAAATGCCTCAATAAAAAAATAAAAAGAGTAATGAGTCACAAGTATTAAATAGTGAACTACATGTTTTATGAGATGTACTGTGTTGCATATTTCAGGTGATGTTATCTACTACAACTTCAAAGTCCCAGAAGCTGAGAGACATGAGTCCGCGCTTCAAAGAAATAAAGAAGCGCTGACGGTTGAGGTCAAACTGTGGGAAGATTATCTCACAAAGGTAACCTTAATTGAATTCTTCAACCCAATGGAAAAGAGATGATACAATCCCTCACATACAAAAGCTGAGCAAACCCAACAGCAAGCATTCACTGCCATGAGAATGCACAACAACATTTACCCCACAGGTGTTGTTTATCTTTACTTTGCAGAGTAAAGGACAGTACTTGGTTGGGAAGGACTTTACATTGGCTGATGCGGTGATTTACCCTGCTATTGCTTATCTCTTCGCTAACGGGTATGTATTCTTTGAGTGGAGCTGTTTTTCTCCTGTGGCAGCTCCATGTAATGAACCTCTTTTCCGTAGGTTGTGTGAAAAAAAATACCCCAAACTCGCTGAGTACCAGAAAAATCTGAAGACTCGTCCCAGCATTCAAAAGACCTGGCCTCCGGCCTGGTTTTCACCTCCAGGCCTGGTCAAACTCAATGAGATCTAACATTTTTGATCTGTTTACATTTTTGCACTAGACTGCTGTGGCATGAGGAAATATGCACTATCCTGTTCTTTGTAAGCAAAACATAGCAACACATATTTTAGTAGCTTAAGAAGAAATAAACGTTTTGATAAAAAGAAATGATGTGTGTGTCTCTCTCTCTCTCTCTGTGTGTCTGTTATGGTCAAAGGTGTACAGGCAGTTATTATTTTAGCCACAAAAATAGTGAAGTTTAAAACATTTAATAAGAATTCTGCTCAACTGATTAGGGAGAAGGTTGCCCTCTCCCATTGCTGTGATAAGAGCCCTTTCTTGTGCAATGCTAGTACATTTTTAGTCATCAATAAATATCATGTGACGCAAGCTTCATTCAAAGCACCCAGTCAAAAGGTAATACTAATGCATACAAATGTTAAGAGGATGTTTCTTTTTTCATTTGTGTGGGCTATACTGTATATGGGATAGCGACTTCACACACAAGTTACAATTGTACAAAAAGTGAATAAGTTGTTGAATAATTAAATCAAGGTAATACAGTACACTCAGATAAAACAGCTACATGTGAAGGACTTTGTCTAAAGATGTGTCAATAATGGGTCAGCATCCTTTTAAAACAAAGTCAACATGTCCTTTGACCACCACCCCACTGCCTCAAAAAGCTCAGGCTGAAGTAAAGGCGGTGACAGTAAAGGTAGAAGCCAGTGCTCCGAGGATGAGAACAGCCGTGGTTTTGGTGTTGCTGCTCTGCCAGTGCATCCCCTCCTCAAGTCAAGGTACAGTGGAATTCACAAAACTGCTACGCTCACTCTGCATGTTTGTGAAAACCTCTTTGTTTTCTTCAGAGTGCCGCCCGGAGCTTTTGGAGAATGTGGATTTCCCTGGAACAGACATTAAATTCGTCTACTCCCCAGATGTGAACCACTGTCAGCAGATGTGCACACAGCACCCCTCCTGTCTTTTCTTTACTTTTGTTCGTGCGGACTGGACCAGAGACAACAGGTAGGCCTAAGATACAAAAGGGCATCACCCTTTAAAGCAGAGGGCTACGTCAAGAGCTTTGTTCAGTGATACGTCACACGAGGGAAAGTTTGTAATAGATTTAATGTTACACTATGTAAATGTTGAGTATTAACCATATCATTTCACATATTCACATTTTAAATAAACCCATTTGTTGTAAATATGAAACAATCCAGCAGATGGAGGCATGACTCTACCCTTCAAATATGCAAATGAGCCTTGCATGGTAACGTTATTAAAAGCAAAATATTGTTTGCTACAGGAAGTGACCTCCCTCTCTCCTGGTGCAGCTGAATTGTTTGCCTTTTTCTGCGAGCTGTGTTTGTGATTTCTATTCCTCGTTGTTTTTCTGAATACTTTTGTAAGTCTTTACCGTGTTTTTTTGGAGGTTTTGGTGGATTTGTTTACTATGAGAGTCCAAAATGGTCAGGGACCCCATGCGGGTCAGGTTGACGAACAGTAGCAGCACAGCTCAGGACTGACCTGGACACTATTTTGTTGTACGCTTGTACAATGACAATAAAGCACTTACTTACTTACTTAAAAGTGATGAAAAGAGAAAACGTTAAGTGACAAGACTCCATTTTTCCTCACAATGTATTTGTGTCTAAACTAGGGCTGAACGATATGGACAAAATTTCATATCTCGATATCGATATGATATAACTATGGGATCAGTGAAAACCAAGCATTTTTTGGAAAAATAAAATCATCACAATACAGAAGAGTGCAGTTTTACTGATGAAAATCTATTTTGTTTATATCTTGCCTTTTTGATGTTAATATCTTGATATCGATACGATAACGATTCAGCCCGAGTCTAAACAATTATTATAACCATGTAAACAATTTCACTGTCCCCTCAAACAGACACTTCTACTGCTACCTGAAACGCACCGATTCTGGACAGCCCCGAGTCCAGACCCCTCTGCTCGGAGTGACATCTGGCTATTCTCTCAAACCCTGCCAAACAAACTCACGTAAAAACTGAAAACATGACCATTGTGACATTTTTATTTTCATGTTGTTATATTCAAAGTGTGTTGTTGCAGCCTCTTGCTTGGATCAGATCTACTCTAACATTGACTTTCCTGGGGCCGACTACCGATCTTTGTTCACCTCGGACTACGAGGAGTGTCAAAGAGCCTGCACACAGGACCCTGGCTGCCAGTTCTTCACTTGGGTCAACAGTCTCTTTTCACATACAAACATTAGGTATGTACAAGGACATGAGAAAGTGTCCATATATGAGCAGTTTTCTACATAAAGACATGGGTTTGTTGGTGTTTTAGGTACAAATGCCACCTGAAATTTAGCTGGACTGTTCCAGTGACACCTATCGTGGAAAAAAAGAATGGCGTAGTGTCTGGTTTTTCGCAAAATGTTCAGATAAGCACAAGCCAATTCAAAGGTATCAGTCAACTAATATACTGTATGTTAACTATGGATACTATAATGTTTATCTTCCACAGAATGCCCAAACAAATATTTTCCTGGTGTTGACATTGCCGGGAGTAATCTTTTGAACATGCCTGCTGCCTCTCCTGAACACTGCCAAATACTGTGTGCTTTCCACCCGTCCTGTACTTACTTCTCCTTTGAAAGGTTATTAGAATTCTAAATGATTTTACATTTGCAAGTCGTTAATCAAATGTCATGTATTGATATTCTTTTTATGTACTTAAAGCACCACTTGTTTTCTAAAAAACAATCCAAATGACATGACGGCAGCCGCTAAAGTAGGAGTGACATCTGGTTTGCCTTCACGCTTCTGTGAACAAGACACAAGTATGTATCACATGATGTAACACAACAAATGCTTTTGTCGAATGCTGTTAGATTTTGTATTGTAATTGCAAGTAGATTTACGATTTTTGTTTCAAATCATGATTTGATGGGAACTGCTAAAACTAATACTATATGTATTTCCTAATATGTATGTAAAGGTCTAGTACAGGGTTAGTGGGTTTATACATAAGAGGACCCGGAGGAGATAAATATGTTTTCCACTGGACATTACTGTATATTACTGGCTATTGTTGTAGCTGATACATTGACATAACATCCCCAATCTTCTTGTACAGACTGGCTCGATGTGGCTCATGATGGCTTAGATCTCCGAGGCTCTGACATGAGATTTGTTGTGCTGAACGACGCCGAGAGTTGTCGGAGAGCCTGTAATGATGACTCAAACTGCCAGTTTTATACTTACGTCAAAACGAACTTCTTCGATAGTGCATATCGGTAATGTCATCTAATTTTACACATGGAAAAGCCAGCCTGTCTAATTTCTACATATATTCTATCTGTTTTTGTTTTGTTTTGTTTTTTTCTAGGAAGCGTTGCTATCTGAAGCGTGCCATCATTATACCTACTCCTCCCAAAGTGACCAAACTGGCCAATGTGGTGTCCGGGTTTGCTTTGCGAAAATGTGGAATTGTATAAGACAAAACAGGGTGTTGACACTGATGTCTCTGCATGTTTAGTTGACATCATGACGTAGTTGTAACCAAATCACAGCATCCTGATAGTGGTCACAATAAAGTGTTAGTTGGCTTGGCAGTTGTGGATTGTTGATTTCTACAGTCGGGTGATAGTCCTATTTTTTCTATTACTGACTCATGGAAAATAAATCTTCTCTAAATAGTCTATTATTTCTCCTTCTTGAGACGACCAAAAATACAGCGCTTCTCGAAACACACCTTGAACTTTTGCACATTTTGTTATGTTTACAACCATAAACTTAAAGATTTTGTGCGTGTGTGTGTGCATGTGTGCGTGTGTGTGTGTGCGTGTGTGTGTGCATGTGTGCGTGTGTGTGTGTGCGTGTGTGTGTGCATGTGTGCGTGTGTGTGTGCATGTGTGCGGGCACTGTGCGTGTGTGTGTGCGTGTGTGTGTGCATGTGTGCGTGTGTGTGTGCATGTGTGCGTGTGTGTGTGCGTGTGTGTGTGTGTGTGTGCATGTGTGCGTGTGTGTGTGCATGTGTGCGGGCACTGTGCGTGTGTGTGTGTGTGCATGTGTGCGTGTGTGTGCGTGTGCGTGTGTGTGTGCATGTGTGCGTGTGTGTGTGCGTGTGTGTGTGCATGTGTGCGGGCACTCTACGTGCGTGTGTGCAGGTGCGCATGAGTGTGCGTCACTGTGCCAGTCAAAGACGTGCACGCAGTTATTATTTTAGCCACACAAATAGTTAAGTTAAACACATTTATTAAGAATTCTGCTCAACTCATTAGGGAGAAGGTTGGCCTCTCCCCATTGCTGTGATAAGAGCCCTTTATTGTGCAACACCAAAGGTTAATACTAATGCATACAAAGCAAACCTCCCTCTCTCCTGGTACAGCTTAATTTTTTATTTTTATTTTACCTTTAACTGAAAACTGCATTTGTGGTTTCTGAGTTCCACATTGTTTTTCTGGATGCTTTTGTACATCTTTGCTGTGTTTTTGTCGAGGTTTGATGGATTTGTCTATTTTGAGAATCCAAAATGGTCCTGAAGAAAGAAGCTTTTTAAAGGTAAACAAAATGCTAGCTTATCAGCTAAACCCATTTAAGACTTACACATTTCTTCTTCTGAGACACCGAAGAGGCACCAAGAGCCTCCACACCTGCAGCACAGTGGAGGCGCTACAGGTCCCTGTTGAAGAAGAGCAATTGAGGACTTTAAAGGGACTATAAGGAGTTTAAAAATGTTAAAATGATGTATTTTCCTCCCCCTACATGTTCCAGCCATGTCCTAATGTGTAGAATGAGCCCAGACCTGTTCACCACAACTGCCTCTAAAATCCTGTACGGTCACTCAAAAATGTGTCACTTCGGCCCGAATTGCCGTCATGCACGTTAATATAGAAGGTGCAGTTACACATATGGCCTGAGGTGGCAGTAGTGAGTATAAAATGGCGAACTTGCTTCCAGCCCCTTTAATGATTTTAATAATTTCAGACCAGTATCCGACTTACCATGTTTAAGAAAAATCTTAGAAAAACGTATATTTATCCAACTTAAAGATTTTATTGCTGTACGTAATGTCCTTGTGAAATTCCAGTCTGGCTTTAGGGTAAACCACAGCACCGAGACCGCCCTTTTAAAGATTTTAAATGACTTTAGATTAAATTATGACTCACAGAAGGTCACAGGGTTGGTTCTTCTGGATCTGAGCGCTGCCTTTGATACAGTCGACCACACTATTTTTTTTAACTCGTTTAAAGCACATCGGCCTCTCTAGTGCTGTCCACAAATGGTTTACTTCCTACCTCACAGACAGGACATGCATGGTAAGTGTGGATACCTGCTCCTCTAAGGTCCATAAAATTACATGTGGTGGTGTGCCCCAGGGTTCGATTTTAGGCCCAATGCTTTTTAACCTGTATATGCTCCCTCTTGGTGATGTCATCCTGATGACACCAGGCCAATGGATGCACTTTTTAACTGCATTTTAGATATCAAATTCTGGATGGCAGAAAACTTTCTCTAGCTTAACCAGGAGAAAACTGAAATGTTAATCATCTGCCCTGAGAGAGAAACTTTTACCCAAACTACAGTCACTGTCTATGAATCCTTCCTCACAGGTGAAAAACCTGGGTGGGATTTTTGACTCTGAATTTTATTCCACACATTAGGAATATCACAAAGATAGGTTTTTACCATCTAAAGAGCCAGAGTCTGCCCCATTCTCTCACGGGCCAACACGGAGACGCTAATGCATGCTTTTATCAGTCGTATCGACTACTGTAATGCCCTGCTTTCTGGTCTTCCCAAAATGAACAGAAAAGAAGGTTTACAACTTTTACAAAATTCAGCAGCTCGTGTGCTGACGAAGACCAGGATGCGGGACCACATTACACCGGTTTTAGAATCGCTGCATTGGCTCTCCGTGTGTTTCAGGATCAACTTTAAAGTTCTTTTTTTGTTTTTTAAATGTCTTAATGGCCTTGGTCCTTCTTATCTTTCAGAACTGCTTTCACCTTATGAACTTTCACGGCCCCTGTGCTCCTCCGGCAGGGGTCTCGTTATTTCTAAAGTCAACAAAAAGACTCATGGCGAGGCGTCTTTCCAATATTACGGCCCTCGCCTCTGGAACCACCTGAGGAGGAGCTCAGGGCTGCAGAGAACGTTCATGTTTTTAAGAGCAGGCTCAAGACCCACCTTTTTAGCTTAGCTTTTAACTAACAGCTATTTATTTAGACCTAATATATAATTATATATTTATTTCTAGCTTCATTAATTGCTATTACTTCAGGATTTTACACTCACTTATCAGTGTTTTTAGATGGTTTCTTATATTTTTAGGCTCTGTCTCCCCTGAAGGGGCCCTCTGGCTCAGGAGCAGTGATAGTCTGTGGCTCTGTGGGTGCTGTCCCGTGGATGGTATGGTGGAGGTGTTGTGTCTCTGCCTCGCCTTGGGATCTCCTGGGTCAGTGCCCTGTAGCTGTGTTGGACTGCTGCTCCCGGGTTTCCACACTTGTCCACCTGTACCCAGCCTTATATATCTAGTTATTTTATTCTGTCTGTCTGTCTGTCTGTCTGTCTGTCTGTCTGTCTGTCTGTCTGTCTGTCTGTCTGTCTGTGGAACGGAGGGAGCTACAGGAGGAAGAGGAAGAAGGAGGTGGGCAAGAAAAGATAAGATAGCTTTTATTGATCTCATAATGGAGAAATTTACTTGTTACATTCAGCTTTTAGAAACACTCTAAAAGCTGTGCAAATAGGCAGGAAATGTGAGGAAAGAAAAACAATTAAACAGTAAATAGTGGTATCTTATATACAATGACTATAAAGGACGGGGACAAAAAGTATAAATAGTAAATAATAAGTAAACAGACTATAACAAAAAATATTACAGTCAGTGTTAGCAGTGCAAGTTTACATCAAAGTGACACAGATAAGTGATGTAAATACACATTATTAGCAAGACACCACACTCTGTCACAGGGATAAACCATTTCAGAGGATCAGAGGAGACAGAGGGCAACCAGCCAGGTTTCTTCCGTGTGCTACAGTTTCTCCGACCTCCAAGGTCATGTGGGTCAGGCTGACACACAATGGCAGCGTGGCTCAGGACTGACACCTGAACACCATTTTGTTGTACGATTGTGCAATGACAATAAAGCACTAACTTAGTGAAAAAAATACAAATAAAATACAAATACAAATGTTAATAGGACATTTCTTTCTTTTTTCATCTTTATGGGCTATAGCTACATACATTCAAATTAAGATTCCAACACCAAGTATAATAAAAATTGGCATTTTTCACAGAAATGTTATTTTTTTTAATCTGTTCCATTTTATTTGACCTTTGTTTGTCTAGGATAAAAGTCACTGAGATTAAAAAATGTCTTTCAAGACTGTCCTGGCCACGATGTACGGGAACAACTTCACACACAAGTACAAAATGAACACAAATAATCCAACATTAAACAATTAAACCAAGATAATACAGCAAATAGCAGATAAAACAGCTACATGTGAAAGACTTTGTTTCAAGATGCGTCAAAAATGAGTCAGCATCGTTTTAAAACAGAGTAAACATGTCCTTTGACCACCACCCCACTGCCTCAAAAAGCTCAGGCTGAACTAAAGGCGGTGACAGTAAAGGTAGAAGCCAGTGCACCGAGGATGAGAACAGCCGTGGTTTTGGTGTTGCTGCTCTGCCAGTGCATCCCCTCCTCAAGTCAAGGTACAGTGGAATTCAAAAAACTGCTACGCTCACTCTGCATGTTTGTGAAAACCTCTTTGTTTTCTTCAGAGTGCCAAACGGAGCTTTTGGAGAATGTGGATTTCCCTGGAACAGACATTAAATTCGTCTACTCCCCAGATGTGAACCACTGTCAGCAAATGTGCACACAGCACCCCTCCTGTCTTTTCTTTACTTTTATTCGTGCGGACTGGACCAAAGACAACAGGTAGGCCTGAGATACAAAAGGGCATCGGGTCACCCTTAAAAGAAGAGGGCCATATGTAAAAGTTGGGTATTAACCATATCATTTCACATATTCACATTTTAAATAAACACATTAGTTGTAAATATGAAACAATCCAGCAGATGGAGGCATGACTCTACCCTTCAAATATGCAAATTAGCCTTATGCATGGTAATGTTATTACAAGCTAAATATTGTTTGCTACAATGGCAAATAAAAGTGATGACAAGAGAAAACGTTAAGTGATAAGACAACATTTTTCCTCACAATTCATTTGTGTATGAACAATTATAACCATGTAAACAATTTCACTGTCCCCTCAAACAGACACTTCTACTGCTACCTGAAACGCACCGATTCTGGACAGCCCCGAGTCCAGACCCCTCTGCTCGGAGTGACATCTGGCTATTCTCTCAAACCCTGCCAAACAAACTCACGTAAAAACTGAAAACATGATTATTGTGACATTCTTACTTTCATGTTGCTATATTCAAAGTGTGTTGTTGCAGCCTCTTGCTTTGATCAGATCTACTCTAACGTTGACTTTCCTGGGGCCGACTACCGATCTTTGTTCACCTCGGACTATGAGGAGTGTCAAAGAGCCTGCACACAGGACCCTGGCTGCCAGTTCTTCACTTGGGTCAACAGTCTCTTTTCACATACAAACATTAGGTATGTACAAGGACATGAGAAAGTGCCCATATATGAGCAGTTTTTTAAGACCTGGGTTTGTTGGTGTTTTAGGTACAAATGCCACTTGAAATTTAGCTGGACTGTTCCAGTGACACCTATCGTGGAAAAAAAGAATGGCGTAGTGTCTGGTTTTTCGCACAATGTTCAAATGAGCACAAGCCAAGCATTACTCAAAGGTATCAGTCAACTATTATACTGTATGTAAACTATGGATTGCGCCATTTCTTTAATGTTTATCTTACACAGAATGCCCAAACAATGATTTTCCTGGTGTTGATATTCCCGGGAGTAATCTTTTGAACATGCCTGCTGCCTCTCCTGAACACTGCCAAATACTGTGTGCTGCCCACCCATCCTGTACTTACTTCTCCTTTGAAAGGTTATTAGAATTCTAAATGTTTTTACTCTGCAAGACCCCATCGTTAATCAAATGTCATGTACTGATATTCTTTTTATGTACTTAAAGCACCACTTGTTTTCTAAAAAACAATCCAAATTATATGACGACAGCCGCTAAAAAAGGAGTGACATCTGGTTTGCCTTCACGCTTCTGTGAACAAGACACAGGTATGTATCACATGATGTAACACAACAAATGCTTTTGTCGAATGCTGTTAGATTTTGTATTGTAATTGCAAGTAGGTTTACGACTGCTAAAACTAATACAAAAGGCATTTCTGTAAAGGTCTACAACAGGGTTTGTGGGTTTATACATAAGAGGACCCAGAGGAGATAAATATGTTTTCCACTGGACATTACTGTATATTACTGGCTATTGTTGTAGCTGATACATTGACATAACATCCCCAATCTTCTTGTACAGACTGGCTCGATGAGGCTTATGATGGCTTAGATCTCCGAGGCTCTGACATGAGATTTGTTGTGCTGAATGACGCCGAGAGTTGTCAGAGAGCCTGTAATGATGACTCAAACTGCCAGTTTTATACTTACGTCAAAGTGAACTTCTTCGATCATGCATATCGGTAATGTCATCTAATTTTACACATGGAAAGCCAGCCTGTCTAATTTATAGATATATTCTATCTGTTTTTGATTTTTTGTTTTTCTAGGAGGCGTTGCTATCTGAAGCGTGCCATCGTCATACCTGCTCCTCCCAAAGTGACCAAACTGGCCAATGTGGTGTCCGGGTTTGCTTTGTGAACATGAAGAAATTGTATAAGACAAAACAGGGTGTTGACATTGATGTCGCTGCATGTTTAGTTGACATCATGACGTAGTTGTAACCAAATCACAGCATCCTGATAGTGGTCACAATAAAGTGTTAGTTGGGCAATTATTTTGTGGATTGTTGATTTCTACAGTAGGGTGATAGTCCTATTTTCACCATTTCTGACTCATGGAAAATAAATTCTCTAAATAGTCTATTATTTCTCTTTCTTGAGTCGACCAAAATTACAGTGCCTCTCGAAAGTACTGACACACCTTGAACTTTTGCACATTTTGTCATGTTTACAACCATAAACATAAAGATTTTATTTTGATTTTTTTTTTACTGAAGGTTCACACACAAGTAACAGACAACTGTGAAGTCAAAGCAAAATGATACATGAGTCTGTTATTTTTCAAAAGTAGAAAACCGAAAAGTCAGGCGTGCATAAGTATTCATACAGCATGAATTAATACTTTGTGGAAAACTGACATTTTAGCCCATTCTTCTTTACAAAACAACTCGAGCTCTTGGATTGAGGTCAGGAATATGTTTGTTTGTTTTTAAACCATTCCATTGTAGATTTAACTTTGTGTGTCTGACCAAAGCTCCTTCTTCCACGTGGTAGCTGTGTCCTCCATATGACTTCTAGCAAACTTCAAACGGGATTTCTTATGACCTCCTTTCAATAATGGCTTTCTTCTTCCACTCGTCCATGAAGGCCAGATTTGTGTTGAGTGTGACTTATATTTGTACAGATTCCCCCAGCTCAGCGGCAGGACTTCGCAGTTCCTCCAGAGTTATTATGGGGCACTTGGTTGCATTTCTTACCAGTGCTCTCCTTGTTCGGTCTGTTAGTTTAGGTGGACGGCCGTGTCTTGGTAAGTTTGCAGTGGTGCTATACTCTTTCCATTTCTGAATGATGGATTGAACAGTTGCTCCGGGAGATGTTCAAATATTGGAAAATCTTTGTATAACTTAACGCTTTAAACTTCTCCACAACTTTATCCCTGACCTCTCTGGTGCTTCTTGGTCTTCATGATGTTGTTTAGTGACCAACACACTCCGACCACAGCTCTGAGGCCCTCACAGAACACCTGTAATTATACTGAGAGTAGATTGCGCACAAGTGGCCTCTATTTAATGGTTAGGGCAAGATGTGAACATTCTGCAGTCATTAGGAATGTTATGAAGGTAATTTAATGCACTCAGAAAAATGCTGTATGAATACTTATGCACGCCCCACTTTTCACTTTTCTATTTTTTGAAAAATAACAGAATCATGTATCATTTTGCTTTCACTTCCCAGTTGTCTGTTACTTGTGTGTGAACTTTCAGTAAAAAATTCAAAATAAAGTCTTTATGTTTATTGTTGTGTTTAAGGTGTATTAGTACTGTCGAGAGGCACTGTATATAAACCCTTATTACATACAGTTCGACGATGCATATTCAGCCTGATGCCAGAGGACCATTAGTTGCTGATGAAGCGCTTTCAAGATGTGTTCTACAATACAGTATGTAAAAGCTGTTATGGCCTAGCAAGCATTTTCAAAACTGTGTACAGTATTTGTTTTGTAAAAGTTGCACAAATGATACAAGATTGTGAATTTAAGACGGTAAACGTATATATAAGTATAAGGTGTACGTGCAAAGTGTTCACCTTGTTAGTCGGAGGGGCTGGACCACTTGAGGTGAAAGAAAAATGCTGTGTCATTGTGACTGCCGGAGTGTTCCACTGTCAAACTACAGGCGAGTTAATGTGTACACAAGCTACATGAACACACAAGCACAGAAATGTACAGCAATCTTGGTATAAAGTATATTATATAAAGCTATTGTGTGATTTCTGAAAAATAAATAAACACATGCACACACACATGCACAAAATCTGTTAGACCAAGTAGTAGTTCTACAGGATCTACTTTCAAAAGGGGGATGGTCGTGAGGCTCCACCCCCAACTCGCTCTGTGCAAACGGACCCCCATAAAAGAGGCAGACGACCACACTTCCTCAACTTGAGACTTCTCTAACATTCCAAACCTCTGCCTCCGACTGAACACATTACCACCATGGCCAAGGACATGACACTCCTCTGGGGCTCCGGCTCACCCCCCTGCTGGAGGGTCATGATCGTTCTGGAGGAGAAAAACCTGCAGGGCTACAACAGCAAGCGATTGTATTTTGAGAAGGGGGAACACAAGGGACCAGAGGTGATGAAGATTAATCCAAGGGGCCAGGTCAGTTCATTTCCTGTTGTGCACATCAGGCAGTTACCACTACTTTTCTGCAGAAAGTCAAATGTGTTAAACATATTTGTGGTAATGTTTCTGTAGCTCCCTGCCTTCCAGCATGGGAATATCATAATAAACGAGTCTATTGGAATCTGTCAATACTTGGAGGTACGTTTGCAAAAGCTAACATTTTGATTCAACAATGACCTGCAGTTCACACAAGAAGCTGGTTGTCCTTGTAGCTTCTTCATGTGTCTTATGTCATGTAACAGGACCGATACAAGGGCCAAGGAACTAAGCTGGTGCCAGAGGACTGTGCAGAGAAAGCAATGATGATCCAGAGGATGCATGAAGGGAATTCTCTCATGATGAAAGCTGGTATGTTTCAACAGCAAACAGCGCTTTAGCTTGAACATAGAAAGCACAGATCACGTTACATTTGAGGCTGTCTCCAATCCGATTGTGATTACTTTATGATCTCACACTGTTACTACTTGAGCCTATTTGTGGGAAGAAAAATCAGCTCCAGGCATCAGTGTAGCTTTCATAACTACAGAGACTCACAGCCTTTCAATCTATCTCCCTCAAGGCAGCTCTCTCCCTTTCCCTCTCAGTGGTTCATGGGAAGCACTGCCTGGGAGGAACGCTTGCTTTGCTCCACAGGAGAAGCTACAACAACATTTGCATTTATCTAAGCCATGGCATAGTGCACAAAGTCAAATCCTGAGCAAAGTCCACAAGAATCACGTGATCGTGAGCTTCCCTTTGCAGCATATTTTCAATGGCTGAGAGTTGCCGATTTATTGTGGATCGTTTATCTAGTAACGCAGGAAATCAAAGTAGTTGGGAAGTGTGCAGTGGAAGAGATTGTTTTATCATCTCCAACAGTAACCCTCAGAATGGACAAGTAGTACAAGTATTCTTTTATGATTAAACAGTGAACTATATGTTTTTAATGAGATGTACTGTGTTGCATTTTTCAGTTGATGTTATCTACTACAACTTCAAAGTCCCAGAAGCTGAGAGACATGAGTCCGCGCTTCAAAGAAATAAAGAAGCGCTGACGGTTGAGGTCAAACTGTGGGAAGATTATCTCACAAAGGTAACCTTAATTGAATTCTTCAACCCAATGGAAAAGAGATGATACAATCCCTCACATACAAAAGCTGAGCAAACCCAACAGCAAGCATTCACTGCCATGAGAATGCACAACAACATTTACCCCACAGGTGTTGTTTATCTTTACTTTGCAGAGTAAAGGACAGTACTTGGTTGGGAAGGACTTTACATTGGCTGATGCGGTGATTTACCCCGTTATTGCTTATCTCTTCGCTAAGGAGTATGTATTCTTTGAATGGAGCTGTTTTTCTCCTGTGGCAGCACCAAGTAATCAACCTCTTTTCCGTAGGTTGTGTGAAAAGAAATACCCCAAACTCGCTGAGTACAACAAAAATCTGAAGACTCGTCCCAGCATTCAAAAGACCTGGCCTCCGGCCTGGTTTTCACCTCCAGGCCTGGTCGCACTCAATGAGATCTAACATTTTTGATCTGTTTACATTTTTGCACTAGACTGCTGTGGCATGAGGAAATATGCACTATCCTGTTCTTTGTAAGCAAAACATAACAAATAGCAACACATATTTTAGTAGCTTAATAAGAAATAAACGTTTTGATAAACCTTTTTTATGTGTCTCTCTCTCTGTGTGTGTCTGTTATGGTCAAAGGTGTACAGGCAGTTATTATTTTAGCCACAAATAGTTCAGTTTAAAAACATTTAATAAGAATTCTGCTCAACTCATTAGGGAGAAGGTTGCCCTCTCCCATTGCTGTGATAAGAGCCCTTTCTTGTGCAATGCTAGTAAATAAATATCATGTGATGCAAGCTTCATTGTAAGCAACTAGTCAAAAGGTAATACTAATGCATACAAATGTTAAGAGGATGTTTCTTTGTTCATCTTTGTGGGCTATACTGTACATGGGCTAACAACTTCACACAAGTTACATTTGTACAAAAATAATCCAACATTAAATAATTAAACCAAGATAATACACTCAGATAAAACAGCTAGGGTGAATATGGTTAAAGTGGGAAACTTTTTGAAAAGGTCAGTTTCCACCTCATTTTTTGTTTTGAATTAAATGCCAAAGTCTTTAATGTTATATATGTTTAAAAAGCTTTAGAGTCAAATGTTTAACACAGAAGCTATAATTTTGCCTCAAACACAGGTTGGTCCAATGATAGCTTTTTCGAGGTGCTATTGGTAAAGTGGGACTATTAACATGGTAATTTTTGTATTCAAAATCATTAATATTATTGTAGCAACTACTTTTATGAATATGTGAAGAGGTTATGAATAATAATAACCATTCTAATGGTTATTCTAACTGGTGTGTGAGACATATGACCATGATGGACATGTGTCTGATGTGCAGCCTGTGCTATTGGTGCAGAAGAAGTCAGACATATTACAGTGTGGAATATCTAACTGGGACCTTTGGTATAAACTACAAACAAGATTGACAGGACAATGGAAGAACAATACTGTAAAGTGCCTTCATCAGATTTACTTTTGTTTATAATGAGTGAGGAATAATATGAAGGACATGCCCAAAAAAACACATGTTAATCTGTGAACTCAGGCTGCCTTTGATTGGTGAAGTAGGAACAAACACATTTTAAAGATTTGAAAAGAAATATACTGTATATAGCCGATATTTTAAAAAAATCTACAATTAAAGAACATAGAAGCCTCAAAGAACAACTTAATGTTGAAATGTTGCTAAACAGTGATCAACAGTTCATAGTGAACAAGAGAAGAAAAATGTAGAAATGCAATCATCAGAAAACTTAATCAAAACAAGAAATATAGAGTTAAATTGATCTAATTTGAAGATGTGTGAATACAAGAAACACCAAATACCCAGGATTTTCCACAAAAATACATTGTCCCACTTTGCCAATATGAGGCTGTCCCACTTTACCAATAGCACATTGGTAAAGTGGGACAGTGATGAAATCTCTTATAAAAAATAAAAGTATAAAGAATGAACATGTGATTTTGAGATGTTTTGTTTGCTGATGCATTCCCTTATATAATTTACCAACAAAAATCTGCATGTCTGTTAGTTTTTAAAAGTTATAACCTTAAGATCATAAATCCCCAAATGCTATGTCATTGGACATACCGCTTTTTTACTACTTGGTGGTAGATTATGGTTTGCCACGCCATGTGAAGTGACGTTATATCCACAAAACCATTATTTTCTTATCCTGCATTCTATCCTACCCCACTTTACACATTGTCCCACTTTACCCATATTCACCCTATGTGAAAGACTTTGTTTCAAGATGTGTCAATAATGGGTCAGCATCCTTTTAAACCCCATCTAGCCCTGGAAAGCATCGCCGCATTTCTACCATTAAAGCCGGGGGCGTTATTGCGTAATTCTACCATAGCGTATACGTAAATTTTCGAGCATGTGGGTGTTTTGGTAGAAATGCGGCGATGCTTTTCGAACACCTTTCTACAGGTGTTCGATTGAACCTGTAAGGTTTCTCCTCCTCGTTGTTGTGTTTATATACAGTCTATGGTTTAGAGCAGGGGTGGCGCGGCTCTTGGCCAATCAGAGTGCGGCTCTTTGCATGACTGGATAATACAATGCTGCACATTTCCCATAAACTGTAAAACAGTCTTTACAAATCTTGACCAAAAATCCAACCATGCTCCTACAGATCCGGTTTCCATCTCTACACATGAATGAGAGCCCGTATCACCCTTGGTTTCGAGGCGGCGTGAAAAGGTGCCTGTGCAGCCTCACTCAAAGTAGGATGTAGGTTAAACAACAGGCAGGCAGATCGTGGCTCTGGGATCAGCTTCTGTGCTTTTCAGATTTCTGATCAGCCTACTCTTTATTTGATGAAATTTGGCCTCATATTCACAGAAAAAGATCAAAATTAGGAAATGGAAAAAAGCGGAGCTCCAACGAAGCATAAGATGCGAAGCGCGACATCGTGTATCGCGGAAATGCGCAGTCATTGACTTTTCTTTAACATGTGACAGTAACTGTAACAAATACAACTTAAAACAGAACCTCAGACGTCCTCCAGAGGCTCCTGATTAAAGTTTATGAACTTTGTGCAGCCTAGAGTGCCTTCTCTCTGCGCAGTCCAGTCAGGACCGAGCTGCAGGCACTGAGCGCACGGGCCAGGGGCGAATCAGAGGAGGGGGCTCAGTGGGCAGGGCCCCACATACAAACACACCCCAGCAGGAAAAAAAAAAAAAAAAATCTCGCAAATGGTCGGTGCCTTTGTGGCTCTTTACAGGATCAAAGTTGAAAATTTCAGCTCTTGGTCTCTGACTAGTTAGCCACCCCTGGTTTAGAGAGATCTGTTTGGAGCAGGCAATACTCTGACCTTCCATATAACCATTTTTTAATTTTTTATTTATAGCCTAATAATTATTTTACGTATTTCCCACATGTTTCCATACAAAACAATTAATTCAATTGTATGTTATAGAGTGGATATTGTTTTGGGTTTAGAGACATTTTTGAAGTAACTTCAAAAGACAAAGGCTATATACTTTATTTCACTTTGCTTTTACATATTTTGTTTTTGTGAAGGTGTATGTAAATAATTCCAATGTCTCAGGAAAACCACAAGTGTAAGCGCTCAAATACTTTTTGAATTTTGTTCCTATCTGCTACAGAGGCTGAGAAATCAATAATTTAGTAGGCGTTGACACAACTGCTGAACTTCCCGTAAAACTTCAGGTTTTCAGTTTTTTTTTTAGGTTTTCCTGGCATTTGCCTAGAAAAATGCCAGGAAACCCCCCCCCAAAAAAACGTTTTTAAGCGTAAATGGCCCCACTGCCTCAAAAAGCTCAGGCTGAAGTAAAGGCGGTGACAGTAAAGGTAGAAGCCAGTGCACCGAGGATGAGAACAGCCGTGGTTTTGGTGTTGCTGCTCTGCCAGTGCATCCCCTCCTCAAGTCAAGGTACAGTGGAATTCACAAAACTGCTACGCTCACTCTGCATGTTTGTGAAAACCTCTTTGTTTTCTTCAGAGTGCCAAACGGAGCTTTTGGAGAATGTGGATTTCCCTGGAACAGACATGAAATTCGTCTACTCCCCAGATGTGAACCACTGTCAGCAGATGTGCACACAGCACCCCTCCTGTCTTTTCTTTACTTTTATCCGTGTGGACTGGACCAAAGACAACAGGTAGGCCTGAGATACAAAAGGGCATCGGGTCACCCTTTAAAGAAGAGGGCCATATGTAAAAGTTGGGTATTAACCATATCATTTCAAATATTCACATTTTAAATAAACATAGTTGTTGTAAATATGAAACAATCCAGCAGATGGAGCCATGACTTTACCCTTCAAATATGCAAATTAGCCTTTGCATGGTAATGTATTAAAAGCAAAATATTGTTTGCTACAATGGCAAATAAAAGTGATGACAAGAGAAAACGTTAAGTGACAAGACTGAATATTTCCTCACAATTCATTTGTGTCTAAACTAGGGCTGAACGATATGGACAAAATTTCATATCTCGATATTTATGCCAGATCTCGATATCGATACAATACGATGTAACTATGGGATTGGTGAAAACCAGGCATTTTTAAAAACATCATAATACAAAAGAGTGCCGTTTTATTGAGTAAACTCTGTATGGTTCATATCTTGCTTTTTTTATATTAATATCTTGAATGTTCATATCTCAATATCGATACGATAAAATTTCAGCCCGAGTCTAAACAATTGTTATTACCATGTAAACAATTTGACTCTCCCCCTCTCAAACAGACACTTTTACTGCTACCTGAAACGCACCGATTCTGGACAGCCCCGAGTCCAGACCCCTCTGCTCGGAGTGACATCTGGCTATTCTCTCAAACCCTGCCAAACAAACTCACGTAAAAACTGAAAACATGATCATTGTGACATTTTTATTTTCATGTTGTTATATTCAAAGTGTGTTGTTGCAGCCTCTTGCTTTGATCAGATCTACTCTAACATTGACTTTCCTGGGGCCGACTACCAATCTTTGTTCACCTCGGACTATGAGGAGTGTCAAAGAGCCTGCACACAGGACCCTGGCTGCCAGTTCTTCACTTGGGTCAACAGTCTCTTTTCAGATGCAAGGATTAGGTACAAGGACATGAGAAAGTGCCCATATATGAGCAGTTTTCTACATAAAGACATGGGTTTGTTGGTGTTTTAGGTACAAATGCCACCTGAAATTTAGCTGGACTTTTCCAGTGACACCTATAGTGAGAAAGAAGAATAACGTAGTGACTGGTTTTTCGGAAAATGTTCAGATAAGCACAAGCCAACATTTACTCAAAGGTATCAGTCAACTATTATACTGTATGTTAACTATGGATTGCGCCATTTCTTTAATGTTTATCTTCCACAGAATGCCCAAACAAATATTTTCCTGGTGTTGACATTCCCGGGAGTAATCTTTTGAACATGCCTGCTGCCTCTCCTGAACACTGCCAAATACTGTGTGCTTTCCACCCATCCTGTACTTACTTCTCCTTTGAAAGGTTATTAGAATTCTAAATGTTTTTACTCTGCAAGACCCCGTCGTTAATCAAATGTCATGTACTGATATTCTTTTTATGTACTTAAAGCACCACTTGTTTTCTAAAAAACAATCCAAATTATATGACGACAGCCGCTAAAGTAGGAGTGACATCTGGTTTGCCTTCACGCTTCTGTGAACAAGACACAGGTATGTATCACATGATGTAACACAACAAATGCTTTTGTTGGATGCTGTTAGATTTCAAATTGTAATTGCAAGTAGATTTACGATTTTTGTTTCAAATCATGATTTGATTTGAACTGCTAAAACTAATACAATACTGTTTATATTTTCTAATACTGTATGTATGTAAAGGTCTACTACAGGGTTAGTGGGTTTATATATAAGAGCACCCGGAGCAGATAGAATATGTTTTCCACTGGACATTACTGTATAGTATCTACACATTTGCACTCCATTTCTAACTTTGATGGTAATGTTGTTGGTCTTACTAAATGCAGGCTATTATTGTAGCTGATACATTGACTTAACCTTCCCAATCTTTTTGTACAGACTGGCTCAGTGTGGCTCATGATGGCTTAGATTTCGAATACTCTGATATAAGATTTGTTGTGCTGGATGACGCCGAGAGTTGTCGGAGAGCCTGTAATGATGACTCAAACTGCCAGTTTTATACTTACGTCAAAGCGAACTCCATCACTAGTGTATATCGGTAATGTCATCTAATTTTACACTTTATAAAAAAAACACTCTCTATCATTTCTACATATATTTTATCAGCTTTATTTTTCTAGGCGGCGTTGCTATCTGAAGCGTGCCATCATCATACCTGCTCCTCCCAAAGTGACCAAACTGGCCAATGTGGTGTCCGGGTTTGCTTTGCAAAAATGTGGAATTGTATAAGACAAAACAGGTTATTGACACTGATGTCTCTGCATGTTTAGTTGACATCATGACGTAGTAATAACCACATCACAGCATCCTGATAGTGGTGACATTAAGACTTAAGCGTTTGTAGGCCAATTATTTTGTTGTGGATTGTTGATTTCTATAGTATGGTGATATGTTTTCCATTTCTGACTCTTCTGAATCTTCTCTAAATGCGCAATTATTTCTCCTTTGTATGTTGTAACCAAATATATAAAAGATTTTTAAGGTTTCAACATTAATATATGAAATTGTACTTTCATTTTTGTCCTTTGCTTCCAAACATGCTACTCCACACACATGCTGTTAATCTAATTATAACACGAGTCATTCCACACTGCTGCCAGCAGAGGGCGATGGGCTTCATTCTCTCATCCCTCTCCGTCCCTCCCCGTGGGAACCCCAGCGCAGTGTGAGTGTGACTGTCCCCCCTGGAAGCTGCGGCGCTGATTGTGGGCCTCAGTCAGGGGGCCAGAATAGTGCCATCCAGCCCGTGTGTGCAAACAGCATGCCAAACATTCCACCACCGTACCGCCGCTCCGACCGCGGGCCCGCCTCGCACGAGAGCCACGCTGCCACCGCGGTCCAGTCCTGACGCCAGCCCTGCGCCTCACATCACACACACAGAGCTCATGGTGCATGCACACTCATACAAACAATATGCACTTAGCAGAACACACACATTTGGGCACCACAGGCCACAGACATTGCATCCTGGTGGAGATCAAAGCACGCAGCAGCAATAAACATACAGGCTTCATTTCAGCGTTTTCATCCCAGAGGAGACGCTCTGGCCATGCACAGCACAATTATGCCCAGCCAGTTGAGCCTGTTGCAACTGTCATTCATCATACTGGCAAGGGCAGAAAGATCTTTGGAAAATGAACTTGAATAGCAAGCCCTCCTCCTCCTTTTTCTGTGTGAAAGGAATAGGTCACCTTTACTGAGATACGTTCCTAGAAGAGCTGATACGTACCTGTCTGTTTTTTTTTTACGTGCGCTCAGTCACGCAAAAATATCAAAAATGTAGTTAGCATTTAGCCTCTCCTCCTCTCTTCTATGGTCGCTTCTAACTTCACCCCGTTTGGGGACCATAGAGGAGAGGCCGAGAGGCTAAATGCTAACAACACATTTGGTGTTTTTGACTGAGCGCACGCATAAAGACCAGACAGGTACGTATGAACTCGTCTAAGCTTAGGTAAGAGCATATCACAGTATGGAAAAACAGTGCCCTATTCCTTTAGATTTTATCTATTGGTTGCTTATGAACAGGGAAAATGGTCCAAATTACTAAAATTCATGTGTAGTGTATTGTGTAGTCGTGTGTGGGGTAGAGTAGAACTGATCAATTTTTCAGATACAGCTGCTTGATTTTGACATCATTACTATCTACAGTTCACTCAAGGCCATTTCTGTACAGGTGCAGCATTTGAGGTGTTATTTGCCAAACTAAAGTGAAGTACATCACCTATGGAGATGCCACACAGAATATTTGGCTAAATGAAAATATGTATAACTAGGCCTACATATATTTCTGGGGCCCTTTAATAAATGTGAGGTTCTGTGGACTCAGTCTTCTTATGTGGGTACTAGATTTCTTTAGATATTCCTGTTATTATGATAAAAGCCCAAACTCTTTCTGTTGAGTCAAATTAGTTTTGTCTTAGACTATTGTAGAAAAAAGTCCTTTGTGCACTGTGCTCCTTTATACAAAGCATTTTACTGATTGTGAACTAGCTGTTTACAGTAGATTGTTGTGACAGTATTGCTCCTAAAGACACTTGTGAATTGTGCTTCTCAACTCATTCCTGAACTGGGTTGTTAGAAATGGCCTACACGAAAGTAAATTTGGACCATAGTTAAAAACGCATGTGCTCACTCTTTCTTTATAGACAAAACATAATAATAAATACAAATCAGACACAGGGCCTTTTAAGACTGATATTTAAATTGTTTGAATGATTATTATTATTATTATATGAATGTCTGTGTCAAAAAGGGGGAATGAGTAGAATTGACCACGAACCTACACTTTTACGAATGCTCAAAAAGCAGCACAACTATGATTGACATAATGACAGCTACACAATAAAATAGAAAGCATTATAAGTCTGAAGACGTCCTGAACCCACTATAGCCCATGTCCTTTTGATCCTGTTATTAAACATCTATACAGAAACAGTCTCTAAAACCACAGCGCTTCAGATCTCTCCTTTTGTTTCCTCCCTCTGACTTTTCTATTGTTAAAGAAGACAGTGGCCCAGACGAAAACGGGCCAGGGAGATATCCGCTGGCGTACCGCAAGATTGGAGAGGGGGAAGAATGGCAGAGAGACAGGCGAGATACATGGGCTGATACGAGGCCGAACTTGATTACAGGGACCGGGCCAATTAGAGGGCACCGAGATGGGTCTGTTTGCGTCGCCGCGGCATCCCAAAAACATCAGCAGCTCCCACCATGTTTACCCTCTGTCACCGCACGACCGCATCCACCACCACCCCCCCACCGCCCCGCCGCCCCGCCGCCCCGCCGTCACCAAGACACTTCAGACACTCTGGGGGGATACAAGTGGGAAGAAATACCACAGGCCTCTCAAACTCTTCCTTTTTTTGTTTGCCATTTCTATTGAGAAGAGAATGAACTTACATGTGCAGCCTTCAGATCATACAGTCAATAAGGGAAGGCACTCTTTGACAGCAATATGAAAGCAGATGTTTAAGTGATTCGAGATAAGTCATTGCTGAATGGGGAAAAAGTGCATATGACCGGTCAAACTGTACTCATTTCATCAGGACATATTTCACACACCTCCATGTTGGAACCTGTTGGAACTGGGCACATAATTTGACGTAAGAAGAGGTAAACACTTTGTAACTTTCACCGTGTAACCGTACTGTACATAAAGGCCATGAGCTAGTCCCACCGACAGTAAGTAAGAGGGCTTTTCAAAAAAGCATGAAAACCTGTCACATGCACTTTAATGTTGATATGGCTTTGGCAAACAATGACATCATTGTTCAAAATAATAATAATACATTCTTTTTACAATTCTTCGCATTCCCATAGTTGTAACATGGCTTTTGAGAGCTGGAATGCGTGAACAAGTCAGTCCTATACAATCCAAAAAGGTTCAATTATTGCAAATTTCATATTCCTAAAATTAACACATTTCTACTGCAATTTATTGAATGTATGCAATGAATTACTGCGCAATGGTTATTAGTTTCCGCTGCAGAACTGTAAATCCCTTTCAGTGTGTGCCATTAACTGCACAGACTTTATTGTGCTATGGCAGCTCTTAATATTCTATATCTGCATTGTATTTGCTCAAATTTGACGTTATGGCAAGTGACACGCAAGCCCAGAGCATGGTTTGTCCGATTCCAGCATACAAATTAATATCCTATGTTCATGTTTACTGCAAACAAAGAAAAAATGTCTTCAGATAAAAGCAATGGTAGCCGTCAGAACGCTCCAATCTCAGTCCCCCATCCTTGGGTCGACTTGCTTGACACACTCAAGCCCCTGCGCTGTGCTGTGGGTGACCCCAGAGGTGCAAAGGGTCTAAAAGAAGCTTGTGTGGGTGACGAGGAGGATGTTGTGGAGGCGGATGAAGACGTGGTGGGGGACATTGGGCGGAGTGAGACATTTGAGACACTGTGCAGGGGCGGTTGTGTTCCTCTTTGGCCTTGTGGCGGGGGCACGCTGAGGGAGGACATCCGGTGGATAGGCGTGGTCAGGGCAGCGGGGGCAATACGAGGAGGAGGAGGAGGGTTGAGACGTAACGACGCAGGTGTAGGGTACGCCCCGAGAAGAGCCAGGTCCCGCCGGTGGAACGGAGGAGAGGGCGAGGCCGGGGAGGCGGGAGACAGAGCGGGGAACGTGTGCCACGGCCAGGGGGGGAACGGAACGGCAGAGGCTGGGGCGGGCTGGAGCAGCACGGGGTCTAACTCACTGGCGCAGTGGGAGAGGTGGGACACGAGGCGAGCGCCGATAGGGTCTACGGCCTCCCCCTCCAGCGAGCTGAGGTACCGCACCACCTCTCCCACGCACTCCCTGAAGCCCAGGGTTCTGTAGTCCACAGCCAGCGCTCGAGCGTCAAAGTAACCTGATGGAACAATGTGGTCGATGCTGTATGAGTTCACATTCATGTTATAGCAGTGAAATCACACGTACAGTAGAGTAGACATGATGTAAATGTCCATTAAAGACATTGAATTAAATGTATTTCATGTTCTCTTTTTATAAAATGTTGGGGGAAACATATTTTTTGCAGCACCAAATCAAGTTGAACTGGTGAATAAGATCTGCAGGAGCATTTTGTTAATGTTGTCATAGCGAGGAAATCTGACTGATCTGCACTTTTGCTCAGTGGCATTATTACTAGTTTATATTTTGCCAAAAGTAACTCAAAAGTAACTCAAAGTAGTGTAACGACATTTTTGAAACAGTAATATGTAATACAAACATTTAACATTTTTAAGCTGTAATCACTAATAGGCTATAGAATATAGAATATATTACAATTGTTAAGTCACTTGCCCAACACTGATGCTAAAGCGTTACAGGGTCACTGTCACTGTAATGCTAACAAAAACTAGCCTGCAGGCTCAATCAATAAAAATGCTTTAAAATAACACGGGCAGTCTTGTTTTTTTTTTTTTTTTTTTTCACACACCACTGCATATTCAATGCAAGGAGGACAAAACATATTTAATTTCAATACCAGTAAAAACAGAAATCTGGGCAACAAGTAAATAAATAAATAACCTTTTCCTCCCATGGCGTGAAGCAGTTTGAGGTGGTCCACTGTCATCTGCAAAATCTCAGCTTTCTCCAGTTTAGAAGAACCCTACGGAAAGAGACAATTTTGTAAAACACATTAACTCCACCTTGAACTTGAAACACTTTTAATTTTTTTTAATTTTTTTTACCTGCTTCTCAAACGCACTCGGCACCAGCCTCCTGAGCTCCGACAGGCTGTGGTTGATCCTGTCCCTTCTCCTCTTTTCAATGATCTGCCGTCATGTTTATGCCTGGTTAGTAACGACACAAACACAAAAAGCAAAATGACACGAAACACGAATTCACTCACCCCTCTGCGCTTCTTTCGGGCCAGGATCTGTGAGGCGCTGCCGGGGGACATGGACCCTGTGACCGCACTTTTACAAAAGACACAAACAGACACAAGATGACTTTGAGTCTCCCTCCATATTGTTGTTATTATCGCTAATACGACACAGCACTGAAGGGATGGCACGTAAGGAGCTTTAATCTAGTTTATTATTTGGGCATAGAAGGCCACAGGAATACCCATGAGGAAAACGGAGGACGCCTTCTTTAGGGCTTAATGCATTTCTGGACATCAGTGAAATAACATGTTGTTTCTCTTTGGGAGCTATAAGAAGACTCGGAGACAGATGATTACACAGCCCAAAGGCGATGATTTTCAAGCATATAGTCACTCGTCGTGGCCTGCGTAAGTTTGGCAAAGCTCCTCTCTCTCTCTCCTTCCCTCTCCACGCAGTTCACACACATTGCACTTCTATTAGATTCCAAAGTGAAGGCTGCCAGTATTCGGGGTGTGTTTTTGTTTAGTTCTCATGTTTGATGGGGCCTGATCTTCAAACGGTCAGGCTGGATGTTCGCATGTCATCTCGCAAATTTGATTTATCCAAATTCAGACTTTGGTGCCGCTGGCTCCCCACTCACAAGTGATGTAACCAATACGGCTGTCAATGTGTTCCCAATGCACTGCAAACACTTCTTTATGGGGTTTGTTTAAATATCCCTGTGTTTAAATTACTTTTAAGTTTTAGTTTTTTGCTTTTGACTGGAGTTTGTGCTGACATTTTTCCTGAACTGGGGGAAACCTTCACTCATATTTGCACGGGTGTAAATGATCATTCACACATCTAGTTAAAACATACAGTTCAATTCAGTTTGGGTTAAAATGCATGGAAAAGTCACACATTCCTGATGCTTTTCTCCACCAATAACAATATTTTTTTTTACCGACAGCTCAAAAAGAATACATTTTACATTATCCTTGTCAATTTGTTTATTCCTTCCTTTTTCTTTTTTAAGTTGTTTGTGAATTATGAAGTGTAATTCAGTTGTCATAGTGATATCTGGTCAAATGATCTTTTAAAATAACACAATTGAACAACAAAGGATTCACATCACTATCTTTTACTTTAATATTTCATACGCAAATGGTGTATGAATAAAGATTAGAAATAACATAAAGGAGAAGTATATGCCAAGTCCCCAAAACGCCTTTTTATATCCCATAACTTGTCTTTTTCTCGTTCTATTCTGACACCATTCAAACTAAGATATGCACTAACATTACAGATTGTTATTTAGCCATTCTCTCAGCAGTGCCTTGTTCCTCAGTGTCAGGTCCTCACCAGAAGCCGTCTTCTTGTCCCACGTCAATGAACTCGTCCGTGTCCGAGTCGGGGGAGCTGTAGTCGTGAGGTCTCTTCATTTTCGAAATCTCTAGAAAGACCCTTGCTCTCTTAGCTCCTCCTGGGATGTCCCTCACGAAAAGCCCAAACTGTCCCAAGTTTCCTCGTCAGTAGCCTGTATGTTCTCCGCAGCCTTTGCCCCTTTCTGAGTCTGAGTCAGCTGTGAACGACCCCCAGGGGCCCATGACAACTACACTAAAACTAACAAGATGCTACGTTTTTTTTTACTCCAGCGTCCAATTGGCGTCCAATCACGTTCCCCCGTCTCTGATGTTTCTCCCCCCCCGCTCTCTCTCTCTTTCTCTCTCCCCCGTCACAGTCGTCCAATGACAAAATAGCACTTTGACAGTTGGGGCAGGGTTGCCAGATCACCCCCCCCTTCTCCTCTCCTCCTCCCTTTGCCCAGCTCCCTCCTCTCTATCTCGCACTTCCCTCTTCTCTTTGCACAGTCATCCTCAGTCAATTAAGGCACAGCGCTGGTCTTTCCATCCGCCGTCCACGGCTTTTTCTGGCTCCTTTAATTATTCTTTGCTGTGGAACAATTGCGGTGATGTGAGGAGTGTGGGAAAGATGAACAGTGGGAACGCCATCTGCGACCGGGCGCACAATGCTTAAGTTTCACAGTTCCACAGGTGAGACAATGGGGTGGACAAAAATTAGAGGACACTCTGAAGACATGCAGACAAAATCATTTTTTTTTTGTGACGCAATTAACAAAACAGTAAAGGCTTGTCAAAATCACGGGAATTGAGCGGCAATGTCGGATCAGCAGTTGCCCCATACAGTATATAAGCTACCAAAAAAATAATACTAAAAAAATGCAGACTTTAAAGGTGCATTGTGCCACTTTTTATCCGGAAAACATAGTTGACATCTGTGCGTATTTGACCTTGTAGTGATAAAGCGGCTGTATGAGTGGTCAGCATGGCGCCTTTACTTTTGATTAATGGTCCATTTAGGACGCTCCATGCTCAGTTGTTTGGACGGTTTTCGCTGCTGTCAGACCCTCACACCAGAAAACCTACAAAACAGTTGATCCTGGAGCGTTGTAGAGACCGCCGTGATGGAAAGTAAAGGCACAGTGCAGGCCTTTCATAACCACTGGTTCACTACAAGGTAAATTAAGAATGAATATCAAGTTTTTTTTTCCCCCCGCAAAAAAGTTGCATAATGCAGCTTTAATTTGCTGTTATGATGAAAAGAATTGACTGCATTATTATAATTACACGCAGTTTTTTTTTTTTTGTGAGATGCCATTTCCATGTGTGTGCCTGCGTGGGTCAAGAGTGGATTCATCCTCGCGAGTGTCTGAGCATCTGTACTCTTAAGAGGACCAGATAGCGCTGTCCCTCTGCACCAGGCTCAGCGCCTCACTATGCCGGGCGCCGGGTTCCGCCGCACCGTGGGAAGATTGTTGCAGGAGATTGCCATGGAAACATGAGAGGAAGGCGCGGCTGTTGGTGCGCCGTGCCGTCTCCATGGCTTTGTGTGCACATGTGTGTCTGAGAGTGGCACACAATGCCCAGCTGAGAGTATCTACTTCCTGAACACCAGCCTGCATGGGTGTATTCACTAAACATAGCACAATGCAGCACAGAAACAGCTTTGGGAATATTTTCAAAACATGGGGCCTTGTTTTTTCATTGCAGGCTAAATATAATGACATAAGCCTGCAATTTGCTTAAAGAATACTACATTCTTTTTGAGTAGTTTATTTCTTTGCATTAAAAAAACATCAAATAGAGCAGTTATAAATACATTGTGATGACCATGTTTTAGATGATAATTGAATAAAGACTGAAAGATAAATCCAAGGTTCTAGAACAAAAATGAATTTGTAAACCAGGCCGTGAATGCGTCTCTTATGTTTAGTGTGTGTTCTTCTGTGACGGCAGCATTAATCTGATCAATTGTTGATCAGCCAATTGTCCAATACGACCATGGCATTGTGTTGTCACTGTGACTGAGAGATCACATGACAAAGTAACATTTCAATTATCTTTCTGCTTCAGCGTCAAGCCTGTGTTTTATCAAGTGACATCAAAAGCCGTGTGCGTGAGTGTCCTTAATCCATGTGACTGAAATGTGGTGAGGATAAAACTGAGATGAACCAAAAAGAGAAAGACTTCTTTTTGTCCCACTCTCCCATCCTTACATCTTATGACCCTCCCTCTGCGCCTAGATCCCTTCAATACTAATCAATCCCTAATTTCTATCTGGATCCAATTTTAGCTTTAGAAACAAGGAAGAAAGAGATCGAGAGAGTAAAAGGGCCATCTCTGAAGTCTCTTAAAACCCACCCACAAGTTCTTCAAAGGACTTTGTAATGGTGGTATCATAATGGTTTGTAAAATTATATTCATATAAAGGTTGCTCATTTTGAATATGTTGGAGGTCAAGCAGAATTGAAGTCTCTTGACTATTCTGATGGTCTGGTACATAAAAAAGGAGTAAGCTGAACTTGGTAATTGTTTTCCAATAGTCATTTTTAAGCTTGAACATCAAGTTGAACTTTGGACTCAACTCGAGTTTGAGAGTTTCTGTGCGGCAGTGACTCGACTTGAGGTTAAGAATAGAGGACTCGGACTTGGACTCGGAGGTGTGGACCAAGGACTGACATTTAAATCCTCTATTCAAAAATATATTTTAGTTTTAGTTTAAAGTTCAAAATAGAAAAACAGCTTGACTTTGACAAACTTTGTCTAATGACTCAGACTTGGACTCAGACTTGAGAGTGACTGGGACTTGAAACATTTCGACTTGACAACATTTCCGAAGAGTTCTATAAGATTCAAAGCATCA
Organism: Gobius niger; assembly: GCF_951799975.1. NCBI lineage: Eukaryota > Metazoa > Chordata > Actinopteri > Gobiiformes > Gobiidae > Gobius > Gobius niger. The sequence continues at coordinate 13,634,446 of NC_136865.1, forward strand.
ATGTGCAAGATTGCAAAGTCATTGGTAGGAAAGTTTGCTTGTTGAGCTGCCCAACTATGGCCAAAAGTGAGACAACACTTCTACAAGTCCAAGTGCTGTAAATCATATATATGGTCCATAGGATTGGGAGGGTCTTCTTCATGACAGTTTAATGGACTTGACATTATTTTAGCATTTTTGGTATGCTTTACCAGGCATGTGCAATAGTATTTCTTAGAAATGTCTTGGGGCCCAAAGGCCCAAAGGCCTCACCAAGAAGATCTTGATTCTCAAAGAGTGGAGGTAGTTCTCCCTGTGTCTTGGTGGATCTCTTGAGTTCTTTGGTTTGTTCCTTCAACCCAAAACATGTCCAATAGGCTGCTAATCCTTAACAAACCCCTGACCATGAACCTAGTTCAAGATCTACTCCTGACTGGTTTTGCACTGAAGTGAAGAAATATCTGCTATATAACTTAGTCAGTTAAATGACGTGAGACTTTCTGATTTGTATTGGGTGTTAGCTCACTTCCAATAAAAATAAGCACTCACAATTATATGAAAAAAATAGTAAACAGACAGCTTTATTTAAATAAAGCAAATATTACGTGTAAGGAACTAAGTTTACAAGTAATCAAACAATAAACTATGTGATGTTTTTGTGACATTACTCCAGGATAAAGAGTATGTAAACTAAACTAAATTGGCCTCTTAAACTTACTACGTGTTCTTACATAGACTAATGTGAATTATTCAAGCACAATTGATTTAAAACAAAATAAGATTCTTGTACATTATTCTTGCTTATCCATACTTTGGACCAGTGATAATTCTTTTCAGAGAAAAAAAAGAGAAATACTTGCATACATTTTGCAGTTTTTAGAAGAAAGAAATTGCAAAGCCACAATAAGGAATAAATAAAAAGTCAAATTATTCAGTGGTTGCTTGACAGAAGGCAGAGTGTGAGAGAGTTGTCCCAGGACGACGCGGGGTGGAATTCGAGGAGAGATTTCTGGCGATCTTGCTTGGCCACTTCAAGTCTTCTCCCGCCCATCTCTCCAAAGCCACAACAAGGCCGTGTCCCTTATTGAAATTAACAAGCTCATACTTTTACAATTTGCACACGCACGCACGCCACTCTAATAAGAACGTGTGAATGCCGTAAAACGCACACGCGAGCTGCTCACACGAACGTCGGACAGCCCATGGCCACAGTTTATAAGGCCCGAGCGCTCAGCTGTAATTATTGTCCTCATGCATGACTGTTGCCATTGTTTGGAAATCTGTGAGACGGAACTGACTTTGTGGCACATTTGATTTGGGAGTCTTTTCTGCGCTTGTGTCAGCTGAGCGGCTTTCTCTCCCTGCATTGTTGTTTTTGACCGCACTGTGTGTATCTTTCAGCGTTAGAAATCCCACATATTTGCTTACAATGTGATGACAAAGTCTGCTTTCAATTTAAAGCAGATTAAGTTTCATTTGCTGTTTATTAGGAGGAGGCAGTGCGGATTAATAAGTGTTGTAAATATCTAAAAAAGCACTGTTCTGAGAATGAGGGGGAAAGATGCTTTGTTGGGATTGAAAGCTGGATTTGTGCATATAGGTAAGGTGGGTGAAGTGTCTTGCCCAAGGACACAATGCCAGTCTGCAGTCCTAAAAATCCCTCCGCCGATGCCCCACTGGATTGGCATGGGAACTGGCAGCAGTGTGGAATGTCCTCTCCTGTGCGACTTCCAGCCGAAATGCACGAGGGGCAGTTGGTGTTGTTGGGACATACTGTAAGGAATGCCTGGCTGTGCTGTATACTCTTGTCTGGTCTTCAAGATTCACTGGACAGACCCAGATCTACGGCGCATTCCTGTGAAAGACGGCTTTGTGCCAGGGACGCCCCACATTGATGGAGACTGTCCCAGAGCTTTGTGCTTTTTATGATCTTATTGAACTGACATGAGGTGTTAATAAACTACTGACGACTGGATTGGACACAGTGTGTATATCTGATGCATACTGTACACGTCAGGCACTGCTAAGTGGGGAAAAGTCCAGACTTGGATTCTATTGACTGGATGAAATATATTTGTACAGAAGTCGACAGATCAGAATGACGTGGCAACGCAGATGATTTCTCTCACAGAAATTAGGAGATGAAGCCGAATATATGCGGTAGTTATTAGAGGTTAAAAAACTCAATCAACCGTTGCTTTGCAGTACTTTGATGTAGCTGTGACATGAAAAACTTTCAGAACTGCTGAGTGTGGGTGACGGTAACACAGCGCTAACAGATAAATGAGTAAAGTTTGTCTCATCAAAGCCCAAATTAATGACCTGAAGGGAAAAAAAGCACAAACCATACAAGGCCACTTCAAAAAAAGAGTCTGACGTGTCATCAGTTGCCACGCATAGCCTCTCTTCCTGCACACACGCATACTGTACACATATACAGTACACACAGCACGCCAGATAAAACACAAGCTGTAGAGGTGCAGGCTTCTTCTTCAGGTGTAGCAGCGTTTGGGGGTGTGTATGGGTGTGTTTACGTACTGACCGTGCAGGGGTCTGGAGTGTAAAGGGCAGCTCTGGGGTACCCAAGACCAAATGAGGATGACATTTTGATCTTGTCACTCTTATCTGTTTGCCACCCCTGAGGTCCCGCGACACGACCATAACGGTGCAGAGCTTCACCTCAGTCCTCCAGTCACCTCGCTGTCCATCCTTGTGTGAAGACAAATAACAGGGGCTAAAGGCGAGGAGCAGGGGCAGAGAGGGGCTTTTGTGGCTGCAGAGTGGGCTCTCTTTCATGACTGTTCCCACATACATACAGCCTGATGTCTGTGACTGCTGCGGTGACTTTCGCTGGTGCCGGGCCCCAGACGGGACGGCGAGGGCCCCGAGAGCCACAGGCAGTCATTGTGCTGTCGCCGCGGAAACCAGCCTCTTTATGTCAGACATGTTTTTCTGTTTGTTTTCTTTTTTATGTCTTTAATGTGGGCAGGGGAGAATGTTTCCCCCCCTCATCTATCCCCCGGTACCGCCCCCTTTACCACCAATCTACCCCTCCATGTCTTCCCCCTGGAGATTGTCATTTGTAAAGCTCCCCTCCTTCGACAGCCTGTATCTTTGCCGTGGCGCGGTGGCCTCCCTCTCACTCAACTCCTTTTTATCTCCACTTCATGAGGTTTTGGCACAAGCTGGCACTTTCTCTTCCTGGGTCAACCAAGAAGATAAATAAAACAATGTGCACGCAGCTCTCAAAAACAACAAAACACATCCCTGAAGAATTTTTGCTCTTTCCCACGCTAAGCCAATTTTCCCTCACAAGATTAAAGAAACAATACAAGAATCTGGTTGTGATTCGAGCGTGAAGAGGCGGAGGATGCCCCATGGTCGAAAAACAAACCTGCAAAAGCCAACTAGCTGTTACTATTTTTAAGCACCAGTTTGAAGAATGTCATTCGGTGCCATGACTCAGAGGGCCTTATCCATAATCACTTCATTCTGCCTGCGCTGCTCCGCCACATCACAGGCCGATCATTTATGAGGCCCCGTGAGAGATGGAGAAAGAGGGAAACGTCAAAAAATGAAAGAACTCCAGGCTAATCCGTTGCTGCCCCCTTGCCCTGTGCATGCAGCGGGCGACTGGTGGCTTTGTGACGGTGCTAATATTAGCCGCACCCTACTTAACGACTTTCCCGTGTGCGTCTTGACTCGGAAGCTGGCTATCATTCAAAGTTTATTGAAGGGACTAATGTTTATTGCAACTAGCCATGCCCCGCTATACTATCTTTATGTGTGTGTCTGAGAATAGTTTGCTGCAAATCCTTGAGTGCCCCCTTCAACTGTTTGGAGCACATATGTGAGAAGTCCAATGGTTATCAAGAGAACATCCCCACAAGAGCCACACACTACATTAAAAGAAAGCATCAACCTTTGACTTAAAGCTGGCAACATGGATTTACACAAACAACCTTTTTGTTACTTGAGATTAAATTGATGAAAATACTCACCAATCAAAGCTTAAAATAAGATAAGATCATCCATTATTGATCTCACAATGGAGAAATTCACTTGTTACAATCGGCACTTTAAAGAGACTAGATGCAAGTTGGTCATTTTATACTCACTACTGCCACCTCAGGTCTTACGCATAACTGCAGTTTCTATATTAAAGGGATATTTCAGGGATTTTGACATAGGGCCTAATTTCCTAGTTATCCAGAGTGAGTTTTTTGTAATTCATGCAGTTCTTATATTTGAAGAGTTTCGTTGTGCTAGGCTAGTGCAAGGCTAGCGCATTTCTACGGAATCAGCTAGCCTGCATTAAAAACAGTCTGACCCGCTCCACAGTGCACCTGAGGCAAATCACTTATAACGCCAGACTAACCATATAAATGTCTGTGTCCATACAATAATTTTTGGAATATAACTGACTTTACATCACATGAATGATCGCATTTCGAGGGACTATTGTCTAGCAGATCACTCTGCCGCTGCGTAGCTTACAACCACAAAGCTGATGCTGCTCAAATATACTTTTTTTTTTTTAATGCAAAATGGTTAAAATGATTCTATCGACATTTATATGGTTAGTCTGGTGTTATAAGGGATTTGCCTCAGGTGCACTGTGGAGCGGACTGTTTTTAATGCAGGCTAGCTGTGTAGAAATGCGCTAGCCTAGCACTAGCCTAGTGCCACGAAACTCTGTCTTCAAATATAAGAAAATATAGGCATGCATGAATTACAAAAAATGTTTCCAGAAATCAACACTCTGGATAACTAGGAAATGAGGCCCTATGTCAAAAATCCTGAAATGTCCCTTTCAGCTCGTGCATAACGGCACTTCAGATGTAGTAACAACTTTTTGAGAGACAGTGCAGGATTTTAGAGGCAGTTGTGGTGTACAGGTTTGGGCTCATTCTACACATTAGACAGGAAATGGCCAAACAGTTAAATAGCCCAAAAATATATAAATATAAACAATATGGAAATAAAGAAAAAAATAAAAATAGAATAAAAATTAGTTCATGCCACAATAATTTGATCAAATTATCATTTTTTTATTTTTTTTGCGAAATACTCTACAATGAGCTGAAAATATAGGTATCCCCCAATGCCCCCCCAAAAATATGCTTAACAAATGCAAATATTAATGTGATCATAAGAACATAGAGACCCTTGAAGTTCCACTAGATTTTTTTTGTTGCCGGTCACTTTGCCCGACTGGGTCCAATTATTTTGAGCTCGCTCTTACATGACTTTACCTCGACAGCTCAGTAATTGGTCAATCCAAAGCTAAAAACTAATCACCAAAAGGCTTTTAAAACAAGAACACTAGACACCCCTAAAAAAATGCAAATCATCTCCTAATTTAGATGTTTTTTGAACACACATATTACAACAGGACAATCAGGATGATAAACTTGATGTTCAATAACAATATCAAGAGTCCCTAAAGGCAATGTGACAACCATCCTGTGTGACAATCAGCCCTCCTTAATGCGGTGCGGTAACAAGCAACATGTACATTTTCTAATGGTTCTTAAATATAGTCATTGAAGTAGGTGTTTTTACTAATATGTATTCGTAAAACCATGATTATGTAAGCTGATTTGTTTGTTGCAAGCAAACAATAAAGTTTCAGTGCCAAGGTTTTTTCCCCACACGCTCTGCAGAAATCAGTCCAGGGTTGAATATAGAGCGTACCAAGACAATAAACATGTTGAACTGTGACTCAACACTGAGCACTGGACACTGAATTCATTTTTTTTTTTTTTTATGAAGGTTTGGTTTACTCTCACACATACTCTGTCTCACCTCATCCCCAGAGATAGCCCCCCCTTCCCCCTCACGCACACTCTCTGTCTCTCATATAGCCATTAGATAGTTGGTGCATCCTCCCTGCAGTCGGCTTCCTCCTGACAGGCTCTCACTTCCACAAATCCCCCTTATAAGTTTACACCTCAGATTAGGGCTTATCATCCAAACATCCACGCGTCACCTCTTTCTGACGGCAGCCGCCGAGAGCAGCCATAAGCCCCTGAAACCCACATAAAAACCTGCCGCCACTGAACCACCAGATCACTTTTAGCATTCCTAGAGGATTATGGTGAGTGTGCGGGAAAAGACAGGCGTTTGATGGTAAGGCTGTAACATGTACAGATATACAGTGGTCAGTTCATTGAAAGCTTACACAAACATGCCACATATTTCGCTGTAGGAACGTGTGGCGCAAGAGCGGTTTGTTCAGTTGAGAATTAAAAGACCACATGACATGCGATTCATTTTTTTTACTCCCCCCAGCTCAGAGAAACTAAACAATTACGAAGACGGTATTCCACGACCACCACAAGGCTATGATAGTCCCTCCCTCGCTGGTATCAGATCGGTTAAGGTATACTTTGTTTTCTCTGGATGGTGTGTACCCAGAGGAGAAGAAGCAGTGTCTGGGGCATCCTTTAAGTTCTCCGATTCAAACTCCAACAAACCTAATACCTATACAGTAAATCCTTCAGATAGATAGTCCAAACCTCGTCCAAATACTCCCAAAGTTACCAATATAAAACCTCAAAAAAGGCAAAACAAATCTTTCCATTTTGTCATCATTTAATTGGAATTCCTTAGTGACCACACAGCCCCTAAACATTTGAACTCTAGGACACTTATGTACGCTTTACATGCTTGTCACACACAAATACGCAGTCATTCTTAGTAACAGGCACTAGTCTGAGGTCAAGTTTACTGTACATAAATAGTTAGTCTTTGATGTGAGGAGCGTAACTGTGGCATAGACAGCCAGCTTTGCCGGAAGTGTGTGGTCTGAGACGCCTCCATCGACTGACTCTAAATATACAATAATCAAAAGGCTGGCAGATGTATTTCTGGTTGTGATAGGTTTCCTTCTTATGAAAAACGAGTAGACGTCTCCGGATCATCTTATTACAGAGAACTTCTCTTCTAAAATCTCAAGATCACAAGAAAGTTCACCATACAAATGCTTCTCCTCAACACATCCTGTCCCATAGAAGATTAACTCTCTGTGCAACGAACTTAATGCTCCTCTAACTATGCAAACTCTGACTTTCCATTCGTTGACCCTCATCACTGAGGACTCCACACAGGGACTGTAGTGGACAAAGCCTGACAGAGACTCGACCGCCTCTGAGAAAGCTGAGGTTGTTTGGAATGAGCATCCTGATCAATTTACAAGTGCGGTGTGGGAGCAGTACCAGACAAAGTTAAAGACAATGAGGAATCTATGAGGAATCTTATCTATCCCTGCCTAAAACCTGTAGTTATTTGAAAGACTTCTTAGGATGAATTGAGCCTAACTTAAGATCTAACTTAAGATCTCATATAGTAGAGCTTATTCGTTTGTTTTTAGATTGATTCATTGATGTTCCTTCTTTGCACCCTGGAACATGCCATCAGAGCTCAGCGGGGCTTCTAAAAGCAGTCACAACACGCAACAAAAGAAAACAGGATTCACATTCAAACACGCATTGATCTTTTTTACAGTCTCGCGCGCACACAGCCGCACACACGCTCACTCGCTCTGCTGTGCGCCTGGCTCCACCGCAGAGTCCACCGCACTGCCTCTCAGCTCTTTGATCCCCGGTCGAGGGTCCTCTCCGCGGTGCCTCCGTCTGAATTCCACGGATTCTGGTATAATTCAAACGTTTCACAGCACATACTTGGTCCCCCCCCAGGAGACAGCGGCGGGGATGGAAAATGCCACTGCTGTCCCTAACCTCCATTGTCACATGCAGTCTTTAATCAGGCCCTCTCTGCGGCCTGCCTTTGCCACCGTGGAGCGTTGTCTCCGCCATGGGAAAATGCCGGGCTAAGTGGATGTTATGTGCTAGGGCAAATACCGCAAAAGAGACCAGGAGATCCTTGTGCCATGCCATCCATGACTCTCACAATACGCCAGTCTAACCCCTTACATATCACTGCATTTATTTTCTTTGAAAGCAGCCATTGTAATCACTGGTAAACCAGATTGTAAATTATGAATCGTTATTTGGTGCTTTGAGAGGTTTAGGGTGTAAGCTGCTGCCACTCTGAGGCATGCACACACTGTATGGTCCAATGGGAGTATTTGGCAATGACAAGGTTGTGAAAAGGGAGTTTCCTATTATGTCAAGCAGAGACCAAAACAAATGGGTATTGGGTTGTATTATGTCCCTAAGAAAACCAACTCATGGATAGCAGAACTTTAATGGTCCTCTTTTCCTTACTTTAAAGCCATAAACAGATACTTGGTCCTTTACATTTAGTGCATTTGTATGTTAAAACTCTTTTATAAGGTGTTGTGAATGGCATTTTCAAAGACAGGCTGTGCGGAGACACATACGCCTTCCCAGCGGTTTCTTTCAGCCACCACTAAATCTTTTGTATTGTGCTCTTGTACCATGGGAAAATATCTGACACATACCGTAAGACATAGCCGAGTCGTCGGCACCCATCAGTTTCAAATACTATGTGAGGGTGTGGTGCAAAATTTAAAGAAACTACTTGTTTACTCATGCCATGTCTGAAAATAAAAAGGGAACTATTTTCCCTCCAAAAATCAAACACAAATAAACAAGTGTCCTTGAGCAGACTTTGTGGGCAGAGCAAGCCGCTTGTGGTTGAAGCCTGGTAGAGCTGGAATGAAAGGGAGGCAATTATTTTCCCCATTACATTATTATTTTAATCATTGTCATCATCAGGCATAAGGGCACCCATAGCACATGATTTCGATTAATAATGGAAAGTGAAACAGTACTGCAACAAACTCAGTGTTCGAATGGGATTCCTCCAGGAGCAATGGTTTCTGCCAATAACCCCAAAACCTAACTCCCCAACTATATCAAACTAACGCAAGATCTGGAGGTTCCCGGAGCTGCGCTGCAGCCGCTCACTGCTCCTGAGAGGCTTCCCAAGTATCTTTGAAGGATGTGTCAAATACACAGAGCAAATGTTGCTACACATTACTCTCCTACTTAAAACAATACATTAAATACTTTGTAATATATAGCCTAAAATTATTCCTAAAAGCTCCAGTGGGTACAGGACTCTCTTGAAAATGAGATTCTGAAATGACAGTGGGATCTTTCTGACCAAATAGTAAAAGACATATATAATAAGTCATAAATCACATCATCCTGAAGACAGAGAACACCCTAGTTGCAGGGCTTGCTTTGACACTTCTTTCATATCACATTTGCACATTATTTAGAATATATCTGTCCATGTGCTAGAGACTATTCTGGGCCAGCGTTTTCAACTTGTGCTCAGAGAAATGCTTTCATTTCCAAAGCAATACCAAATTCCTGCTCATTGGATTAGGCAGTGATAGTTATAGGCATTTTAGGCATTACACAACCTATTGCCATTTATACATTACTTTTTAACTAATAAACATGGCATTTACATTATTTACAGATTGCTACTAGCACATTGGTAGGTGGGTTGTTCTTAGTTACAGTTACTCAATTACAAGTATTTAAGTAACTTTTTGAAGTAATTGAGTAATATTAAAGTGAAGTACTTGTACTCTCACTAAAGTAACAAGTTCACTGTTAATCTTTAAGTGTATAATCTTCATTTTGACATGTAAAATAGATTATGTATTTATGCGTTGCTAGTTTGTTATAATTTTTTAATATTTCATGTTTCGTTTTTCATAATTTATGTCACGACTGAACCGTAAATCAGACTTTTATGCTGAATGAGTTACTCAGTACTCACAGTACTCACAGTAGGGTGAATATGGGTAAAGTGGGACACCTTTTAAAAATTCAGTAACATGTCAAAGTATTTAATGTAATATATCTTTTGAATGATGGATAAAGGATGTCTATGTTTACATCAGTGGAGGATAAAAAGTCAATTATTTAACACACAAGTTAAATGTTAACTTTTGATATCACTATCATTTTGTTATCATTCTGCCACATGTTGGTCCAATGGCACATTTTCGAGGTGCTATGGTTAAAGTGGGACACTATTAAAATGGTAATGTTGCTTTGTATTCAAAATAATTATGGGTTGCTATTAAAAGCACAAGTGGAAACTCCAGCCACGAGATGGCAGCACGTCACTGTCGTTGCGGACGAAAAACGGAGAAAAAGAGCAGCAAACCAAAACGGAAGTTACCGCTGTGATGCTCTGACCACAGCAGGGTGGGCTGACGTGAAATAATCAAAGTTGACGTTTTAAATCGCTGTCATGATTCTTCGATTTATCCCGATCGCGTAGTTTAACAGGTGAGATTAACGAGCATTGATGAGAGATAAAATAGTGAGATGAAAACAGTTCCTTAGGCATTTGATGGGACAATGCTTTGTTCACGAACCAAGCAATAGCCTATTATCACAACAGTGGATTTGACTTGAGCCACTATTGCTGTTACTGTTTCTTAAAGTTATGCTCTGCTCGTTTTTATACTGTTTACTGTCCGAAGTTGACATTCTTTCTGTTGATAGCCTACCTACAACTTGACAGATCCCACAGAGAGAGGGTGCACAGATATGGAAGTCCCCTGCTACCTTCCCAGACTTGTCGCTGATCTGAACGAGCAGCGCAAACGGGACTTTTTCTGTGACTGCAGTGTCCTCGTGGAGGGCCGTGTGTTCAAAGCCCACCGCAATGTGCTGTTTGCAGGCAGCGGCTACTTCCGAGCCCTGCTGGTTCACTACTTACAGGTAACCAGATCCCTGTTAGACTTCTCTCCTTACATTAGTATTCTTGATGATTATGCAGCTCTCCATTTACTCCAGCTAGAGCATCACACAAATACAGACACTGCTATTTCCTATGATTCAAGTAAGTACAGTTATGTGATCTAAACTATATATATTTTGTATGTTTATAGGACAACAACCAACGCCACTGCACCGCCTCACTGGACATCGTCACAGCCGATGCCTTTTCTATTATCCTGGACTTCATGTACTCCGGCCGCCTGGAACTACACAGAAACAACGTCATTGAGGTGATGTCTGCGGCTAGCTACCTGCAGATGACCGATCTGGTGAATTTCTGCAAAGGATATATCAGCAGCTCTTTGGAAATATGCAACAAGGAGAGAGAAAGGAACGCGGGCAGGGATACCCTGTCAAAAGACAAGGTAGACGCTCGCGCTGTGTCAAACTCCGCCAGCACAATGACCAGTGAGCTTCTTCAATCAGAGGTAGAGGAGGCTGACCGTGGCGCTTGTCAGAGTGGGACCTCGGGTAAAACGCCCCCTTCCTTATCCGACAGCAGCCCTGCAGGGACAAGCAGGGAGGTGGACAGCAACTTCCAGTGTCATGAAGATTTTCGATCAGAAGGACACAAGGAAAATACTGAACAAACGAACCTTTCATCCTCCCCGTCTTCAGCATTGACCCCTGAGCTTGTAAACCCTAAGATAGAGTATGACCCCGATGAACCAGTTCTTATTGAGTCTCCTGACCCAAAAATTATTTCCACATACAACGCACAGTCTCTTCAAAGTCTTCATCACAACAGGCTACTCCCGCCGTCACCTTCAAATGAGCGCTCTTATAGTCCAACATTCAATGCCCGTCACCTGATTGAAATGTTGGCGAGAGGTGAAGGCCCTGTACCTATTGTAGAGAGGGAGAGCTCTCGCTTTGCCTCGGGTCTGGACAGCAGCCTAGGGAGCGGAAGAATGGACGAAGGGCTCAGTTTTGTAGGATCAACCATGATGGAGACTCAGAGTGACTGGCTCGGAGAGGACACTGGTAAGAATATAACAGCTGGTCATGACCATACGACACCTCTTTATCTTCATATCGGTTTTCACATAACGACATGCTGTTGGTAGTCATGAATAATATTATAAACTTTAACCCTGAATTTGCTGTCAGCTTTAAACCAGAATTGGTATTTCCTCCGCCTTCAAATAGAGATATTTGTGTCATATATTTGTAATTGTCATGGTATGTATCTCATAGATGGAGTGAGTCGGGCTTTCTTGCCAGGCTATTGTCTACAGCCAATCAGAATACTTGTTACAACTAAAAACATCTTCTGGCTAAGATGTCTCTATAAGGGTTTTGGTGTTTTTTTGTTAACTTGAGCAAAGTACATGTACCTAATCATATTTGTTTAAAACTTAATGCTGCAGAGAAGAGAACAGAAGTAGTAGAATAAAAGAATAACTTGTTTTATTTCCTTCACCTGGCTGTCACTGGTCTTGATGTTACGGATAACTATAAGCCATTTTTGCACCCTCAAATACAGCGTTTTCTCTCCTCCTGCAGGTGATGGCCTTGTAGTACAAGTTAAACTCCACAAGTGCCCGTTCTGCCCGTACACATCCAAACAGAAGGGCATTTTGAAGCGACACATCCGCAGTCACACTGGAGAGCGTCCGTTTCCCTGTCCGCTGTGTGGCAAGAGGTTTACAAGACAAGAGCACCTTCGAAGTCATGCCTACAGTGTAAGAACGCACTGTGTGTGCTACGATACACGGCATCGATATCTACCGCTTAATGTTTACTTTTTTGTACTTTTTTTATGTGTCGTTCAAACAAGTATTGTGCTATTTAGAGTCTAATTATGAGAACAAATTATGAAGGTACTACTACTGTGTGCAAACTACAGCAATTACTGTAATGAGTCATCAAAACGGAATTTGATGTCCGTGCTCATCGTAAAAAACAAACAAACATCTATGGTACATTAATCTACATTGTGTTTTGTTTGTTTTTGTCTGTATTGACAGGTTCACAAAGACTGCTGGCCCGTACCTTGTAAAAGCTGCAGACGAACATTTACCGGATCAGCTGTGACTTCGGGCCTGAAGCGGTACGGCCTCTGTGACAGCTGTAACTGTGTGACCACCACACATGAAGACTCTGTTCACCCCGGCAGCAGTGCAGAGGCGGGGGAACGACCGGAGGGCGGCGCTGACTGGTCGAGCTTTATGGACGATGTGGAGGAGGTGGAGGTGGGGCGAGTGGAGGACCTGGTGGAGAAGCAGCTGGCTGTGGTCTGTTCTGATGTTGGCCCTACGTTGTAAATCTGAAGGGTCTCAATGAAAGATTAAAACGATTTTGACACATTCCTGCCTTTCATGTGGATTTTCATAATCAGATTTTAATTTTTTGTTAAATATTGTCAAATGTGTATTTGTGGCACACCTTATTTATTCCCTGCAATGCTGTTTTTCTACATTAAATTAATACCAACAAGAATGTACATTTATTTGAATGCTTATGTGCATGTACTTAAATGGCCTGTCATTAAAGTGATAGTCCAGAAGTCTACATGTTTTACAGATTTTATAAAATGTGTAAAATCGACCATTTGGTCTTGCATTTTGATGTTAAGTAATATTATATTTATATATATATAATTTTTTATTGAAGTCCAACCTTCCCGGATTTAAGCTACGAATCAGAGTCTAGTATCCTCCTGCGTTGACCAATAAGATGAGCTTCTCCTGTTAACCAGCCTGTCAGGTCCAATCAGGAGGGAGGGGGAGGAGCTTAATCATTTACTTCTGAAAATCCAGTTCCTGTTCTCATATTGAAAACTAAAGAGAGGAGTAATTTTATTGTTCACTTTTAAATTTCACTCTATCTCTCCTCACTTTGCAAACTTACAGACTATCACTTTATTAGTTGGTAGACAATTGTCATGTCTGAATTCTGAGGTATAGCTTGTGTCACAGTGACTTCTGAAATGCTACAGTTACCATCCGTATGTGTTATGGGTGATATATGCTACAATGTTGGCTATATAATCTGTTATACAATAAAATACGGAAAGACATTTATAAAATGTTGATAGTGATGACATTTTGCTTTCTTTCACTGGGACTGGGAATCACGTGACTTTGTGTTGACACGTGACATTCAGACTCAAACCAGGAAGGAAATAAACTCGTGATTGCTGGGATGGTTGTTGGCGATGTCGTAGAATATTTCCATTTTCCAAACACACGGTTCATGTTTGGATAAAGAAATCCCAGGTGACTTCTAGTCGACATGCTTTTCGCAGTAGCTCTCTTCTTTTTCTCCGGTGTCGTGGTCGACGCTCGGTATACGGCCGACTGGACGAGCCTGGATGCCAGACCTCTACCCACCTGGTATGATGAAGCCAAGCTGGGCATTTTTGTGCACTGGGGAGTGTTTAGTGTGCCCGGCTTCGGGAGTGAGTGGTTCTGGTGGCACTGGCAGGGACAGCAGCCTCCGGATCCGAAGTGTGTGAACTACATGTCCAAGAACTACCCCCCAGGGTTCAGCTACCCAGAGTTTGCGCCTCAGTTTCACGCGCAGTTTTTTGACCCTAATCAGTGGGCAGACATTTTCAAAGCTTCTGGTGCAAAGTGAGTAGATCGAAATGTATAATTTATCACGTTTTAGCTGCTAACTGAAACTGAATACTTCATTGAACAGGTATGTAGTTCTGACAGCCAAACACCACGAAGGCTTCACTACCTGGGACTCTCCATTTTCCTGGAACTGGAATGCTGTGAACACTGGTCCACACAGGGACTTGGTGGGAGACCTGGCGCATGCAGTCCGAAACCAGTGAGAATAGGCTTTTGCACACTGTACAATTTTGCAATTAAACTGATCCGCCTAAGTAATAACACATTTGTTCTCATAGATCCCTTCACTATGGATTATACAACTCTCTGTATGAGTGGTTTCACCCTCTCTACCTGATTGACAAGAAAAACGGGTTCAAGACTCAGGAGTTTGTGATTAATAAGCTGCTTCCAGAGATGTATAACATGGTTGTGAGGTTTGTGTCTTTATTTAGGCTACTGTAAGGTAAAGATGTATTTCATAATTGTAAGTATTTCGTAGTGTATGTTTTTTTTCTTCCAATCAGATACAAACCTGAGGTGATCTGGTCGGATGGAGACTGGGAGGCTCCTGACACGTACTGGAACTCCACTGCATTCTTAGCCTGGCTCTACAATGACAGCCCCGTCAAAGTATGACAATACACAATCAATAAATGGTAAAAACATATACATCCATCTCATTTAATATTACAGGACACTGTTGTGACCAATGACCGATGGGGAGCAGGCTGTGCCTGTAAACACGGAGGGTACTATAACTGTGAGGATAAATACACTCCTGGCCAGCTGCCTCGACACAAGTGGGAGAAGTGCACCTCTGTGGACACTTATTCTTGGGGTTATAGACGAAACATGAAACTCAGTGAACTGATGGACCTGCCTACAATCATTAAGGTATGCTGGGTCTTTTGCATTTATTTTTCTACAGTTTAAATTTGATAAGGGTTGATTGTTGCTTGTAGTGATATGTCGACATCTTAAACTACTAATTTTGATGTGTTGTTGCAGGACCTGGTTCAGACTGTGGCTTTAGGTGGTAACTACCTGCTGAATGTTGGTCCCACTGCTGAAGGGACTATCCCGCCGGTGTTTGAGGAGAGGCTCAGAGGTGTTGGAGCCTGGCTTCAAGTCAATGGAGAAGCCATTTATGCATCCAAACCTTGGAGAGACCAGTATGATAATGCTACTCTACCAATCTGGTAAGTCCTGCTCTATAACATTGCTAATCAGAGGCTGCAATACTTTTTTATTAACATTTTTTTTTTCTCTTTGAGGTTTACATCAAAAGGTTCCGCTGTGTATGCCATTGTGACAGGCAAGCCTCCAAAGTCAATGGTGCAGCTGTCAGCTCCCAAGACTTCATCAAAGACCAAGGTAAAGCACTAGATATGATCATTATCTATTGTGCACATTGTACAACATAGATGAGTTTGTAACTCGAGTTACCTGTTCTCTAGGTTACTCTGTTAGGCAACCCTAAGCCTCTGGCGTGGTCTCCTCTGCACCCTAATGCTGGCCTCACCATTCTACTGCCTGAGCTTCCAGAAACTCCTGGACAGGCCTGGACTCTGAAACTGGAAGGTGTTCAGTAGAGGTCCAGAGATATATTCTATAACTCAGGTTTACATTCTTTAGTGAAAGAGATTGCAATTTGATTGACTAAATGCTTAAATGCTTGATTACACAGAAGTTGAATGTTATTGTTGTACAGTATTGTTTTTAATGATAAAGATTTTTGGACTTATGAATCACTCTTGCACTTAAACCAGAACACATATTCTTCTTATAAATTATTATTTTTAATTGTTTTGAACTTGAAAATAAAGGGAATTCTTTGATTTGCAATGGGATTTTTGCTATGAAAATGTAAAAAAATGTGGACATAAATGGTGGTTGGCTCAAAACTGCATTTGCTGTTGGGTTCTTGGGCAAGACTCTTTACTCTTCTCAGCCATGTGTGAAAGAATGTGGAGTTTGTGACTGATGATGATTGGAGAGGCTATTGGCACCATTTGCAGACACATTTCTGCTCATAATCCACAGGCAGCTGTGGCAGCATTACTTTACCACCATGTGTGAAGAATAAACTACTCTGAGCACTTGTCATGCACAGTATAAATCCAAGCCAGAAAAAAAAAAATACTGCACAAATATACTGACTTGTGGTGAAAGGCTACGTAAGCCAATTTAATATTTTATTACGGTATTAGGAAATGATGAAAAAAGGCAGACAATCTCATTTAACTCACTAAAATATCTTTATAATAATCATTATAATAGTTGTAATAATATTAACCATTAGAAAATGTTTGAACAACATTGAAAGTATTACATTCTGTGTTAAGGTAAACCACGTCACAGTGTGCCATCTCACTGGGCTTTAGCGCGATCACTCAGACACATCCATATCAAGAAATCATACAGGAAAGCATATGTACAAAATAAATACAACACGACAAATAGTGCCATGATGGGCGCTAAACAGTCTCAGCGCAGAGGAACATGTCAACACTCTTACATCATTGTCATCTCATGCTTCGTCTGTCCATTGTGGAGTCACATACATGTTCAAATCTATGGCATCCATATTGCTATGTGCTCCTGTCAACTCATAATCACATGACAAAATTATGTACAGTAGGTCTATCTCTTATGAGTACGTGTACAAAACAGGAAACTCAAACAAAAGCTGAGCTTTAGATTCCAGCTGTATCAAACCCGTCTAAAGTTGTGAGAGAAGTGAACGAGAGGGCTAGTCTGGAGTTGCTACATTAAAGAGTAGGATACCAAAGAAGAGAGTTCAGTCTTCTCTCAGAGACAGTCATGTGTTTGAAAGTCCCGCTGTGAGCAGCACTCCTCAACAGACTGTTCACCACTGATCACACGCAAACCTCCAGCAGTTTCCAGAATAAAGTTATTCATCAACACTTTATAGTAGCAGCAGTGCAAAACCCGCCCTAAGACAATACTGAACGAACTGTCCTTTACAGAATACAGAGTAATGGCTACTTGGAGTTTGAACTAACAACACTTTTAATACCAACCAGAGTCATGTCAATAACTCATTATTTCAATGACAATTACCATATTATTAACTAGATTGTAATAAACATATGTTGTAATAGTGAGAAGAGCGAAGTCCTGGTATTTACACATTGTAAACATGAAGGTGGCAGGGCTGTTTAATTACACAGTAATTGTCTCTGATCCACAGGTTTGACCTTCACTGTAAAACATTACAGCACAACTACATCAGACTGTGGTGCACCAGGCACATTGAACTTGAAGATCTTCAGTTCTCGCATGTTAAATGTGGAACAGTCAACAAGGTTCTGATAATGGATAATTAAATCTAATACAAAAGATTGCAACGTAAGAAGCTCTTGAGTGGGACATAAATAAAATGATGATGTGTCATTTCATTATTAGCATTAAAACTTATATAGATTCAGTGCACCCAGTGAAATATTTCAAATGTTTTATTTATCATGAAGATGGCTCACAGCTTTTTAAAAATACCAGTATTTCTTCAAATTTGAATGAACATATTACATATACTCACCATACTTGTTCACACTTTGTGTAGGCTACTGAACGTATGATAAACTAGTTGATATTTTATCATCTTAAATTATACTTAAAAACACGGAAACTTATTGGCCTGGTTACAAAAAACAAGCCAAACACCATAACATGTTTTGAGAGTAGCACAAAGTTACTCACACCAAGATCATTTATGGTTTAAATAGGCAGAAAATCATGTAGTTCTAGAGCAGGGGTTCCCAAACTTTTTTGGCTGGGACCACAAAAAAATGACACTCGGGACCCCACTGTATAAAGTTATTGCCTCTTCTGCTACTATCAGGCAGAAAAACATTTTAAAATGAAGCTAAGATGTATTTAAACAGTTCATTTTGAATAATTGAATGAATTTCACAAATTATGTGATATTTTACACTGAAAAGTATTCATAAAACAGTAGCATTTTTGTTTTTATTTCATCTTGAAATCATCTGGGGACCCCCACCCAAGGCCTCCCAACCCCCACTTTGGGAACCACTGTTCTAGAGTATGTCCAATAACAGAGTTTTTATTGAATACTATATTAAGTAGTTAAAGATACACAAATTAATTGCAGTTGCACCTGTATCACTTTTCTTTTCCTACAACATCTTGATTGACTACTGCAAGAATGGCTCCTAGAAGAAGATCTGTGCTTGAATGCTAATTGAGTGCACCCCCTAGTGGACGGCTGTGGGTTTGGTTATGTGGTGTTGGGACAATCCCCTGAGGACAGAGGCCCACAGGAGCTGGACTGGTAACTGCTATAAAAAAGTGAGGTACTCAGAACCGTCCACATAACAACCCCGTTATGCACTTATCAGGTGTGGATCATGCCCGGGGGGTCCATTTACTCATGAATTACAACAAAACACAATTTACACATCTGGTCAGTGTTGGCACAAAAAAAAAGCGTCCTTTTGAGTTAAAATGGTCGAGGTTAAGCATTGTGGAGTCCTTCGCAGTGGAGTAACAGTATCAGAGCAGGTCTTTGTGCTTTAATTGTTGAGGGCCGCCACCAATGAGAGAATCAGAAGAAGAAAAAAAAAAAATACAATGAAAACTGTCAAGGCTGCCTAGCAACACCTCATTGCTTTGAATGAGTTGGTGGAGAGGTGAATACTCCAGTTTCTGCTTGTAGTTTGAAGTCCTTTGAATATACAAAGACTAAATATAATTAAAATTTTCCAGTATTTTTCAGTCACACAAAATGACTACAAAATTTGCCTTTTTTTAAATGAAAATCTTCTAAGGAGATCATCATAAAACATGCACTGATAAATCTGCCAGTCTTACTTGCACACGAAAGTGAGGGAAACAGCTACGGTTATGTCAAGTACAATAAAAACATGTTGGTTAAGAATATTTTCTTATAGATTACCATACTATGTACATTTGTCTCTAGTGTAAACTGTTCAAAAGGAAACCTTCAGCTGGTTAGGCACATGTAGTTGGTTCTAAAGAAGAACAGAGGAGGTTATATATAGAGCCGCAGACAGTATGGTTTAGCAGGCCTAGGGAAAAACATGGCAAACTCTACACTTTTGCCAAAAATACCCTGTGACCCAATACTCAAAAACCTAAAACAAATTCAATACCAACTGTTTTGGGATATGCCGGACAGCTGTAGAATCACATAATGCTATTATAATCTATCATAGTATTTCACATTTGATATGCTTTTTTGTATATACTGTACTAATCTAAAAATTATTTTATAAAATATACATCTTTCATTAAAATATCCCATTTCCCAACTCGCACCAAGTCTTAAAACGAAATAAAATCATGCTTAACAATTTCTCACACCTTAATCTCTTAAAAATGGGTAATTGTGGCCTATTTTAGTGATCACCCCACAATAGCACGCACGCACCCACACATCCATACTTACATACACACATAGTAACGTTCACAAGAAAGCTTGAAAATTCATGCTACACATTGTCTTGATGAAAAATACACTTTAAACTAATGTGATGAATAAGAACGCAAGGAAATGAAACACCGAAACAGTGCAACATGGGACTAAAACCAAAAGTATCAAAAGGGAAAGAAACTATATATTTTTCTTACATATTTTTAAGTATCATTTTGGATATGAACTATGCATATGTCGTCAGTGTCTTGCTATAGCTGCAAATAGACTGTATGCACCTCTCACTATACCAATATTCCAAACGTATATATGAATACATTAGAATGACTAAAAATTACTATATATTGTGTTTTTGACCTGGCTAACATAAATACTGTACTAATACTGTATCTATGCTTGCAACATACAGAATCTTTTTGCATCACATGAACAGTGGTATTCGTAGTATTCCTGTTTCGTGCATTCAGTCTATTTCAGTTACAGTAAGATGTTTGATGTAATTCACATTTTACATATTAGCCACTGCAGACAACCATTAATTCATTGCTATAAATTGGCTATATATTCTTCATAAAAGCTATTCTGTAAAGCACATTTTTAAAGTGACAATAAAGCGATGCTTAGAAAGAATTCAAGTTAGTGAAATTGCTGACAAAGGCATTCTCTCCTTTCACTGTATAATTCTACAAACACATAATATAAAAAGTATTGGTTTAAACAATGCTAATGAATGCTTGTTTTGTAAATAAGTGACTAGATTACACTGATCTTCTCTCATGGCTGTTTTATCAGGATGTATAGATTCCTGACTGAGGTGGAAAGAACCCTTTTTGGAACCACTCGAGTCGGTTCGGGTCCTTAGTTGACCACTAGGTGGCACAGTATCACAGTGATATGGGGGCATCTTCGGTTATGTCCTGAAAAGTCACTGCAATATATTCCCCACCCTAGAACACAGAAACTTCTAAAAGACTACATAAAAACCAAAGGGCTGTGGGTTTGTCTGTGAGGCTCTGGAGCTGTCAAGGCTGTGATGCTACACTGAGAAGCTTTTGGCAAACAAGAGTGTGCACACTATGTACAAACAGCACTGGCACATTCAAACGTCCCACTGCTTCAGAGTGGAGAGTCTAAGATACTGAGGATGACAGGGGAACACGCTCCATGTGTGAGAGTGACAGCCCCATGGACAGCTGGGACCTGGTGATAGGGGCCAGATGTTGAACAGGCAGACCAGGCTTGTGTTCTTTGGGGAATCTGCCATCCACCACAAAGTATCCTATATGAAATAGTCTGTAGTGGGACTATGAAACGAATATCAAGTTATTTCAAAAGCAAATCAGAGATCCATACAGGGAGATATGGTCATCTTCACACCTAGAGGTTTTGTGCCTTGTAAGCCCTTTATTTTCAGTGAAGGAGTAGTGCTAGGTGCACGCATAGGCATGCTACTACAATGCTGACTACTGTTGTAAAAAGTTGGACTACTTACACGCTTTTGTCAGCAAGATGTTTCATGAAAAAACTGTGGCTACAACTCTTGTCACGAGATTTCAAAATACTAAAATGGCTGCCATTACTTGTGTTGCTTCTTCGGATACTAAACAATTGAACAGCGCTGCGTCTCAACTCACATACGTTTGTCTACACAATGGCTATAATGTACACGAAACCCCAAGTGTCAATATATGCTAGAACTAGATCTGTGAATATTTGTGGCCATATGAAAAAAATGTTTTAATTTCTTCACAAAATAGACTTCAATAAGACTCACACTTGGACTGAGTTCAAAAGCTAATACTCCTTGACATATTTTTAATATATCAAAGGAAATCTGTCAAAGTCAAATCTTTTTATTGGTAATTGGGTTCAGAAGCTTACTATAATGGTGCTATAAGACAAGTACAAACCACGTTGCCACTCTTTTCATCAGCCTCACACTGCAGGGTGTTGTAACACCTTAGCCTGGAAAAATCCAGACTCATCACTCTTACCAGTGATTGAGTCTGGTCAGCGCCAGCATCAATGACATTTCTAAGTGGAGTGAACTAAGCAGCAAAAGCAGGCGTGTTGTGGTTGCCGTGTCATCAGCGTTTTCGAGTTAATATTTGGACAGGGCTATGAATCACAAAACTCACCTACTGTCCATGTATTTCTCGTCATTTCCACCAATTGGGAAAAAAACAAAACAGAACTGTTGGCTCTTCCATGCGCTATTCGTGGATTGTTCAGCGTACCAAGAGTGATGCTGCTTGAGAATTACACGTGAGTGCAAATAAACAAATCTGATTGTACGGGTCCGTTTAGTTTCGCTCGAGCAAACAAGGGTGGGCTGTCCAGACTGATATCCCTGCATAAAAAATAGAGAGGGGTATCATTCTGGACTTGTCAAGCAAGGAACGCCCAGCAACAGTGCATGGTCAGAAGTATGTGAGGTGAGAGGCAGTTGATCAACCAAAATGCAAAAGGGATTGGCTCATTGTTAAAACCTGCAGAGACTAGAGATACGCTGCAAAAAAGGAACATCATTTTTATTCATGAAAGAAGACATTCCTTTTTCATAGCGTAGCAAACTAATCCTTAGTGTGTGTTTGTGTTTGTGTGTGTGTGTTCAGAGTCGCGTCTGGGCCTCGGGGATGTAGATCTCGATGCTGTCGCTGGCGCTCTCTGTGGCTGAGTTCTGCCTGAAGGACGCGGAGCGCTTGGTCTGCAGGAGCCTCCTCCGCGCCTCAGTCCTGCTGCGGTCACCCAGCTCCAGAGACTTCTCCCTCATCGGCAGAGTGTGTCCTCCCACACGGGGCACCACCAGACCACCAACACCGGAGCCTCCTACACTGCCGCCGCCACCAACTCCAGTGGCTTCGCCAACGTCGTCCGCCCGCAAGCTGCCACTCACGCCCCCTGCTGGTTTCTTTGGTAAGGGAGGAGGAGGCTTCTTATCCTCCTGGCCCAGTGGCAATGAGGTGTATAACATGACAGGGATTCATTGAACAAAAGAACAACCGAGGAGAGATGGTGAAGAAAAAAAATAAGGAAGGAACAGGGAAAAAACCAAGGAAACCCATGACATTTATGCAACAAATTGGGTGACATGGGAAAGGGAGCAAACGTAATGTAAAAAAATGAAGAGAAAAAGACACACATAGTTAGTTTTTCATTATAAATAATTATGACAAATTACAGTACAATACATCCAACCATATAGTGTCAAACACTACAACATTCTTTCTACACGAGACTTGATTAGCAGAGATGCTGGGTCAAATCAAGTATGTCAAAATCACCATTGGTAATTTGCAGTGTTAACACAAAGATTGCCACTTTTTTGTGTGTCAATCCTAAGCCTGGATATATGAACATAGCTGCCTTAGTAAGTGCATCCGACATCGAACCTCGTCCAAATCAGTTTGGCAATCACACGGGAGACAGATGATTTGTTTTGGCAACCCTAGCGAGACCAACAACATTTCATCTCCATCTTCATGACCATAAACAGTATGTTGACTATTGAAACTTCCTAGTCTGTGGGCCTTCTGCCTCAGTTCATCTCTGCATCCTGTCTGTTAAACGCCCGCAGAGGCCTAGGGGGGAGCATGGCCATCTGTGCCACTCTCTTGCACACTGCCATCTTTGCTCGGGGTGCTCGGTGGACGGGGGCTAGGGCAGAGCGAGGAGTGCCTGCAGCTCTCACCTTCTTTTCAGGTGGAAGCCTCCAGCCCGACTCCTTTAGCCTCTGTAGGTCCTGGAACTTGACCCTGATGTCCTCGATGTTGAGCTGCAGCAGGTCCCAGAAGCTGGCCAGGTCCTGAGACGTGGGCTGGGGGTAAACCGAAGGATCCTTGAGGGGGGGGGGGGTTGCAGAGGAGCTTAGTTATAAAGTGTTATGTTTGCGTAGACTTCATTGCTCTTTATCATAACTTATATTTGTAAATGCAAAAAAAGTAAGCAATATAACAAGTAACAATACTGTGGATGACACTTTCCAGAGGTCTAATCATGATGACAGTTTTATGATCTTGAGGTGTGCTTCAACAACAGCATCTTTTTGCCATCAGGTAACACGTCGAAGGGGAGAGTTAGTCATGTTTGCTGTCAGGATTTGTGTTCAAACATACCACACTTTGTTGGCACAGACGGAAGAACTGCTGCACTTTTTGATTCATGAGCATCTGGGTGCTGCCAATTGCGTTGCGAATCAGCTCGAGAACTGTAAAAATATGACGAAAAAAAAAAGCATTAGTCACCAAGCAGCGTGTTTTAATGTCACATCTCCAGGGTTGGTTATGAACACTGGCCAAGCGAAGCTGGATGCTGGTAGACTGCAGCTTTGGCTAGTAGCTACAGTAACCTTTTCACTCTCATACTTGTATATCTTAACAACTGAGGTAGTCCATGACCCTATTCATGGTAAGCAATAATGCAATGAGAAGAAAGGGAGAGATTCTGTGCCAGATCTTTTCTAGACCAAACAATTTTGTTTATATATAATCAAAGCAACCACTTCCTTTATAACGGTAGCCTGTTACTCATAGCTCCCAAGTGATGTAAAATTAGGACCATTGCCATAGCAACTAACATCTTTTGAAAGGTCAAAGTCCTCAGGATGGCGTCCATAACACAAAACAATCATGTGATTGGAGGTCATGGATTATTATAAAATCAGCTCACGTAAAACTGTGGGAATTAAAAACACTCATTGACTTAAAATATCATTGGAGAAAGACCGGTGGCGGTCAAAGTACTTGATTTGATTACATTAGTAAAAGTAATTATTAAATATTGCTTCAATACATGTAAAATTTGTTCGGTCAAATTATTACTTAAAGGGACTATAGGGAGTTTAAAAATGTTAAAATGATGTATTTTCCTCCACCTACATGTTCCAGCCATGTCTGTGTAGAATGAGCTCAGACCTGTTCACCACAACTGCCTCCAAAATCCTGCACTGTCACTCAAAAAGGTGTCACTTCCATCCGAATTGCCGTCATGCACGAGCTTAATATAGAAGGTGCAGTTACACATATGGCCTGAGGTGGCAGTGGTGAGTATAAAATGGCGAACTTGCATCCAGCCCCTTTAAAGCAGAACTAAGTAACTCATGCCCCTAGAGGCGCCACTGCAGGTGTCGTACTATGTTTTTTTTTAACTCATTCATTTTCTGTGAGAGTAAATACTATGCTGGCAGAAAAGACAAAGGGAGAGAGGGATATTGTACATACAATTACACAATGGAGATCATTTTTTTCACTCAAACTTGGCTGTAAATACTGTTTAAGTGGCTCTATCCCGCTGTTAGCTTTGCCCATTAGCTTCTTCTCCATGATTCTATTAGTGTGTATTGCACCTCCGACCCAGAGGCAGGGAACATTGCAAGGGTGGTTTTCTGGACAGACACCAGGGGAGATGAAAGACCCCCAATCAATCCATAAACACGTGTATAAGCTCCAGAGGGACTACGAAAAGGATTTATTTAGGTAAACAAGTTACTAAGTTCTTCTTTAAGCTAAAGTACTAGTAAAATGTAAAAAGAAACATGTGGCATTAACAGAGAATCTGCACATCGCCACCTGCTGTTCTGGAGTCATAAGGCTTCCAAGCGGGACAATACTATGTACAACCAGGTTTTTTTGTTTGTTTTTACTTTGCTGTCATTTTAGAAATGTAGGGATGTAGAAAGTATCACATATATTTAAAATGTAGTGAAGTAAGATACCACAGTTACTCATGTAAAGTACAGATCCACAAAAACTCTGCAGTACTTAACTAAATATACTGCCCGCCTCTGCAACTAGCCACAGCGGCTGTAAATTCCCTTCTCACTCACTCTCTTCTGGCAGTTCGTTCTCCTCCGCTTCTCTCTCCATGTTGGAGCACCAGCCCTCCATCCTCTCCACTTCGGTGTGCAACAGTCGTAAGAAGAACTCCCCGTCCCGCATGCAGGGGGATGCGCGGCCCGAGTCGGGGAGGCTCCGGGGCCCCTCGAGAGACGGTGTGCCGGCCCAGACGCGCTCAGATGTGATGGGCAGAGGAGAGTGCGAGCGAGGGGGCAAGTGCGGGTGCTGATGAGGTCTGGTGTTGGTAGGACAGGCCTCAGTGGTGTAGCCGGTTTGGATGAAGTCCTGACACAACAGACAAAGTTTTACTGCGAGAAATTGTGTGTTTTGACATTAAATATAGTAAAACAGAGCCAAAATGCAAATCGTTATCTGCTGACATGTTGATTATTATGCAAATATCTCATAAACTAAATTATTATTTTCAGGAATTTGCGGTTGATGAGGAGTCCCGAAGCTAAACCAATTGTGAACCACTCATTTTAAGTACCATGCTGTGCTGTAAGCGACCAGTTAATAACAAATAATGAAAGAGGAAAGCCAACACAGGAAGATAATAACTGTGGTCCGGACTCACCTCTCTGTATGCCCATTGTCCCTGCGTGTGCACCGTGCGGTGGCAATCGGCGAACTGACTGGATGACTCTGGTTCTGACGAGTGCCTTTGGAAGGAGCATCCAAACTGAAGACTTTTATCCTGCATTGGCACGGCGATGCTGAGCCCTGGGAAGCCTTCGGGGTCCAGGTCGGCCTGAACACTCGCTGTCACACTGTTGGAGCGCTTGAAACGTGCCCTCCTATGACACACAATCACACCAATCAGAGTCATATTAGTCTCTTAAATACCTTAAAGCCATACTGCGTAACATTTCACTGGATAAATGGAATATTATTTCATTAAGGGCCTGGACAATACTTCAAAAACATTCCTCCAGACTGTGAGCGGACTTGCCCCTTCTCAGACTTGACTTGTAACCAGAGCCGTTTTTTTCCTATACGCAAACTACGCAAGGTGCAGAGGTGCAAGGGCCCCGCATCTCAGTCAAACTACAATGTTGTTTCACTGATTAATCACCGCGTTGTTACGGGAACAGGCTCTCCGCCTACTTTGCCACATATAATACAAAAACGGAGCAGTATGCTGAAGTGAATGAGCAGGAGAGACCCACCGCCTTCCCTCTAGACGAGAGTAAAGCCGTACTCCGTGGCCTTTTTGTCTTAAAGAGGAGTTGAATCTACTACGTTCTTATGAGCACAGTTACTTACAGTAAATCTGGTTCTCTGAATGTACACAGTCTAAAACTAATTGGGCTACTCACAGGCTAATTCTCAGTTTTAAATCAGCGGTTCGCAAACTAGGGACCAGAGGTGAGAGAAAGGGACCATTTGCCATTTATTTTAAAATAAAAAATTTAAATCCCAGTCTCACAGTGGCTTAGTGGTTCTCACACAGAGGGGGAGGGTCATTATGTTCCCATTCTGCCTTGCACTAATGCACGCATTATTGTGATAACCCATAATCTAAATGGTCGATGTCCATTAGGAGCACATTTGGTGTCGATGGCATGGTTGTTTATGTTTTGTGTTTTACAACAGTTTAGTTAATTTTGTGACTTAGAAGCATAAGAACCTGATATGTTCTGCACAGTGGCTTTCAATTCATTATGCAAATCATATTATTTTGACATTTACAACTCACAGACCTCAACATTCACAGTATGATTTGCTTTCAATATTACGCATCAAAAGACAGCAAAAATGTCACGTTAACTTTTGAATAAATTATGAAAGAATTCAAACAACTCTCTGCAATGTGCTTGCAAACACCTATGGGCACTTGTACCGCAAACTTAGAAACATGGATTTATCTTAGTTTCAACACATTGCTACAAGTAGCTCTTCCAACCGTCGAAGCCCTTTCTAATGCCTTTGCCATATGACGCAATACTAGTGCAAATGTCACGTCAATGGACTGGAGAAGCGAGTGTTTACTCCATTATAGCCATCATCTTTTCTGTCAGACAACGTGTGAGCTTTGAATCACGGTTTTCATCTCTGCCTCCCGCCCTCCTCGATGATTGTAAGAGGCGAGGGGGGATTGTTAGCAGGTGCATGAATGAGTGCAAAATGCAAAAAGCGTTTGCATGCACAGTGAGCCAATCTGACCCACGGATTTAATGAGAAAAGTGTTTGCATCGTGCATACAACACATGTTACGCCTATCATTTACAATTGTAGTCATGGTTACGGTCAGTGATGCTACGGGAATAAACAAACAGCATATACAAAGTCTTCTAGCTGTGAAGTCTGATGAAATGTTTTATGAAAAATTAATATCTAGCCCAGAAAATCAGCAACAGGGGGCTGCACGGTGGGGTGCCTCCCCAAGATTGAGCCTTTTTTAGATTGCACCTTAAAATTATTCACAAAAGCTCTGATGAAGCCAGACTTTTCAATTATCAAAAGAACACTAGAACTTTTTTTTTTTTTACTCATTAACATTTACAGGCAAATGACAAAAGTTCTTGTTATGTATTTTATTTACCGTTTATCCTCTTCCACTTGTACTCCTATTGAGTGCACCTCGGTCAAGGCCTTTCCTTCTGCGTCAGAGTCTGACAAAGTCTCTGAGCTGTCCACCTGCAACAAAAAATTCAGGTTACATTTCACTTCATGTATGTGAAGTCAAAAAATACAGAATATATCTTCATAATTGCACCTATTATTAACCAGCAAGGACCAATTTCTTCAGAAACAGGAAGACGGACAAGTGTAAGTATTTGAGCCAGCTTCACGTCATCTGAACGATGTTTGGCTTGATCAGAGCATCATTAAAACGGCAGCTCTTGTACGATGGTTAGGGAAACAAAGGCAAGCTGACTTCTTTGTAGGGCACAATGTGCATTGCAGAACAAGAATACATTTGGCGGAACGGTGGCGCAGCGGTTAGCGCTTGTGCTTCACAGCAAGGTCCCAGGTTCCATTCCCACCTAGACGGGGCCTTTCTGTGTGGAGTTTGCATGTTCGCCATAGGTTTCCTCCGGGGACTCTGGTTTCCTCTACCACTAAATAACATGTACAATAGGTCCCCCTCTGGGGCCAGGACTCCCCTGAAAAAGAGATCCTTAATCTCAATGGGACTTTCCTGGTTAAATAAAGGTCAAATAAATAAAATAAATACATTTAAAAAGAAATCTAATCAATAAAATATAAACAATCATTGAGTTAAATTAAAAATGAAGAATCCTGATAAAATATGTTCAGTTGTCATATGCACTGCTAAAAACAACCACTTTCAGTTCGTATTTGAGTAGAGGCCTGTGTCACATCTTCTGTCTATCTACTGTTCTAGATTTTAGCTGCATAAAACTAAAACACAGCTTCACTATATTTAGTTTGAAGTTCTCAGAGACTGAGATGGTTCATATGGCTCTGACATGTCAGAGATGTACTTTGGTGCTCGAACATGAAGATACTTGTACACAAGCAGAGCTTGTTTTAAAGTCTTACCAAGGGAGGGGAGTTGTGCATATTCAATATGTTTTATAAATGACTATCAAAAATACCTACATAGCTGTGTAATTTGGCTCCAATGTCAAGTAGACGCTAACGCGTTTAGGCAAAAGCCTTCCTCACTTTTTAAGTCACTGAGCGACAGAAAGCCAGTACAGAAACCAAAGCACTAAACTAATATGGTCTTGAGAAATTGTCGAGGGAGCCACAAAACCGAGAGGTTGTGTCCTTGGGCAAGACACATCAGTGTGAGTGAGTGGTTGGTGGTGGTTGGATGGCACAGATTGGCAGCCAAGCATACGTCAGTCTACCCCAGGAGAGGCTTATCAAGCAGTGATTGTTTTATAGCTCGTAGAGAGGCCAGGGAGCATGTCGTTACTGATGACAAGTTTTTCCAAGTCCGGTTTCGACACTATACCTTTGAGTAAGGTGACCCAAACGGAATACAATGTTAAATAAGCAACAGGCAATGTACAGTGGAAATAAAGGCTGGACTGTGTAGACAATACAACACTAAAGCTCAAGGAGGCAAGTTTTGGAAAGAAGACCAAATACACATTAGTAAGCGGTGTCCAACTTATTACTTTGGACCATTAACAGGAGACAAATACTCAATGTTGGTGTTTTTATTTGCAGTATTTTATTCTCATCATTATGTCTCATCTGATCATTTATATTTATATACTAGGTCTGCTTAAAAAAATAAGAAACCGCAGAAAATCTCTCACCTGTACTGCTATGGACGGCCTCCACTTCCTCGCCACGCGCCCATCCTCAGTCACTACTTTGCTGAGCACCATGCTGCTCTGGGGCAGAGAGCTGGATTTCCCTAAACTCCCCCCAGCCCTGCCGTCCCGGATCGGTCTCGGTGGTCCCTCCAGGAGACTGTCCGCAGAGTTACTGTGTTTGGCTCGAACCCCCACCCCTGGTCCCCCTCCGTACGGGACAATCTCTCTGGAGCTCCGGATCCCATCCAGACTCTCTGCTGAGTTACTGTGCTGCCTGCTGCGCCCTGTGCCGGTGGAGGTGTAGTAGCCCCCCCTAGAGGGCCGTCCTGTAATGCCGTCCGAATTTCCCAGATCCACAGAATTACTATGTGGCTTGGCTCGTCCCGCTGTGCTCTGGAAGTAGGCGTCTTGGGTGGATTCGGTGCTGCTCTGCGCCCGCACGGACAGCGATGACTTGGACATGCGAGGTGGGAGTGGGGGGGGAGCACCTTTACCATAAGGAAAGACTGAAGTGTCAGAAGAGTGGGGGAGAGGAGAACAGAGGCAAAGTTTAAATCAAAATGCGCACTATGTTCCCAGAGGCAGGGAGTTGGATACTTACAAAAGGGACAGACTGAGGTAAAAAACAGAAAATGTAAGGACAAAAAGGAGACAAAGGAAGGTGAGCCGAACACAAATAACAGAGAAAAACAAAGAACATTATTCATAAGAAATGCAGATACAAGACGTGATAAAATATTCATGTATTGCAACTTGAAAAAGCCCTTAAATTCAGCGAGAAGCATGGTGTCATCGACAGACAAAGTGAGAAGTGAAAGTGTCTTCCCTTGAGCTAACCTGCTTCTCAAGAAGGAGATAAAAGATTTTTCTCAGAGCTGCCTCATCCCCCTGCTTTCTTCAAATGTATATGGATACAAATGCAATGTCTTATTTCATGTAATATTTAGTATCTTTTAAGGATTCAACATAGAACGAATGACACTTGAAGGAATGCTACAGTCGTGAATATGCTGATAAGTGGGTGAATTGATTGTTGGTTTAATGAGGAGAAAATCAAAGAAGAATGACATAAAGATATGAAATGGAAAAACACTTACACTCCCAGTTTGCAATAACATTGTGGGAGCATCATTTAGAATTTGATTAGTATTAACAATCAAGCAAATTAGCTCGATTGGGGGGTACACAGTATTAGTAGTAATAACAATCATAGCCTATAAATGATCATAGTAGTGTCAGTTATACTCCTTAGAGATGGCAACAGATGGCAACCTTGAGTAAACGTCACTGCAGTTAATCTATTATAATTTACTATTTTCATTATCAATAAACAGAAACAAAACCATTTTTTGAAAGTTTGTGTTTCATTTAAAGCAGTACTAAGTAACTTGTTTACCATAAAAAATCCTTTCCGTAGTCCCTCTAGGTGTTAATGGGATCTCCCCTGGTGTCTCTCGCCAGGAAACCACCATTGCAACTTTCCCTGCTCCGACCCGGGGCCACCAATACACACTAATGGAATCACGAAGAAGAAGCTAACAGGCTAACGGGCAAAGCTAACTGCGGGCTAGCGCCACTTAAACAGTATTTACAGCCAAGTTTGAGTGAAAAAAAATATCTCCATTGTGTAATTGGATGTACAATATCCCTCTCTCCCTTTGTCTTTTTTACTATCAAAGGCAATTAATGAGTACAAAAACGCAACATAATATGACACCTGCACTGGCGCTTATGGTCTCTAG
Organism: Gobius niger; assembly: GCF_951799975.1. Classification (NCBI taxonomy): domain Eukaryota; kingdom Metazoa; phylum Chordata; class Actinopteri; order Gobiiformes; family Gobiidae; genus Gobius; species Gobius niger. The sequence continues at coordinate 13,665,990 of NC_136865.1, forward strand.
GGGCATGAGCTACTTAGTACTGCTTTAAATCCATGTGGACAAATGCTTCATTCAGATTTACATGACTAAACAACACTTAGTGTGGGCTAAGACCCTGTATTGTTGCTTGCTGCTGAAACTGGTTGTTATGTGTAGCGTGTGCAAGCTGCTAGGATAACAACATACAGCCTAGCATCTTCATAGTTTGGTAAAATGATGCCAGAATACTCAAATGAGGAAAAGTGATACTAGCCTAACTGCATCCTTGACATGCAGTAGATTTGAACTTAGGCCTATCATACACTCACCAGCCCCACTCTTGATGGTTCCCGGGGGGCCTGACATGGAGAAGACCGAGAGACAGTCATCGTCCTGGGAGCAGCCCGCCTGGATGGCCCGGACGTAGCTGTGGCTGCGAGTGCGGAACACCCCGGGAAGATCCAGGGCCTCCACAGCCTGAGACTCCACTTCTCCAAACATGGTCTCACATACTGCCTCGAACTGTCGGTTCAAGGTGTCCCCCAACTGAAACATGCAATAGTTGGATTTTGTTCAAAAAAAAATACAACAGTTACATTAACTTAGCTCATAGCAACGAAGTGGTTCAGTATCATCTTTATTTGTGCATACGAGCAAAATTTGAAACGCAAGTAAAAGATATATAATAAATCAATAGTAAAGAGAGGTGGTTACCTGTGCGCTGGTGAGGGAGCGGGTGTAACTCCGGGAGCGGGCGTGGCTTTTCGGGGCCGTTCTACTGTTGGTGTATGAATCTGTGCACTGTTTACACGAGTATCTGAAGCACACAACACAGTTATTAAAGTAGGAAGATATTTAGCATTAGAATAGCACCGTAGCAGTGATGTGATTTTAGCGGCATGAGGTATATAAGGTTTAAATTGTTTCTTTTTGATTAGCAATGGGACAGAGAACATAAAAAAAGGTGTGTGCAACACTAATTTATTTTTGCCATGATGACTTTTACAGTACATTATTGGCTGGTGGTGGTGTACCTTTGATCCATGCTGACAGAGCGTCTGAAGGCGTCCCGCTGGGCGACCAGGGTGGACTTGGGTGAGGCTTTGGGGCTTGCGTCTGAGTCGACAGAGTCGTCGTCACCCATGGCTTTGATGTAGCTCCCACTCCTCATCCGGCGACAGGGAATCTCTCCCCCACTGTCGTTCCCCCCTCCTCCTGAGTATCCGCCGCCCCAGTCTTCAGACGGGACCTGTCATGTGACCACACCACAAGAGAATGCACCAGTCACCAATCACAGTCAATTACAATAATAAGGGTGGACAAATAATACAACAGTGTAATTAGTTCAAATGACCAGAGGTGGAAAAGCCATCTCTCAACCTAAACATAGTAAACTCAATGGTTAAGTGTTTAAGTGGGTTGAACTGTCATAGAGGTCACATTTTCTTCAAGCTGGTCAGATAAAGCACAGCTTATGCTCATAAAGGATGGAAATGAACTTCTATAAATCCATGTAATTAACCCTAAATTGGATGAATAAAGGAACTGGTTTCCACCTCTGTAATTAACATAATTTGCTTATTTGCTTATTATAGACTGAAGATATACGTGACACCGCTTCGTTGGCAGCTTTTTATCTGTTTATCACAACATCTCTCAAAACAGAAATATATTTCATCAGTGAAAAAATATTTCACACTTCAAACAGAAGGCCAGCGATGAGTCAGGCTAATTCAGTGGCACATGCACACAGATCTAATTGTCTCGGACGCATCACAGCCACACCACATGCTCGTGCACTCTCACTCGCACATGCACGCTCATGCACTAATAAATAATGGGCTGTGAGGTTAGATAGAGAAAAGAAGAAAGCAACAAACGGACTTACAGAGAGAGAGAAACTCTGACAGCTGGAGAAACACTGACACAGAGAAAGGAAGAACACGGTAAGCCGTAGCACGCAAACCAACACAATAAACAAGCACATAAAAAAGGCAGTGGACGGCGAAAGCACAAAGTATAGTGACGATGTGGTGTTAGACAGAGATGTATGAGAAGAGGTGCATCAATACCACAGGCAGCAGAGAGAAACAGTTAAATGAAGAACAAATGCACAAGAAACAACAGAAAAAGTGTGAGGAAGCAAAGGTTAATATATTTCGCAAAATATATTTTGTAGATATTGGGCATAAGATACCTTCCCTCCCGCCAAAGTTATCAGAGTGCGTGCCCATATGAGAGATGGTTTTAAAATAGTTGGCACTCGGCTATGTGAATTTGTACAAATATCGCTATTTTCTCAGAGCCTTGAACAAATAACCTCACTGAACAGAAAAAGACTGAGTGCTCTGATTTCCTCATAAACCTAAAACGTTTCTGTTTTTCCACTAGATTAAGTTCCTGTATTCCCAACTAAAATATTGGGTTTTTGAAATGCTATGTCCGAGAGCCTTGTGACTTCTTGGCACCAGTGGATGTTTTGATTCAACATGTAAATTCAAGTGAACCTGGGACTTTAGCTAAATGCTAAATCACTGCTTTAAAACCAGCTGCTACTGCAACAAGCGTTCTCTATCTTTTGAATTTGGCTAATAGTACTATGCAAAAGCACACACAAACATACAAACTGTACAGTTTAAAATGATAGCATCTCCACACATGCATGTACACCAAGGCCCTGGGCTCTGGCGTCCAGCTCAGCGCATATTTTTAAGGTCATCACTTAAAAGATGATTCAGCCTAATCTCCCTCTCCCCCCGGCCGGCTACTATCGCACTCCATTTCCCAGCCTGCCCCTCTGCTGCGCTCCCCACTGCCCTCGGCTACCATCACCTCCCTTATCACTCCTCCATCCCGATTCGTGCTGTGTATTCTTATATTTATCTTATCTGACACACGCAGGCCAAAGCGATGGAGGCTTAAGAAGGAGATATGAGTGACCATATTGTTAAGGATGCCTGAGGAGTTGACCTGAAATATCCTTCAGCTTTCTTGGCACCCTTATACAGTCAGTATTCATCTAGCTATGTGCAATAATATCAAGCTTACAAATGATAGACTGCATGCCACAATGGCATAAAATGAACCAAGAGATCGAGGAAACGCTCTGGAGTCTTTGACACCTGCTACTTATGACGACGTCTATTTGCATTGATTGCAGGTCTAACTGAATCTTAGTTCAGCAACAGAATGAAAAGTGCTGGACAGTATTCTATCATTTTAGACAATGGTCCATTTTCTCCACAGCTGGGCATCTGCACCTGCTCTTTTGTTCAACTGAATAGCCCTGGCATCACAGCAGTGTCAAAATACCACCTCTGTGAAATCAATCAGACTCAAGTGTGCATGTCTAAACACCTCAGACACCACAGAGTGATCCTTCTCCACACATTTGCAGCAGGAAGTTTGTTCAAAGGAATAGTTATGATGCTAGCCCAAGGTAGGGAAGCAAATTGTGTCTTTTGGAAACAGCAACTTGCACGTAGAGTTGGACAGGGGCTGAACAGCACCACAGAGATCCAGTATGTGGAGAGCTGCTGGGACCGGAGAGACACAGGCTGTGACACATCTATCACTGCACCACAGGACAGCACCCTCTTATAGGGAAACTCACATTATTACAGGTTAAGAATTATGTGCTTTTGTTAAAATTGAATTATCTCAACTATTGTTTTATAATCAAACACCTTTTTTTTTTTCCATCAACTGTATTTACTTATTAGTCACCCCCCCCATGGAGAAATCCAGGGGGGTTACAGTCACCACTGCTCTTTTGAAGTCATCTGGTGGGTGGTGAAACATTGGTGTTGCAGTTTAATTATTTGAAGGTTTAAATAATCTTTATCCAATTTGAAATACAAAGAATCTCTCAGAGATGATTATGAACGGTGAGCCACCATAAAATTATTACCAATAACACCCTACACAATAAACAGCACAAAAGCTTTATAATAGAAATAGGTTTAAGTCCTTAATATTTGGTGATATTTTATTTGGTGCTGGTTAAAATGTTATAGGTCGCCGAAGTATACACTAAATCATGCACACGGAGATGATTTGTAAATTTGCAGAAACCTGGAGGTAGTGGAAGCTCCTCTCCTTCATCTTGTTGTCTATTGGCACCAGGGCTTTGTCATAGGCCCCTCCCCTGGAGGAAGGGTACACTTCTCTGGCCTGGCTGACCGTCATGGCCGACCACGTGCTTCTCTTTAGAGAGTGTCCGTGATGATGACTGTGATGGCCCTCTCCTCCAGCCAGTGCAATGGTGGTGCAGGCCATGCACTCCCCATGCCCTTGGCTCCCTCCTCGCTCCTTAGACTTCTTCATAGTCAGCTCCTGAATGGCAGCGTCCAGACTCTCATGGCCAGGTGGGTATTTGCGCCTGCTGTCCCCCAGAAACCCGCTGTCACTGTCCAGGTTATCATCAGAGCTCCACCATCCTGCCGTCCGGCTGCGGTGACGCCGGCCTGACTCGTGTCTGGAGTCACCGCTCTTGCTGCGCTCTCTGGACTTGCTCCTTCTGGTGGAGCGAGACTGATGTCCCGAGTAGTGTCCTCCCCCGTCCTCACCTCCACTGCGGTGTCCCCCTCCCCGCTCACTGCGGTAGTCTCCTCCGCCCCTCATACCATTGTACTCCCGTTTAGATGGCGCCTCCAGGGAATGGGACTTAGCAAAGAGCCGCTGCACAGAGTTGACCAGGTGGCGGATTCGTGAAGGGCTTTCACTGCGCTGCTCGGCGCCCCCGCTGACTGAGCGCTGGTACTGCAATGTATGAAAACCATCTGGGTGGAAGGGCACCTGCTTCTCAAACTGGTCCATCAGGTTCGGGGGGATTCGATGCATCTTGCCCCCGTGACCTGTGGACAGGCACTCTTCACAGGAGTCGAAGGACTGCATGGGCGTGTGCTGGGTGGGGTGTGCCCGGGGAAAAGTTCCCCCTCCAGAGTGGCTGTGGGAGTGGGAGTGCGAGTGGTGCCTCTCCAGTGCCAGAGCCTCAGCTCCGTAGTAGTGTCCATCACTGTGGCCCTGGTAATAGTCTCTGCCTGGACCGTCACAGTCACATGGACCCCCTCCAGAATGAGACAGGCTGCGACTGACATGGTACCCTTTCATAGGCGCCGGACCATGGTGGGCCGTCCGGGCCGAAAGGGGGCGCTGTGGACGTGACAGGGCTACACCGGGCTCACCTGCAATGACAAAGCAAAAGAAGATGTGTTAGATGTTTTCTGTTATATCCAGATCTGATTACTGTGACTCAGACTAACACCGGTTTAAGCAGTTGGCTTGTTTCCTGTGTGTTGTGCATCAGAGCCATATTTACTGGGAACCTGCTTCAGCACACGGCTCACACAGAGGAGTGAGATGGACAGATGCTGGGATAATCATTAAATAAAGCGTGGCCTGTTTGCCTTGATTTGCTGAATGAGAGTGCCACCAGGAAGCTCACCCAGATCAAGCCGTGTCATTGGTGTAACCGTGACAACACCTCTGCTCAAAGTCAGGAGTGGACCGTGGACAGTCTCAAGACAGCCGTAACACCCCGGGGCCAGAGCAGCCTGCCTCTCATTTAGTCTGTGTGTGAGGGGCTGAATGTGGTCAAAATATCAAGCTACGAAATTATGTGATTACTCTGGTATATTTTATAGTTAAAGTACAGTTACTCACAATATAGAAAGACAAAAAGAAGCAAAAGCAGTGTTAATTTAAATCTATTCGATTTGCATTTTAGGCATAAATCCACTCTCTCTACCCTCATCTATCCTTTGTTTCATTGACAATCTTTTCAATAACATGTGCTATTTGAACATACTGGTGACCCTGTTTATAACCAGCCAGTCAGGTAACATCCCTGCTGCCTGATGAAGTCAAACTCTCGTTTGTTTATTTTATAAGTCTTTGGATTTGGAGCAGACTGCTGGATAGAAGCTGCCAGTCACAGTGACACGCACACAGCACGTCTCAGTTTGACTTGGTATTTGCATGCACATTTAAACAGGCGCAGTAGTCAGATGCCGTCAGATGGCTGTCTTCCTCTCCTCATCCTTGTCTCAGTGTCGTCTTTGCTTTGACCCACTTCTATCCATCCTTCACTCATATTTTCCCTCTGCGTTTTATTCTTTATAAATCCGTCATTCTGTCTGGCTCCCTGTATGTCAATTCAACAATAATTAAAGAGTTTGTTCCAATTTTTCAAGCTTTTTGGCCTCTTTTGACCTTAGCTGTGTGAGAAATTGAATTGAACAGACTCAACATACACAAAGAGTAACCAATTTCATGTCACATGTCAGTGTATGAACCACGTGGTTGCCACACAGTTTGGAGGAGTACAATGGAAGTTTTGTTTTTGTTTTATAAAGTTAAGTTAAGTTATACTTGTAGAAGTGTAGTGTAGTGTAGAAAGGCCCAACGAGGGACTGGAGTTGAAAATTACTCTAGCTAAACTCTTTTTGCATCGCATCAGTGACAAGCTTGTTTTGTACTATGTTGACTTGCAATGTCCCTATCAAATAAATGAATAAATAAAATAAATAAAACTTTATTAATCTTCTAATTCATTCTCTGCATTTGACCGTGAGCAGTGAGCTGCCAGCGTAGGCCGGCACTCGGGGACCCATCTCCAGATGTGAAGCCAGGCTAATGGTCATAAACACCTCCCTGGAGGATTAACCTGTTGAACATGTTTTTAGTGGCAGGGGAAACCGGAGTACCCGGAGGAAACCTACTCAGACACAGGGAGTACGTACAACTAAACACAATAAGGCGGGAATGGAACCCAGGACCTCCTTCCTGAACCACTGCACCACCAGGGAAAATATCTCGTGAATGTTAGTCTGTTATTATCAGAATACTTTTTGAACTATATCAACTTTTATTTCTGTCATGCAAAGCATATATTTTCTCAGCTATAGCATTGTGACATTTGTAAAGGCACCATTGTCAACATGCCTTTACTTTCTTTCATATTAGATTTACCAAACCACCACCACCACAATATAGCAAGTGCATAAACATGTAAACAATATGCCATGGCCTGCAGGGAAAACAATGTGGAGGAATTGTTTAACACGTTTGTGACTGTTCGAGGGACTTCAGACCCGAGCGCTTTCATTTGAAATATTCATGCCATCCTGCCAGCTGCACTGACCCACTTTGCTAACAGCTGAGAGCACCCTCCATACCGCCTCGGCAACTTATGGGTCAAATGGGCTTTCTGTGTAAATTCAGCACCTGAGACAGTGATAGGCTTTAAAAGGCTTCATCAAATACTTCCTTTCTTAGTTATTTTCGGCCTTTAGTGTTATTGTACCATATTTTGAAAGTGTTAAGCAATTATTAAATCAAATAAAATTTAACTTTATGTTGGACTCGTGGTGCATCAAAAATAAATAAATAAATAAAAGGACAAGACAAAAAAAAGTGCATTTGAAAAAGACACATCTCTTCTCACCAGTGTTCTTTATTTCCCTTTCAGACTTATTCAGTCTACGCATACAGCTGCACATCAAAGTTCGTAGCACGGCCAGTAAAGTGTTCACTCTGGCATTGGCAAACATTCCCGCGGCACTTCACCATCTTGGCTTCTTCAAAATAACACGGCAAGCATCATTATCAGCCACCTGCAGCCTGCGCGTGCTTTTTTTTTTTTTACAATGCGTCAAGAGGTGAGTCGCGTACAGGGGAGTACAGTATTAGCCTGGGCATACAACATGACCTCATCATCTGACATGTCCTCTGTGATGATTTGCCCAAAGTGCTTGATTTTGTTAGCCACATGTAGTGCATCATTTGTCCTTATCGTTCTTATCTTCCATGGCTTTAGAAATCATTGGTGGCATTGTTGTCATGCATTGTTGTCATTGTTGTCATAGCCAGTGTTACACGCTCTTAATACAGCTTAAATAGCACTGGGGACAGAATACTCCAGTCATCCCTAACTTTACCTCATTATATTTGAAGACGAAATACTCACTCAGTATAATTGTGCAAAACATAAAGTGTGTAATTCATCTTTTCTGCATCGGCTTTGATATACGGCGCACATTTAACACTTGCTAATTTTTTGGCCCCAAGTCAGAACAGACAATAAGAGATAATCATTTGGCTGCAGGAGTCCTGACTGTGCGGCTTATTCTGTGAGCCACTGCCTATTGTGTACCGAAGTACTTAGTCTGAATATACAATACGCTGTGCCTCATTGTGGTCCTAGCCCGATATGTCCAGCCATTTGAGGGCGATGAACTATTCCCAGCCTTTCCATGTTAATTGTTGGAGTTTAACAATAGGAAAGTTTCTATATGAGTCTTGCAGACATGATAGACACTATTAACTGCTGCTCCGTGTCCTCATTGTGACGACAGTGACAATGTATAAATGCAGAGATGAGAATAATGGCGGATTGGCACAGCGGCGAGTTGGCGTCCGCTTCTATCTCGGGAAGACAGGGGGGCATGTAACGAAACAGGCAGAAGAGCAGATTCAGGCTTCTCAGCTTGTAGTAGTAATCAGTCTTTTTTTTTTTCTTTTTGTTTTTCATTGTCTTTACTCTCACGCAAGCATATCTTTTTGGTGACAGGATGATAGATTATGACAAAGGTTGACCATATATGAAATGCAAAATATCTGTGCTCATGTAAAAGCAGCCTATTGTGATTCGGAATACTGTTACTGAGTGCAGTGGGATGAGCAGTGGAAAAAAGTTACAGCCTACTACAAGTCGACGACCAACCGAGTCAATGTGGTCCTCGCCAAAAAGTAAAAGAACTAATACACAAAACTATATGAGCTACTCAATTGGATGCCATTCCCAGCTATCTATCTCCAAATCAACATTCAGGAATAATACATAAATTAAAATCTACCTGCAGTCGCTATGTTTACATCCTTGCCAACCAGCTGAGAGGGTTCTGGCTGTGACTTAATGAGTGCGAAAATGCCAGCAGCACTTAGCACTGAGTCGCACACTTGTAATTTGTCTTCTGTCTACACTACAGGACGAGAAACAGGAGAGGGACACCAAATATTAGATTAAGCTCAACACTGACGAGAAGGGATGGAGGCTATTGGAACAGGCCTATGCACGGAGAGTGCGAAGCAAATATTACATACAAAACACGCATAATTGTCTGTTTATTGGCAGCACCTCTTGTCAATGTAACGGCCACGCATTAGAGATGTCTAGCGCAACAATATTGGTTTCATTGTTTGTTTTTTTCACACAAAGGCTTGCGCGAGCGGGTCGCATTGGGTGGATGATCTGTCTTTGACCTGCCACAGCAATGATTCCAAGTGGACTGGACGTTTCGGATTCAACAAGGTAAATAATAGTTGAATATAGCATTCTCCTGCTCACAAAGTCTGACTATTTCATCAAAGTTTGCTCACAACTGTACATAACTTTTGCTTAAAAGGACATGCATACTGTGAATGGTGGCCACAGTGTTGCTAGGTTACTAGTGAATTACCAACATGTAGAGCAAATTAGCATAAATCTCACATGGGCGGGGTGATGGAGAGCATAGTAGGATGCAATGAATGCAACTATCAGTAAACTCTATGGGGATCGATGCTGATAAATAGTAATAGTAATAATAGTAAATAGTACAATAATGTTATGTGAGATCAGAAGACAAGATGTGTAGAGTTGTGGCCTTAATGTCCGACAGGCTGAGTTTAAAAGCATAACCGGTCCAGCAGTGGTGCAAAAGCCACTTGTTGTTTGACTCGTCCTCAACACATCATCCCTCCACTTCAGTTGTCCTTTGCTCTCCTCTGTTAGTCCTGAGTGTGAACTAAACAGATGGAGGACTTTAATAACGTTTAATATCATCATGGCTCCAAATGACTTGTTCAGCAGTTGGTTATAGACAATATTGTGTGTGGTAAGTAAGCTAGTAAGTTAAGATAGATAGAAACCTCAGTGTCTAGAGTTACTTACGCTGAATGACTTGTCGTAATGCTGCATGGATCCAAGAGTATTTATCCACGATGACTGTAGTGGTGTCATAAGCTAAGCAGACCACACATTTCCTCAGAGGAATTATCATTAACACAGCGCAGAAAATATTACAGCGAACGTCTAAGCGATGTGTACCCATTTAAATGCGATTCCATTAGCACATTTACTATAATTAGCATATACGTATATACTTAAAGCAACATAATGGAAATGTGTCACATCGTGTCATATGTAAAAGCAAATCAAATTTAAGAGTTGACAAGAATAAACAGTATCCAAAATCATAAATGCCATTTTTTGCTACAGTATTGAGCTCTCTAAAAGCAGAATGAATTAAAGAGAAGCTACCACGAGCTGAAATGCAACATAGTCTATTCATAAATGCTTGCGCTTTAGTGCATTTATGTTAAAATATTCATGTAGCCCTATTTTATAGATTAAAAGCACCACATTTATCACCTTTACTCTATATTGCACATGCTGCACTTTACATTGGGTCTTGCCTAAAAAAAAGCACAGTAAAGTATTACTCTTGTGTTTTCATGCTAGCTGTGTTAAGTACTACTATGTACACAGCCAAGTGGTTAGCACTCTAGCTTCTCAGGCTGCAGAATCCTGTGTTCTCAGAATATCATGTTTATTTAGTTGCTTTTTATAATACACACTTTGTGCCTTCCCCTCCTGGAACTGCCACCTTAACGTGGTGGAATGATCCGAAGAGCTATATTGGTAGGGTCTCCCATGGCAAACAGGTCCTAAGTGACGTGTCAGACAAAGAGCGGTTCAGAAGCTCCTTATGAGAGACCAACAGGCCCATTTAATTGAGAGGCTGTCCTTCTGTGGACCCACCACCTGCAGGAGGAGCCACAAGGGGCTGGTGCTGTGTGATTTGGGCAGCTTGGATGACTGCCCCCACAACCCTGTAACGGACAAGTGGACGGATGGACGGACGGATGGACGGATGGATGGACGGATGGATGGATGGATGGAAGGATGGACTTTGTGCCTTCTTCATGAGTTTGTAATATGCACTTCACAGATTTGGAAAAGCTAAATGGCAAAGAACATGATGGTGCCCAAACCTTTGTTTCTGTTCTCAAACTCTTTGTGGAACTTGCATGTTTTCTTAATGTCTGGACATAGTCATGCACATTTATCTCATTATTATTTATTAAGTTTTTGGGTGCCCATGCTCTGCACAGCGTTAGAGCTTGGGTACAGGATACCCCAACTGAAGGCCTAATACAGAGAATACATGTACCAACCTAACCTTACTCTTTACCGTAAATTACCTCTCAGAAATTAGGAATGAGGATTATTTTTGTCAGACTGATACTACTACTAATCCCATTATAGTCCAACTCATGCACTCTTTACAAGTCAAGTATTTACTACGAGTCACATATTTACTAAACTACATTACCAAACGAAAAGTGAAGCAAGTCTATAATGCACTCTGGCCAATTTGTATGCAGCACACCGCCCTGCACACTTCCACTGGTCTAATATTGTCCAAATCAAATTAACTGAGGCTAATTCCATTCTCTGATAGATATTATCAAAGAGCACACCATTAAACTGGATTAAACCGCTGCCCCGTCCAAAAGATATTTGAGTAATCATGACATTTGGAAGAACCAGGCCAATTCCCTACACAGCATTACAACACAATGTAAGTGATTCTAGTTGCTTGATCATAGCAACCATATGAATAGAAATTGAATTCTAAATGAAAGTGAGATATTGTGAGGGTAACAAACATAACCACATCTAATGATAAGACATGACGTGACACAAAACCTTAAAGTGATAGGCTGAAATTTGAAAGTGAACAATCAAATTCCTCCCCTCTTTAAACAGAAAGCCCTTCTTAATTTGCAAAAGGAGGAGAGAAGGAACAGCATTTTTAAAAGTAGACGATCAAGCTCCTCCCCCTCCCTCCTGGTTGGACCTGACAGGCTGGTTCACAGGGAACACTCGTCTCATTGGTCAATGTTATAAATTGCATGGGACCAAATGATTCTTATAAGCCAACACAAAAGCTCCAAATTTAGGATTGCATCAATTGAGTGCTTTGGCTATTTATTTAACTGTTTCAGCACAAGCCCCGTTTCTAATGCCTATGACATTCCGTTGTTTTGATCACGTTATGTGGCATTGAGTTTGCCCTCGCACTCTTTATTACTAGCGCTAAAGCGGGCCCCATTGATATATTGGGACATGGACAGTGTTAAACTCAGTGGGAGAAATAGTTCGTAGTTTGTCCTGCAAATGCTTAATAACATGTGTGAGGCTGCACACAATGTTAATGTAAGAAGAGTGCGAAGGGAAAGCAGTTAGCACTCGTTGTAGCCACCGCTGCTTGTAGCACACACCTCAGCCAACCCCTTTATTTCCTACGCAAATCCCTCTGGCTACTGGCAAAACACAAGATACCAAATTCGTCTTGAGCAATGCTGTTGTTGTGCCCGGCACTCTCTGTAAACTCCCTAACCTAGTCCTTGCTCATTATAATTCTCTCTCGTATTACATTTCGGAGCACACAGGCTCGCAGGGCGCTGACGTCATGAAAATGCCATGTCTACACAACAGCAGTGGTGTGGCCGTCAACTTGTGCTTTTGTGGGCCTTTACTGAATGCAATTTAGATTGGTTGAAAATGTAAAGTTTTATCCCTTTTGACATACGTATATTGCACCGATCAACTAGAAATTAATGTTCTCCCGATATCAGCACGATATTCTGTATGCTCTGTAGTGAAAAGCCACCTACTTCCTTCTTATAAAGAGGTCCTTTTCATTCATCCCACTCTCCATTCACAGCCTCAGAATCAATGCCCACACGGATTTGAGAGAAAGAGATAAAAGATGCTGTGACATTCAGGAATCATTGATTAAGCTCCACAGACAAAAGTAAAGCCAACAAGGAGAAGTGAAAAAAGTCCTCCATTGTTCTGATCCTCATTAGGGGGTACAAAATCAGTGCAATCTAACGGGAGGAAAAAACAACGTGAGCAGACGAGAGCGGGGGATGAAGAGAAGAGGCAAAACAGGAGATAATGAAGACTTCATTAATCAGCAGCGATACAAGCACTCGTTTATCACGCCATTGTGGCTGTACCAATACGCATGCTGCCTCTGCTGCTGCAGCGGAGGTGGCCTAAAACGCGGCTGATTGTGGAGTCGGCTCTGCGTGTCGCCTCATTTCTGTAATCTGCACACAGACGCGCTAGGCGTAGAGAGATAGACGGAATTATTGGGCCTCAGCGTAACAGGGATAGGTCAGGTTTGGAAGTCAGGAGGTTTGGAAGATTATGTGTGCAGAGTATATAGATGAGCACTGGTCATTACTTAACGTGAAAATCAATATTGGTGTAAAAAGACCAACGTATAAAGAAATTATGCAATGCAAATGGTGTTGATAAAACTGCAGTAAAACCCTAGCCTAGCTATCGCTGGACAAAACATCACAAGTTTTACTGATTTTGACCAATTTACCTTAATTCTAGTAGATATGATCCTATTTTGTGTACGCCAGTGGTTTTCAAACATTTCCTACCAAGTGCCATCTCAGAAAAGATGGTTTATAACCAGAGCCCATAATTTGATGCCACAGTATGTCCCTTGTTAAGACAGACCTATGGCCAGGCGGTGCCCTCGACCCCGTTCGATATTATTATGTTTAAAATCTTAAAATCTGCATTAAACTGAATCTTAATTTTAATACCAATTTAAAATCTTATCACAACACAATAAATCTTATCACAGTACCAATCAGAAAAATGCCCCCAAATTGTGAAGCCCTGAGAATAATAATAATAATAATAATAATAATAATAATAATAATAATAATAATAATAATAATAATAATAATGCAATAATACATGTATTATTAAAATCACTCACTCCCCTAAATCTCTCTCTCCTAATCACTGAATGTCAAAAGTTGCCAAAATGCAATTCACAATATGAATTTATATTGCTGTTTTGAATTGCATTGGCATAGCAACCCTTCAACCACCATATACGTATAATTCTATGACATGTCGCTATGTCGCTAGATTGGGCTGACTACTCCTCCTATGAGGATGACTTGGTCTACTCTAGGTACTTTAACCTAGAGGAGGAAATGCAGAAAGCCGAGAGGGACAAGTTCTTAGTTTTTGACCAGCATGAAAGGGTTTCACCAGGTCTTTTCAAGAAGGCTTCATCTTCTGATGAATTGACAGGACTTCAAAATATTGAAGCCCCCAAAACTGAAAGGAGAGTTGAAGCTGAGAGGGACATGTCCTTAGTTTTTGACCAGAACGAGAGGGTTTCACCAGGTCTTTCCAAGAAGGCTTCATCTTCTGACGAGATGACAGGACTACAAAAGACAGAGGCCCCCAAAACTGAAAGGAGAGTTGAAGCTGAGAGGGACATGTCCTCTCATGCTGGTCCTTAGTTTTTGACCAGCATGAGAGGGTTTCACCAGGTCCTTCCAAGAATGTGTTTCCAAGAAACGACCTCCTTAATGACTCACAGCAGAGGGAAAAACCTTTGCTTGAGGAAATAGCTCGCCTTAAAGAGGAGGACGCTACAGAAGCCAACTTACGACAGAAAGCTGATGATGAACGGGACATGACGCTGGAAAACCTGAAACTTGAAATGTCTTTCCAGGCTGCAGCAGCAAAAACACGAGAAGAGGCTGTACAAAAGCAATTTGACGACCTCAAAGAACTGAAAGAAGCTGAGAGAGACAACTTCACCAAGTCTCAAAGCGGTCTCAAAGAAAGGTTTGAGGAGGAGAAAAATACAATGGAAGAAGAGATTTGTCTTCTAAAAGAAAAAGTTGCCAATGAAGCCAAGTTAAGACAGAGAGCAGAGGACAATAGATGCATGACTTTGATGCAGCTGAAGCTTGAACTGGCAACCCAGGCCTCCGTGGCTAAAGTGGCCAAAGCAAGAGAAACTGTTCTGCTGAAAGACATGGAGGACCTCAAGAGATGTCAGGAGCTTCAATCCAAATTGTACAATACACAACTACACCAGCTTCTCCAGGAGCAGGGCACGATGAAAAGTGAACTCCAGGGTGAAATTGCTACTTTAAAAGAAGTGCACACCAATGAAATTAACCAACCGAGCGGAAAAATGAAAGCGCTACAAGAAGAATTGGAGGAAACCAAGGAGGCCCTCAAAAACTCTGAAAAGGAGACGGCCTCATTCACAAAAGAGACTTTTGAGCTTAAAAAACAGATTATGGACAAGAATGCAGAAATAGAGGCCTTGAATGAGGTTTATCAAAGGACTGACAGCTTAGAAAAGGTGACTGTAGCTGCGAGTCAAAAATCACAAGAGTGGGACATGGAAAAACAGACATTCTTGAAGGACACTGAGCGGCTGAGAAATAAGCTGCAAAGGGACAAAGCAGAGTCTAAGTTGGAGAAGCAGACACTCTTGAAGCAAATAGATGAGTTCAAGGGTACGCTGCAAAACAATGAGGCACAGTCTATGTTGGAGAAGCAGACACTCTTGAAGCAAATAGATGAGTTCAAGGGTACGCTGCAAAAGAATGAGGCAGAGTGTAAGTCAAAGAAACAGACACTCTTGAAGCAGATGGATGAGCTCAAGAGTGCACAGCAGAAGAAAGAGGCAGACAATCAAGCCTTGAGAGAGACATCTGCAAAACTTGAAGCGGAATTGGACAACGTAAAGAACAAAACTGTTGTGCTTGGCTGTCACTTGCAAAAAGAAGCTGAGCAGAAAGACCGAATGGTCGAGCAGATTCAGCGACTGAAGAAACGGATTAAAGAAGTGACAGAGGAGGCCGTCCAGACATCCACAAACTGGGAGGTGGAGAAAACCTCTCTCTTGAAAAACCTTGTGAACAAATTTAGAGAAAAAGAATCTGAAAAAGAAAAATCTTGAAGAAGAAAATCAAACAAGTGGAACAGGAAGCAGTGCAACAAAAGGCCTCCCACAAACAAGCCATGTCTGAACTTCAAGAAGAGAAGGCATGTATGCTGAAGGAGACACAGGATCTCAAAATGGCGTTGAAGAGGAATGGCGATGTGACCGAGCAGCTGCACAAGATGGTCAGAGCTCTGGACCAAGAACTGGAGAAGAAACAGAGGGTGTGGTTCAAAAGACTGTTTCACCATTGACTCCCTTAAACATGTATTACTTCTACTTATTATTAACTTCTGAGAATAAATGAACTGAATTTAACCACTTTTTTGTTTTATTTACGTAATAAGGTGAAGGATGCAAACAGCTATGGTTTGACTGATAGATTAGAAAGACACATTTGCAATAAAAATAAATAAATACTTAACTCACATTTTCATTTTAGATGGGTCTTTTGGTGGTTTAAAAATACAATATTTAAATAACAATATCATCTACCACATTTGATACAACTTCCTTACAGCTGAAAATTTGAACCAAACACTGCATTATTTTCTCATGAAAATCCAGAGAGGACCTTTGATTATTTACCTGTCCCCAACAGTGTTGGGCATGTTACTTTAATATTGTAATAAATTCTATATTAGTAGTTGCAGCTTTAGAAATGTAACATGTTTGTATTACATATTACTGTTACACTACTTGGAGTAACTTCTGAGTTTCTTCTGGCAAAATATAAACTGAAAATAGTAATAATGTCACTGAAAACAGGTGCAGTCAAAGAGTTCCTTTTCCTTCGCTTTCCCCCATTCTATCGTGTTTTGACGCTACTGCAACTGCAGATCTTATACACCAATGTCCAACTTGATTTGGTGCTGCACTTTATTTGGGGCGAGATTTTTTCATTAACACATTTTAATGCACTTGTAACTCGAGTTACTTAAATTGTAATGACTAATATATTACTGTATTTTGTGCAAGTAATACATTATATTCCTCCGTTACAGAAAAAAGTTATATATTTTTGTAACTCGTTACTTTTGTAGTACATTACCCACAACACTGGTCCCTAAACACATCCCTTTGTAGCAATAGGGAAAAGCTGAGGCAGATCCAATGTGAAGCGAATCCACCGTGATAGTGGTGATCTACTTAACAACAAAAACTCTCATGAACACATTTGGAAAGTGGAAATGTTTCTGTTGATTGATAAAGATAGCATAACTTCAAACAGCATAGGAATTGCTTGCTATTTATGTTCCTAAACAATAAACAATAATTGTAAAACATACAAAATGAACAAATAACACCTTTGTGGATCCGCTCAGTCTGGAGACCACTCTCTCGTAGGAGAGGTGTGGTTTATGATTGTACATAGTCGTTTATTGGGCGCTGCGAATGTCTATCATATGCGTCGTCACGTAGCCATAGCCAATTGTATCAATTGTATCCGATGACGTAACCGCTGTAAACTTTCGAGCTAAACTACTTAGAACACGATCTAAAGCTTGATCGAAAGATGGCGTTGCATCTGCTGCTGTCATGTTGAATCCGTATATAAACTTTTATTTTTTTTATCCGTAAACAAACTACAAGCGTCCGTATGTCAAATAGCTCGTCATCATCTTGCCGTCCCTCCTCGTTCTGTGATCGGTCCCCAAATCCATGCGAAGATTGCGGCCATGGTCCCCAGACTGCTTGTGCACACAGCATGGGTTTTCCCGGGCTAGTAAAACCCACAAACTACAACAATACGTCAAAAGTGATGGTATTTTAGTAATAAATAATGTATTGAATGCCGTCAAGATACTCACATAAAAATGCCTGTGTCGAGAAGAATAAAAGTGTTTGCCAAACATAATGTGTGCACTGTTCCAGTTTACTAAGGCATGTTTTTTTCCCGAATATATTACATCTTTTATATAATTGAAACAACTATTAATCTCTACTGAAGCTGAAAATTGAAATTCTACACAACCTACTCTCTCATCAAACTTCTTATTGCAACTGGAACCTTATTTATAACAGACTTTGAAAACAAAACTTAGTTGACCAAAGTTCTACAAAACTTACAAACAAAGTAAAACAAAAATAAACAAAAAAACTTTAAAACGTTGTTCACTCTATACCAGGGGTGTCGAACTCATTTGGGTTGTGGGCCAAAATCCAGCTTCCTCGGCGGGACCACATATAATGTAAACAAACCCAATACTCTTGAGAAAACATTTTTTGTGTAGAATTCTTTGCTTTTTTTTAAAATACAATTTAAGTTCCCCCCTGGTGGCTGTATTGAGCACTCTGAGTATTTCTTTAAACATTCATAACTCCACACAGGAATGAGCTAGAGACGTCCTTTTTTTTTTAGATACTCAGCAATTTATGTACTACAAGTCAGGGGCCAAACTATCTCGCGGGCCGGATCTTGCCCGCGGGCCGCCAGTTTGACATATCTGCTCTATTCCCTACATTTTAAAATAAGTGATAGAAAATAAATTATTATTTAAAAATACATTTCTAGATGCCTGTCGTTTCTGAGAACAATGAGAACAATTTATCTGCATTGTCCTCGTTTGACCTGCCGTAGCTCAGCTGCAACACAACTTTTCTTTTCTTTTATAGATGCGGGAGGTTAACTCACACGACCACTCATATACAGGCTGTCCGCAATAAGGTCACAAGAATATTGCTTTCACCACTAATGAACAACATCTTCCTAACAGCAGCAATATATAAACTATTACTGCAGAAGAACTACTTTATTGAATCATAAACTGAATTCAACGACGAAGCCACTAAAAATACATCGGCACACTGTTTCAAATGTAGAGGTTGCTTTAGCTGTTGAATGTTTAATCAAATAAATTGTGCTTTTCAATGGGTAACTCATCTGAAGAGTGCAGCTTGTCCATCACCAATTAAAGCAGACAACGGGAACGGCTTGTAATTAGACAGACACTGGGGTTGGCGATGACTCAGAGGCGCATTTAGCAGAAGTTAGTGAGCAGTTTGGATGATGTGCTGAGCTGGAGACTGCGTGACTGACGGGCCATCTGCGACAGCCACATGAGGAAGCGTTTCAAACACACAAGATGGAGGACTGGAGCCCAAATTCTAAATCTTTGCAGTGAGGGGTGCAAACTTACAAGAATGTTGCTGTGTCCAACTTACTTTCCTTTGTTGTCAGAAAACGTGCGTAAGATGGATAGTATGCTCAAATCGTGTACACCAAGACAATCAATCACATGGTCGCCTGAATTGGTTGTGTTCAGATTCTATACAGGGCGTTGCTATAGAGATTGGAAATGAGATGACAGTGGCTAGGACCAAACTTTGTAATTTTGTTTTGAATAATGTTCCATTATGGATGTCTGCTAGTTACAACAAATACAAACCTTTTTTAGAATTAACTCGTAACAGAAATTTTATACTTTATTAGAAATGTCCCAATAATGCAAAAAATGTAAAATTCATTGTAAGGGTTCAAAATTCCCTTTTGCAAATTCATATTCACCTTATTCCGGAGGCTCGCGTGGGCGCCGCCATGAATTGTGCCCGCCCCTATGTGTTAACATGGGACTGGAGATGTCCGCATAAAATCAGTCACTACACGAAAACAAAGCCGTTTTCAGGCCGCACAGAGAAACGGTGCAGTGTTGACATGTTGGTGCAAATGAACATTAGACATTTTACACAAATCAATCGACTAAACATCAGATTTGAGCGGAGAATATTTTCCCTCGTTCTCCGTTAAAATGAACGGGCTTCGCGCTCGACCGGAGGTGTCTGGAAAACGAGGTGCCGAGACAACGCAAAAAGTGGCAAAAGTGGGCGGGGTGGAATAAGGTGAATACTGCCAAATGAAAGAAAGGCATGTTCCTGTTAATGTCCCATAAAGGCTTGTCAAGAGCAGGGGAACCCTGCCTTGCATTAGGACATTGTCGGAAGTAACGAGCTAGAGCGTTGGCGGTCAGTGCAGTTTTTCGGCTTAATGGAAGATGCTTCGGAGGAGACACAACAAGAAACACAGAACAAACTCCATAAAGAAAGGTTTCACACAGTCCGGGACACCACACAGAGATCAAACTAAGCGCAGGGATCAATGCCTTATTGGGTACGGTAGTGCCACCAAATAAGGGTGGAGGGCAGCGCAGTGTGCATGTCCTCCCTGTGTGTAACTAAGCCAGCATATATTTAGCTTTAGAAAGTTCCAAAAAAAACTAGAAACCAGGCTTTACAGTTGCTTAAAACATGTGGAAAGTGCAACGCTAACAAATGGAAAACTGGCTTGTTTTGCTGCCCATATATGGAGGTACTGCAGCAATGGCGGACAATGGCGGCCCCTTAGTGTCGTGGTCATAAAGCAGTGGCACCACATTGGTCTGCATAGGTTTCCTCCGGGTACTCCGGTTTCCCCTACCACTAAAAACATGTGGAATAGGTGAATCCTCCAGCCAAGTGATTCTGACCATCAGCCTGGCTCCACATCTAGAGATGGGTCCCTGAGCGCTGCACTGCAGTCCCCCACTGTTATTGCCCAGGGTCGTCAAAGGATGAGTCAAATTTCGTTGTTGTAAACAGTTGTATAATGACAAATAAAGCACCTTAACAGTTACCATTTAAAAAAAATCCTCAAACGGTGTAGAATAAGGCATTTATCAAAAAAGAAATAACTTCATTCGAATGCGGTTATGCTGTGATTATGTATCCCTTGGCCTGTACTATCTTGTTTGCAATTTTCTTGGGCTCGAACACTTTCTGCCCACGATCACAGCGCAACATTGTTCACCCCAAACGCGCCTTTTCTTGTGCCTTAGACACTTTGCAGCTTCAAAATGTTTTTTTCTTCTTGTGCACACACATCCACATATACAGTATACACACGCAGCAACATCCCACACTCCCCCATAGAAACGCCTTGTAGTAAATGCAAACCTATGCAAATAAGAATGTCATTCTGAACGTGCCCCACAGCCGATACCGAGTGAAGATGTGAAGAGTGAATTGCAGCTGAGCAGAAGTGTGAGGACAAGGTGTTCCAAATGGCTGCTGCTGAAGTTCTCAAGCCTCGTTAGTTCTGCCTCTCACTGGAAGCCGGTGGCTCTAATCAGAATAAGCATCTTGTCTGTGCACACTGCTTATCATCTAATTAATCCCAATCAGAGAGGAATCTAAAACACATTAACTCTACCTAGACGCGCTGCAAATCGGGCCCATGTTGAGATAAACACACGTGCACGGCGAATTAACACGGCAACACATAGGTACCGCGTATAATATCCCCGCGAATGTACGTCAGGAGAGGCAGGCTGCTCGATCCAAGGACACCCGACAAGCGGAACCGTCAGGGCGCCGCCAACGTGATCCCTTAAGTGCTGTAACGTTCTTGGCCAGCTGTGACCGAGGGAACGTTCTGGAGTTTTGGAGATGGACAAAATAAGGACAGATAGTTTAGCGGTGGCAGCAGCCCAAGGAATAAGCAAGTGTACAAGCAGTGTCGGTCCTAAGCTGAGATGAATGAAGAAAATAGGCGAGGCAGATGTTTTTCTGTGTGGTGAAAAGTGAAAGTAAAAGACACAACAACATTAGGGGTAAAAATAGGAAAAAAAACATCAGAACCACCAGATAAAAGGTTATGTCAGGGAGGGCTTTGTTGTAAAAAACAACAACACTGAATTATTGGATGCAAGGAGGCTACTATGTGGCTGAAAGGTATATTTGATGTGTGGGTCTATAAGTGCCACTTCAGGTGTCGTAGCGTCTCAATCATCCCATTAACACTTGTATTACCCCCAGAGGGACTACGGAAAGGATTTATTAAGGTAAACAAGTTACTTAGTTCTGCTTTAAGGGAAATGAAAGAAAAAAATCAAGAACATTATGAGAACTAACTCATGTCATATGAGACAAGATTTATTCTACTGTGGATCCAAAAAAATAATGAGTTAGCAGTCATTTATAGTTGGAAATAATGTCCAGCCTATGTGAGCTAATCTCATCGGGACCAGATCAGTGATTGGTCCGTCCTCTTTTTAATGTGTGTCCTTTCATATCCCACAGAGTACAGGAGCCTCAATACTCCTTGGATTTTAGGTGTACAATCTGATTTTATTTGCACAGTTCTTCATTAGTTTTTCATCCTTTTCCTTTTCTTTATAATTGAATATTATCAATAGATCCATGTTTTTGTTTGTGCAACCCGCGCAGTGCAGAGTTAACACTGTGCCAGGAGATTTGCCAAAACTGTGCAGCACAGACTCACAGAGTCAGAGTCAAAAGCTGCAGTAACTTACCCAGCGGCAAATATTCCACAATGCAGTTTAAGAACCTGCTTTCAGTGAGTTCTGAAACTCGGTACTTGAGCTGACAGCTGACCCCAATGTGACTTCTGCTAGTGCGCTAGAAGTAGTTTTATAAAAAGAGTTGTAAAATGTCTTGGTTTGGCAAACCTCAGTTCCAAATGATGGATTGGTTTTGGCTAATAGGGTCTACAGCATGTACTCCTTAAAATGTGAGAAATGTACGTCCTGGGGTCTCTCAGAGCATGCAGTAAGAATTCAAAGCCTTAATCATGAAATGTATTAGTTCTGTCTTGTAGCTTTGGTTCTACAGTTGAGCTCCAGGGTGGTTAAGTATGTCTTAAACCTGAAATCGTTGACCAATTGCCATACTATGAGAGGTTCAATCCTACAGTGTGTTTATGAAAAAAGTGATTTGGCAGCTCAGTTAAGGATAAAAAGGTGGAAAAACTATTCACGCATCAAATAAGTTGAGTCATCATGAAAAATTACATATCTCACTGAAAACAAACATTAGCCTAGATGTAACGTGCAATGAATCAGAAAACAGAGGATTTGTTCGACTCTGTATCTAAAAAATAAATAAATCATTCAGTCATACAGCATCACTATTTGAGAAACTCCTTCTGAGATGTTCATTTCCAATTGACTTTTCAGACCTCATAAATCCCCCTACCTACTGGTAATCGGTTCACTGTGGGTTATTCAGAAGTAATATTTCGGTTTCGGGCCATGCTTCGACCTTTGCAGCGCTGTATAAAAACCAAGGCAGCAGGTCTGGGTGTGTGACCTGTAGTTGATCCAGTGGAAAGGTTACAGAGCAGCAGGCTGACTCATGTTCCAGACACAGCCAAACACTAGCAGCCACACGCCTGCTCCGCCACACCACACGCCACAGCCTGTCTGAAAAGGTCGAGGGTTGTGGATCAATTCTGACAGGGCCACGGGGATATGGACACAGATGGTGCATAATACCCCCATCCCGCCTGAATAATGCACTGTGATTGTCCTGCAATCACAGACCAAAAGTGATTTGGGTGCTTTTACAATGGAGCAGACGGCACTTTTTGGCCAGCACTACATTGGCACATGAGAGAAAAGATACCTTCTCTATAGGGTTAGGCGATACAGGCAAAGCAGTGGTTCTCAAATGGTGGGTCCGTACACAAAAGTGGGTACAAAATGTATCGACTGAAAAGGTATTAAGCTACAACCTGGGTCTATTAAAATGACTTGAATTAAAATGTTTCTGAGTTGTTTTGAGTTGTTTCAGCTTTACAGGCTTAGGTAATGTTTTACAATTTAACAATAATTTGTGAGAAATCCCAGTATATTTTATACAACAAATAAAATGCTTATTTGGGTCACAGCTTGCAGTTGCATGGGCCTGCCATGGTCCTGTTCAAAAGAAGAACCGTCAGGGCGGCTGCTCGCAGTTTATCATTTCACGATAACCTGTAACGGTCCAATCACGCACCAAGAAATGGAAGCCACCACGCACTCTTCCAAAACATTAAAGATGGCGGTACGGCGATGATACACTGTTTTCTTCTGCTCTTTCGTCTGTTTTAAATAATTTGGAAAATATTAAATCCCTAAAACCGGAGCAAGAAACAGCTTTCGAAGCGCTCCTCGTCAAAAAGGTTTTTGACAACACTTCCTGCCGCTTGTTACTGCCACGTATCCAGCGTTGCTCTAATTGGTTGAGGCCGTCTGTTAATCACACCCACCGGGAAATCGCTGAGATGACGCTCACTCCCAGACTACATGTCTTTGAAATGTCTTTGAAAAAGCCAGTCATGGGTAATGCTGGATCCCGACGGCCCACCAGTTGAGAACCACTGGGCTAAAGCATTTTTCTCAATAAATTCACAGGCTGAAAATTGACTAAATTTAGTATTAAAGTTGACAAGGCTTGGACCAGCTCTTCTTCCCGAACCTGCTGAATGTCATTTATTATCATTCATACAGACACAAATTCTTATCACAGGGAATATTTACAAAACGTCATTTTTAATGAATAAACTGAAGGATGAATAAACTGAAGGAACTAAAAAAGGGTAATGCTAAAGATAATGTCTTATGTTCTTTTAGAATTTGGTGCACATTACCACATTATCCACTGAATTCTATGTCACACTTGTGACAAACATGGCTGAAATTCTGCACTCAGAGCTTTCTCTCAACACTATTCAAACACATGCTACAAGCAAGATAGAAGGAGTTTCTTACCCAAGGGACCAAGATACAAAACCCGTCTCAATCCATTTTAGTTGTCATTTGTCTCTCTCATACAGCCACACGGCCCAGAAAATAATGCACTTTCAAAATCTGAATTTTACAAATAAATCTCAAGTGCAAATTGAACCACAAAACACTCTGATCATCTGCCACTCCAGTTCACTCCTCTGACTCTCTCTCTCAGCCAGCCGCATTGTGCTCTCATAACCTCTCAGACAATCATTGATAATCATCTGCAAAAATTCAAGCCCTGATTTGAGCTGCACCCCTTTTTCGGCCCTGTCCTCTCACTTTCCCTTGTATTATCACTATTATTCTCCTCAGCAGTAATGAAGCGATGTCCGCCTGATTAATAATGAGGTAACGTTAGATTCAGCCTGTTTTGTGAAAACCGTTGATGGAAACAGTCATGTTGTGTATAAACAAATGTAAGCATTTTTCAAACCGGACTTAAACATGTGACTGCATGTCTTCCAAGTTGTGTTCATGATACTAATTGTTAATTTTTCCAATACATGTGTATGTGCACGAAACATGCCTGATGAGAGGAGCGTGTAAGTCTCCGCTTCACTCTGCGCTATACGATTATAAGAGCCCCTGATGCTCGGGCTGATAATATAATGCAATTTCCTATACATTCTTCCATCCATGCTTTTTCACTAACTGTGTGTTAGGGGTCAAATCAATATGTCACATAAACTGTTTATTTATACTAACGTTTTTTAAAGCTTAAAACTAAATTTGAATTCAGGATTAAACCCTGAAATGACTAGCACGATGGTATAGCTTTGTGAAAGTTTTAATGAAAATAAATGTTAAAAGACCCTCAATATGCAGTTATATATATAATAACACACGTGTTCTGAATAAAACAAAATACAATTCTGAAATATAAAAAACAGTGACCAAAAAAACTTCTAAAATATGTTTGATGAAAAATTTGGAACTCATAGAGAATAGTCAATTGAATGCCACTTCTTCAAAGGTAGCTCTGTGTATTAATTCATCTTTCTGTGGCAAAAAAACAAAAAAAGAGGGAAACTCTTGGATTGACGTTTCCCTAGACACAAAGTTGTCAACAAACACTACTGTCCACAGCCATGGAAAGCCACAAACACACGGAGCAGAAAACACGGACGATGAGCTCCAGTGCTTTCAATTACTGTCCGCTCAGTTCTCCAGCTCCTCCAGCGCTCCTCTGAGACTGACCTGTGAAATTAAATTGCTGACTACATCTTCACAAACAAAATGCAACTCTCACCTATGTAGGCGTGAAAGAAACGGACCGGTGTGTGACTGTGACAACACAACCATGTCAAGACCTCGTGGCTTCAACCAGAACTTGGAATAAAAATTCAACAGTTGACTTGAAAATACAGGTGGAGTTCTCGGCTCAGGGTGTTTTTCACATAGTAAGATGTAGAGTTTCTTTATGAGGACACTTTGTGTAAAATTGAGTCTTTTGAGCTTTTAGATTACATTGTTCACTCATAAATCAGGAGGGCAGAGACCAGGTATGTAAACAAACCACACTTCTTTGTTGGTGATGTCTAAAATGCAACTGTTGAGGCTAATGGAAGAAACTATATTCCCCTCTTTCTGCATGACATAAACATAATGAAGAAGGATTAATTGAGCACGCCATCCCTCTGCTGTGTAAGTTGCTTTTTGACATGCAGTAAAACAAATCCAGGAACCATTGGCCACAAGCAAATAGATATTGGGCAGTTCCAATAGCTATAGCTTAAGAATAAAAGCCAAAAAGCCAAAAAGTTTTGGGAAGTAAGTCTGTACATTTCACTGAATACAATATCCAATAATGAGATGATCATTTTGCTTTAACTCCATTCACTTCAGCCAAGAGGTGACATTCGCTAAGGTTAGTGCTGTAATTAATGCAAGACTAACGAGGGGAAAATACAGCGGGACACACAGCCAGAGTGAAAAGAAGTCTGGACAAGTCACCATTTTCTGAATATTATTTTGACAGCACCCGCATTCACAGGGAGGTATTAAGAATTCAGAATATGAAAGTCGACCACCGCGAGGGCACTTTTTGAATTACATACCCAGCATGCAATTCTCTGGGCGATGAGTGACAGTGAACTTTTGAGAACAGACATATGCTAGGTGAAGTCTAATGAATGAGGACTGAAACAAATCTGGTGGGGCAACTTGATCACGAAAAGTCAAAACAGGGAAGAGATCGGATAAGTAGGTGAGGAAATGAGGGAGCGGACGATCTTTCCTGCAAATTCCCACCCACCCAAAAAAAAGCCCTGGGGCGTCAAGCTTCCATGAGCCCACAGTTGGTGATCTAGATTAACAAGGCAGTACATATGGGTTTGCTTTATAATTCATGGAGGAGGGGGAAGGTTGGAGTCCCATTCCATAGTGCATAATGTATGGTCATAAGATGATGTGGAAGAATGGCACAATGTTTTTATGGAACAGAAACGTTAAGAAACACACATAGCCTTAAAGGTGCATTATGCAACTTTTTATGTGAAAAAAAAAGTTGACACTTGTGCGTATTTGACCTTGTAGAGACCTTGCAGTATGAGTGGTCAGCATGGCGCCTTTACCTTCCATTACAGTGATCTCTAGGACGCTCCAGGATAACTGTTTGGAAGCCAGTGAAGGTTTTCACTGCTGCGGGACTCTCTCACCAGAAAACCTACAAAACAAGTGATCCTGGAGCATTGTAGAGACCACCGTGATCGAAAGTAAAGGCGCCATGGTAACCACTCATACTGCTACTGGGTCACTACAAGGTCAAATACATACAAATATCAACTTTTTTTTCTTTCTTTTTTTCCCCTCGCAATTAAGTTGCATAATGCACCTTTAAAATACCCAGATGAACATGTCTGTGTCATGGATCTATTATAAACTGGATAAGGCATGCCGTCCCAGCTCCTATCTCTTTACATTGGGGTGCCATGGCTCTCAGTCGTACAGGAGTTGTCCATCTTCAATGAGCACAGAAGATGACTCAAGAACTTTCAATGAAGATACCCAGATAAACGTTGAATTGGTTCATTTATACAGAGATAAGAATTATATATTACCTTAAAGGTGCATTATGCAACTTTTTTTCCCACATAAAAAGTTGCATAATGCACCTTCAAAAAGAGACATGTAACTTTCAAAACATCTTGCTTGTTTTGAATAAGGGATCTTGGCAGATCAGCTCGTCCACTTGAACGTGACGCACAAAAACATTACCACACATAAACCACAAAACACATTATTTCTAATACACACATTATCTTTCTCTCAATTCAGATTCATTCATCTTTGCAATCTGAGCCACTGAAGAGCTTTGCATGGCGTAATGTACAATTAATCTACTTTTGAACTAAGGTCATGACCTCTATGGGCACTTTGTTTGTGTGTCTTACTGTAACAAAAATACAGAGTTTTTTACTTGAGTTCGCCCTGCACAGATTGGACAAGTTCACTGGTGCACAGTGCTTGTTAAAGTGTCTCTGAGCCATCACAGAGCTCCCAGCGAGTGCATTATAAACCATTATACCAAGTGCTAAAGCAGTTACATCAGAAACCCAACAATTCTCTCCGGGCTTCATGAAAAGACCCAAATAGTAGAGCGAGTGTGCCAAAGACAAAGCAATGACAAACGGATCATAAAACAAAGAAGAGCGATGGGAAATGGAACAGCAACTGTTGACATTTTGAGGTGGTTGTGTTCAATACAAAGCAGCTTCACGTTATGAAAAATCTCCGGTGTTACTTTGCCATCTTCTCCCGTGCCACTTTGTCACAGGTTCATAGCTTTGTTAAAAATAAGGCATCATTTGTCACGCTTTTAATCAGATGTCAGTACCATTTCACAGGCACCTCAAGCATAATGTCACTTCTACTTTTAGACAACCCAGAAGATTCAGGTCTGAACACTCTAAAGCCCACACTGTGATCAGCAGAACGAAGAAGATACAATAACACTATAATATGTATGTGGAGATGTAGACATGCTAAATTATAAACAGGCACAAAACAGGCAACACATCTCTTGTTTTAGAAAGCACCTGTAAAAATGGCACAATAATGTCATTGTTATCTTTTACTAAACTATTTAAACAGAATGTTCCATTAAATAATAATATCCTGGCAGTCGGACCTTTGCCCACCCTTTTTATTTTCACGCAACAGAAATGCAACTGATGATAAGACACGACTGATGTGCTGTTATGTACTATACATGAACCATCCCTTTCCCGTTTATCAGTAACTGAGATGTTTATCAGTAATTTAGAAAACACATACACTATTAGGCCTAAGACACATGTCATTTGATTGGCTCTTCATGGATATATGACGTATTGATTTTTCAAGTAACTATTGAGTACACTGTCTTGAGTGGTGAAGAATTTGACCAATGGTTCTGTTGATTCTTCCATGTTTCGGTGTTCACCTGGAAACAACACCAATGGCATTTTAACCCACAAAATTCATAAAAAGCTTTTATTCTGAACAATCCATATATCAGCCATTTCAAATGCTAAGAGCGGTGCATCTCCCCTCACAGACCAGCACACACATACTGTCCATAAACCTGACCTGGTGGTCTTTCTCCTTATGTAGCAGCCAATTTGCTTGATACTCTCTACTAAATTGAGCTCGGTTGAATAACTTCCATTGCTAAAAGCAAAAAGCCTGATGTGGTGGGCTTCCATGGGAGCCGCAATTTCCCCCATCAATGCAAAACATTCACAATAAGATAATCCTTAAGAGCTAGGTATTCCTGACCACAAACCTAGAACTCAGAATCTGGAGATGGGTCTCGACTTCTACTGACATGTTGTCCTATAGTGCAGTGGCCCCCAACCTTTTACCTACAAGGGACCGGTGGTTTGGTGGTCTCATTCAGGAACAACAAATGAACAAACGATGAGTCACATGTCCACATTATTTAAAATGAAGCACTTCAGTTTAATCACGCTCTCAATTTATTTAATGGAACTCATCCAAGCAACAAATGCACATCAACAAAGCTATTAACGGATTCACAAGCAAAATCGTCCTGTTCAGTTTCAGTTTCTTGATGGCTTTCCCATTCAAACATTGGAAAACCATCAACAGTATCTTAAATCCAATCCCATACTGTAGCTGACTGGAAGCCAGTATAAGGAGGCCACCATGGGGGTTATGTGTTCACAGTGCCCCTGAGTAAAACATTGCAGCTGCAGGACACAAAGACAACCAAAACATGCACGATTTGCAACACAAAATATTTACACACACACACACACAATATGAGTGCCCATTATGTGCATGTGTTCATTAGGTATGCATTCATGAGTCTACATTGTTTTAAAACCCCAGGAGAGAACCCAGCCCACACACCCTCATCAAATCAGTGTAAACACGAGACATCATTAAAACAGGATCTCTGAGAGGAGAAGACGAGTGATTATGAGCTAGAGTAATATAGAAAATACAAGTTGGCAGGATTAGTGCTAATCTGTGCGTGCAATGTATATCATCTTCTGAACCGGCATTATCATAATTAGCAAAAGCGAAGCATTCAAATCCTATACACATACTATTAGAAACACAATATGCTTTTTAAATGATCTTAATTTTGTGCCAATGGCGTCAAGTTTGATGGTTCTTAAGTAAAGCTTTTGCACTGGTAAGCGTTTGCTACACAGAATATTCAACAGGTGGCACTTCTCAATCTGACCTCAAGGCCTCACAAGTCGGAAAAGGACAGTGGAAAAACAGAGACCCCTGGCAGGAAGATGCCACATTTACAACACAGGAGAGCAGGGACAAATACAGAGATACCATTAAGAACACTGGAGCATTATATCAGACAGTGTTCTGGATGCACTGGTTGGACACACGCCGCGTTACATTGCACCTGTGGTGTAGCCAGAACTTTATTCACAGCCTCAAAGAGATTTAGACCTCTATAACCTCTCTTACCTAGGCCTGTCACGATAACAAATTTGAAGTTTGATATATTGAGGAAGAAAAGTATTGCGAAAAACGATATTATTGACTAACGATACTACATACTGTCAACTCTCAGGCATATAAATGACAGAAAGCCTTTGTTCTAAAAGTGCATCATCATATCCTAAAACACCACACAAGCTGCAATAAACATGACATATAATGAAACTCAAAACAGAGGGGAAATGCTAATAAATGTATAGATGATAAATATCGAGGCCAAAAATATATCGTTTATCTGTTATTTTTTTTAACTATAAGTCGATTTAGCAAGTATCGTGACAGCCCTAATTGGGCCACTTTTAGTTCAAATGATGAAATTCTCTCTGCTTGACATATTATTTTGACTTTTTGTCGACATTTAGTGCCATATACTCCAGTGTCTCGGTCATAATCAGGCATTGTACAGAGCGGTGCCTGCTAGCGCTAATGTGACATATCTAATTGGCTATCACCCGCTAACGCCAGACTTGCTGTCTTAAATGGCTCTTCTGGTGTCCTTTCCAGCTTAATTGTCAAAATTCAAAGAGTTTAACCCCTTTTGTACAGTAAGACTATGCAGGACGCCTTTTCTTCCTACTGTGACATGTTCCAGTAAGCAAAAAAGCTTTAAGCAACGGGCTCTGGCTTTACGATCTACGCTGCTGTCTAATTATCCAGATGTGATGGATGGCTTTGATTAAATCATTTGAAGGCTGATCCACTGGCTGGCTCTCTCTCCGCGTCACGAACGCGCACACACCAATGGACTCAATTCTGCCTGATCCGCGCACTTCAGCGGATGATATGAGACCGGTGGAAGTTCAGAACAGATGAGCCCCGCTTTCAGCATTGATAAAAGATATCCATAAATCAACAGGAGTGAAGAAGACAGACACTGACAGAGAATTAGAGACTCAAGGCGAGTCAGACAGGAATACCGACAAATCGCGAATGCAGGAAGAAAATGAAAATCAGCCATTTCGAGCGTCACAGTGTTTGTTGGAGACTTTACATAATGAAGGCTTCAAAATATACTGGGCGTCAAGAAACACTTTCGGCCTGTATACATTACTTTAGTTTTCAATAAAAAGCGCAGGTCAATAGCTATAAAAGTAATTGCACTGCTGAGCAAGAAACACAGTCAATAACTTGCTTAATCCTGCTTTCTGCCTCATGGGCCAACACAAGACCTGCATTTCAATGTGTCTTCCGTGTGGGGCCAGGCAAATTGATGCAGTGGCAGCTCTGATATTTACACCACTGTTCAGGTTAAGGCCTGAATTACAGAAGCAAACTTATGTATAATGCATTCTAACCATTGTTTAAATTACAGTATCAGGGTATTGCAATGAGATCGACAGAGTACGTTTGTAAAAGCGCTCAGCTGTCATTGTAGACAAAAGCTCTTATGTCATCATCTGTGCTGGGCTGTTTCAGTATTTCCTTTCAAGAAGGTCTTTCAGCAGCAAGATGAATATCCTCTGATCCAGAGGCATGATGGGTAATCGGGAGAGTCGGGACATTTTCCCCCCGGTGGGCCGCCTGATCACGGTGCTTTTGGGCCGGCCGAAAAGCGTCAGGATAAAATAATGAATTAAAGTAGTACTAAGTAACTTGTTTACCTTAATAAATCCTTCCCGTGGTCCCTCTGGGGGTAATGTAAGTGTTAATGGGATGATTGGAGGGTCTTTCATCTCCCCCTGGTGTCTCTGGCCAGAAAACCACAACTGCAACTTTGCTGCCTACGGGTCGGAGGCCCCAATACACACTAAAAGAATCACGAAGAAGAGGCTAACAGGCTAACGGGCAAAGCTAACTGCGGGCTAGCGCCACTTAAACAGTATTTACAGCCAAGTTTGAGTGAAAAAAAATATCTGGAGATGGGTCTTTGGGCAGCGGTGAACGTCCTGCAGCAATCTATGGTAAAAAATAAAGCACGCCTTCATTTCAATAACCTACAGAGTGTGCAGAATTTTGTCTTTGTTAGGCCGAACATCTACCCCTAAACTATAATGTTTCAAGGATTTCTTACCCCATGAATTCACTTTATATTTTCTGGTATTGGCAGTGCAAAATCTGAAGGGTGCAACAGAAAAAGGAACTGTTATAAGGTTTTCCGACTTGACCACTGCGCACAAAGGAAGAGATGCTGTTTGAAGTGTTGCCACCGAGGAAAGAATATGTTGACTGCAGTGACCTAGGCCCACACACATGCACTCAGCACTTCATGAACTCAGAAAGTGAGAGTTGAAAATTATGTCATCCAAGAGGCCATTGTGAAGAGAGTTTGTCAGTGAAAGCTCTTCCAACTAACACATTGGAACAATAAATGGTCAAATGATGTGGAACAGCCCACAAGTAAACATTTCTGAACCATAAAGGCTTAACTGGCGGCATGGACTGTGACAGTACCAAAAACAAAGAAGTAAATAATCGCAATAATAACTATTAAATAATTGCGATGTCACATTTATTTGCATATGAAAGCCCAAGATTACTTTCATCCATGAGTGCGGTCAAATAAATCATTCCCAACACTGCTGGATACTCAATACACACCAAGCGCTTCCGCAAAACAACATGTCACCAGATATAATAGAGTGGATTCTTGGAGCTAATGCCGTCTGAGAAAGAGAAGGAGAACAAACGCCATGTGGGCTGCTCAAGCTGATGTCATGGCACATACTGTATATGAATGAGTACACAAAGCACAGAAATAAACTTGACAAATATGGGGTAAGCAGTAAAGAGTCATTCAAGCCATTAGAAGAAAAGTGTTTGGCAGATTACATGGCTTGAGAGCATTGTTTTAGTTTAGGGCACAGAAGGAGGCAGAGTGAGAGAAAGGACAAGCTATAAATACCATAGTAATACTACTCTGGGACAGCACTTGAACATTCATTTTGAAGGGTTAAATGTGTCATAGGATGAAAAAATTATCTTTTGAATCCTTCACAAAATGAAACCTAAAAACATGGTAGATATTGTTTCTGAAATGAAGCTACTTACTTTGGTCTAAACCAACCAGTCACTATTTGACAGAGTAATTGTGAATTGTAGCTTAAAAGGACTTGCCTACTTCACATGAGAGATCAAACAGCGAACACTAGAGAAACAGCGCGAGTGGCATGCTTCTGATCCCCACTTCCTTAGCGCTGCTTCACTGACACGGCTTAATCCTAGAAAGGTTCCACTGGGAACTCTCATGCGCTTCTCTAGGGGATACATTTCAAGGGCGCGCAATGAAAGAATTATTCGTGATGGTGCACAGGTAACAAGGAATGGCAGGAATAATAAACTTGTGTGTGTGTGGTCATACGTATGGATTGGAGCTTACCACAGAGTCATCAGGAAACAGGGCTCCATGTTTTTTTCAGGAAGGAAAGCCGGCTGAATAAATTCTCTCCCAGTCACTCTGCGGAAGGAAAGACAAAGACAAGAACCGTCAGGGAACCTTGAACCCAACAACCCTAAAGTTCATCTGTGGCAGCAAACAGGAAGCCCTCCCACTGTTCCAGGCCAAAAACAACCCCTTCTCAAAAGTGTTGACATCAACTGATGCCATAAGATCCGTTCGGACACAATTGCACTCGGTGAGTTTTACATTTGTCCATTAGGAGAATTTACAAACAATTTAGTTTGTTAGTCAAATCCTGTGGGGAAAAGACCAAATTGGACCTTATTTTGGTCTCTATAGATCACTTCTTTACTTTTCAAGAGTAGCTTCACAAAATGTAATAAAAGCCTCTGCGTGCAAGGGACTGAAATAAACCAGGAGAGAAAAAAAAGACTGTACGAGTAAGTGGTTAATAGCCTAATTAGTTATGTGTGTATTCAATTACCTTGGGGAATCGCACAGTGCACTAGTCAAAATAGTTACCTGGGTGGCTTTAAAATCCGCACAAAACCAGGCAGTGTGATGCCACAGGGTTCTGCAAACATTATTACTTCTCCATTAGCATTAGCATTGGTCTTCCTATTACTATTGCATGCGTTTCACCGCTTGCTCCCGGAGCTTCCTTGGAGCGAACACTGTATATTCCATTAGAGCATGTAGGTTTGAGGCTCCATGGCAACAACACCCAGCTGACTGTGGGAAAGATGTAACCAGGATTTATGGCAGCTACTGACTAATAGAGGCGAAAGGACAACCACCAAAGGTATTCTTCCATAACAATGGGTTGAAAGGTCGGCAAGAAAATTAATCAAAAAACAAATATGAATATGGACGTGGAAGTTTAACTACTGCAAGATAAGCCATTTCTGTCTGTTGGCAACAGAACAAATCAGTACTTTCAGTAAAGGTCAAGCATGTAAAGCAAAGGAATTGTTTTGTTGTACATCTTCATCACTGGCACCATGCAAAACAGTAATGACTGGATGGTACTTTCCTGTACCTGTGCACTTGTATTTATCCCCAGCACTGAACGACAGGACTGGATGTGATGGAAGCTACGCAGATATTTTACTGAGTGTAGTGCTGTTATTTTCAATGAGAGAAATCACCAAATACTTGGAAGCATGGCTTTTACAACATTTTATAACTTAAGTGATTCAGATATTCTAATTGTGTTTTGTGGTCATAAGTTCCTCTTGATAATGTTGTATTAATTATTATTTTCTGTGGGAACAGTTATTCATTTTCCTTCAAGTGTCTCGCCAGTCACGATGAAAAAAAACAACAACATCCATATGAATAGAGACTAAATAAATACAATAAACTCCATGAAAAAAGTTATTTTCTGATGAGGATAATATTTTATTTTGTGGTTAAAAAATGCACAAATGTTATATCAGGTGTCGATATCGTGTAAAGATGGAGGAGCTGTGGTGAGCCTCCTTTTTGAGAACAAAAAACAATAGGCAAACCTCTATCGGTCTAAGAGAAAACAAGTCGCCACTGTGGAGGGTGGCGGTTTTATCAACACACACAATAGATACCACGCTATATCAATCGCATGGTGATACTAATATCTGCACCCTCCACATGGGCGACGTGTTTTCTTTTTGACCGATAGTGTGAATGACGACAGCAGAACACTCACACTGATGGTATTGAACTTATCTCGCAGGCGGGTGAAATTTAGCTTTTATTGAAAAATGCGATCATTATTTGAAGTAAGTAAGTAAAATGTACACAGCTACCAGAGTGCAAGTTGCATCTTCCTGCAGTTTTGTTGACTTTATGTTAGAGTCTACACACCACATGCCTAACCAGCTGCAAACCTCACTGCACATGACTGGTGGGCAGGGCTGATGAATTCCATTACACTTTGCGAAACATCTCACATTAATATTTGACTTCTTGAATGCCAATGCATCCTTGTTGTCTCCATGTTGTCAGGTGACATCCAACCTTTCCCTAACCACTTTACACCATTGACAACAGCAGTACAGTTGCCCCAACAGACTAGCATCATGTTGATATTTGCCAGTCCTCCTGTAGGTCCTTGTCCAACCCTGATCAGTGCAGTGTTTATTAATATGCATGGTGTGACATTAGCTGCAGTAAGGATGCCAGCCTTCCACTGAGGATCTGCGCCTGTCGTCCATCAAGCACCGGCTGGCAGATGCTCTACGGGCTCCTATTGATTTCCGAGTGTGTCCGTGTGCATGCTAGTGTGTGTGTGTTGGCGGTGACGTGTCGCTATAGCCCTCTGCAGAGATAATTAGAACACAACTCTTTGGCTGTCCCTGCAGGCCACTGATCCAGCTGCTTTCATCTAATATAGGTCAGCTGTGACAAAGCCCTCAGCATGGACACCGATTGGAGCGGCGCGTATGCTAAATACACACTAACAGGAAGTTGTGTTGGATTATCAGCTTCAACACGGCGGTATAAGGGAATTAGCCTTACAGTAGGATATATTTAGGATTCTATCATGACCCCCTAACACTTCTACTGCTAATGCTGTTGCAAAACCACTACTGAGATGGGTCCTATAGAGTCAGCAAGTTGTAGAAATAGACTGGAGAGTCTTGGTATCTAATGCTGGAAAAGTTTCTTTATCATCAGGGACCCGAAGAGAAGAACACTCAAGACATTGTGGTATTACAGGACATGCTTTTGATGGTCATATTTGGGATCCTCCGAGTCAATATAATAACGTCGACAGGAAGAAAACATGATACAACTCTGCATGAAGTGGAAACTAACTTAACCGAAAACAACTTCTGATAACCTACTACCACCATATACTGTATAGTTAGTTCGTTGATTAGTTGCTTGATTGTTTTAAAGCAATTTGCACTTGAAGGTTTCTGCCATTACATTTTCACAGCGACATTTTCACTGCCTAGTGCCAAAGTAAAACTCCACAAAAAGCACCAACAGATGTAGCGAATAAATCTAGTTTTAATCTGTTTGCCAACTGTTGTCCAACCAATGCAAACTGTGCAGTTTGATTAGCGAGCTGTTAGATTAACATATTCTGTGCAAAAATGGAGTAGAGGTTTACCACATGCAGCCACCTGAGAGAGTGCATCACTTTCGAACAGGGGTGTCGAGGACGTTTGGGTCGAGGGCTGAAATTCAGCTCCCACGGTGGATCGAGGGCCGCATATATTGTAAAGGACTATTATGGCCTCATAAATAACAGCTTACACTTATTGTGCTTCATCAGCCTGTGTCACATGTTTCTCAAAGTGCTACATGAAGTCATTATTCATTCACTCCACATTCGATGGCAGTAAGTTACTATTGTAGCCACAGCCGCCCTGGGGCAGACCACGTGGCTATAATATGCTGTTTATATCCTGATCTCTTATTATGTCAGTTCCTTCTGCTGGACACGTGTGGACACTTTCCTATTTTAATTTTAAGCTGCCCCCTAGTGGCTGGAGTGAGCAAACTGGCTGTTTCTTTAAAAATCCATAGCTCCGCACAGGAATGGGCTAGAGACGTACTTTTTTTTTGACATGCTCAGGAATTCATGCTCCTCAAAGGGCCACATTAAATCATCTCGTGGGCCGCATGTGGCCTGCGAGGGGCCTTGACTTTGACACATGTGCTTTGGAATATCACATTGTGCAGGAAAGGCGAGACCAAGGCCAAGAAGGTCCCCGGTTTGATTCCCACCTTGACTCCCACAAACACAAAAGGCCCCGTCCTTTTGTGTTTGTACTTTATTGTCAGTCTTCAAATAGAGAAGGAAAAAAATTCAACAATATCTCAAAGGTTGTCTTCCAAAGTCCACATGTCTTTTCCACAGGTAGAAAACATGTATTACAAAAGAAACATAAAGCAAAACAACATTTCACACTTAATCCTATATGACACTCAAGTATAAGCTAACCATATGTACTGAATGATTATAATCCTTCTTTCCATCGATAGAAACCTACTTTCTCTCTTACCTACCCGCACAGTGCCATTAAGAACAAGTGGAACTGGCTGGTTGAGGTTGCATTGTTACATATGTCGCAATGCGGGAGACTGGGGCATTCCCCGGACACTAATCATCTGCTCTCCTCCTCATTTAGCCTCTGTATATTGTCCTCCATGTGCATGTCTCAAGAGTGCAATGCAAGCAAGTGGGGTCACATTGGGCTTTAAACTCCACTGCAGCTGCTTATGCAAATACAATCAATGTTCGATAGGATTTTTTTTTTTTTCAAAGACACTCGCTCCCTTCGCCTCTCCATCTCCTGCCCTAACAAGCCACTGCAGAGGAGGCATTAATTAGAGCTCACAATTCCCCATGGGAAGGAGCCGCACGGCCAGTTCAGACCAGGTCATGGGACAGCACAAAGATGGCCGTCCACTGCGGAGGAAAACTGGCTGCGTGCTGCTACTTGTTCACTCGAGTGCTCCTAAGGAAATAGTACTTATAATAATAATAATATGTGGCAAACTGTATTGAGAAGGCTTATGGCTCTATGTGCTCTATTCTTATGTGTGGACATTAAAGAGGTTACTTT
This sequence comes from Gobius niger, assembly GCF_951799975.1. Classification (NCBI taxonomy): domain Eukaryota; kingdom Metazoa; phylum Chordata; class Actinopteri; order Gobiiformes; family Gobiidae; genus Gobius; species Gobius niger. The sequence goes on from NC_136865.1 coordinate 13,704,208, forward strand.
TACGCTTGACTAATATTGCCGGTAGTTTTTCTAATCAAAATGTATCTTTAGTTGCTTAAAAATGTGAATTTCTTGTAAGAAAGTGGTTCTAATCTGATAGGCCATTTCAGCATTTCAGAGAAGAAACATTGTATTCTATTATAAACTACAACATTGATATGGTCAAGCCAGGCTTTGGTTAACACTTTTCTTCTTCATTTCCTTCTTACGCTCACAAAACTACTTCTAACACTGCCGAAATCCAAACTTTGAGGGCTTAGTTCCATTTGCCGACCACTGTCCAACAGTCAGGATGCATCGCAAAGATTTTTAATACGTTCTTAGGGATTTCTATGGGATTAGGTTTAGACAGCCCAAGCAACTTCTCCTCCACCAGCCAGCCATTTCCAATTATATCCCATTAACTCTACATTGACTTGGGTTCTGCAAACACGCCATGGGGGATTTCCATCCGTTTAACAGGGGGAGGGAGTTTAATAAGCGCCACATGTATTGGAAGATGAGAAATAGTTGGAATGAGCGCAGTGGAGTAAGGCATAGACCGTGGATCACACGTATATGGAGTCATCCTAATAATATCGCTGCTGTGCGAGCGCCTGGTGCATCCCGCTGTGGCACAGGGTTACTGCTTGGCAGATGACAGAGCGTTGGCGCTGAGAGGTTAGGCTTTCATGGGAACAGAGAAAGGCAAACACTGAAACAACTACAGTCAAAGGTTTCTATAGAAGGTTTTGAAAGGTCAAATAAGTTCTAAATGCTTGAAGCTGTTTGGTCTTTCTTCTACCCTGAAATTGTTACGTGATGTGGTGACTTTATAGTACCCGCAAAGAATGGCAAATATCTGAAGACATAGACCCTTATTTGACCTTATAAGACCCTTATTGTACAAAAAATAAATATTATTAATATTGTAAACTACATCAATGGCAATTTCTCCATCTGTGAGATCTTATCTTATCTTATCTTATCTTATCTTATCTTATCTTATCTTATCTTATCTTATCTTATCTTATCTTATCTTATCTTATCTTAATGTTTGTAAGCAATACAGCAAAATCTTGGATCATAAGGCACTTGAATGAATTATATCTATGGACACAGATCGATCAAATTATGTTAATCTGTGATAGCTGTTGAATATGTAGTAACTTTGTCTCTGAGCCCAATAAGGCAATTATTCAAAAATATCTACTTTTATGTAAACATGTTTGACTATTCAGCTCGAAACAGCACAACACTCCCTTCACATTATGGCCAGGCAGAGCTGATGTAATAACCATGGTGCAAATACATGCACATAAGCCACAAGGAGCGCTGAGAGAGAGAGAGAGAGAGAGAGAGAGAAGGAACCCAGGGAGAAGTAAACTGGCCGTGCTGCCATCAATATACTTTTATGTTTGCTTAGAGGGTTGCATTAGTAAGGGTTCATAGAAAGGGCAATTTCATATTTTCCATATATTGCATGGTTCGACTTTTTCACAAATCGGATAAATAAAACGTTCAAATGATATATCAAGAAGGAAATCCAGCATGGTATCTTGCAATCTGCCATGCTGCTATGACCCTTCTGCAAGCTGTAATTAAATACACTTGCATTGTTAGTGACAGAGGGAGGAAGTTTGATTGAAACGGTTAGCCACAGCAACAACGCCTAGCTCTTGCACACCCTTCTGCACGTAATCACTCTCTAATTTGATTTTTTTTTTGCTCCACTAACTCTCCCTTCGCCGAACCATATATTATTGTTACATGCACGCTTGCTTGCTTTGCTGTTACATGTGTTATCTTACTGTACATGCAGTGTGATTCGCCGCCGTATATCTATCTCCGCAGCGCTTTAGGAAGAAGGATGGTGAATATTCTAACACACACACACACCGTACTCTCTGTGGTCGGGCCAAAACACTTAGAGGCAGTTGGCGGTGCACAGCTCACCTGACAGAGACACATTTTTCACTGTTTCTCCCCAGCTCCTCAGGCCTCCCCGTCTCTCTCCCCAGACTCACACAGATCCCTGGCTTCCCATTAGGTGAACGCTTCGGCAGCAGCTGCGGAGCACAGGCCTCTTCTTTCTTCCACAATCTGCCCCGATCAATCATATGCACACTTCTCTTTACTCTCATTGTTACTCTTGCCTTTGAGGGGAGGGGAACTGTGGATTTATACAGTGCTGAATACAATTCCCACTCAGTAAAGGAGATTTTAAAATGCTAAATACTCAAATTATCGCTATCATGGAAGTATTCTGGCCCTGTACTCTGCTGGATGTACTTGTACTAGTGGTATCCCAGCAATCATTTGTAATAACTTTATATACCGTATTAGTGTAACTCAATTAACGTTGCTGCTTGCTTTATTTTTTTTAAATACAAAAATCTATACCAAATATTTTCTTTGGACAGCTAAAAAAGTCAAAATTATATCAAATATGCTACCACTTCTAAACAAATCCTCTATTAGAGACATCCCCGGCTCACCTGCCCCCTGCTGGCCAGCCCTCACACCTGCCCAAGCAAACCAACCTGCCCGGCCTGATGACATCATCACACAGCGCTGTTTGTTTATGTCGGACCAAAGCATGTGCCAGTAGCACGTGAAATGCCAAGGGAACAGAAACAATCATCCCAGTGGCATGAAATAATACGAGTTTGCTTTGAGCTGCGTTTGTGACATTGGCTCTTCTACGTATAGAGAGTTTTAGACTTTTCTGCAACAACCAGCCTTGGGCAAAGGATATAGGATAAGATAAGATAAGATAATCCTTTATTGATCTCACAACGGAGAGGTTCACTTGTTATATTCGGCATTCAATACGATCACTCAGGTTGTGCAAAACAGACAGGAAGCAGTTTAACAGTAGAAAAAGAGGTATCTTGTGTACAATAAGTAAAAGTGGCTTCTAAACAGCTGTTCTCCTTTCAGCAGAAGGTGAGCACTTATCAGTAGTGTTATCACAAGAGCTACGTATAAGAATTATTATTATATTATTATTTCCGTGACAAATACAACAGCTCATCACACTGTGCTGGTCGTTCAGCCGATCAGCCGCACTTACACAAACAACGCAGGACGGACTTTCTGCACGTTGGATGGACAAGCGGGAAGGCATCCTCAAATCTCGATTATGCCAAATCTTAACTGAATTTCGATTAATTGCCCAGCCCTAGTGCCTATACACTCTCGCTGAAAAATGTTTTCTTGTATGCTCACTTGAAAGAGCCTTTCTGTTTCACACACACACACACACACACACACACACACACACACATATGTCCACCTCAAATATTATTTTAGGAAAAACAGGTGTCAATGAAGTCATCAAATGTTCAGGAGCAGAACAGCACCTCAACTCCAGCTCCTATTAGCCACTCCTCACCGCTCCACAGAACCACGGGTCTCGGCACGCTTCTTGGATCTTGCATTCAACATCCATATCCTGCATTCCACATCCAGCATCCCTCAGTCTCATCAGCCCTTCATCTCATCTAATAAAGATGTACAGTGCGGTCCTGGCCAGTCAACAAACCTACTCAAAATGCAAATCAGTGCACATGATGAGTCAAAAACAAGGTGACGCCTACTACAATTTTCTTGAATTTTGCTACAGACAATAAGAGAATATACAGTCCTGATTAATTCATTGCACTGCTGCAAGGGAAAGTAAAAGTCTCAGAGAATTTCTCTGGCGCAGAAACAAGATCAATATCCTCCTCATTACTCTCACTCAGACCTGCAGAAGGTGAGGTGCAAAGCGTGAAATGTTCTGATCTCACATGTTTGAGATTCTCTCTGTTGTGCCTTTATACTTATATAGTGTCCTTCATATCATTCTGTATACAAGAAAGAGAGTGAGTGAGTGGTGAATATGAGAGGTGCGAAATCTGCTAGATGTTTAGATACAAACACATTTTTCGTAGATTCATGGTTTGCAAGTATATCAGAGAAATTGCTGAATGATCTCCAAGGGAAAAATCCTCATGGTCACAGACTATATCTCAACCAAGAGGAATGGACCAACTGTAAGCCAGTATGAAAATAGTTGCATTAAGAAAAACAATAATAATAAAAACAAAAGACGATACCCAAGCAAAATTATGATAATCCAGGATCAACCAAAGTAAAGCTCAACCCCCAAAAGAAATCACTGTTTGTGTTATTCTTGTATCGCCCGGGAGAGATGCCTTTGTGTGGCTGGGCGTGGACTGGGGAGCACACGGCGAGGTCACATCCGATAGTGGCAGTCTCAGGTCAGTGAAAGGATGTCCATTAGAGAAGATGGTTGGTAATATGAGCAGTGGAACAGCCCGAGTTCACAGCTTCAACGCATGTCATCGCTTTTCACTCAAGGTCAGCCCCCACCACGTCGGTCTGAAGAGCTCTCCACAGAATGAAACAATAATCGACTCTTAAGCTCTCATCTGTACTCCGTAGCTTAAGTGACAAAAATGTTTATTTTGTCATTTTGTATAATCATTAGTCCTATAAAAAGCAAAAGGGTAATAAAAGCATTCAACATCACATGACCCTATTTGCAGAGAGAAAAGCAAGTCTTCCTTCGTCAACTGGAATGCTGTCAACAGTCAGGACCCATCATAATCCGAGGAAGGCAACCCAATTAAGAACTACATTTCATTCTTATGTAACAAAAAAACTATCCTTAAGTAATCAGAATCAGAATAGTTATATAGCCATTGTTTGTGAACAGGTTCACAAACTAGGAATTTTTCTCTGTGAAGACGTGCAACACTAAACATAAAAACATATAACACAGAGTTTAGATAAAAACAAGGGTATCACTTTATTTTACAGTACCCTGATACATTGTACCTAGCTAAATTTAGTACAATGTAATGATATTTGTAACAATCTGTAATAACTTGTTCCTATGGGTTAGATACACAATGGAATTACTTGTACTATGTACTTGTACTATTAGTACTTGGTACATAATGTAATAGGACACAAGACCCTTAGGGTTAGGGCTTAGGGTTAGGGTTAGAGTTAGAGCTATGTCTTATTACATGATGTACCTACAAACTACAAATACATATAATTCCATTGTGTATCTAACCCATAGGAACAAGTTACTACACAATTTTACAGAGCTCATTATGGTACAATGTATCAAGGGTGGTGTAAAATAAAGTGTTACCAAAAAAAGCTATAAAACTTTAGGTAGGGCTATAAGGGCATGCATAAAGAATATAAAAAAAACCCCAAGATAAACAAGATTTAAAAAAAGAAGTAAAATATGGTAAGATGACAACAATTGCTTGCGTATGTGCTGCTGTGAGAAATGGAATTCCCGCTGTGGTGACCAGACTGCCTCGCTGGTGCTCTGAGTCTGGATTTGTCCAGGCAAAATACATATTTTTGACAATTTTTTGACAATTTTTTAAAGAATATGAAAGATATTATTGATCTATTACTTTAGGTGAAAGTTTACATAATGATGTGGCGCTGTGCCCCTGTCTCTAGCGGCCAATCACAAGGCTCGATTCAACTGGGGCAAAGGGCGTTGAAGGGTAGAGGGTCGCGCTAAGGTTACGGATGATGCCACACCAGAGCAAAGCTGTTGAAGTGAAGTCATCAATGTCTCATTATTCCTTTCAGCGCAGTCCGTTCAGCCAAATTAGCTTTAGCACTCAGGTACAGCTCTGTGTGCCAGTGCGTGTGGCTAATGGTGCAAGGTTGGCTAAGTTCGCTTGTGCATGAAGGTGCTAATTGGCTTTAAAATGCAGGCCTTCAAAGAAACATGAAGCTTTGGTCAAAGGCTGTAGCTGGGAAGAGAAAGTTAATCAAAAATGCACCATCAAACAGGTCTGCTACAATGATGTGTTTGTACGGATCAGAGGAAGCAAGACATCAAAAAGGGGAAAAAAAGGAATACGTTCATTTCAGAGATCAAATGATCATTAACCTAAGAGTATTATGTAGAGTATAGAACATCTTTACATCTAGTTCTGTCTGGAAATGTTCATAATAAACACTCAGAAATCTATGGGTCTTTGGCAGTGTGACAGCAAAAAAATATACATTTATGTACATCGAGTTAAAGATAAATAAATCCATTATTTAAAATACCACATGACACCGTCGTATTCATTATCATTTCCACCAGTGCCAGGATTTGCCTTCCTCTGGTCGATAGCTTAAAGAAATAGCCCCGTGGGGAGCATGGAAACTTAACCTGTAAAGGTGGACGTGTGAGGCAGGGGTTTATTTACCCTGCCTCACACATGAGTGATCAATAATATCACTCATGCCAAGTGATATTATTGATCATTTAATTCCTAGTCAAGTTTTTCAACATATGTCACACAGGCAAAATAAAGTCTACAAAGACAGTATGAAACATTCTCAAGCTCCAAACTGACTTTGATAATATCACATTAGAAAGTTTTTAACTTATGAAACTGAAAGCTCTGGGGAACATTTGACCAGTCGCAGCATTTGTTAACGAAATAATTTCTATTCAGTCATTCCACCCGCTGTAAAAATCCGTTTTACTGATATCTACATTGTGTCCACTGAAGGAAGAAAGAGCCTGTGGGCTCATTTTTCAAGGCAGCCGCATGGCCTCGGAAACATTTGTCTGCAGGTGCAAAGAGCAAAGTCAACAATCAGTAACTCAGGGAACAAAAATCTACAATACACTTTTTTACAACAGAGAAAATGCTAAAATTTGTAGAAAACTAGATTCCAGCAGCGTAAAATGTATATATATATATATATATATATATATATATATATATATATATATATATATATATATATATATATATATATATTACATATTTATATTTATATATATATATATATCAATGCATTACAAGGTATGAAGAGGTGCAAGGTTTTGGTGTAACAGGTCACAGGTTAAAAAGGAGAACTGACGACTAGGTTTAGCAGTTCCATAAACCACAGTCAATCTGGAGGTGGAGATAAGCACTAAGAACAATGAGGTAGCAGTATTCTTGCACTTTAAAATGCAATTAATTTCAGTGTGGAAAAAAATGAGAGGAGAAAATGCCCTCACCTGATCATCAATTTATCATGGAACAAAACTTCTAAAGTAAAAAGGCAAGGCGTGGTGCAAAGGAAAGCTTCAAAGCACCCTTGCTCTATTTATCATAAAATCTTCTTCAACCCTGTCTGTATCAAGAGAGGAGCCATCGGCATAACATTTGTCACAGATGAGCAGCCTTCATTTGCATCCCTGTGTTTGCATAATGCACAAAGGTGTGTGTCTAACTTCAGCTTTGTGGCGTTCAAATTGATTGCTCCTCCTTCCCTTCCTCTCAAGTAATTTTATGGTAAATATAGATTTGCAATATGTGTTTTCTTTTATTTTGCATGCGGAGCTAAACATCGCAGTACTATCTGAATGGGGAGCTAGAAGTCCCCACCAAGTGCGATGCTGCATATAGTACAGTGGTGTTCTAGGAGCCATGTAAAAATGCTCCGCTAAAGGCCAGCCCTGTCACAGTCACTTTGCCAGTCTCTATGTAACTGCTGCATGCCTTTGCCACACACCCACACACCTGTATAGGGTATAGGAAGTTGACATTCAAAGGACCTGTGATCTAATGCAACTCTAAGATTTGATACAACTCAAAGTGTTATTTAATTCACGTTGTATCACGACGTTTCAGACCTCTTTTATTCCTCGGCTGCGCAGGACTTTGCAAACTGCTTTAGTTGTTAAAACGCTCTATATAAGTAAAGTCACATGGATCAGTTTGATTGATTTGCTTCATGGCGACTTTCCAGGAGAGACGGCTCCAATGGCAATGCAGCAATTAATGTGGCCTCTGTAACTGAGCGCCATGTCTGCCCACCTGCGGTACATCTGACCTTTCAAGTTATTAGATTTATGCATTACAGATGGTGTTTGAGTGGGAAAGAATGATTACCTAATTTTGTCAGACGTCGATAAGCTGGATGTTTGCTTTATCATATCACAGAGCTTATCTGTGCTTTATCTATATTATCACCAAATAGACTGACAAAAAAAACGATAATAAAAAGTCTACCTGCTCTTGCCGTATGTGCAAACTGCAAAGAGCGATTAAGAAATCAATAAAACCTGTTCAGGCGACTGGAAAGGTCTTATCAAAAAAATACTAAATAAGAAACGCTTCAAACCCTTTTCAGTATTTTATGTGCCTCCTAATGGCCTATTACAGAGGTTTGTCCATTACAAAAAAAATAACATGCAATCCAAACAACTCTAATGACTGCGTGTATTTGTTGCCACAACCGCATATCAACAACCACCTGGACGCTTTCTGACACATCATTTGACCAATAGCAATTAGTGCGAAGAAATGTTTCACAGAATTGCATCGCAAGTGCCATTAAAGCCCCTCTAATGAGCCAAAAAAAACGGGCCCAAGCCACGGTAAGAGTCGTCCCCTTCTTCGTGCCCGGTAGCCCCGCCCCGCTCATTAATTGGCTGTCACGCTTGCTGATCTACGTCCTGCCTGTGCGCGCTCCGATTGTCAACATCAGACCACAGTGGGATGCGGTTGCCCACGGCGATGAGCGGACCGCATCATTACAGAAGGGAGGAAGGCATGCAAAGGCACACGCTTCCATCAAAAAAAAAAATGCGACAAAATTCAGAATATGAAAAAAAGAAAGAGAACTGTTTGGGTCTCACAGCTTCAATGCTTGTGAAATAAATCTCACACACACACACACACACAAAGGGTTAAGGCGTGCCAGGGAAACTGCAATAAGGGGATGAATGAGCAAAATGCCATCCAAATGCTAATGAAGCGCAGAAATGCCAGAGTGCGTGCGTTAGCGGATCCGAGCGATGTGTGTGCAAATGGCCGGCCGCAATGACATCAGCCCGAGAAAGTCACGGAAACATCAAACAAAGTAGAAAGAAAAGCGACTCATACTGAGCCCGCATTCATCTTGACTTGAATTGCCATCTTTGGTGCTTTTGCTTGTAGCCCTTAAGCGATACAGGTATCAGTGAATTTGCTACCCCCCCCCCCCCCCCCCCCTCCTACCTCACGTGCGGCTGAGATCTAAAAGAATTTATCTCATTGCATTAAGTCCAGGGGAGACAAAGGTGCTGAGGAAGACTGATAAGCACAGAAGTCAGCCAATTATAAAACGTAGAACGTAAATGTATTTGAGAGCAGAGATGTTACCTGGCAACTTGGAGAGAGAAATGGAACTTCAAGAACGATGACTAAAAGTGAGAAAGAAACCCCAAAATCGTAACTAATTGAAGAAAGAAAGAAAAAAAGTTTATCTTCAAAAGTGATTGTACTCTCACTTAGGGTTTTGTACTCGCTCTCTCGGAACGGTCCAAGTCCAGCTCGTCCCGCTTCAGGGCGGCTCCCCTCGCTCCGTGGCTCGCTAAGAAAATTGCAAATCATTATTGTATCTTGGACATTTTTCGCATTTTGCACTTTAAATGCTCTCACAATCCCAAAACAGAGTAGATAGTTTAATACAAAATGATCTTTGTATTTCTAAATTTCAGTTTTTCCTCAGGGACACTGGGATCAGCAGTGACTCTGCAGCACTTGGATGTCACATGTAATGAGTTTATTGGAACACAAAAAAATAGCGTGTTTTTGTCTCTTTTTATACAAACTGTGGAAAGAATAAAATGTGTTAATAAGTGATTTCCAAAGGCTCCAAAATGGTCTTGTTGTGAATCAAGATTGCATTGCTCTACATTCTGGTACAGAGAAGCACATTGCTTTTGCAGCTACTACAAAATGATGCCAATATGAGGCTAAAAATACCGTTTGCATGTTGAGTTCATTCAGTAGCACTTTGGCAATGCAAAGTGGTTTGTACGAGTGTATATTTCTACTGTATGCTGTCTATGCTGTAGTAAAAGTCACAACAGTGCTAGTGGTAGAATGGCTTTTTTAAGTTCTGTGGAATTTGATACCAAATATTTTCAAGTACATTTCCCAAACCTCATGTACGTGTATATGCGTGTTGAAGCCAAGCCCCGAGTGGGTCAAATTATGGCGTGTTATTAAAATGCTTAATATACTTATTAAAGTGCTTAATATACTTATTATGCTTGCTAAAGCTTGAATGAATAAAGTATGCCTTTGCAGTAGATACATTTTCATATTTTTATACGTCACATTTACATTGCATCTCAAGAAATACATGTTCTTATCTTTGACATTTGCAATGCATTTGGTACATGTTTCATTTCATACATATGTCATATTCTTATATACACTCTTTACATGTGATCTATATACCAGTATTTCAGTATTTTATATATCAATATTTAATATTGTTTGCTTTGTAGACTCATGAGAGGTCATAGACGCTAAGCATAAGGTGCATTATAAGGTTATAATAAATTAGTGGTACTAGTATATGAGGTGTCTGACTTATACTCTGCCTTTGATTCTATTTCACTTTTAAAGTTCTGTTTATTGAATAGTTATTTTAGATAATGCCACATATCTGTAAGCCTTACACTGTGAGGGGTTTTCAAGTAACTGCCTGTATTATGTATAGTTAAACATGTGTCGTGTTTTCAGAGTAACTCATGCATATCAAGCATTTCTGAGAAACTAGGCAAGGCCTTCTTGGAAATCCCCACAATGAAAGGTATAAAAATGCTGTATTTCTGATTCTTCTTTGGTAGTTTTTCTACTGAGCAGCATTAAGCACTCACACAGAAAATTCTACCCTTGTTTTTATTGTACTGTTAGCTATCAGAGCTACAAGGGGCATTATTAACAAATTATAACAACACCCCCTCCTGGACCCGCCACCTTAACGTGGTGGAGGGGTTTTAGAGCCCGAATGATCCTTGAGCTCAAGGATCTGTTGTCGGGGGTTTCGTGCCTCTGGTAGGGTATTCAATGACAAACAGGTCCTAGGTGACAGGTCAGACAAAGAGCGGTTCAGAAGCCCCTTATGAGAGACCAACAGGCCCGGTTTGAATTGTGAGGCCGTCCTTCTGTGGACCCACCACCTGCAGGAGGAGCCATGAGGGGCAGTTGCAATGGGATTTGGGCAGCTCCAACAACTGCCCCCACAACCCAGAAACAGAAAAGTGGAAGAAAATGGATGGATGGATATAAAAACACAGTTGACGGATAATGTGCAAAGGCACAGTCACGGCGAAGTGCTATGGCGCAGATGACGGCAAAGCAAGAGAAAAAAAATACTAAAAAAACAATAATTGTCAATAATTACCAATTCTTAACTACTGTAACTTAGCAACCAAACAAGCAATAAACCCCCCTAAAAACAGTGTTTCAAGTCACTCTTTAAAGAATCAGTAATGCAAGTTCTCAATCAAGACCTTCAGCTTTGGTAAGTCTCCCCGTTCTTACACTTTTCTAAAGGGAAGATCATCCAGCCTTGTGAGGAAAATGGGGTTTATGGAGTTAACTTTAGTGGGTCCACAGGGTCCTCACCCTGAGATGCAAAAGCTGAAAAGAACTGAGCAGCTTCGACAATGTGTTTATATGAAAATACACGCATCAGTCGGAATGTAGCAGTAATTTGAACAATTGTTTTGACTCTGCCTGTCGTCTTCGCCGTGACGCCGTGACGCTCACTCTCATTACGGCGGCGCATTAATCTACAAACCTGCCCATTACACGCAGCCAGAACATCCACGCCCCATCACCATCTCTGCACAAAGGAAACCGCGCACACCAAGGGCGTAACTTCCTGAAGCACTGGTGTGGACATGTCCCCATCAATATTTCAGGATGGCCAAGTTGTCCCCACCAACTTCATTCACATTGTGTGATCTTTCACAAAGACTTGACTCAGATGCGGCAATTTAGGCTTGGGAGAGGACAATCGCCATCACAATACTTTTTGTTTCGCGTTGATTGGTCAAATATTCGCGGAGAAATGCATATTTTCGGGTTGCAACAGAGCTTCTGTCTCTTTATGAAGCCTTACGTGAGACGCATTTACGTGTCCGACGGAAACACGCGATGTTTCTAGTTTATTTATGTTGGATGTTTCACTCAACAACGATCAGAAAATGGTCGGTATGCCCGTTCCATAACTTATTTTATTAACAAGTTAAGTGGGAGAGGAGAGCGGCTTCTGTGCCATGTTCTCTGAGCGCAGCAGTGAGGGGAGGGGCAACACGGGGAGTTTAGAGACTGATTTTCACTAATAAAAACAAAACTACAACAAAGAGTCATATTAATATGCCTATGTGACGATGTTTGACAAGTCTAGAGGCATTATCTTAGTAAAAAAAAAGCTTTTTTATTTATTTAAATATATATATTTTTTTGTTTTTTGAGGGGGAGTCCCCACCAATAGTAACACCAAACCTACGCCCTTGGCGCACACAGAAACACATTTACAACCCATCCCCAGCAACACTTCGTACGTGTCAAATCACATCAGGGACCGAGAGCCTTCATTTACAACGTGAGGGCTCGTGACATTCGCTTAATCAATTTCATACTTGACAGTCCACAGAAATATAGGCCAGAACGTGAGTTTGTTCTGATGGAGCGGTGGCCGTATTTGGAGTCAATGGGGTTGGATGTAAACAAAGTCTTGTTTAGTTACTGGCCTTGGTTCGCAATGTTTGTTAAAGAAAAGTATAGGATTAACATTAGCAGCATTACTAATAAAGAAAGCCTTTATTAGTCCGACAGAGGGGAAATATGCCTATCTTCTGGCAAAGGTAAGCAAAGCAGGGTTCTCTGGAAAATAACACCACAGCGAAGCAAAGCTCTGGAAAAGGATCCTTAAAAAGTAGTTGTAGCAGTAGTAATGACAATGCCAGCATGGTAACCTGCCTGGAGTTCTGTGTAGGCATTGCCCTATGCCAATCCAAAGAGTCCCACTCAGTTTTCTTTAGCAGGTGTTGATACTTTATGATCTTTAGGCCAACTCCAACCCAGTCGGATGCTCGTGGGGTTTTCTGGCAAACAACAGCGAGGAAGAGGTTTTCTCTCACTCTAGGCCATGATCTTAAAAAAAAGTAAAGTTAGTAAGTGAATGAATAAAGTCTATTTCATGCATATCTTCATTTTTGAGAAAGTTTGTTGATGCGAAACTGAATCGTGCAATGTTTCAAGTAATTCCGTACAATCTAGCCTCGGGCCCAAACACACGACACGGCACTCACTGAATTATAATGATACAATAAGACTCCGATACAATAATAAGTCAGCAGAGCAAAGTACAAAAGCTAAGATATCCTACTCCTCACAGCCCGCAGGAGGGAAAACATTCTCCAAGCGCTTGTTGTGCATTTTACTCCACAATGACAAGCTGTTAGGATAAGAGGGACACGAGGCAGCACGCAGACTATTAAACATCTTCACTGAGTGGTTGTGGCACTGACTGGAAGATTGTTTTCATAATAGCAGGAAAACACATAAAGCAGTATTTCTACAGACACTACCTCACCTTGCATCAACATTCAAACACTAATTATTTCTGATACTTATCCCCTAAAGAACAGCTCAAAATAGCAAATATTTTCTTACATTACACCTTTAAGACAGGTTGGACAACACATTTCACGAGAACATAGTAAACACTATAGTATTGACGACAAAGTGAAAATGGATACATTTGCCTGGTTTGACATTTTTAGTGCTGTTTATTATTTTGCTTTCATTTTGCAAATGAGCACAGGATGTGACAGAAGAGGTAAACAGTCAATAATTGTAGCTGTGAAAACATACTGTACCACTGGGCCAGGCGTAGTAGTTCCAACGCAGTGAACTTGAAGTGCTACCTTTTTCACAAAAAACTAAAAAAACTAAAACACAAACTATGGTGAATAGAAAAATAGAAATAGAAAAACATGACAACTTCACATGCTCTTAAAGGGACTATACAGAGTTTAAAAATGTTAAAATTAAGTATTTTCCTCCCCCTACATGTTCCAACAATGTCCTAAGGTGTAGAATGAGCCCAGACCTGTTCACCACAACTGCCTCTAAAATCCCGCACTGTCACTCAAAAAGGTGTTAATTCAGGTCCGAATTGCCGTCATGCACGAGCTTAATATAGAAGGTGCAGTTACACGTATGACCTGAGGTGGCAATAGTGAGTATAAAATGGCTAACTTGCATCTAGCCCCTTTAAATATTCCAATTCATTTAAATATTCAATTGCACTTGGTTTGAATATTATTGAATATACTCCACTGTCACTTATTCATTTGACAGGCACCACTCCTTCACGAAAAACATGTATGATTTCCAATCCATTCCAGTTTAAATAAAGCATATATATATATATATATATATATATATATATATATACATTAATATACATTTTTTATTCCTGAAACTTTCTTCCTAAATTCCTGAATAATCACAGACTCGTTCAAAGCTTAATGCATTAAATTATCACTCCACTGAAGACGTCTGTCCACACAGAAATCAATTTTTCCTTAAATACAGCTTTGCATAATGTTACGGTGGTTCGTCTATGTGTCCCTGCGCTTGGTACAGGTCCACTCCCGGCACTTAGTGAACCAGCCACATCCATATTGCATGAGAAAACAAAGTCGCGGCAACACACGCACACACCGCAGTTTATGAATTCATCGGATGAGACTTGCGCGCTCGCTAGCACTGCAATCCGACATTTACTATGCAGAGCGCTAACATCTGGAGTGTATCCCAAATAAAATACATCTCCCAGGTTATCCCCCCCTCCCACACACACACACACACACACACTCACACGCACCTCCCCTCATATGACAGAAGCATCCAGTCAACAGTGAAAAGAGACCAAGAACAAAGAAGAAAATAACAGTTTTACAAAGTGCCTCACAGTTTATACTGCAAGCTTCAGCGCACTTGCAACATTGCTGATTTCCACTGCTCTCATTGCACCTCGGGGTTAAGGGCATAGCGCCAATACACCGTGTAGTGTGTAAGCTCACCCTATGACCCACCCTGGGGAGATCCACACCATCAAAAATACATATGTCCACAGCAGCGGTACACATTCTATACTCCCGGGTTATTTCCACACTCTCCTGGGCAAGCGTCGAAAAACATTCCACATTTGCATGAATTCGATTGGCACAGATGCAAATAAAACTCTCATGTGTGGTGACGTACTGCAGGAATAAACAATCTGTTCCCAAATGTCAGAACTTTTTTTACGCCAGATAAAAGTGCAAACAGTTGATGCAAATTTCCTCACGACTCAGCTCACTCTAAATATAGCTTCAATTTGTTTGGGTAGACATCGTTATTCCTTCAACTTTGTTCCCTAAGTGGGGTCCCTGCACGGAGGGGGGTTCCTAAAGATCCTAAAACAAAAGACAGAGATTAAATGAATGAAGTCCTACTGGCTGCAGGAATCCATTCTCACTGACTGGACATTTGAAATGGCAGCCACTTTGGGTCTTAAATGGGTTATGGACAGTAGTCACGAAACCAATGAACATTACTAAAGTTTGCTAAGGCATGCAATGTACAAACTAAACACCTGAGGAAGAGCAAATGCTGGCAAGGCAGCCCAAGCACTGTAGCATTACAAGTTTAACGTAACCCCCCTTCTGAACTGAAATATCTCCATTCATTCCAAAGGTAGGGTTCATACTTTGCACTGCAGAAGAGCATGCTATGCTTACATAATCAGAGTGAAGGGGCCATGCTTTTATGCTCTCGATCAAGTACAAGGACTGCTGTGAGTGGTGAGTTACAGCACCTTTTCACAAATTATACAGAGTGCCGGCTACATCTCGTCACTTAATCAGTTCAATTTAACTCTTCCACAAACGGCCAGACAACCTTTGACCTCAGCATTTACACCTTACGTCTTCTCCAATTTGCTGCAGACTCAAATAGTAACAGGTTTTGTCGAGCTCTTCCCCTCGTCTCTCTGCCTTTTTAATCTCCAATTCCTGCACATCAGCAGTTTTTTCCTTATTTCAGCCGAGCCAGTACCGCGCTGAGACAAGCTACAGAAAAGACAAGGTGAAACAAAAGCTCTCGCAGTGCGTACACGCATTCCCAACAGTCTCTGTCTGTTCACCTGGAGAAGTTTAACTCAACCCGACAGTCAGAAATATCCAGGCTTCGTCAAGCGTGTGCATTTTTATTTTCAGCCTTATATGTGCTGGTATGTGAAACATTAGAGAATATCTACAATACAATGAGAATATACTGTACAATATTTTGGCTAGGGCCGATCAAAAAATCCAAAAATAAGTCACGTTTTCCCTTCATATTGACAGGTCTCAATTTTCTTTTCAAAATGTTTATTTTCTTTTTAGCTTTTCCTAATAAAGTTCATGAGACACAAGCCAAATCTAAACTCAAAACTCAAAACAATGAACTGCTGACAATGAAAAGCACCTTGCGAATAATCAAGCAATACCTATCATTTCTTTATTCTATATGGACATAGCAGTAACACTGGACGAACCAGATGCATTGTTTTAAAGTCTTATAGCACATCATGACAGTTGGCTTTAGGTTACAATAGATACAACACATGGCCCCGATTTAGCTACTGTTTGAGCTCTCTGCTAAAGCAGTTAATATTAGTATGCAGTTTTAGTCCAGTAAGGAGAGGGTTTCACACCATAGTTTGTGTTTGGAATTAAATTACATTTATTACACAGTCCTTATTTTGACTATGGCAGGTTGTAACACAGATGTGAAACACATGAGCCTAATCACTACCTCCACCAACACACAAAACCATTCATTTATTCATTAGAAACAACCAGTGCCCTACACTGAAAAGGCTCCAATGAGACAGCAATAATGAAGACCCTTAATTGGAAAGATTGGCTCACACATTTGATTAAATTACAAACGAACCAACTCTCAACATCGACTACAGCTGTCAGATCCAAAAAGAGCCTAGCCTGGCTAACACCAGACTAAAATCACAAGTGATATTTAGTCTGGGGACCACCAATTCATTTTCTCGTAGGAGAGGTGTGGTTTACGATCGTCCATACTCGTTTATTGGGCGATACGAAAAAAAAAAAAAAAGTCTCATGCGTCTGCACGTAGCCGTGGCCAATCGTATCATCGTATGAGATGACGTATGACGTACCCGCTGTAAACTTTTGAGCTAAATTATTTAGAACAAGGTCTAAAGCTTGATCGAACAATAGCACCGCGTCTGCTGCTGTCACGTTGGATCCGTAAATAAACTTTTTTTTTTTATCCGTAAATAAACTACAAGCTTTCGAATAGCGCGTCATCGTCTTGCCGTCCCTCCTCGTTCTGTGATTGGTTCCCAAATCCACCGGAAAATTGGGCCATGGTCTCCAGGCTGTTGTGCAGTTCGAAATAATTCGAGCGCACACAGCAGCCTGGTGTTAGCCAGGTTAAAAAGAGCCACAAAATCGGAGGAAACAAACATGTTGTGGAAGTCACAGCTGCTCACAATGGCCCTGGCACTCTCCGGTCCCGCGACTTACTCATGGTCTTTAATTAGTGCTGATACGTCGCCGCGAAAGGGCAAAGCTGTCTGCGTGCTTTTGGGCATGACACTCCAGTGATAACCTCGCAGTCAACAGAACGAGGAGCTAAGGCGGTGGTGGGAGGAGCAAACACAAAAACAGAACTAGCGCTGGAGAAGCTCGAGTGAGTGAGTCATCTCAGACGCGATTCAGGCAACATCACACCTCAAGAAGCAAAAAGGTGTTTCCGCTTTTTCCATTTCATTCTTATAGTACCATGTTGGGAGCCCTCTGCTGCTAGCCAGGGAATGTGCTTCTGCAAAAAAAACAATACAAGCTTTCATTTTGACCTTACAGCATGCTAACAAATCAACGGCACATATAAAAAATCCCCAAAGGTTTAGTGCAGAACAGGTCCGATGATGGTTTATGGATCTTGTAAATGCAAAGGAGACTTCCAGGTTACTATCTGTGCTACGTAACAACCTGAAAGAAATCCTAACCAGAGAGATTTCTGCTGCAGAGGAGATGGCCTCAGTATGCAAGATTACTCAAACCTCCGTGAATAATGTTACTCCTCCAGCCTTTGATAACAGGACAGGGATTTTTCATGATATCCCTTGACTTGACAGCTTGGTCACAGATACCTGGACTTTGTCATGAATATTTGATTGTATTTTTGTTCTTTTTTTTTTCCTTTCAAAGTTTCCAAGGCAAACAAAGTCCAAACCCACTATGTTAGTGAACTGACTATCGTGCCACACCATTGGTCTGAACCATCCCATCGCTCAGCATAGCTGGGGGTAGAACAAGATGGATTTGAGTGACTTTGTGCACTCATAAATCTCAAGGGAATCCAGCTGCTGCCCACACTAAGCCTTCAGTAGCACTTTTCTCAACCATCTATTCTTATCTTGTTACAAACCTGGTGTAATGGATACCACTCGCCAAAAGACCACCAAATCCTCATTTCTTCCACAACAGTTTTTTCTTGATTCTCTCCCACTTAACAAAATCCCCTTCCAAATACATGATCCACGACTTCCTTTAAATGTGCACACACACATTTTCAGTCTGCCCGCCTAAATTCAGCAGCCCAGAACCGATCCTGCCTCCCTGGCTTTCTCATCATTCAGTCTTCAAAAGCTTTTACCTGAGACAACCTCAAACCGAATAATAAAATGAAGCGATGGGCATCAGTTATGTCTGGAGCGATTGTTTGGTTGTAATGAGAGAGAGAAAGGCTTGCACCGAACAGAGATGGAGAGAGGAAGAGGTAGGGGCCACATGTGCAGGCCAGCCGGGGAAAATTGACTGAATGGCAGTGCGACGGACGCTTGGGGATTCTCAATAGGGACACAGACAAAGTAGATTGATTTTGTATCAGCTTCTAAGTAGAAATTTGTCTGTGGAGATGGAGCCAGGCGGGCAGATAATACCATACTCAAAATGTACCCGCATAAGTAATTTGAGTAGTATTGGTTGAAGGAAGTCAATTATAGCTTCTTTATGGACTGTATAATGTAGTGAGAGGGAACTGTGAACAAAAAACCTATACACCCTATGCTGCCTGTACTCTCCGTCCATGCATGTAAGACTTTTTACTCCCAGTGCCCAATCGCCGGAATATCGCCAAACGCAATGGTAGCAGCCACAAAAAGTCCACAGTGAGATTTAGGCGTCAAAGGGGAAGATACCAAAAACTATCTGGCAACTTTTCCCTTGTCCTGTTGAGTGCCTTGATAAATCTCATGTTCTCCAAAAGAATGTAAACAATTCTTTAGACTACAAGTAATTGTAATGCAATGACTCAAAAAAAGCAATACGAAACACCCTGAGAAAGCAACTTTGAAAGAAACCTTTTGTGGCCACCAATAGGCATGGTAATACATCATTTTAAAAACCAATATGTGGAGATGGATAAACACAACCTTTTTTTCTTAAGCACAGTGAGACTTTAATTGAATTTGAGCACAGCTATTGTTTCTGTCTAAAATCCACATGCACAAATCCATGGCAGCATTGCATTTTTGTACAAACAAAAGATCTACAACAAAAGCTCCAAAAGTATTATTTTATATAGATTTAAAACTAAAAGCCTTTGGCTGGTCTAGAATCCTGATACTTTATTAGCAAAACTAGCAGTCTGACCAATATACAGTAGTACACTCAAAATATCTTTGAACTCACAAAGCAAATGTAAGTCATTTTTGGCAAGCTAAAATAAAAATGGGCAGCACAGTGGTGCAGCGGTTAGCGCTTGTGCTTCAAGGAACAGACTACCGTTTTTCTATACTGAGATATGTTCTTACCTGAGCTTAGACGAGTTGCTTACGTACCTCTGGTCTTTGTGCGTGCCCTCAGTCACGCAAAACGACCAAAGATGTTGCTAGCATTTGGCTTCTCCCAATGTATTCCTATAGCTTCATATGGAGGTGAAGTTGGAAGCTACCACTCTCTTCCATGGGCACGCACAAAGACCAGACAGGTACGCATCAACTCGTCTAAGCTCAGGTAAGAACACATAGCAGTATGGAAGAAATGGTGGCCTGTTCCTTTCACAGCTAGAAGGTCCCAGATTTGATCGTTGGATGGGCCTTTCCGTGTGGAGTTTGCATTCCACTAAAACATGTACAATAGGCCATGATGAATGAGAGTGTGTTTGTGAGTATGAGTGGGGGACAACGGATGCCCAAGGCAACAATCCGGCATAGCTTGTTTGAATGTGTGTCTCATGAGTGTTCATTAGCATGCACTGTCCCGACCAAACAAACCAATAAATAAATCAAACAATCAAAATGACAAACTCCTTCTTTTGCCAATAAATCTTAAAAGCTCAACCCCTGATTATTTTTGTTTACAATCAATGAACAACAGGGCGTGTAAATGTTGAATTGCATCTTGTGGTTCGAACAAATCAAACACATTTCTAGCTTCCTTGAGAACAACATACTGTCTAAACAATAATGTAAACGACAACTAGAACTTGTTCACACTCACTAACATTTCCCACAGGACTAAAACGTGTTGAAGTTGAAGAAAGTCAGCTTACAGTTTTCACTTCTTTGCCCAAAGCTCACCAAAGCAAAGTAATAACAACGTGCAAACTTGAAAAAACTGTCATACTATCTACCACAATTAAATCCACAATATGATAATGCCCTATTTTACTCACACTACAGTGAAAAGCTGGATGTTTCAAAGAGTCTAACACCTATTTGACAGAAAGAGAAGATTCTAGTACGAATGAGTAAAAGGTATAAAGCTGTGATGGATGCATTGTGTCATCTGTGATTGCTGTGTGCTGCTGAGCGTCGGTGATGCCTGTCAAAGAAGCTATCTTCCCCAGCTCCTCTCCTCGCTCCTGCCCAGGCCTGTAGAGGAGATGCAGATGTGTACTTAATTTTCCACCTCATCATATCCCTTCTATCTCCATGTGCCTTCCTTGTAGTGACTTTTGAGTATGGAGCGCCCGCGGCAACAATACAGAAACCATCTGCTATGTGCATTCCCTCCATCACTCTCTTTCCCTCTTTCCCCTCTCTCTTGTGAAGCCATGGCCATTTAGCCGCATGCTCCGCCGGTAATTAGCTGTGCTCTGTTTAGCTTCACTCAAACTTAACCGACCCATCAGAAACAACAGTACTTCAAAACATTTTAGATGGTTATTTTGGAAACGTTATCAAAACTCCTTGTTCTTTGTGCCAAGTCGGGCCGAACCATCTGCTTTCAGAGCCGGGCTTGAATCGCTCCTCTACCAAAAGGAGCGCAAACTCATCGTTTTTGGTTTGAAAGTCAGATTTAACGCAAGATTCTTCTGTCAAATACCGTCTGTTGGAGGGAGGAGAACAGTTGGTGAGCTGTCTGAATGCTAACAGGACATTGCAATAATAATGTGCACGCGCATCTAAGGTGTTTGGACTTAGCTACAAGACATGAAGCTCACTTTATTGTCTCTGTATGGAAATTTGTTCTCTGCATTTGACCCATCCTTCGATGCTGCTGGGGCAACCCATAAGGAGCAGTGGGCGACGGCACAGCACTCGGGGACCCATCTCCTGATGTGGAGCCAGCCAGATCAGAATCACCTGGCTGGAGGACTCACCTATTGTACATGTTTTTAGTGGTATTGCAAACCTATACAGACATGGGGAGAGCATGCAAACTCCACACAGAAAGGCCCCGTCCAGGTGAGAATCGAACCCAGGACCTTCTAGCAGTGAAGCACAAGCTACAGAGCTAAAATCATCTTTTGCATCACTTACTGCTTGCAAAGGTGTTTTTCTAACTGAACAACGGCAAAAGCCACAGAATTGTGTTAGTGTTTAATGAAAAGGCAAAACTAATAGCTTTTGAGGTGGTAATCATCGAAAAAAAAGTACAGAAGGTTTTGAAGCTGATCTGAAGTTTGCAGATGAAACAGTAGAGCACTGTGGGAGAGAGAGCTGTCCAGCAACAACGCGACATCTTCCCTGCACTTTCAGTCAAACGTATCTGTCATTTAAAAGCACTCTCTTTGTGCAATACTACAGCCAGAAGGGTTGATTCACTGCAGCTGCTCTACTCTAAACTCCACCGGCCACTGCTTTGTAAATGTGATCAAGTCAAATGACCCTGTATCCATCCAGTTCAGTCCGTCTATTCATTAGCTAATTAAAATAAATGGCCTCTTAGCCAAATCAATTCAAAGAATGGACTGCAGCTCCAGTAATGTCCAGAACACGCTGAGCATCTTCATAGCCATTGGCTTTGCTCCAACTCCACATTCTAACACTCCTCCATAGCGCATAGAATGGAGGTTAGCACATATTGATCTTATACATAAAAGGAAAGAAGGGATAATGTAATCAACAACAACACACTATATATAGGCTTATAGAATAATGCACACCACAGACATGCACATGTCAAACATTGACGTAGGTACAGTATCAGTTGTAGAACTCTCTTGGGTCCTGAGGCTGCAGTTAGACGCCTCTGCATTCCAGCTGTTAAATTTACATGAGCTGTGTTCATGTTGCTGCGTAACAAGCTGTTGAAAACTGCTTATTTGAGATGAGAAAGTGCAACTGAACAGTCAATTTCATTTCATGTTATTTTGACGGTGCTAATTCTTATGTTTGTCTTGTCTTATGTTTAATTTACCTTGTCAAACACATACACATTGATTTCTATAAGGCTATGTTTTTATTCACTTCTTCCACTCGTTCCAAGTAGAGTTTATGTGCTTCTCATTCTTTTGCCAGCAACTATGATCCTAAAGCCGGGAATTCCTTTCACACTTTGAACATCATGCTGATAGTTTGGTATTACATAAAGAAGTCTTGCAATCCCTGACAACTGAATCTAATGCCCTGTTAGACAGAGCACTAACTGGCACTGCATCTGTCTTGGAGCATATTCTGTATCAGTAGGTCATTTGGAAGCAAGCAATACGGTGATGATCTACTTACGAAAATGCAAACGGCACATTGATCCAAATTGTATCCTCGTGCACTATAATTTCACGGTGCTTGCTGAACCTGTCTGTGCAATCTTCAGTCTGACACTCTGACCAACCCGCCACATCACGTAAAAGCCCAGGTGAGGACACACACTCGCCAGGCCTTCAGAGGATGGCTTTCTGGTTTCTCCCTCTGCAGAAAGGCTTGCATGCAGACTAGAGCTACAACCTAGCCTACTGAATCAATAACAGACGGCTGAGGATGACTAAGCGCTTTCGAGTGCGCCGTGCAGGTTTAAGGCAGGATCTCCATTTGATCCACTGTGAGCGGCATGTGGGCTGAGCATTCATTACCGCTGAGAGGGGCTTAACCAGCTGATCACATCTCAACACGATTACAGGCGAGATGGGACTATCACTGTCAGCTATTAGTCCCATGCCATTCACAGAACCACTGAAGATTCACTAGGTTTGTAAGTGAGAATGTGTAATTTAGGATTTGGGATATTGAGGTGTTTACTATTCGAATGTGATCCATCTTTCCCATTAGATTGGACTCCTTGATATTATTTCACAAGCTTTTTTCTGTCCATTACATTCCAATTCTGTCCCATAACACCACCTGGCTGAAGTAGTAACTATCTTTTGAAGGATAAGCCATTGTGGAGGATACCAACTCCAGCCACGGTGGGTCGGCAAATGCTCTAAAACTTGGCCACACCATTGCAAAGAAATCAAGATTATTGTGCATCACAGTGGCAAAAGAATATATCTAACGGGAAATTAAATGCAGAACTGCGCAACTTACTGTATCTGCCCATGCACAAACCGAGCAGTGCCATAGTGTGACATTTTGAACTCAATATAAATTTCAAGCAAATAGAATAAAATACAAAATAATTTTCATAACCACTGTTTTTATTGGTGTGTAGTAGTTTCTTAAAGCAGAACTAAGTAACGCATGCCCCTAGAGGCCTTAAGCACTACTGCAGGTGTCCGTAGCATGTTGCGTTTCCTTTACTCATTAATTGTCCGTGAGAGTAAATACTACGCTGACAGAAAAGACAAAGGGAGAGAGGGATATCGCACATTGTGCCACAACCTAATTACACAATGGAGATCCTTTTGCTTAAGTGGCGTTAGCTTTGCCGGTTAGCTTCTTCTTCGTGATTCCATTAGAGTGTATTGCACCTCCGGGTCGGAGCAGGAAAAGTTGAAATTGTGGTTTTCTGGCCAGGGACACTAGGGGGAGATGAAAGGCCACCCAATCATCGCATCAACACTTGTATTACCCCAGGGGGACTATGAAAAGGATTTATTAAGGTAAACAAGCTACTTAGTACTGCTTTAACTGCGCATGTGGGCTCCCCTCCCTCAGACCTGACTCTTAACCTCTTAACCCCCGCCTGAACCGAGCATTTTCCAGTTCAGCTTTACCCAAATCTGAACGCTTCTTGAAAAAAGTGTCAAAATGGCGACAAAAACTTTGAAGAAAAAGAATGCGACAAACACGGATACAACGCGAGGGAAAACATCCGATTAGATCACTTTTGTAGGTCTTAGCTTTCAAATGAGGTGTTACACTGGCCTGTATGCTGTAAGCTGTAAATGTAAGAAACATTTATATTTGGGTAAAACTGGAGAAAATGTGTTCTGTTAAGGTGCGGGGTAAGAGGTTAACTTATATGGGAGTGGGACAAGCTGCCAAACATGCAGTTATTAAATCACATCTCTTATCTCTTCTAAATAAAAAAAGTGGAGGTGTCAAGGTGATCTTTCAGAGCATCTATTAAGGTTGTACAACAGTGTAGAAATTGCTCCTCTAACAACAACATAACCTGGAATGTTTTTACTTTTGCTTTTTGTTGCCTGGCTAAAACATGCTGAACCAAATCAAACACTGCTGTGCAGGACAAAACTGCCACAACTTTTCATTGTGCCGATGCAAATTTGATCCTCAGATGACGGCAGTTTGAAGGTCACACGCTAATGCATCAGCGGTTCAGAAGTCTCCGCGGTTATTACTTTTTATTCACAGTCTTTCCCTCTGGTGTATCCGAGGCACCATCCTCATCTCTGGCCAGATAGAGCGCAATCTGTTTTCCCAACTGAGCAAACAGTCCAAAAACAAGTGCACATATGTACTCCTGCCACACACTACAAAGAAAAATACGGAAATAGTCGGATTATGCACGCACTAAATAAGCCTTGCTCTGGTCTAAAGAGTTGCACGGGGGCTTTACGAGGCCTGTCCCCGGTAATAAAACTTTCCCTGACTGCGTGTGTTTGCGCGGCCAGTGTAGGAGGCGCTGATTTGTGGCAGTAATATCGACAGACACGGCCCCGGAATGAGGTCTTTCCTTCGGGGAGCCCTCCCACCTTCATGCCCTTGCACACATAAACACCGTAACTTGGTTTTCAGATGTGTAGGAGCGAGTGTACAGCGCCATTCGCCACCGTTAGGGAGATACTAATGCTGTATTACGTTGATTTATAAGATCAATGATTTAATAATTCATGTTACAGTAAAGGCCAATTAAATCAGTCAATACATCAAACACACAACAGGCAATGCAAAGAGAGTCCTGGACACAACCATGTCTTTGAGGCGAAACAACAACAGAAAACAGTGATGTTCGAAAGAAAATTGGTTCCATGGAGTGATAGTGTGAATTTTTCGCTCACGGTCTCCACGTGTGCTGCTTTTTATCCTTGCATGTCATCCGGTCCGAAAAAACAGCATCACAGTTACAGTGCAAAGGTGCAAACACGTATAATAGCCTATAAACAAGTTTCAGGCAACACATTGTTCTGACATAAAGTCTCTGTGTTACGTACAATAGCGACGGAGGCTCCTGAACTACAGCCGCAGCAGTGGAAGCACCAGGGATCTGACAACAACAACTCGTAAATGGAAGGCTGATGTACTTCCCTGTGTTTCCGTCCACACTTCTCTCACACCCTGCTCCATTGACCAATTACAGCTCAACACTCCCGGCCGACCACCCATAGCCTGGATTTGGGAGCGTTTTTTTCCCCCCACTAAGTGTAAAAAAAAAGCCAGTTCATACACACTTATAAAATGTTAGTTTGTAAAAAAGCAGAACAGGAGCGTGCTATACAGTATCAGCTTGCACAGCAGGGGCGCAAAGTATAAGCTTTCCAGTTTAGTTTAAATCCCCCCAGGGCTCACTTTTGAACATATCAAGTTGTTTGTTGTCCTCATGCAAAGACCCTCAAAGCCTGTTCGAAGATACAGCAAAAGTAGAACCATTTTTCTAATGCCAACTGGCTCCCGCTCAGCGACTGCATAATCACCCGGCTTATGAATGAAAGTCACCTTCAACTAATTTTAACTTTTGTTACCTCTAAAATTGCTTCATCTTTGTAAACGCACACAGCAAAATGACTGGAACCAAAAACAAATGATTTGGAGTGACCTTTAGTAAAAAAGAAAAAAAAAAATCATTCAAGAACACGGTAGTCAATATATTTGTAGAGTTGCCTTGCATAGTAGGAACATTCTCCTTGATCAGGGTTGCCTTGCAAGGATATCAGTCTGCGTCCAGCCTAGGGACCACACTCTTGACTTTTTTCTTTTTTTTTTGAGTGAGCTGAAAGTGCTAGCCACCCAGCCATGTCTCTGAGTTGACATAACACACACAAAAAAAACCTTCATCTTGACATCTCCACTGGGAAAAGACACATTTTCTAGTTTAGATAATCCTTCCAGCGATGCCAGGGCACAAAGTTAAAAAGCCATCTGCAACACAATACACGAGCGCCATCATGTAATTTCACCCGTTTGGCACCTGGACCGTATGTGCTATCAAACATAATCACTTTATTCCCAGAGCCGGGCTAAACCTGACTGACAAGCCTATTCATTTTCCCTTTCTGCGGGAGAAAACCCTGAAGCCGATGAAAAGGCCAAAAGAGCTCGCGAGAATTTTCCCAAAGCTGAGGGACCATCAAATAATTCAGTTTGCATGTGACAAATCTGGTCCAGCGACAAGCCTGGGAGATCACACCGACGTCTGTCACAGGCAGGCGGACCGTTCTGTGGGTTATCAGAAGGACAAAGCAGGTACAGTACAGAGATACGTATGTCCGTGTGTGTGTGTGTGTGTGTGCGGTGCTATAGAGATGAGTGACTGGTTGGCTCATACATCAATGGATTATGGAAACACTGGATTATATTCTCCACGTCTTTGAGAAGATCCTAAATCCACAAAAGCCAAGTCAAGGAGAGGACAGCCACTTCGAATGCCAAAAAAGATGAAAACGCTTAGGCACTGGCGGACAAGTATAGACGTTTTTTTTTCAAATCTGAGATGTTCATGCAATTGTGATGAAAACCAATATTGCTAGTCAACAACCACCAACATATCAACTCAATTGCCTTACCCCGATTACCTCAAGCAACTAAAAGCCCCGTCACAGTTTATGCAATACTTAAGGAGTGTTGAAAGGAGGAACAGCCATTTCGTGCTACAGACAAGGCAAACAACAAACACCCAGTTTCCTCAATCATTATCTTTTCCTCCTCCCACAATCCA
This sequence comes from Gobius niger, assembly GCF_951799975.1. Taxonomy (NCBI): domain Eukaryota; kingdom Metazoa; phylum Chordata; class Actinopteri; order Gobiiformes; family Gobiidae; genus Gobius; species Gobius niger. The sequence continues at coordinate 13,731,605 of NC_136865.1, forward strand.
TTTGAGATCCTCTTCTTTAAAAACTTGGTGTGAACACGCTGGAGGACCAAGGTCAAGACTCAGCTGTTGTCATGTCAATACGAGACCGACCTTCCTTCAGCTTCGACGGCCAACAAAGCAGCACTTCAAAGGCTTGCCATTTTCTACTCCCCTCGCACCTGCCAACCCAATGGGCAAAGAGCGACTTCTGAGCAAGCTATGAAATAAATGAGAATCACCCCTTGCACATCCTTCTCTGGTCTATACCTACCTACTATAAATGGCACTCCCACACATTCTCGTTTCCATGACCTTCCCACCCACCCCCCCTTTCATTACTTTCTCATTTCTTCTGTCCCTCAGGTTTGAGGGGACGAAACCTGGAAACTCTTTGTCCTCTCAGAAGCCCCACATCAGCCAACATCTCAAACGTCTTCCTACGATCAGAATTTTTTCAAAGGTTTTTAACCTCTTAACCCCCACCTTCACCAAGTGCATTTTCTCCAGTTCAGTTTACCCAAATCTAAAAGCGCACACCCTACAGACGAGTGTAACACATTGTTGTCCCTTTTCTGTTGCTCTTTTGTCACATTTTCATCACTTTTTTGTATCTGTTTACTGTATTCTTTGGTTGCTTTTTTTGTTCACTTTGTTTGCTGCATTTTCGTCTCATTTTTGTCGCTAGAGCAAAATGCAAGAAAAAGTACTTGGTTCAGGTGGAGGTTAAGGGGTTTAACGAACCGAATATTGCGGAAAATGACAGAAAGATGGGAATAACCATTAAGGGTAATAAAATATGGATATCAATAGAAAAGCACCAACAGTGAAAACAGGAGAGACCAGTGATTATGGCCACGAATCGTGATTTGTGTGGCGGCGGCTTCGCCGAGAGCCGATAAATCCAGCGCCGTTTGACTTCACGCTACATCCCCATCTGTTTGCCTACTGCCTGTTGCCCCCTTTCAATTACCCAGCATGCATCGTTCCTCTAAAGAACGGGCCGTGGCGAGGGCTGCTGCAAGCAGATGGAAGGAGACCAAATTACGGGGTAGTGGAGCAAAGGATGAGTTTTGGGGTTTTGAAGGTGAGATCATTAAGAATTAGTGGTGCCACACACACACAAAAGGTCACAGATTTGAGAATGTTTTCTTTCTCGGATTCACCAACCGCTTGATTCCTTCTGCCTCCGTGAAAACCCAAAGTGTTTTCAGATCACACACCAAGCCCCCACAGGGTCCAAGACACAGAGCTGCACACACTACAAAGCGGTACAGTGCATTTTGAAGAAACTGCAAAGGAAATAGGCATGTCAAAGCTGACAGAGCCAATCTCGCAGCAAACCCAGAATATAGTTTTGTCTTTTGTCACATTGTATCATCACAACATAAAAGTCCAAACATGAGACACAGTCATTTCACAGGGCACTATGTAAATATGAACCGCTGAACTAATACAAGAATGTTTGAAATGGTCTAAAATACTGTTAGTAAGATCTGTTAAAGACGAGATAGCATTTGCAGTTTTTGCCATTACATATATATGCGACCATTCATAAGAAGAGCCATTTTGGTTTCCAAAATAGATGAAGGTGGGTGCTTCAAAAGTGTTTATAATCAGACAAAAGCAGGTGCTCTTCAAGGGAAAGGGCCGATGTAAATAAGTGAGCTGGATCTTGCTTAGACACATACACTGTGAAAGGTGTGTGGCAAGAAGAGATCTGAGGCACTCTGTAATACGCAGTGGTGACATTCTGCTAATTTCTTTTAAAACAGAATGTCTCAGATCTCTTCTTGCCGCGCACCTCTTACGGTTGCTATGGTATGTGTCTAAGCAAGACTATTTTGATTAACTCACAAGCTCCACATTGTAATATGTAAAGATGGCCTTAATGAATAGTGGTTTTCAAAAAGATTATGTCGAACGAACATTAGGTAAGAGTAAGTGTTTTATTTTACACATGTCATTACATAGGTTTCACACTGAATTTCACACGGCAGGTATAACTAGTAATGTGCCAACGCATCATTCATTTTCCCTATAAAATGTATAACATCCCCTAGTCTTCCATTAAAGAAAATTCATGAGCCTTGCAACACATTTTACAGGTTGAAATAAAGAGCCACAGCACATCAGGCGGTACGAGGCATTTCCCCAGACACCCACGATTATCGAGTTTCCTGTTTGCCAATATGATAATGTAATATAAAAAAGAAGAAGTTTGATGACAGCAAAGGACCACATCATAGTAAAATGCCTACAATATCCATGCAAATGCGGATATTATTTTTGAAGTTGTGCCGTATTGTCAGCAGAGAAAATAATATCTTGGCACAAAGCTGGACTAAATTACTCCTATTTGTTATTCACACAAAGGAGTGGAGCAATTACTAGATTCAATTTATTTAGTAGTGAAAGACAGACCCACAACATTTAAACACAAAATCACAGTGTCTACGGGACCAAAGTAAAACGTTCAGTATGAAAAGAACAAGTGTATTTAATTTTCATCATATTAGATCTGGACAAGAAAAGTGCTTTTTCATTATGAGTAGAAGTCGACCAATATATCGGCCGGCTGATATTGGACCGATATTTGGGGATTTTACAATATCGACTATTGGCCAATCTAGCGCCGATAAAAGCCGATATCTCCCAGATTGAGAGTGATAGAGCCTTCCTGTTTTTTGCATTGGAAAGAGCGAAAAAGGCCAAAAACACCAGTAAAAAATAATGGCCGAGCAGATTGGCATTGGCCTTAGAAAAACCCATATCGGTCGACCTCTAATTATGAGAAATAACTTTGTGGCTGAAGTGATACATAAAATTAGAAGGTGAGACAGGGACATATTATCCGTGTGCTCTCAAAACATAGCAAATATTGAGTTTTTGAATATTGATTAAAAATTATTTGGTCATTTGTATGCTCACTACTGCCACCTCAGGTCTTACGCGTGACTGCAGTCTCTATATTAAGCCCGTGCATGACGGCACTTCGGACCTGAAGTAACAACTTTTTGAGTGAGAGTGCAGGATTTTAGAGGCAGTTGTGGTGAACAGGTCTGGGCTCATTCTACACATTAGGACATGGCTGGAACATGTAAGGGGAGGAAAATACTTAGTTTTAACATTTTTAAACTCCGTATAGTCCCTTTAAGTTAAAGCAATATAACGTTTTTCCTAAATGTTTTTTCTTAAGTATGTTCACATGAAACCAAAATGAGAAACTAGGGGACTGTTACCTGAACCTGATGATGGTCATACTGCTGCTTTGGCCCCAATGCTGAGCTCAGCGCCCAATGCAAAGAAACAACGCATACAACAACTTCCCTTGGCACATTATACGTCTCTATAAATCCTTTTTGGTCATTAAGTTGTTCCTGGGAGTAAACGCTCTAACAGTTGATCCGCTGCGCTGTTTGTTGATTAACGTGCAGTGTTTTCCCTTTTGCTGACTCCTTAAGGGACCGTATCCTCTCCCAGGCTAGTTTTAAAGGGGAGGAGGACAGATAAAAGCTGTGCATTTGGTTAAATAAGGGCCAACAATGTGCGACAGACTAATGAGGAGCGCCGCGGCTTGGGTTTGTGTGAGCTCAGTGTGATGAGAGTGCAAGTCAAGTTGTTAACTAAAAGACAAGAGTTACGCCGTTCAAAAATGGATATTTTCTAATTATGACATCAACCAGACAACACGTGACTATTAATGAAGGCGTTGGAGAAGGAAAAATATATATATATGTATATATAAAAAAAAAAAGGGGGATACACCAAAAACACTGCTTGATCAAGTGAGCAGACTCTCTCCTCATCAGGTCAGAGGGTTGCTCTAAAGTGATGGAGCGGTCTCTGCTATGCTGCTGCCTCCCCACCACGGACAGGCAGCAGCAGAATTTAAGCACCATGGTCTTACCCCACCTCAAAATTAAAGAATGCAAATAAATAAATAAATAATAATAATAATAATAATAATAATACTAAAAAGAAAATTAACGACAAATGTAGAGGTGGATATTAGCCAGGTAAAAACACTGCTTGATCAAGTGAGCAGACCCTCTCCTCATCTGGTCAGTGGGTTGCTCTGAGGTGATGGAGCAGTCCTTGCTCTGCGAGTTGCCTCCCCAGGGTCGGGCAGCAGCAGAGTTTAAGCCCCTGGTCTTACATCCACTTCAAAAGGGTATTGAACTTATAAGTAAAAATGATTAATAAATAAATAAAATAAAATTATAAGCATTGTATAATTGGAAAGAAATGTCTTCTATTTGATTGATTTTACTATTCTATATTTTAGTTGTATGACTATTACTATTAATATTATCATTAGTATCTTTTTGTTTTTCTTTTTTGTTTTTTGCTCCTTTCTATGTTGCCAAACTCTCCTTCTCTTGTGTTTCCCCTATAAACATATCCAAGTCGCACTTAGCATTTCATACAGGCACGCACACACATGCGCACACACACACACACACACGCACACACATGTAAATGTTTAAGGTAGCACTTCTAACTTGTGCCCTTTTTTTGTTGTTGTTGTATAGAATTTGTTTTATGATTATTATTATTATTATTACACGTCAGTGGACTTGTCTACTGTTTTTGTATTGTTCGTCTGCACTACCTTAAATAAAATAAAAAAAAAAAAAAAAAAAAAAAAAAAAAAAAAAAAATGAAGGCGTTGAACTGAACTGTGACAATGTGACAAGCTAATGGGCCTGTACAAAGATGTCTGATATGTTATTTACCCACCGGCCTTTAATCACAATGGTCAAAAATCCCATTCCCGAGAAGAGGTTTCCAACCAAACCCGAGGCTAAACTAGTTCTAGGCGTCCACACCCATTTACACAATGATGTAATGCCTGAAAGCCAAACTCTCTTCCCAAATCTAACATCATTCCCAGCCCCCTCCCTCCTCCCCTCGCTGCCTCTGCTCAGCTGCTGTAAGTAGGCCACATCAATTTTTCACACTGCCTCTGTCTCTATAGCTCTGTCTATCACAGCGACCATTGCACCTGTCTGGGCCACTCGTGTCATAATGTACTTGTATATGTCCGACCGTATCCCATACAAGCCCTTCAAGAAACCCCTAGGTCCCTCCTGTGTTCCCTCCTCTGCTCCACTCCATCTATCTTGCTCACTCTTTCCCTCCCCAGGCTGCCACTAACATGACGAGAACACTTTAATGAATGCAGGGTGCAATAATCACACACAACAAAAAAACACACAGGCATCAGCAATACCCATGGTTGCTACAGTAAGCATTAGATGATGACATGGAGATTGAATGGCAAAAGACACACCTTCCTGATGCGGCAGTTTTAAATGACCATCATGCGTCTCTTCATTTGCATACGTCGCACTCTTTTAGACACACGTGGAGGAATCTGCACATGAGCAATCCATAAAGCAAATTTGCAGCCCCAGGTAGACGAGCGGTAAGAGTATTTCTATTGAATAATACATCTGGTGAGTATATTCCCACAGCTTTGTGTGTGCTATATGGAATATAGCACACACAAATTTAACTCCACTGCGTCCACAGTTCGTAGAGGTCGACCTTTTTTTTTTTCTTCACTTTTTAAAACTCAAAAACTGTGTAAAACAGAAAGACTGTTGGAGTGAAGCGTCCTAGGTGATGGCGACGTTTGCAACTAGAGGAAATTTGGTCAGAGCAGGGCCACGCTCTGAATCAAGCGAGCAGAATCATTATGCAGCTTTCTCTCACACAAAATGGGAAGGAAAAAACATATGAAAAACTCAAAATGTTAAAAGCTGGTCAGAGGGATGCGCTCCTCTTGAAATTCCCACCATCAAATTTTGTTTCCAAGAGCCAACAGGGTCGTAAGAAGTGAGATGACGCAATAACACGTAAAGTAACACATAAAGCCATCATCAGGAATCCCTTATCTACCAGTGCTGTCATATTCAGCAGCTGTGACCGACCTGAAGTGTCCAGAAGTCAGAGACATTGCCAATGTGAGAAAAGTGGAAACCCGACCACTATAGATCGAAACAGGAGGGTCAGGAATTATCTAAAGCCAGAGTTTTCAAAGGTTTCATGGACTGTTGAGATCAGAGTGAATGTTATTTGCTCTGTGAAAACAACTTGACTTTAGGTCAGGTTTGATACGTTTATAACCAACACTTTTCTGGTAGTGTAGTAAAAAAATAAGATTTTTGTAGGATGTGGCAGTCTTAGAGTCTACAACTTTTGTTCGAGTCGTTAGCTGGATATTTTAGAAAGTGTCAAAAGGTTTGGTCATATAAGAGAGTTAAATAAAGTTGGGTATGACTCATGCTTTAGAGAGACCTTTTCACACTGTGTTGCTCTCATTTAATTAGTATGTAATATCATTTGAAGGACACACTTATAAAGTGATTCTGTGTTTTCTAGGCCACACCTGATTCTGTTTTGAAACTCACTGTAAACTGTCGATGTTGACTATGTCCTGGCTTAGGGAAGAATTACATAATGCCTATAGAAAATAAGTTGTTCAATTAAACCAACAGGGTGCATTGTAATCTTAATGACTGGCCAACCAGCCTTAACTGCACTATATAAAATGCCTCATAATTCACCATGGGAGGAAGCCTCATACCGTCATGCCACCAACACAGGCTATTTTCACTGCACCCAATCCCAGCCAGTACAGAATAATTCACTTTCAGTTATATTTCAAAGGAAAATCATCTTTGGCAAAACCCTTGAGGCGTCTTTCATATTTTGGAACAGCGAATGCAACTTGAAAGCAAAGTCACTGACGGTCAGTTTGTTGATCCAACTTGAAGCTTATTTGTCAAATTAAATCAAAGCTTGAGCCAAAGCAGATTCAAATAAAGTGCAGTGTTGGGAGGTCAACCTATCAAGTGCGTAGCCCAAAGTGACAGGCCTTAACAGCTATATTTATGGTTTGGAGAGTTAATGTTTTGACTTTAGAGAAGCGATCCGTGCGTAAACCAAGAGGAGGGCCGAGGACAGGACCTGGTACACACAGACAGACGGCGGCGAAGGCGAAGAGACAACATTTGGCGGACGAGACGCAAACACGGAGGAGACGAAGAGCAAAGGCATAGATAAACAGAAAAAAAGACTGTGATTAGTCAGATGGGAGGAGTGAGTGTATACGAACATATCACGGTGCATAGAAGAAGCTTGATGAGATTGCAGACTTAGGTTTAAGGCAAAGCCGGGTTTAATTATTTATGGAATCAAAAGCTGATCATAGACGAAGGTTTTGATAACACACTGCAAACATATCATTGTCAGTGTCCAGTCCAGCCGATAATTAAACTCAAAAACACAAAGGGAAAAAAAAGAAACTTTGCGGAGAACCACATTGAAGCAGAGATCCAACTCCCTTCAATGGACTATATTACGCGGTGCACATTCACTGTCTGAGGCTCCGTGGCCATCACCTCCCAGAGAAGAGAAGAGACTGGTTCCATCGTTTGGCCTGGTTTAGATGTGCTTTCGTTCTGCTTTAGCCGTGATATTGCCTGTTTTTGCCCTGGCTTAGTCCTGACTTAGTTTTGAGTGTAGTCCTGTTCTGTGCTCTGACTTAGTCCTGTGTTTATTGGAAGCAGTTTGGACTAAGCCGTGATGTAATGACAATGTTTTTGTTTTATTTATCCCCAAATTATCTAAGTTCCCACGCTCACCTATGGTCATGAGATCTGGGTAAAGACTAAAAGGATGAGATCGCGGATACAAGCGGACGAAATTAGTTTCCTTAGCAGGTTGGATGGGCACACCCTTCGAGATAGGGTGAGGAGCTCCATTACCCGAGAGGGGCTCGGAGTAGAGTCGCTGCTCCTTCACATCGGAACGAGCCAGCTGAAGTGGCTAGGGCATCTGTTTCGGATGCCTCCTGGTCACCTTTCCTCGGTAGGTGTTCCAGGCATGTCCTATTGGGAGGAGGCCTTGCGTAAGTCTTAGGACACGCTGCAGGGACTATGTCTCTGAGCTGGCCTGGTGTCGCCTCGGGTTCCCCCCAGAACAGCTGGAGGAGATCTGCGGAAGTCTGGGCATCTCTACTCTGACTGCTATCTCCGCGACCCAGCCCTGGATAAAGCTGAAGAAAATGGATGGATCCCAAAAATATGAATACGTTTAGTGTTGGTGGTTTGCCAAATAACCAGCCCAGTGGCCAATGACCTCTAATGTTGTCCCAGTATAAAATGTAATTGAACAGCCCTGAACTTTATACTGTATATAGGCTAAAAGTTGACAGAAGTCCCGCGGCACATGTGGAGCAAGCCTCTAGTCCTTGCTGGAACTTCAGGTCACGAGGAAAAGTGGAAGGTTCTTGGGGCCACACGCTGCTGGGACATTGACGGGTGAGTCATCACTATATGTGTCCTAATTTTTACAAAGAATTGATGAAAGCACCACAATATACTATAAGAATAATAATAGCCATGTAGTCAGGCTTTCCTGCTTATGCCAGCGTCGATGTGACATAGGTCAAACCACCTCCAGTCAAAAAGTTAAAGGATGAAGTTGGATTTCTACGATAACATTGAATTGCTACCAGAACCTTGGTTTAGATTGTCAGCAACTGTCTGGCACTAAGAGGGAATCTCAATCTTTTAGTTTGTGTTCGAAGAAAGAATTTTCCAATCATTACTTCCTGAAAAATTGTGCTTTTGAGATTGGATAAATGAATATGGTCTATACCAATCTCAAATCTGTATTAGTTCAACTTTAAAAAGATGTACAGTATAATATCAAATAGAGTAAAATGCTAAATCTTAAGAGATTGCACCAGAGGGAAGAGACAGAGGCATCTAAAGCCAGGCTAGTTTGCAATATACTAGTTTTATAGCACAAACACAGATGATAGAGCATAGGCACGTGGGAGAGTGCAGATAATGCTATAGCACAAGAAATCTTATACAAATGAGCAAACAAGATGTGAGGTATAGAGACATGAAAGGGCATTGGAGCGGCAGAAATCAATTACCTCTGGGGGTCGAAGGATGGGGCCAGTGGACTGCAAGCTCTACACGATAAACACCCAGCAGTACGGACACAGCACACAAGTCACACAATTTGCCCTGGATGTGCAGTGAAAAATATCCTTATTGCTCCCTCTTTTCAAGCATTCCCCACATGAGTGGACTTGATGTCGACTCACCGCATGAGCAGGCAGCAGTGGAAGTGTTCGGCAAAATGCACAATGCGGACAGCTTGGGGAAATTCATCGATACACTGTACCGAAGTGTGGAGAAAGATTTTCTTTTGTGGGAAAGGATTAGAGAGCATGGGGAAGTAGAAATGGCCCCAGAATGGATAAAGAAAAAAAAAACTGCAGGGCTCAGAAATAGAGAATTTTGTTTTAAAGAGTGCAATTGTTTTTGAGGTTCTGAAGTTGAACTGTTATTTTTCCTCGACTAAGTGGCAGTAATTGACATGTTAATTTTTAGTGAAAAAGTTAAAGTCAAAACGAAATTGGTATCTTGTGTACAAACAACAGTGCGCCAGTAGTCTGAGGGCGTCGCTTAGAGAAAAAAATGAGTCGAGGCTGAGGCGTGGTGTGGTACAGGCAGTACAGGCAGTGACTACAACAAGGTCTTGCTGCTTCCTCTTCACTCTTCTCTTACATTAACATCGTGTACAGCCTCACATATCTTATCCCACTGTGAGTGAAACACTGTCCATGTCCCCAGAGAGAATGTATTGATGGGTCCTGCTCTAGTATTAAAGAGCGTAGCAATCCACACGCCTCCACATCCCCCGCCACCCATATATATGCACATATATTCCAGTCTGGTACGGCGGAAAAGCTTGGGGAGGAACCACTGCTGTGCAAAACATCGTCATGGGAGTCTGTTCAGCCCCTGTCCAGCCCCCATTTACTGTGCCAGGTATGAAGCTGAAGAGCCCCCGGCATCGCCCAAATGTCTACAGTCTGCGTTTAGAAACACAAGCTCGGGCCCTTAATATTCAACATCAGCATTAGTGCAGTTATTGTGCGCTTGGGCTTAAAAAAAAAAAAAATCTTACAACAAAGAAGAAGCAGAAATTGTACAGCAGCCCCACATAACACCAGTCAGGTTATATTTGTAATCTTAAAGCAATAACTAACACAAAGGGCGCTCGAAAAGGTTGCGCTTTATTGTACTTAATGGGCTCAAATGGGGCTTGAGAGGATAACATGTAATAACACCGCTAACCTGCGAGCTTCACGATTATTGATAAAATCACCTTGGCGACCGCGCTCTCAAACCTTTTTCCATTTATTGCTTCGATGAATCACCACCGTTTTGTTGTCGGCTGTGAACCCCCATACATGTAGTCGTACAAACATTGCTTTAATTACCGAGGCTCTCGAGAAAAACGGGCCGCGCTGTCACAGTGACCCTCGCGTTTTTCCAACACACTTGGTTGCACAATAGGCATTTTTACTCATTCATTTATTGTTTCTCTTATCTGTTTCTTTCACGCCATTATTTTTCATACTCCTTGCCCTCAAAGCTTACTCTAATTGCATTGGGGATCGGCCTTTAAAGGGTTGCCATGACAACCGCTTGAGCCTTGACTCACTCTCCATAACTTCGATGACTTCTCTCTCTCTCTCTCTCTCTCTGCCTTTTATCCTCTTTCGTGTCACTGTATACCTCGTCGGCACTTTCCCACTTCACTGTACCAACCCACAATTATTTTCAGTTCAGGGCTTGGTAATCGAGGGTTGAGGGTTTGGTCATTTTATTTATGAGATGACACACACAACAAATAATAAACTATAGAAATGAAACTAATGTGGCTAATATAGGGGAGGGTCCCGGCTGCACAATTAATTGCAACTGAATCAAAACTGCAATTTCAGTGGTATAGCAAATCGCAACATCTGCATTATGAGGAAAGTGCAATGTCCCTTGAAAACAACAAAAAAGAAAGCCACAAGCAGCATCGAACGGCGCCACTCTGTAACTCTACCGAGGCCCACTACATTGTCTAGCTTTCTGGTGTCCAGCCCAAACCACTAAACAACATTTTAGCGTCTTCATGTAAATATTTGTTTCAATCTGCAGAAGGAGTTATCGCGGCCAACATCCTTTTCATTTCTGAGGCAGTGGACGGCCCCAAGGGGACGCTAATGCGCGGAAATTTTGGATAATAGGGGATTTATGTGTCGGTCCCATTATAATCAAATGGGGTGCTTCAGTCGTCACCATGTATGGCAACACTATAAAAATATGACATGGGCTCCATTTACTTTTTTGATAAGGATCCCATAAATTATTTTCCTGCCAAATCTGATCCAATAGGCCCTGAGCACTCGGGCCTAAACATCCTTTCCTACAACAAAAACTATTACAATTACAATACAACTATTAAAACTATTACAAAACTATAAACTAAAAACAGTTTTGTATATTTAACCTCAGAATATCATGATTGAATGCACTTCTTTTTGTTTTTACAGGAAAGGCCCCAACTTATTTTGATCCAAAAAGCAGGGTATTTTAGAGACAGTTAAAGTTTCCGAAAAGATAAACTTTGTAACACACAGTCATCCAAATGGCTGTGGATTAAGTGGTTGTTATCCAAGCCACCTGCTGTTTAAACAGTAAACAGACGCGACGGTGCACGTCTGTGGCTTTGTGCTTGCTTCTGTGTGAGTCGCGATGACATTGATCCAGAGCCATGTCGAACTGGCTCCTGGTACAGAGCCAAGCACCATAGGAAGCCCGAGCTACAGAGGCGGCTGTACCTATTTTAGTACAAGAACCACATAAAAGCTGAAACGGTAAAACTGCACTAAACTGATCTGACCAATTTACAGTGAGACTATAACATCACTTTCGTAACAACAAGCAAGAAAACAACCATTCAAAACCAACTATTCTGTCTTTTGAACTGTCAACATTCCTCAAAATGGCATCGTAAAAAGTCAGGTTATTGAAACCCATAAACAGCTGTATTTCACACTCATTAAATTACTAATCATGTCTAGTTCACTTCATGTTTATTAAGATCTAAAAACATTTTGTGAAAGACAGGGCATGAAAACAACCATCAACAATACCCATATAGCAGAAAGCAGTACTTTTTCAATACTTGATTGGAGACTTGTAACTTTACGCTCTTACAATGACGTACATTTGTCTCTATGCTGACGCCTTGTGGCTGGAGATTGTATCTTGGGTATCCTTGTTACGTTGTTGGGAATCCACACCAAAACCTTTTTTTATAGGTTGGTATCCGAGCTTTTGCAAATAAGTCAACAATTTCTCACTTTTAATGAACTTTTAATAGCGTTTCAAAATCCAGAGGAGGGAAACAGACAGCACAAAGTTGATGTGCAAGTGGCCTAAGAAACATAATAGGCCGAATAAAAGCACAGTGTTTTCCTTCATCCCCTCCCACACAGCATGGAAATGTGTGGGACATGTGTTACTGCTACTAGTTAACATGCAGACCCCTGCTGATCCAGACATTTCCTCTTTACAACAGAAGACAAACAAGCCAAAGGGAAAATTCAGTCTCTCTTCCTCCACCTGAGCTTCTTGTTGATCAATAAAACACAAACTTCCACACTATGGAACTTTCAAGATTATTTGATGCTCATGTAGAAGCTAAACTATAAAAACCTTTATCAAACATGCCAGCCATACCAGTACTTTTGCATATTTTTGAAGAGGAAACGTCATGGTAAAGTTGCATGCATTTTAAGGTACTTTTCATCAATAAAGTATGTCTTTAATTGTATTTGTTGGGTGTAATATTATACAGCATGGCTTTCATTATCATAGCTCTGTCTTTTCACTCCCTTCTAGTTTCTTCTCTTACAACACCTCCATTTGCTCCATCTCAGCTCTCAATAATTCATGCAGATTTTTCTCCGGCGCTGCCGTATGCATGGCCTATGAAGAAGTCCCATTGGCGGCGCAGACAGCCGAGTGGAGAACCTCACGAATACAAAAGTGTAAAGAAATCCCCGCGTTAGATCAGTGGTTCTCAAACTTTCTTTTTTCCTTGTGACTTTTTTTTTTTTTTCAACAGACATCAAACAATTAAGCAGAAACTCAAGCACTTCCAAGGAGCTCTCTTAGACGTGCTGGCTAGATCCCTCTGCAGATGAGGCTGAAGGCTGTGGAGCTAACATCCAGTCCTTGCTGGAGCTTCAGGACAGGAAAACTGTTTTGGGCAGGCAGTTTCCCTTGCTCGCTAACAGGATGACCCAAAAGACATTCAAAGGCTGCTCCATCTTTAGGTCATGACCAATCAATGTGTCAGATTTACTACATCTTATAAATGTTGCAGAATTTTGTATCTTTTTGTAATAGAGATCTTAAAACACTGCGTAGAATTTTACCCAATAAATAAAACTGAAATACAAGCATTTATTTTATGACAGCTATTTGCATCATTGAAAAATACCTAACAAACATGCTCACCTCTCCTAAGAAATGACTGTTTACCTTAAAGCTGAGATGTTAAGAGTAAAAAAGTCCACTGCATGAAAAATTTATGTTTTCACCTGTCATGTCTCGCCTTAAAACGACTGGCTGTATTTCTTTATCTTGGACATTTTGTACACACAGTGTTCACTTCTGACAGCTGATGGGGAATTTTAGGTCATGCTGGAAAGAAGCTGGCGTAACACCGGTCTACAGAGAATTCAGACGAGAAACCATTGTAAATGACAAGGGCATTAAAATCGCATATTCTCTCTATCCTCGACAGTTCGTTCAGACAGCACATATGGACTTACACATGCACGCGCACTCACACACTGGGGACTGAGGTCCAATGGAGGGTCATCAATGATATTATGGTAAGAGATGTCACTTGAGAGATTGAAGTGCGGCATTCAGACAAGCTTTCAACACGTAGCCACTGACTCGACTGCTGTTTTAATGTTATTGTTGTCTCTTTAAACTTTTGGGATTTTTGTTATTGGATGTTGTAAAGTACTATACAAATACAACTGGATTGATTTTTCATAAAATTTAGTGCATGTCACAGTCCATGAAGTCAATCGGGAAGTTGTGTGATAGATCAAATGGATTTTTATTTGTTTTCATCATGGGTTGGTTGGCCAAATGATTTGCGACTTGTTTCTCTGTGCTTGGGATCAGAACAAACCGTTAACAGGCTTTTAACTCACTGCATCACATCAATAGTGATAAAATATCAAATGTACATACAGTGGGGGAAAAAAAAACTATTTGGCCGAAATCCAATAGAAAGTCAGTGGGAAACTGACCAAATACTTTTTTCCCCACTGTAGTACATAAAGTAATACTCCTAGAACCTAATCTTCTCCTAGTTCTAGTTCTATTCCAGAGGATTAATATTTTATTCACAGACATTGAGGTACGCCTGTCCAATCCATCAAAATTGCAATCTCAACTTTGGTCAGTCTCAATTATCATCAAATTCGCTCTTGTTGATGCATCACATTCAGCAATATTAGTAACAGCTAATATGCAATGCAGTATTCATTTGTTTTTAAAATGAAAAGGTAAAATATAATCAAAAATTTAGATCGCCCAGCTACGTTGAGTTATTTTAATACAAACTGAGAACCAATCCTTAGCATCAGTGATACCCTTGGATGCAGCATAGCAGTCTCAATGCTCCCTGTTCACTGTCACGTCAAAATCCCCAATAAAGGCCTATTTTATTAGAGGAATCTGTCTTTGGTGACCCTTGGATTTGGGCGTGTCCTTTTTATTAAACCTATGGTTTAGCGCACAGATCCAGATGCTGGTGCATGGACACAGGTGAGGCTGTCTAATGGGAGGCCGCGCTGACATTTCACCACTCAGCCTATTACTCCCTCAATTACCTCTTGACATTTCTGCATCAGACTCATATTTAGGCCTCTTTCACAGGGCTCGACTCGGAGTGCACGGATCTCAGTACCTGTGTCTGTCTGCTCAAAGTGGCTCCATTAATCCTCTTATTTACAACCACCGCAAACATTTACAGCTCTAATTTGCTCCGCTCCTCTGTGATAGCGAATGGGGGTTTCACTCTATCTATGTGGACACAGCTAAGCCACAACAGCCAGCTCTGGAAAGGACTTAATCCAGTTACGTCTCTATCATGTTCTGCTCATTTGGTGGTTTGGCGTCAGAGGTGAATAGAGTTGCTACAGTTTATACTCCAGCTCAGTTCTAAATAATATTGCTCCAGTGCGAACAAGAAGGAACACACAATATCTTAACAGAGACTTAAATATCGTCGACTGGACTGGGTTGATTAAGTTAGGGTGTTTCTCTTCCATCTTCAAAAGGTTCTTGCTCTTGAAGTCAAGATGTAAGACTTGTAAAGCACGCAAGCGAAAGGTCTATTTAAACCCTGGCCTGCTACACTTCTTGTTTTCAGAAAGGGCTACAGCAAAGAAAAGTGAATCGAAAATGTTTCTACCGTGAACTGACACAGGCAGAGAAAGGTGTTTAAAGCATCTATGCACTTAGGTGGGACTTGAACCGGCTTGCTTCCTTATACAGGGTAAATATTTACCCACTGACAGCACCATCCTCACAGGTTTATTTTTTCGTTTTTGGAATAACTTGTAATTTCCCACCGCTGTTTATTGTAAGCTGTTTTTGTGGTTGAGCAAACATATCTTCACAAAACAGCAGTTCAAATCAAAGGCACAATCTATGGGGCATTGATATTCTCTTATTCTAGTCAATATAGAACAAGAACGTTTGTGTGTGTGTGCATGTGCATGCGAGAAACTTCGTCTGCACTGGCCAACTTCAAAAGCAGCGGCTCCACTTTAATCTTGTGTTCTTCTCCTGCACTGCGGTGCGGATCCAGGCAAAGACAGAGGGGAGCCTCGAACAGCCACTCCCCAGACTACTCTCTCTGCCGCCGTTACCCCGCACGCCCACTGTATTGCACTAGCAGGTTACGGGGAGGAAGAATTTGGTTGTCTGGACTCTGCCAATGTATTGAGAAATGTATAAAGTTTAAGAAGAAAGACAGAAAGACTAAACAAAATAGTTGAATGGGATGTGGTCGAAAAAATTGAATTGAATCGGAGGGCCGCACCAACAATAGCTCAAACTTATTCTGCTCAAGTTTATCCTATTGTACATTAAACTAAGTTGTGCATTTTGAATAGCTGATACCTACTGTTATTTAGTAGGTCTATTTAAGCCAAGGACGCACGTGTGCATCATTATTTAGATTATTCAACCTCTTATCCTCGTTAACTTCTACCATGGCACCTCTACGCCCCCTTCAAACAGAGATTGTGGGAAATGAAGTGATGCACTATAACAGGGGTCTCCAAGTAAATTTCCCTGGGGGCCAAAATATGTGTATTGCCGGGGTCCAAAAACAAAAGCTCCAAAATAAAAAATATTTTGATTGGGAAAATATTGAGGAAACTTTCATCAATAAATGAATAATAATGAGCCTGACAGGACTGTAGCCTCATATAAAAGGCTTACACTTGTATTGCACTCTACAAAACTCTCAAGTTTCTGCTGCACTGTAGTCATTATTCGTTCACTCCACACTTGGTGGTGTTTAGCTCCTATTGTAGCAACAGCCGCCCTGGGGCAGACAGTCCATTTCCCACGTGGCTACAATGTGTTGTTTATATCCTGATCTCACATTATGTCACTGCCCTCTGCAGGACATGTGTGGAATTATTTCCTTTTGTATTTAAACCACACCCT
This sequence comes from Gobius niger, assembly GCF_951799975.1. Lineage (NCBI taxonomy): Eukaryota > Metazoa > Chordata > Actinopteri > Gobiiformes > Gobiidae > Gobius > Gobius niger. The sequence continues at coordinate 13,748,230 of NC_136865.1, forward strand.
AGTGGCTTGAATGAGCATTCTGGTAATTTCTTTAAAAAATCATAACTCCCCACAGGAATGGGCAAGAGACTTTTGCCATACTCAGGAATTCATGCTGCACAAGTCATGAGCCAGATTGAATCATCTCAGGCCCGGTTTTGCCCGGTTAAATGCACAATATTTTTGAGATTTATAGATTATAGACATCATATTTCTTCATTCTTATGCAATTTCAAATCAAGATTATATAAGCATTAAATGCCACTGGATGATATTTACTTTTCAGAGAGCATACATATCTCCAGTCATATCAGGGCGGCATAAGCCTACAGCTTATCCATTTTCCCTTTCTACTCCTGCCTTGCTTTGTGCCATAGAGGAAGTCATTTTATTTTACGTCCCACACTGTGCACCTTTTTACTTCAAAAATCAGTCTTTGAAGCACAAAAGGACTATCAGATCTAAATACCACTAACAGCTAACCACTATTAAACTTGATTGCTTCCTGTATTCATGTTAATTGTGAGGGAGATTTTTGACAATCCTGGCCGCCCTTCCCTCGGGGTATGTTGACGTGAGATAAACACCACGCTTGAAGTTGGAACACATTCTGGTTTGTAGCGACTTATATTGTCATAACTCCATCCTCCTTCCTCTCCTCTCCTCACAGCTCGCTTTCTCACACAAACAATGCACACTGCATTGGAATGGGCTGGCGCAGTGAATGCATCAAGCATATTAAGTCATAGGCACCGAGCTGCAGCCTAAGGATAAGGAGGGGAGTACAGGAGAGGAACAAGGCCCCCGCCGCTGGCACCTTGCGATTTCCACCACAGCGGCGTCAAAAATTGAAAAGCCAATTCCAATTGCGCCCCCAGTAATTAGAACTGACCTGAACACTCACGCAGAATATGGAATCAAGGGGAGAGTGGGGCAGAGGAGAAGCAGAGGACAGGAGACCTCAGTGTTAGTGCGGAGGGGCCAACTTTCATCATAACCATCAAATGACTGCGACTGAAACTTGTTGGCAATTCCAGGCACGTGACTGGTTAAGGTCTACTTCAAAGAAACAACATTGTCCGTTATACATTTTAGCCGACAGGGAGATGCACGAACTCACCTTGAGAATCTATTCAAAGATGCAATTACCGTGAATAAGTTCGCACTGCAGGGGAAAGTGGACCATTTCTGACGCCGTTTGCTGTTTGTGTTGAGGATATTTCACTCTGCCTCACCAAGGAGAGAGAGAGCTCTATTCAAAGGCTATGATTTGGTGTACATGCAAATAGGTAAGGCCTACATACATTTCTATTCATCTTTTATCGCATGTCTTTGAGTTGGTACAAGGTTACATGTTTCATGTTCTCCAATCCATTATCACACACGGCTTTTGGTTATTCCATCTGCAGTGTGGTTAATCAAGCATTCTTCAGCTGAACTTCTGATTCAGGTCAAGATCTTCCAATAGAAGTGACAAATTAAAAACACAAACAACAAAGGCGCTAGCATGGAAAACAACCATAGTGTTAGGAGCATTTTACCAAAGGGCTATATGAGAGACCACATGATTTCCAACTGGACTCTTCGTTGGTCTTCCTCTCCCGCTACGTCCCTGGAAAGGTCTCACAAATTAATAAATACCTCAAAATCAGGATAAGAATGTGACTGAGAGCATGCTAAAACATTACAACATATTAGTTGGATGTAAAGACTTCTCAGGAGGAAACATTTGTGTTCATTATGGTTGAAGCTAATGGCTAATGCAAAGTAAAAATTAAAAGTGACACAAATGGTTGAATGAGCCTGCTATTCTGAGCATACAGTTCATTATTAGCAGATGGAGCAAATCACTATTGCAACCTCTGTCTACATCACTGTATAATTGGATATAATGACATTGTGCACATATTCCGTGATCATGTTGGTAGAAGAGCACGTCTAATTCTTATGTGAACACAGTAGCTTTCCTTATTTCACTGCTCCCAAACTCTGGCAGACTATCGGGCTGTAACTGAAGCCTGGCCCTGTGGCTAACAAGTAAATGGAGGCCAGAGAAATAGGAAAATGTCAGATGTGACTGACGGGGGACTCATATAAGTTGGGTAAAGCTATGAGCCCTGGGATTTATTTCACAGTGCACACATATCACTCACACTGCATGGCACTAAAGACACGTGTCAGGGAAAATGGAAATGTATACAGCTAAAAGAAATGTGCCTGCACAACACGCTGGATCCAGTGCTTGGCGTGGCTGCATTATCAAGGCGAAGTTGCAATTGCGATTGGGTTTGTGGGTTATGTTTTGTAATCAACATTGACCACTACTGCGGCTCATATCAGCTGCTTGTATCCGTGCGTGTGCGCATTGAGTACACCGTGCCGCACTCTGGCCCACCCCCTCCCAGCGCTCCGGCCTTTCCGCACGGTTTGGATGGACATGAAAGCTGAGACTGCCCTTAAACTAGATTGAGCGAAAGGAATGTAGCAAGTGCTCAGCGCTGCTTGTAGCACACGCCTCCACCGACCCACTCTTTTCCCCAAGCGACGCCCTCAGGCTACCGGCGAAAGCACTGGAGCACAGTTGAGTTTGCGCAAGATCGAAGCCTCGCCTCGACCAAGACTCTCCTTGCACCAGGCACAAGATCTGGCCCGTTATCTTCATAATAAAGTAGCGCAGTAATATAGCAATTTATTTCCCCAGAGAAGTAGTGAGGTAACTTACCCATTTACAGTTACAGTTCGCCGATTGAGTGAGACTCAGCACATCCTAAATGCATACATGCTTTGTGGCAGGCAGGCTTGGTGCTACACATGTGAAAGGCTGGTAGCAAATACCTGCAGTAGCCTACAAAGTTGATAAATCGATGAAGAGGAGTCAACACAAGGCGTGGCTCAAACCAATGAAGAACATGCAAATACTATGCAGAGAGCAATGGCGGGGATATAGTGCTGTGGAGGGAGAGAGCGAGTGATTTCTCTGTGGTGAGTCGATGAAAACACAGGACCGTAAATATGTTGTAAAGCCACAGAAGCAGGACTCTGGTTGTGCTCGGTCTCTAATGGCCTCACTCCTGCAGCCCGGTGCAAAGGCTGTCACACACAGCCTCATAGGGCTCCCTGGAAAGCTCCCCCTCCCGCCTGTTTATCCACCTGCTGGCAACTCGGCTATTTGCTTGATGTGAACTGTGAGAGGCTGCTACCCTTTTTACAAAGACTATATTGTGCTGCTTCAAGTCCCCAAAGATATAGCATGCATTTCAAAGTTTTAGGTCTGGCAATAATGCCAAAACAGATTTAGTAACGGTGAGGTCTGTGTTTTTGTGTAGAAAACAAAAGACGCAACAAAACAGGAAAGCGTTTCTATGGGGCCAGAGGAAAAAGGGAAAGGGCATTTGTCTTCACTTATTAGATGTTTACTAGTTCACCTGATTCATGTGTTTGCATATTGTTTGCAAATTTACTTTAAGTAGCTGAGATAAGATGCCAAATGTGTTGAAAGGTCAGTAATGAAACAAGTTGAGCTGTTACTACAGGAACAAAGATGCAGACAATATTTCTTGTATATTGCAAAATAGATCTAATTCCATGGCATGATCAGAGGTACAAACATAAGGGCAATTCCATACGAGCGATCGCTGTTATTGTTTACTTCCGCAATTTTCGCTAGATGTTTTGGTGAATGGTAGGCAACGGCTGATGCATACAGGCCTCTAACTCGGTTTAATAAAATGATAGATCTGTTACAGCGCAAGAGAAGCAATGCACTGTTTATGGACATTGTTTTTGCTGATTATAGGATTTTAATAAAATGCTTATCAAATCTGAAAATGTAAAATGCCTACCACGGCCAACGGATGTGACGACATCGCGATCGCTCGTATTGAGTGAGACATATAACAATCTTCACAGCCAAACAATTGTTAGTTGGTTCTAAACATTTCTAAAATCACAATTCTTTCACTTCACAACAACAACTAGCTGCAAGTTCACAATCGATAAAACGGGTTACACTTAGACAGTGCACAAATGTCTGCTTTTACAAAATACTACAGGATAAAAAATTTTTTTTATTTGACCAGCTATAAAGAGAATCCAATATAGGTTCTATTTTAAGCATCACATGTGTTAGATCACCTCATGACTGCCCTGTTTATTATGTGTCCACTCTTATGCATATTTAATCACTGCTCTTCATTAGTGGCCTTCACATGGGTAACAGAGGTCAGGGTGGCTTCAGTGTCATGTCAGACCACTTCACCCGTCCTCTGCTCCTCTCAGGCAGGTCAGCACTGCGGGACAGTCCAGGACTATGCTCCCCCTCCCCACCCCGCCCACAACCCTCCTCCAGAGGGGACGCAGTTAACCCAGGTTGGCCCTAATTTGCATGAACACTGAAACAGGCTTGTATATCCTTATGGGTTTGAACTTTCAAAATGCTCTCTTCAGAAAGGCCGATTACTTAAATCCCACTTTCAACTTTGTTTAATCTTTACAGTCAAACTTTCCAGTGTTGAATATTTGCAATCTTATAATGAAAATAAATAATAATGCATCCAAAACACAAAAAATTGGTAATAGTCTGGTTCACTATGCAATTTGGAGTATCAAAACTATACAACTTTATTAAATAAGCAATCAGAAAAAACAATATTTCCATTTGCTCTGATATGTTAGTAGAAATCTAAACATTGTGAACCGGACTATATCATCGAAGTCACATGTGTTTTTGTATGGAAAAAAAAAATGCCATGAAAAGGGGAAAAAACAAGACGAAAACAAAAAGCAGCTGGGATTGTGAGCTTTTTCTTTTTTTCTTTCTCTGGTATTTGTTCACAAACTCAAAGACCACAGAACTGGGAAGCCAAGGAGAAATAGGAAGGGGAGGTTACAGGCCAAGCATCCTCTTCACACAGGAAAGACGCTATACAGAGCAACTTGGACATCCTCTGCATCCGGCTATTGAACAACAGAAACCAGCCAGGACCGTTGAGATCAGTGAGCTATGGAACACCAGGTTTACCAATCTTTAAAGCCATAGTCCATAACAGTCCTCCCCATAAACAGATACGCGCATACATTTTATCAAAGGCGTTTTAACTAGTGAAATGACCGCTATCGTACCCCAAAAAATACAATGCATGATACAACTTGGTATGAGCTGTACACCTCTAACTCGCATGAATCCTCGCCATCACATGCACTTCTCCTGACAGGTACACCGGTTGCGTGTGACACAGTGATGTATCCCACTGGTGGAGGAGGCGCGCCCCATTGTTGCAAGTGTAAAAGTGGAGCTTTTAGGGACCCACATTTGTCAGGCCGGCGGTGAACGGGCGGACGGCGGTAGCACCTCTGATGGATGGCAAAATGTATGACAGAGTTGTGCCTCATCTCCAATAGAAATTGTGCACCGCTGGAAATATGGAGCCACACAGACAGAAGGGAACAAAAAAAACTTTCTGGCATTGTGTTAAAAGCATCGCATCAAGAGCAGGATACTTCCGTGCTCATCACTGCGAGTGTTTTTTTGAAGCCAATACTAAATAAAAATTAAAATAGCACCAAGATCGACATGTCTTTAGTATAAATACTTTTTAGTTGGATTAGTTGGAAATACAAACTGTCAAAGTTAAACAAAAAAAAGTTTGCCAAATTATCTGTGTCTTCATTTTGTCTCTGGAGAAATTTTGCAAACCAAAACCTGTGCATCCATCAAACTGGCATCGGAAAACTCAGAATCTCACAGGCTCCTTATGTTTAATCACCCCAGCCCCCGTCTGTACAGTCCATGGGGCTTTGATTATGTCATTTAAAATGCTTTTGTCATCTGTTCCAAATGTCTCTATCCTGTCCCTGTCTGACTCACCACCCTGTTGATCACAAATCTCTCTTTTGTCTCCATCTCCCTGATTCTTCTGGCTGGCTCATCTTGCTCTCTCTCTCTGACAGACAGTCGGAAGAAGCCACACACAAACAGCTCCCAAAAGCTCCCCCCTGAGGGACCAGCCCTGTACTTCTTGAAAAGTAGGAAGCACCCACAGGAGAAGTAGTGCGTAACAATAAAGAAAAGAATAAGAAAATATCACAAACACTGCAGTCTCAGCCTGTGTCTTTCTTTCTTTTTTTACCTCCAGCACAGTGGCAACCAGGAAACAGTAGGACATTCAAAGCTCCATTTATTTCATGATATACTGCTCTTCACTGCCTGCACGGACTGTACTTGCTTCAAAAATAGACAAAAACAAAATGATTGTCTAGGCGCAGATTTATATTTTTCTCAGTGTGTGTCCAGCTGAAACTGACCAACTCCGCCACCATTGTGTGTGTATGTTTACCACACCATGGTATAGTCTCTCTGCGAAGGCATCAAAGTAAAAAACAAAACAGAAAACGTTGGTAACTAACTGCACGGCATTTATACATGTGATGTTGTATTATAAATGGAAAGAAAAAGAGCCATCCTAGCCTAAAACACAGAACCACGGCATATTAGTCTGATGCTTAGTTTATAAAATAAACAGCGAGTACAACTTTAGAGGCCACACAAATACTAATGAGACACATTGTTCATGCTATATTTGGCCATTTTACTAACACCGATAAAAGCCGATATCTCTGGGACCGAAAGTGACAGACGTCCCATTTTTTGCTTTGGAAAGAGCTAAGTCAGAGCTTTAAATGAGTCCTCCCACAACCCGCTAGGCGTCAGGGGAACACAAGTTTCCCCAGCTAAACCTCAGATAATATGTTTTCTATGTTCTGTTGCATGTCATTTTGAAGCGCAGAACATGGAGAATTCAATCACTGAGTTAGGTTTAATTTCCGCAATTATATTTTTGACCGCCACACAATATGCCGCGACCAACAGCAAGCTAACGCTAATGGCAGCGAATCAAGGCTGGGACAGAAACTATGGATCACGTGAAGAACTTAAATTAAATCGGCCACTGCTGGAGCAGCCAAGTATTTGTATTTTAGTTTATGAAATTCACTTTTTCACTCAGAAAAAGGCACTTTTAAGAAAGGGTCTTGGTATTGGTTAATATCGAAAGATACTCAAACCCCCAGTATCGGAATCGTAAGCAGAAATCCTGGATCGGTGCATCTCTAGTACCAACTAAACAGGAATGTTTTTAATTAATCAGCCCTATACCCCGAATAAAGCGCCCCCTGCTGTCACAGTTCAACACTGAAACAGTTTACAGTTCAGAAGCTTCATACACAGGATATTAAGCCAGACATTTGGAAAAATTGGTAGAAAAAATATCTGTCAAAAATATCGGCTGCGCATAACGGCATCGGCCTTAGAAAAAGCCATATCGGTCGACCTCTAAACGTGATTGGTGCCTATCTCTGTTGTCAATAATTGCCGTATAGTGGGACCTCTCTCCGAAGAAGCAGCATTTGTAGGGCATGGATCCCACCACACATGTCCATTTGACATTTTCACTTTACATTAGAAAATGTAAAACAAAACAAAAAAACAAGCAGATTTTGTGTAGTCAAGCCATACGCGATAATGGACATGATACAAAAATTGACCTCAAGTTTACAACATACATCATCTTCAAATGAGATTCCAATTCCTCTCGCGCTTCATTACGATTAATCGCACTTCACACTAAAGTCTTCAAAATCCATTCGAACACCTCCAGGGAATTGCGGGTATTTATAAAAAAGACAAACCCATCACTTACAACCACGCAGTCAACTTTTGATCCATACTCATAAACACCATTGATTAGCCGCGATCCATACAGCCCATGTGACCACCGCGAGGCCAGTGGACTCAGCATGATAGTTTATAGTGACTCGCGTTGTGTGCAAAATAGCCCGCACGCGTCATCCGCCAATTGCCTTTTGGAGCATGACATTAGATCAAGTAACAGTGTGAGCTAATCACATGGGAAATGAGATAGACAGGGTTGATATCTCATCTTTCTGCGGGATTCCTCTTTAAAGCATGTCTTTTCTTTGCACTCCACCTCCAGCGCTGGTGACATCACTTATTGATTACTCTATGCACACAGGGGATACTGCACAACGGCACTTGAAGGTTAGTTTATGTCACCGAATGCACAATCCTTTTATTTTTAATAGTAACACAAGTTGTTATTGGCTTTATAGGAGGTGCATGAAGTGGGTCAGAGAATTGAGCTTGTAAATATGTTAGAATTTAAAGGCTATAAATAGATAAATAAAATAACAACAACAAAAATCTAGTCATACCGCATATCTCTGCTTCCTGGGGAGCAAAAGTAAAGTGCAAAGCGGTGCAAAGCATTTGAACATTGTGCCACAACCTAATTACACAATAGAGATCTTTTTTTTTCACTCAAACTTGGCTACTAAAGTGCTGCTAGCCCACAGTTAGCTTTGCCCGTTAGCTTCTTCTTCGTGATTCCATTAGTGTGTATTGCGCCTCCGGGTCAGAGCAGGGAAAGTTGCAAGCATGGTTTTCTGGCCAGAGACACCAGGGGGAGATGAAAGACCCCCCAATCATCCCATTAACACTTGTATTACCCCAGAAGTATGTATTAAGGTAAAGTTACTTAGTTCTGCTTTAAGTTTAACTCAGTACATATACAATAATCACTACTAATAATAGACTACACAGTGACCAACGGCTGATTTTGTTTCCCCTATTTTTCTCAGGGCTTCTAGTTCCATTCTATTATAATGTTACTCGGCTGAAAAGGTAAAGTGCAACCTCATAACACCCCCTGGATTCCCTTTCTGATACAGCAGTTCCCATTTATCACAGCTTTGGATTGACACAATGAGTAACCTCGGTCTCGACTAAAGATGGTGCATGTCAGTGTCAGTATAATTGGCCCCTCAACTTTTAAACTTCCTGTTGGATAAAACATGTGCCACCCTCTCTTCTCTGCTATCAATATTTCAGACTGGCGTATGCATGTCACCAGCAGCAATGCCTGGCTACAACGCTTCGGGATCTTGTACATTATTCAAAAAGCCCAACAAGCGCAGGACTCTGCCATTATCTATTTAAATCCAAGTGCAAGCTGAAAGCATTTAGTCACTGTGCCACTTGCCCCGCTTTGCAAATAGCACATGGGGGAAACTGCTCTGCATGAAAAAGGTGCGGAGAATGCGTAGATTCAGCATGAGATATGTGCAATTTCAGTTGGGAATGGGGTCACGAGGAGGTGGCGGTCACAGAAAGATAAGGACAGAGCACGGGGAGGAATTAACCAAGATGGCTATTAGTGCATGAAGGGAAGGTAATACAAATGAAGGAAGGTGGAGACAGAGAGAGACGGAATGGAAGCACACATTAAGAGGGCATTAAGGAAATAAGAACAAGATAAAGTGGAGGGGGGACGGCGAGTGCTTTAGCACAAGTTATTTTGTCAAGGCATATTATTCTAACTTCGCATGGTTTTTTATCAGGCATTTGCCCAAAAGAACAAAATAAATGCCTTTTCATGTTTCTGACTTTCTTTTGCAAATCCATTTAAAAGAAATAAAGCTTTTATTCACAAGACTTCTGTTTTATTTTTGGTTAAAAGCAATTTAAGGGACAAATGGGAGTAAATTCTGAATCCCTGAGTTTTTGAGCACCAGTTTCATGCTAATATTAACTTGCCCACAGTGTTGGGCTAGTTACTCTAAAACGGTAATATATTCTGTATTAGTAGCTACATTTTGTTAAGCTTATAAGTTTATTATATTTATTAATTGGTTTATTTGGTCGGGACAGTGCATGTTAATTTCTATCCATCGTCCCCCACTCGCACTCTCATTCATCCTGGCCTATTGTACATGTTTTTAGTGGTAAGGAAACCGGAGTACCAGCAGGAAACCTACACAGACACGGGGAGAACATGCAAAGTCCACACAGAAAGGCCCCGTCCTGGTGGGAACTGAACCCGGGACCTTCCTCGCTGTGAAGCACGAGCTCTAACTACTACCGTGCCGTGTGTTATATGCGACAATGTGTTTGTATTTGTGGGAGGACGTGAGTGTGAGAGAATGTTTTTAAATCTGTAAAGCACTTTGTGTTACATGAAATGTGTGAAAAGAGCTGTATAAATAAAGATTGACTGATTGATACTGTATGCCTCAGTTACTGAAAAAAGTAGCGCTGCTTGCCCAATGTAAGTCAATTGCATGTTTTCAGGTGGTCAAAGGACTCAAAATATAAAATCGAACAGACTGCCTGGCTGCAACAGAGGCAAGATTGCTAAAATAAACCTGCTATGAAGAACTTGTTAAACCCCTCAAAAAGTGAGGAACTTTTTACTGTACTGAGGTGACAAGTCAAGTACACAAGACACCACACCACCCTTGATTTTTTCCTCTCCTGTATGTTATAAATGGATATTTCTAGTTAATTTTTTATTGCACATAACCTTTTGAATGCACTTGTAACCGCAATTTCCCGTTGTTGGGATAAATAGAGCATCTGTGTCGAGAGAGTCGATGATTGAAGGGAAGAGCGGAAGCAATTTTTTTTTCGGTGCAAAATTCAAATTAAGGTGTAATGATGAAAGCTCGGAAACTGAGAGACTAATTCATCGACTACTCTGGGACTTTTTTTTTTTTAAATGGAAAGAGTTAACCAAAATGAACAGCTCGTGTGATGATGCGCCTGTCCTCAAATGTCACTTCAAATCTTTTTCCTTTGTCTCATCAACCGCTCATCAATCGCTCATTCACTTCATTAGTCCCTCACCCCAAAACTCTTTGATCGGCGCACCTACTCGCTTGCGGCTCCTCCGAAGGTAAAACAAGAACACCAAAAGAGAAAACATCCTCTTTACGAGTCATTTCATCTGAGATACACCATCGCAGATATTATTCTCGTCCGCCTGCCACTGGGGAGTATAAGATTTCAACACCAATCAATCAACTTGTTGGAGAGATGTTGCATGAATAAGCCATGATTCTCCCGGGTGATGGATCGGTCTCACACTGTCTTATTCTGCTGCTCATTTATCGGCACAGAGTCAAACGAGAGGAGACAAGACCAAGTAGCAAGTCCCTCAACTGTCACATGACCTCCCAATATTATTTATTTGAAGTGTGCAAATAAATTAATTGGGACTAAAGACGTCTGAAAAGACAATTGATGAGAATGTGGACCTCATATATATAAAAAACATCATTCTCATCATTTTGACGACATAGGTGGAGGAGATGATGAGTGTTATTTTCTTTCTGTCTGTTGATTAACGCACATCTTCCTTAAAAAAAAACAAAAACACGGTGACTCATCCAATTATGTTTTCATGGAAACAGTAGGTCTCCATCCACCAGCCATGCACATAGTGACGGAAGCTCAATAGTTATACACAGCCAGCGCTAATATGGGTTGGCCTGATTATGGAGGCACGCAACGGCCCGTACAAACATCATGAATGCGGGGGCTCGGCGATTCTTTCATGATGAAGCCTTTGCAGTAATGTGATAACATATTAGGCGCAGCTCTCCAAGATGATTGGGGCTGACTCACGTTGGAGAGCGGTAGATAAGGTGAGCTCACAGCCTTCGCCCCCGACCATTCCAACAAAAAACCTCCAGCCCTAACAACAAACACTTAAGTAAACACAATCTACTGAAGCAAACATGAAGGGAGTACAGTCCGCTGCACAGTCACTAGTATAGGGTCTTTCAATGGCTGAAGGGTTTTAGAGGAAATTTTCCATTATGATGTCAATACGATAAATGTTATCATTGTGAAGTTTTCTTATTATAAATCTAGATATGCTGTTTCTTGTAAGGCACCCCAAGAATTAGGTGAGAATTGACTTAGGCAAGGAGCAGCTCTCGTGTACTAGTCTGCTCTGCATCCGCAGTGTCCAGCCTCTATCAAAAGTGCCCAAGGAAGGAGGAGAGATGCATGAGCCAGACATAATAAATGGAGGTTGGGTTAATACTACTTCTATAAGGGTCAGAAAACAATGTGCATTGCTTTTTTGCGAAATAGGGTGAGAATATAAGGCAAACTTAACATTCTTGCCACCTATACAAAAGGGTGATCATAATGTTTTGCTTGATTGATGTCAGGGGAATGTCCAGACTTATGGGCTATAGCTGCTCGTCATGTAATTAGAATATCATGAAAAAGTGCATTTACTCCTGTTATTCAACTTAAACTGTGAAACTAATATATGATAGACTCAAAGCAAATGCAAAGTGAAATATGGAGCCTTTATTTGTTGATTTTGATGATTATGGCTCACAACTAAAAACCCCAAATTAAAAATCTCAGAAAATAAGAATATATTATTAAATGGACTGTAAGCCATTGACATATGTCACCATGCATGTAATGAGTCTATATCATATATTAGTTGCACAATTTAAGTTGAATAACAGAAGTAAATGCACTTTTTCATGATATTCTAATTATATGATGAGCACCTTGTTGTGCCATGCAAAATCTGAACTGAGAAATAACCTACATGTAACCTTTTGTAAACTGTGAGGATATTTCAATGCAATGCAGATAATCACCATTTACCTGTGCCATTTAAAAAAACATGTTCCTCAATACTGCAAAGTAGCAGGAACAGACACGATTGGGTGCAACATTGTAAATAACCATTTGAATTGCACATGAATCTAATTATCACTAGCAAATACTTTGTTCAACACTACAAGACATGAGCATTTGGTGTCGCTCCTGGCATTTCATGGATGGGGACCGATTTCATGGCTAAGTGCACCAGAGAAGTGTAGTAGGAACAAACATTTTTCCACACAGATAGGTTACAGCAATCACCCGCCTCTTTAACCTCCCTGCCCGCCTCCCAGCACTCCTCCAGTCTCTCTGACAGCTCCATTCACACGGTCTTGTATGACCACGTCGGCCTGGGTGGACAGCTTTCCCATTGTGGCATCACTGGCAACATGACAAGAGGCTGAGGATGTATGTGGTGTTATAGAGGACTGTGATTAGCTGTTCGGATCAACCTGGTGTTGATAATTGTGGACTCATTACAGTCCAAAGAAGAAGTTAATTTCTGGGTAAAAGAAGCAACATCACTGCAATAATGAAGGTTTTTGAAAAGGCAAGGGAATAATTACAATGATGCATACATTTCTGAATTTGTTATCCTCCCCTCTTCTGTGTGGCAAGTCTTATTTAAAAAGGGCTGGAGAACTCATTTTTTATTCTATCCATCGTTGCCATAATGGCTGAATACTTTCTAAGTACGATCGGAGCCATACTTTGTCAACAAAAGCTGGAGCAAATTGTGTGGTCAATATTTAGAAATGCACGGCTGCTATTAAGCCTTCAATAATGCGTGAAATATCCAATAATATCTTCCAAGCGTGTCTGAGTTTGCTAATGTTCGTGATCTTTCCTTGTCCTCATAAGACCAGTCCAGCATCTGTTCGGCAACATTAAAAATGACACATCCTACATGACACATCCTACACGCTCTGATCAACGCCAAGGTAAATATCATACTGTTAATTACTGCCAGGAAATTAGACTGCAGGACAGATCAGACAAGGACTCAGTCATGGTGAAGCCAACGAAACCATTAAAGCGCGCTACGAAAGTCAAATGAATGGCAAATTTGACCAGCTTAAAGCAGTACTAAGTAGCTCATGCCCCTAGAGGCCATAAGCGCCACTGCAGGTGTCGTAGCATGTTGCGTTTTTTACTCAATCTTGGCTGTAAATACTGTTTAAGTGGCGCTAGCCCACAGTTAGCTTTGCCCGTTAGCCTTTTAGCTTCTTCTTCGCGATTCTATTAGTGTATATTGAGGCCTCCGACCCGAAACAGCAAAGTTGCAATTGTGGTTTTCTGGCCAGAGACACCAGGGGGAGATGAAAGACCCTCCAATCATCCCATTAACACTTGTATTACTCCCAGAGGGACTATGAAAAGGATCTATTAACGCAAACAAGTTGCTTAGTACTGCTTTAACTGTTTCAAATCTTTTGGTTGGTAATTCTTTAGTAGGCTACTGCACTATTACTGATATTGCTACCATAGAGGCTAGACTTCTAAAGTTACATTTACTCTAAAACAATGACAAGGATACGTCTAGGTGCCCCAATCTACAAACAGCTATAACCCAAAGAGCGAAGTTCATAACAAAATATTGATGCATATATGAAGAGTTCATTTGCAAAAACAGATAAGTGCCATTGAAAAAACTCAACGTATGCTTCAACATTTCTCTTTACATAGCAGTGTTTTTCATTACCAGATTTGTTCCAGTGCCATAAAAATATTAAGTCACTTGTTCTTAATTAAATTCACACAACTTTAGCTTCATAAGTGGCATCTGTTGCGTGCAATAACAAATATACAACAGATATACAACGATTTAGAAAAAAAATTCAAAACGGAGATATCTGTTTTTGCAAATGAACTCTTCATATATATTTTTTAATCTGTTTCTGTCGCAAACATAATTAAACAGTTTTCTTTACTTTGTACGAACAGAAACAAATGTACTTTATGCCAACATGTTGTCTGCCTTAAGGCTTTATCGAACCATCCCCTTTATTTCAAACCATATAAAGCACAAACATAACTTGACCTTACTCTTTCACTCGACTGCAGATGTGTAGATTTAATATTGATACACTACGTAGAATTGGTTCTTTATAGCTTGACAGTGCAAAGCAGTTGGGCAACAAGATGTTATCATATTTGCCTGAATGGAACTGGGACTGTCATTCCTGCCCACTACTCCAGTAAATAGAAATGAATGCAATATGAAGAGGTTTTTCTTTCACCAAAGCCACCTCAGCTGACCCGCGTTTGCAAGCAGCGCTCAAATTTAAAGTGCCGGGAAACACTCAGGGCCCCTCATCTCATCATCTGAAGCAGCATGTTCTGCTATTACTTCTCCCTCCACTGCAATATTTCAGCACAGGCTTTGATACACTGCAGTGATAACAAAGTGCTTTGCTGCAATGGGGCTGCGTTCGCTATACCACGTACTTGAACAAACACCGTAGCTCGGCAAAGACCGTCATTTTGCTGTGCCTTTCATCCCTTCTCAAAATTATTATAAATTCCAGGAATGTTTTGGTAGGGCGGACATCAATGGTGGTAGAGTGGCTAGCAGAAAGTGGGTTCTATGACAATCGGTCTTGGAAGAGTCAACATTGGGTCTCTGTGGAACGGATACTTCTCTTCAGTTTGGTCCTATTCAAATTCAGGATTGCGAGGTGGCAAGATGAATTGTCTGTTTGTCAGTGTTGTTGAAAAGGTTGCAGGAACTATATAGAAAAGAATTCTTTGAAATATTTATCTCTTCCTTTACGAGACTCTAACCTCAATAGTTTATTTATGTTATATCTAGCACTGGAGCAAAATCTCAAGAAACATTTCTAAGCAAAGACAATACCATTTGGATTCATTTGTTTGGTTTCTATTAACACAATCCAGGCAACCACACAATTATGTTACCTTTCCTAGTACCACCTGATAAAGACCTACATCAAATCCAGATCTACAGGTCTAGAATAGAAATGAAACTACATTATGCCAACACTGGGTGTACGCAACATGCCTAAACACTTGACTTAAAAGTCACAACTTAAGTATATATGACATTATCTTTAATTGCAATGAATAAAACCTAAACTGGCAGATGACCTACAAGTAATACCTGAAGGAAGCCCAAGTACCACGAGCAGTTCATGTCCTAAAGTTTGAGAACCACTGGTGTAGATATATGAACAAACAATGAGGAAGACTTCAATTGGGCTCTTTCTCTTTTAAAATCCAATCTTGTCAGCAGACCTTGGTACTCTTTTTTGGCACCCACTTCTGGCACCACTGTGGATGGAGAGGTCACTTGTAACAACAGGGGTGCAATTCGATAAAGTTGTTTTCTAAGGGGGCGCTTCCAACAACAATGCTCTGCAGCCAACACATCATGAGAATCAAGTCGAGTTTGACTATATTTAGAAGTAACTCGTTTCATGTGATTCCTTCCAGTACAAGTAATGGGATTACGAAGAGAAGACAAGACAATGAGTTTATTTAACACAGGAAACCTCTGACACATTATAAATTAAAGTAAAGTTACTGCTACAGTAAATGTGAACTGAATCTAGTTCACTACTGTAGTCCTCCAGTTGCCTGCCACCTTGCTGGGAACATTAATTAATTGTTTCACACATCCTTATTGCCTGCGCCTGTATACGATAATGTCAACAGGAAGCCCTCAATTCCCACTGTTTTCTCACTGCATGGTCAGTAATGCTAATTATAGCGTCCAGTTATGTCGTTTTCTTCAACTATGATAATGATATTGACAATGTTTTAGTAATTAGCACTTACGTACTTAAGAAATGTATGGCGGTGTTGGTAGCTTTTATAGGTTGGAATTGAATGGGTTTTTCTGCAAAAGTCACAAATTATCTCCCAACTGTGGAATCTTGTCACAAATAAAAGTCCCTGGATAATTCGACATGAACTTACTAGAGCAGGTAGTTAATTTTAGTAACAAAGGCGTTCTAGTTCAGGGGTAAAATTACACATCTGTACAAATGGCATACAAAACAAAACCCGGAATGACACGATTCTTAATAAACATGCGTGTAAGCTATTATGAATATATTACTGTCTGATTTGTGAGAACTGAGCACTTAGACAGATGCCAAGACGAGAGCTAATCTTCACGCACCCATCCAGATGCATGCATGGCGTTATTACTGAGCCTCTTATATGTGAGTGAAAAGAAATAATGGGATTTGCGCAAAGCCTGTAGAATGCACCAAATGAGTCCTGGCAATTTCTACCCTACGTCGAGCGTTAAATGTCTCTCACACGTCAACATTTGTTTTGGCGGAAAATTAATTTTAAAGTCCAATGACGGCGCAGTCTGCGCTGTTGTTTTGCACCACCAGGGAGAATTGATGAAATCTTTTCAATTTTATCAAAAGGAATTTAGCTACCAGTTTTGGTGAACACTTCATTTAACACTACCCTTGATACGTTGTGCCTGCCAAATGTAGTACAATGTAATGTGCTGTGTAACAGTGTGTGTTAATTGTACCTATGGGTGTTTGGAGGTAGTGCAAAATAAAGTGTAACCATCTCATTGGATAGGTTTTCACTTTAGTTTTATGTAGTACAAAAGGCAGATCGATACATCGGCCGGCCGATGTATCAGGCCGATATTTAGGGATTTTACAACATCGGCATTGGCCGATCTAGCGCTGAAAAAGACGATATTTCCGGGATAGAGACTTCCCGTTTTCTGCATTGGAAAGAGAAAAGTCACGGCTTTAAAAACGAGTCCTCCCACAACTCCCTTGGCCTCAGGGGAGGTGAGAAACATCGCAATTGGCTAGCTTCAAGTTTGTTAAACACAAGTTTCACTGAACCTTTGTCAATATGGACATGCTGCATGTCAATCGCTGAGTTAGTTTTAACATCCACTATTGTATTTTTGATCTCCGCGCAAAATGCCGCAGCTAGAAACAATATGCTAATGCTAATGACATCTAATCAAAATATTGGCCAAAAATATTGGTCAAAATATTGGCCAAGCATATCAGCATCGGCCAAGTAACACCCCAAAATATTGGCATCGGCCTTAGAAAAACCCCTATCGGTTGGCCTCTAGTAGCTAGAACATATTAGGTGTTGTGTGGTGCTGCATACAACCCTTAACTAATGCCGTAGTCAATAGCGTTCATATTTTTGTATGGATGCCCCATTGGAGGTGATCAGAACATGTTTATAATTATTGACAGACTTGGGGACAGGCAGGCACAAACTCTATACTGACTAATAGACATTTACCAACAAGTGCTGAGGTTGTATTTTCAATTCTGACAATAATTGTTCAGTGCTTTGAGGATTTCAGATTGAGGATTTCTTTATGTCGTGTGACCTTCCTTCAGTCTGGATGGCAAGGAGTGAGAGCCTGATGATAAAACCAACAATTCCGAAAAACACACAGCCCCTGTCCAAATGGGGCTGCAAACAGGACAAACTGGAGTGGACACAAAGAAGAAGCAGAAACAACTACAGGGGCTCCATACGCCGCATTATGAACCAGGCAACTAAAACTGGAGTAATTCATTTCAGCGGATACACCAGAACCCAGAGGATAAATGGCCTACTTTTCTTTTTATAGTTTGTTACACTGACACGGATAACGCTGATTCTACTCTACTTCTAACACAATTTTATGATCCGGGAAAAGAATTGAAAATCTTCCAATTTTACCAATATTTAGCAGTTGTAATCCGCTAACACGCCGTCTGTGTGGATGCTCGCCTTTTAAGCACGATTATCCCAAAGTGGAAAAGGTCAAACGAATCATAACTGCCCTTTTTACACAGGAGATAACAGATTATACATGCAGTGGCTGTTCAGTTTGTTTTGACATAAATATTAATGCAATTTAGATGCAAAACACCACAAACTCAAGAGTCAGTTGAGGTGACGGCGTGAATGAAGCAGGTGCCATCCTCACTGTGCGCTTCAAAGCAAAGTGGGAGGTTCTTTGCGAGCAATAAACAATCGCTGTCAGGGCTCAAGAGTGGTGGTTTTGTCGCCATGGAAACACTTCAATTAAGATTAATTCTAGCTTGTCAATGAAAATAACAAAAAAAACGTGGGGTTACATGCACTGACACTTTCACTGGGGATCAATTTCTTTCTTATTTTTCCTAGTTGGATTGGATTTCAGATGTCATGATATCGGATGCAGTAAACATTTAGGCTACTTGCTGTAATAGCCAATCCATACTAGGTCTCAAGTGATTCAATAAGTGGACCTTTACCAATTCAAGACTAAATATTCCAAGCCCTCAAAATGAAGACCATAAGTGGAGCAGCATTTTTACACAAGCCAAGGACCGTGTAACATGCATCAAACCCAACATCAAAGCTCTTCACCCATTATGGATGCACTCTCCATCTCAACATGCACAACACCATCAGCAATCCCATTCACCTACATTTGAGCACCACCGGTTTGTGGGAGATGCAGGAGCGTTGCAGCAGAACGCCTTTGCACGGGGATGGGCGGTTCTCTCCAAACATCTGGGAGAACGGTGTGGACATGAAGGCGCTCTGGGCCATCGGGGAAGAGCAAGGTGGTCCGGAGAAACCCCCGCTGCCCCGCTCGCACCTTGAGTTCGGAGCGCCTCGCCGCATCCCCCGACTCTTCAGTGATTAATTAAGCAGTTGTGCACCTCCGCTGTGCGCCGTGGAAAAAAAAAAAAAAAAAAAAAGCTGCAACCAGCGCCAATCCCTCTTTGGGACACACGCACTCGGAGCATGACCTGAGCACAACACCGCGCTGCTGTGTTGGATTATTGGGCAACGCGCGGCTCTCGCATCCAGCAAACATTTACGCACGGATGGGAAGGGCATCCACCCCAGAAATGAGCCTGTTTGCCTGACGGGACAATTCGCTGCTATGTGCGAAGGGGTGATGACTGTGGGTTAGGCGCTGGTTTTCTGAGGATTTAAACATGGATTGCATGGTTATTTCTCAGACTCATTTCAAGTTGATCGTGGTTTCGAGTAGTCCTTTGTCTAGGTTTTACTAAAGATGAGGCTTAGATTTGCCATGGCATTAACATTTTAGTTTCTGAGTTTAGACAGTGGATTTTGCTCATGGCTTCCATTCAGTTTTGATCATTAAATTGCAATGTTTGGATGAATTTGGCGCCTGATCATGGTCACAAACGTTGACTCGTTAGTATTCAGTCCAGCTGTTTTATCCTGTCTCTGTGTGGACCACACTCTTGGGTCGTCCTGCAAAATGGTGCAACTTCTCTCCCGTTGGACCCTCTCAAACTGCCACAACTGGCCGGCGGCTCCACTGACAGCCAAGCTAGCTGATGTTTAATGGAATACTGCACCAAACCGGCGCGCTGCACATACATATCACCAAAAAAAGACAAAAGCCACGCGCATCGGTGCCCACATACCCAATCAACTCTCTCTTACCTTTGATGAAGAGTTGCCTTTTTTAAAGCGGGATGTCACATTCACTGAAGGAACCGCGAACACATGCCTATTCCGCAGCTCCCGGACGCTGTACAGATACACGAGATAGGAGCAGGAGCAGAGTGAAAGCGGCCAGAAGTGCCTCCCGCCGCGCGCGCACACGCACACACGCGCATACACCCACAGCCACACAGGCAGGGCTTCCCAAATGAAATATTGCACGCAGCCGATTGGTCCACGGGATTCGCGGTGGCACTATTAGGAGGGGCCAAAGATAACCAAGCAGCAACGTGAGCAACGTAAATGAGCCCGCCTTACGCACCGCGTTAATGGTAACAGAGAGGAAAACGGCACTTCAGTGAGAAAGGTAGGTAAGGTATTTAGATGCGAGGCGTCCTGTTGGGGGTGAATCGGGACCATTCTACAACACAATACCATGTGACCATCCCTAAACTGAGGTAAAAACAGTGGACTCAGTATAGCGTTGTCCAATGCAATCCCACACAACAGCGTGGCCCGGGAGCTTAATGTTTTATTGACGCCTTTCACTGGGCTAATATTTTTCATATATACTACCAAAGTCTCTCATATCATTTGGGTTCTTCTGTAGTTTTGGTTGTCTTACTAACAAACAAATACTGTGGGTCTCATTCGATGTTTTAGGATTTTTTTACTGGACATAATAATCCTACATAATGAATTGTAAAGTAAGTAAGTCACATTTATTTACATAGCACCTTTCACAGAGAAAAAGCCACGAAGTAGTTCGGTTTAAAAAACAACAGAGAAATCATAGCAGCCCAAGAGTAGCTAATTAAAAGCCTGAACAAATTATGATTATGAATTATGATGGACAATAGACCTACATTATTTGGTGGAGCATTACAGAGTGAATTGGGCTCTTGCCAGTATCAGAACCTAAATCGCCCCGAATGAGTAACAATATCCCTGATCTATCAGTCTACTCCCTGGCTAAAGACCAAAGATGATGTTCTTGTCTGTTCAACCAGGTAGCAAAAAGCATTTTCAATTTTTGTCATCTTTTTTTGCTCTATGTCTCCACAGCAGCACACAATCGTTCATTCATTGCTTTGTTTTTGCTCGGACTCATGCAAGACTCTGTGGTTGGGCCCCTTTTCCTTGAAGCCCCCTGTCTAATTGACAATTGGGAGATTCATTCTCACCATAAGGCAATACGTTACATAGTTCCGTTCAGTGCCTCCTTTCATCATCGCATCAAGCTTTCCTCTTTCACCATGGTACTGTAAATGGGTCAGGGAGGAGGGACAGGGAGATGGAGAGATGGAGAGCGAACGGAAATAAAAAGTGCTTTCCAATAGGCCTTAAGGACACTGCATGATATGTGTGTTTGGCTGCGAGCAAATGTGAAAGTAATGACCTAGTTGTGTTTTTCATTTTGCGCTGGTCTCATTGGGTGAAGCTTGAGTGGGCATCAGTCAAATGGACAGCATCAGATAACATGCTCAAGAAGGTGGATTTATATATACATTGTGATATATAAAAACGACGAGAGTTCACTCCGAAGATAATGCACCCACCTGACGCCACATGTACGCGTTGATATTGGCATAGCATATTTTGAAAGGGGGTGAAGGGAGCATTTGTTATCAGCATACGAGTGGTTTTCAAAATTATCAAGTGCCACCAATTAAAAATGTGGCGACCAGATATGAGCCAGGTCTATAACAAGGCTACGCAGTGTACCCAGATGTGTATAGTTTTGAATAAATACTAAAAGAGGACAAAAAGATTGAACTTCAGAGTAGCCTGAGTATGCAGTACCACACCGGAAGTGTCCCTGGTATAACAAGGAGTACCCATGCCCATATAGTGCTCTATATGTTGTTTCAGTGACTTTGATCAGAGAGAGAATATGAGAGACATGATCAGTCTGCGTACAGATTATGCCATGGGAAGATTTCTGGTGTGTCATGTTAGTTGTTATACCATGGTCAGAATACTCAATTCTGATCGTGCGTTAAAACTGTATAACGCACAGTTGGTATAAACGATTGTACAGTTGGTGTAAGCAGATTAAACGAGGAGCTGTGCATTAGACAGTTTTATTGCACTCCACTACACGTTGTGCATTAAAATTGTATAATGAACAGCTCCTCGTTGTTTAATCCTTACATATCAGACCATGTAATGAATGTACTGAATGGAAACTGGACCTCACTGGTGTCATAGCATTTGCTTGACTTTGGGTTATGGACATAAACAACATGCATATTTGGGATCGTCCAAAGTTGAAATGGCCAAGTCCAGTTTGAAATATGCAAAATTGTGGTCTGCTTATTCAGTTGAGTACAAACTGACAAGATTTACAGTACCCCCAAAAAATATTGTCGATGTTGCTTACACTCTGGTTAATAGCCCATTCGTTGCAGGATTGACTCTCACATTTATTAGGCGCAATTTGCCTATATGACAACATGCCGAGGAGATGTGGACGATCAAATGAGCGCACATGATGAAGCTGTCATTCGTTTATTAGGACCAGAGGGAGAGCCAAGGTTAGTGCGGCAGGAGCGTTTGCAAGGACAATGTGGGCATATGGCAACTACCTCAATTTAGCTACCTTTGGTTTTAGCACTGTGTAATAAGCGAAAACAAGAGAGGGAGGGTAATTAACACATTTGTCCTCACAATCAGTGATAAATTTATAATTTGAATTGCAGAATTTGTGCACACTTTGAAAAGGTGAGCCTACCAATCATGGTGTAAAGTTTTCTTTTGCCAAAATTGGTAATAGAAGTAACCATTTGGTAAAAAACAAACAAAAACTTTGCTTTAATGCTTTTAGACAGGTTAATATAGTAGTATAGCACTGTAAACCCTATATAATCCTCTCACATTATAACTCAAGTCAAATGAAAGATTGTGTAGCGTACTGGTCTTCATTTTAAATGTAAACACAACTCATACAGCAACTTCTCGGATGTCAAAGACGCTTTAACCATCATGCATAAATGGGGGGGAAAATCTCAAAGAAACCATTTTGCTTTTTGGGTGACAAGTGAACACAATTTAGCCTCTGAGTTGTCCAATGCTGATTGCAGCCAGGCTGATGAATATTTATGGGTTCACCAGGTCAAGGTGTAATATCCGAATTTTCGCCTCGACGCAACATGCCTCTTGCATGTGGCAGGGCATCCATCTGAAGAGAACAATCATTTACAGCTTGGCCTTGCACCACCTGCCTCTTCGGCTGCCAGCGGAGAGGCCTGGATCTTCATTAGGACCTGCCTCGCTCCTGAAGCGGCACATGTCACTGAGACCTGGCCTACATCCCTTTAGATCAGGGGTCTCCAACCTTCTTTTTAACCTTGCGGGGTACTTTTACGCATCAAAGCCGTTGGAGAGCTACGTATGCTTCAAAGACACTTGTGTAAAATGCAACGTAAGTGGAGTTCACCCAGGAGAATTAGTAGACAAGATCAGATTTTTTTAGACGATGACTTGAGTTTTGTCCTTATGCTTAACCGCATTGATTCAAATGTTTGCAGATTGTGTTCAGCGTGTTCAGAACAAAAGGTTAATGTATCTTAAATGTGAGACATCAAACATATGCAGAGCTAGATTACGCTGGAAAACCACTGGTTGGAGATCCCTGCTTTACATCAACACGGTACACAGAAGAAGAGATTTGTTTTTTTGTTTCAACCTCTTAACCCCGACCTTTTCCCAAATCTCCAAATCTAAAAGGTAAAAAAGTGATGAAAATGTCACAAAAAAGTGTGACGAAAACGTGAGGAAAAATATCAATTCAGATGAGATTTTAATAGGTCTTAGCTGGGTCTATAGGCTGTAACCTTATGGATTTTGGTAAAGCTGAACTGGATAAAATGCACATGGTTAAGGCCGGAGTTAAGAGGTTAAGTGACATAAGTTAAGTTCATAATTTAGGTATGCTGAACCCATTGGTGATTCCATATTGCTATTCCAAAGATTTCCCAAATCAGAAGCAGCATTCAATATTCTTGTTCTGTATACTGAATTATGGTATCGGATTCATCAGTTTTCCCAGACACTACCCAGCAATATCTCTGGGAAACCTTTGTGGGTGACCACATTGCAGGGATTCATCTCCATTCAGGACCTTGGTCTTGAGTACTTGGTGGGTCGATAAGGCATGTTTCAAGTTGATAGGGGAAACTGCTGCATCCAGAAAAAAAACCCTCCCCCTCCCTTGGCTCTCTCTAGTTATTATACAACATTAAATTCACATTTTTTAAGCATCTCACCAATTAGAAATAGAGTTTCATTTAAGGTGCAAATCTCACACCATGTTTACTTCAACTTGCCCGCAGCACTTCTGAAAATCAAGCCTCCAATAAATACGCAGCCTTTCCTTATATTGCAGACTGGATGTGGGCGCATTGATTGCGGGTGGTTAAAAAAGACCAGCGCGTTGATCCCTAAACAAATGTGATGAGCTCTATCCGTGCTGAAAACCCATCTGGGCTGTGTGATGAGTGAAAACCTGCTGATCCTCTGTGTCCTGCCCCTCTAATAAAGCTGTCGTCCCCTGCCAATGGGAACTTTGATTGTCGACCCAGATCAATGGCGTCTGTCAGGGAGATGTCCTCCTGTGGGCTCAGGCTGGGACGCTCACTGTGGGGCGAAAGTGGCTCAGATGCAGGTGCAGACTGTCCGTGTATCCTTGGGCAGGACTCTTCACTCACCTTGCCTGTGTGGGTGAGTGAGTGGTTGGTGTTGGCGCAGATGAGCAGCCTCACTTTCATCAGTCGGGCAAGTGTCGCCAACCGTATACCCTGCGAGTTATTTTAAGAATGAATGAATACAAAATATAGCTTGATTGTAATAAATGGGGAATACTTTGACTATTGTTAGTATACCCAGGACATTTACAGTTGCAAATTTCAACACAAAGCAAATCCTCTTGATAATTGTGATAAAAATTAGTTATTTTAGTGTATGAGGAAATCTTTTGGGAAGCCACTTTGAAATAGAGGGAACTATGGGCAGCTCACACATTACAGATCCCTTGATATAGAGCACGTGGGATTGGATTATCGAACCCTACATCCCTGAGCTCAATTGGTACGAGCGAAACTCTCACAGTAGTCACAGTAACGTGTAGAGACTAAATGTCAATGGAGTATTGCTGAATGACAATTGAAAATAGGTTTTATGAAGTCAATAACATGAGGTCCAATCAGTGACTATAGCAGTAGAAGAGAAGTGTGTGGGCAGGGACATCTGGCTTCACATATAACATGGAAATAAGATGCAAAGAAGTTCCCATTTGCATCAAGGGCAACTTTTGATTGAAAGGAACAACAACCAACCCACTCGATTCAAACAAGCTAAACATTCTCACCTGATATGATTTATTTCCTCAAAATGTTGTCAGGATGTACATCTGTTATGGCAACATTATTCTAGACAGGGTATAAAGGGGGGAAATGAAATGGATGAATGAATGTAATGTAGCATAGTGAAATTACTTATGTCATCCTTGAAACAGTCCATGATGAACCCCACTGCCTTAGGGATCAGCTCATGAACCTCAAAATAACACAATGGCACTGGGCTTATACGCAACAGAACAGCATACTGTATATGCATGTATTTCTCTCTCCAAAGATCCATGGCTTTGCAAGTGGCATGCATATTTCATCAAAAACATGCACCGCTGCGGAGCCCATAGCTCAAGTAGCGCTGACATCTTTACTAACAGTCAGCACTACATGCCTAGTGCTTTGTGTACGTAGTGCAGATTTACAGTCAGGATGGCAGAGGGAGAGCAGGAGAGTTTCCCGGGACTTTTCCCACGCAACAACATGCAACAGCAGGACTCTTTCTACAATGATTCTAATGTTCATGATCAATGAGGCATTCATTTACTTACTAAAGTTGTATTGCACTTAAAAGGTTAGTCTAGCCACAAGAGGTCACTATTGTAAATGTGTGTGTGTGGGTGCAAGAAAGTAAGATCCCAGGGTTACAAAAACTCTCTGTGGCTGCACGTTTAAAGCAATATTCAGTCAAGATCCTTGCTACATATTTTTGTCATTGGGTGTTTGATTGTGATTTAAGAACCACTGCTCTGATACTCTACTTGGCAAACCTTGTAGAATCAAGCGTCATAGCAAACAAATATAAAATGCCATGCCACACTGAGATGGCTTTGGAAACGCCGGAAGCAGATTGAGAAGTAGAGTGCATAAGCTTGTTTTTCTCCTGATGAGAGCCGCATTAAATCATTTACAAGCTTGATTTAACACTCCTCCTTTTACTTATTCATGAAAAGGCTAAATCAACCGGCATGATTTTGTAGTCAGTCAGAATTTACTTATAAAAGTAAGTTTGACGCCACAGAAATGGAATGGGGAAAATTTCACCGTTTGGTTTTCATGAACATTCATCCGCAATAGCATTTTCGTGGAAAGATTTGGGATGGTAGAAAGGTGTACTGGCTGTAAGCAGGATCCGAGAAATTTACCACCCAACTTTCAGGCTTAGTAACTTTTTTACTAAAGTAATGTTACTATCACTCTCAAAAAAAAAAAGAAAAAGAAGAAGATCATTACACATTTATTTAATAGTACCAGACAATGACAATGATTTATGCACTTGATGAATTGGGAAGAGCTAAAATAGTGTTTGGGCTGTTTTAACTTACTAAATCCTTTCCGTAGTCCCAGGGGGTAATGTTGATGGGATGATTGGGGGGTCTTTCATCTCACCCTGGTGTCTCTGGCCAGAAAACCACAATAGCAGCTCTCCTGCCTCCGAGTCGGAGCCACCAATACACACTACTGGAAACACAAAGAAGAAGCTAACAGGCTAACGAGCAAAGCTAACTATGGGCTAGCGCCACTTAATCAGTATTTACAGACACGTTTGGGTGAAAAAAATACAGTGGGGAAAAAAAGTATTTGGTCAGTTTCACATAGACATTCTATTGGATTTTGACCAAATACTTTTTTTCCCCACTGTATCTCCATTGTGTAATTGGATGTACAATATCCCTCTCTCCCTTTGTCTTTTCTGTCAGGGTCGTATTTACTCTCACGGACGATTAAGGAGTAAAAAAACGCAACATGCTACGACACCTGCAGTGGCGTGAGTTACTTAGTACTGCTTTAAATTCAACTTTTTTTGGAAGAGTGTACATGAGCTATATATAAAAGTGGGAGATTTTGATCATACTGGTTTTGAGCATATACGGTTGTGTCATTGGCCAAGTGCTGTGATTGTTGGTGGCACATCATTATTTTTAGCCGATAGAGTCTAATCCAATTTTAGGCATCAGTGGACCTTGTTTGTTGTTTTTAAGGATGAAAAAAAAAATGAAAAAAAGGCAATAGCTTATGGAAGACTATATGTCCAATGGTGATGAATTGATTGAAGTTGAAAGTGGCAATTAGTTTGTGTGATAAATGTACTGGAGGCAGAGGCACAGCAGACATAAGAGGTGACATAACACCGGCCCTGAATGGAAACACTCCCATTATTCTCCCCAGTCTTCTCCGCACCATTCATCTGTGCAAGTAATGACCAGAGAAAAGAACAAGACGCGGCTCTGTCAGAATGATTCACTGTCAATTTAACAGAATTTTTATAGGATGCGGTAGAGCAAGGAAATGCGCCAAAAAATATCCACTTCTGCAGGGTTACGAAATGTGTAATTGTATGTGCACACAGGTAAGACTCTGGTGGGCTTTCAATATGATGGAAATGACTGGACGCATGGAAATATTCGTCCAGCTTCTGTATTATGTTTCAGAATTTGGACATCTGGACAGACCCATATAACTATCTATCATTTGAAGCATCTTGTATTACAGTATTACAACCCAACATCTGATACGTAAATTCAAGAATGCTGTAAAGTAAAAAATAAAAAAAAACAGGAAGGAAAAAAAAAGAAATCACAAATGGTTCAGCTGCTGATCCACGTGCTACTTGTTTTGCACATGAGCAAACACTTGGTTGCCAAATGACCCCCAAAATCTATAAAATGAAATCATGCAAAAATGTGTCTTTGCTAAAATTGGTTTGCACAACTCACAATCTTTGGTAGAGCTTACATGTTCTTAAAAGTTTAAAGCACGAATTTAGAGAGATTGTGTGAAGCTTATTGTTTAATCTTCATTTTCAGTCAGTAGGCTGGTGCTGAAGTTGATTTAGAATACAGATTCGCTTAATGCTCTGGAGCATGATATAATTTGTGCAAAGGTACATTTTTCATACGGTATTTCCAAGATATTCCCATGTGGTTTCAAATGAATACATATCAGGGAGCAGGGTGAATATATTCTATATATATGAATTCTAGGGTGAACTCTATCTGCAAACAAAAAGCTGCCTGGCCTTGGCTGGAGAGACATGCATGGAACAAACAGGAGACTCCTCTGCAAGGTGAGCTCTAATGACAGCTCGCACATTGTAAATAAGAGCCTTGCTTCGTCTTGTAAACTGGCTGAATATCATTCCTGTTTTATGTGGAAGCCTGGCAGTGTCAAGGAACAAGATAAGAACTATGTTACCGACATAGATTAGTTTAAATAGCATATTATTTAACTGCAGATTAAATTAATTATTCTCTCGCCATTTTAATTCCAGAAACATGAACAAAAGTTCTGCATTATTGTTCCCAAGCCATACAGTCACTGGAGTCAGAAGATATATTTGAGAAATAGATTTCCAGATTAAAAGATGGATTTGGCATTTGAGCAAATTCCATGGATGCATTACACAACGAAACATGCAAATCATGTTGATATGCAAGAGCTAGCTACTTGGGACTTTTAATGACCTAACTACCCTTGAATTTCCCTTTTATTATGCTGCCTCTCTTAAGTGTCTACCGAGGACATGGGCCTGAAGCTAAAACAATGAGATGCTCAGGCTTTCTGATCATCAGCGCTTAGTGGATATAGGTCAGTGGCGCCATTGCGTGGCATATAGCGACATTACATGCATTAGCATTGGCCTAGGCTACTCCTATTTATCAAGACAAATAATGTATTTTCAACGTATGCGACAGTAAATTAGTAGCCTATACGCTCGGTTTTGACATGGCTTTGTGGCATGCTAAAATCACGCGAACAAGAAAATGCAATTCCTGGGAACCATATCGACTAAACCGACTATAGCCAAAAAAAAAAAAATTTTTTTATCCCTTTAACTACATATTACATTTCATTGTTTCTGTGTTTTATTTAGCCAATTTTTATTTATTTATTTATTCATTTGCATTGACAGCTGACAGTGATATACAAAATGCCACGGGATTTGTCTTTTTTGTGTTTTACGCATTGTTCATCTCAAAAAGGCGACTGAAGTGCGGCGATATTCTTGTAGCAGGACCGCTCCATGTTGATCCATCCCATTTCCTGACGCACGAGTGTTCCTGAGGGAGGGCCAGTCCAACAACCATGGGAAAGTTCTCCCCACTTTTTCCGATTACATCGATTCTTTTTAAAGAAGGCACAAATTGAGTGGCGCAGCAGAGGACACGACTTCTGGAGAGGAGAGGACGTGACAAAGAGCCAGAGGAGCGCGCGCACCAATAAACCAATAAGGAGAGGAACTAGAACTTCAGAGAGTAAAAGGTGAGTTTGGCAATTAGGGTTTATTTACGAAGGGACAAGAGATGGTGTCGTTCTTGTTGTAACTCACTTGTATCTTCACTGTCCCTTTAATTAAAGGCTTTATTTGAGAGCACCGAGTCCAAGATAGTGTGACCACCAAGTAAATGGGTTAATTCATTTGAAACAGTATTTCAACAATAATGACTGCAATTATATATAGGGCCTACAAGAGTAAAGAGATGGCCCATAGTGTAAAAAAATAGTATGCAGATTAGTTTGGTCTAATAACATAATTTCACTAATAATATTTAACTGTAATTGAATGGATAAGTCAACCAATAGGCCACATTATCAAACTTATCTTCATACGATTTTTTTCGTCATTGTAATGGCCTGTGTGTGACTAGTTACATTGCAAAAGCCTGGTGTTTGTCTGACTTATTATTTGTCCCTAGTCAGCACCAGTCCATTGTCTTGTCTCATCCTGTCAGAGGCTTTGCAATAGTTTTCTTATCTTAGAGATGGAAAATAAAAGAAATAAACCAAAAAACTAGTGGCACACAGGATGTTTATGCAGATGACATCGATTCCCACCAGACCGATTTGTCATCCATGAAGTACCCAGTCAAGCCCCACAAACTGTCCCTTTGGGTGTTTTTACGAACAAAGAAACTGGTCAATATATACATGATACATTATAGTTATTAACCCTCAAAAGGAGGAAAAGGGATTATCAACATTTATTTATTTGCCATTTGCGTGATTTTAGAATTTAAAAAAAGCGTTTTGTTTCCTGAGATTATAAAAAACTGGAAGAAGTTTTGAAATACTCACCTGTCAATGCAGGATGTGTTCCTGTCACTATTCCGAACTGTAAATATTTAGTAAAATACTCTTTAATTAACTGTAAAAGGTGGGAAGTCACCCGATGCACAAAAATATGGTCTCAACAAAATTTTGCCACCATTTGTCACCCCCTGTGACAACCAATAACTGACTTTATTAGACAACCACCCCCATTTGAAAAACTGACAAACACTTTTAGGCTATTGTAACAGAAGAAGCAGGATATTTGTTCAGTAACAATATCAAGTCAAATCACCCCCTAGTGTGTCTGTAAAAAGCAATGGGACAACCAATTAGTCCCCGACTTGTAGCAATAGCAAAAGTGTTGCTGTGGGAGATCAATTTGTAGTAAGTGGCTTCAATGGAAAACAGAAAAAGAGATAGTGGTGGTAGTACTTGTAGTAGTAATAGGCCTACCGGCAATTACGATAGAATAATGAGCAGCAGTAATAGTATTGATAGTAGAAAGCAGCGGTGCTGGTAGTGGAGTGTTCATAGTAATGGGAATTGTTGGCACAGTGCTTCTGCTTACTACTACAATAGTAATGGCCTACTACAATACTACAATAACCGCAGAACATTTCTTCTTCAAGTACTTTTAAAGGAAAATAACATTATTGCTGCTAGGGTGTATAGGGTCTTTGTCTTGATCAAAAGTTGGACTCTGCTCTGAGAACCATTTGCGCTAATGGAAGAACTAATAAGGAGTTCCACATGTAATTCACTCCAGTAAAACAAAGGCCGCTCCACTCAAAAGCGCGGAACAACGGACCAGGAGAGTGGCACATAAAGCTATTAAAACACTTGAAGTTGGTAATGAAATTCTGAATTGGCCATAACGTGAAGCTATTAAACTTTAGGTGTTAGCTGAGCCAGTACATAAACCACCCTAGAACAAAATGAAAGGTGAGTATATTGTGATTAAAAAGAACTGTTGGCAATCAGTCAGAATTGGGAAAACAAGAAACCCCAATAATGCGGTCAGTTGTACTCAGTTGAACCCAAAGTACCGTAGGTGAAAGAACAAACTTGGGGCTAAAAAATGATGAAAATGTTCTTTGTGCACATAGTTTGAAAATGTTGGCGAGGCAAATTTGGAGATGACATGCTTTCTACTTGCAAACACGCGCTAATTGAAACAAACGTCGGAGCATCTGTTTCGTGCTTTGATTCTCAAACACGTCTCGATTTGTTCAGAAGTTAATCATCTCAAGTAATTCTGAAATATTCAAGTTGCAAGGCCGTACTATTTCATTGGTGCTAAAAGGGAATGCACAAGCGAGTTTATCAGAAAGAAGAAAAAAATGCTTGCAGTACTTTGGTGGCCTGAGCGAGATTGTGTGCAAAAAAAAACTAACTGCAATGTGCTTGATACAGTAGTGCAGTGAACCATGTTTAATCTTTGATGTAATGCAAATACTGTTTCCATTCAGTTAGTCATGATCAGGAAGTGTAGTGGTTCCTTCCTATACAAACTGATATCTCATTGGAAGAGCTGTAGCATCTCCTGTATTTAAAGCCAAACACAAAATAATGTCAATGACATGCCACATTCCAACACTTTGTGAAACCCACATACCTTTGTCGTTCAGGACTTCCATTTTTGCTGTTATTCCGTACAAAGTGACAGATTTGTGGCAGAAAAAATGCTTTTGCTCAGACAGTGACACTTTTCATTATCCTGTTTTGTAGCAGCAGAGGATGTCCAGAGCTGACTGGTCTTTCTTGGAGCACTTGCTGGAGGAGGGTCAGGAGTATTCAACGGGCATCGGTCGCGTGTGGCTCACCGTTCTGTTCCTCTTTCGTATGCTTGTCCTGGGAACTGCAGCGGAGTCAGCCTGGGATGACGAGCAAGATGACTTTGTTTGCAACACAAAACAACCTGGTTGCACTGCCGTCTGTTACGATAAGGCCTTCCCTATTTCGCACTTTCGTTACTTTGTCCTCCAGGTAATCTTTGTCTCCACACCTACCATCTTCTTCTTTGGATATGTGGCTGTACAGGCCAGAAAGTCCAAAGAGGGGGATCAAGAAACAGAGGAAGAAGTGATAGAACAAAGGAAAGACAATGAGGAAAAGGATAAAAGAACTAAGAAATTTTACAAGGGACCTTCAGAAGCTCCTAAGCTCAAGGGAAAGTTGTTGTGCGCCTATGCTTTTAGCATCCTACTCAAAGTACTCCTCGAAGCTGGATTCATTGTTGGACTGTGGTTTCTCTATGATGGCTTTCTAATAGCAGCTAAATTTGAATGCAAAAGGACACCATGCCCTCATACGGTGGATTGCTTTGTGTCACGCCCAACAGAGAAGTCCATCTTCACCATTTACACTCAGGTTATTGCTGCAGTTTCGTTAATACTTAATCTCGTTGAGCTTATACACCTTCTCGAGCTAGCTCTCAGACATCATCTGGAGAAACGCTACCAGTTAGAGCAAACTGAGTGTCTTCCTCAATCCAAGCACCTTACAGATCTTCAAGAGGAGATCGAACTTCAAACTAATCCTACACGGTCATACAAAGCAGAAAATAACAGTGATGTGCTTTCTACACAAGGGGCCACAACAGTTTATCAAAACTCTTGTGAGAGCTACGCTGATTTTGGTATTGAGGTGAACTGGAGTCCTGAGGAGACCAGTGGGGATATGCTCCCTAGTTATGTCAACTTCATGGGGGCGATGAGGACAAGCCACTCCCCAAGGGTCAATTACAAGAAACAACAATCGGACTATTCCGGGAAGTATTCTAAGGGTGCCCCTAAAGGACAATCCAAGCACAAGCACTACGTATGACGCACACAGCTGGAGTGATGAATTGAAGCACTTATTTCGCAAAGAGTAAAATGATGCAACGAAAGAGAAAAAAAAAACATTAACCCATTTCTTTAGATGTTCTGCCAACATCAAATGAAAGAGAAGACACTTCTTTAATGAGAGATACAACTATAAAGATGTATTATAGGAAAATAGCAATTTGCACAATGGATTCTGTTTGTGTGTAAGTTTTCTACAGTGTCCCAACTTAATCCCAATTGGATGTTTGATTTAGCTTCAGAGCGTTCCAGTTCACTTATAAACTCTGCACATGACACTGGAGGAGCAGCCGGCCTGGAGCTCTGGTGAGGCACAAATGAAGAAGAACTGTGTGCTGGATGCCCCACAGGCTGGCAGACATTCTAAGATGGCTTTAGTAGATAAATGGACCCATTCAAAGCTAACATTTTGAGAAGGCTCCCCAAGGCAAAGAATGGAAGACGATACAATGGGGGAAGATTGCAGTCATAAGACGTTTTCATGTTTCATTTAATGGCTTTTAGAGTTGAATGTGGCAGTGGAACAGATATGGAGAAGGGGGGGCCTTTGAAGGCGCCCGGGATATTGGACTGCAAGTGTATATAGTAATGGTGCGTTTGCTATTGGTGCTATTTTCAGAAAATGATCTTAAGTGCCTTCAAATGTAAAACCATTGGCAGCAGTTTTTGAGATGGGGATTTTGTTATTAAAAACTGCTGATCCAGATTGCCCTTCCATAATCGTTGCCTCAATTTTCAAGCAGTGTGCCTTAGCCATTTCGTAGGTATTCCTTGAAAACATCTATATAGTTGTTCATTGTGTGTGTGTGTGTGTGTGTGTGTGTGTGTGTGTGTGTGTGTGTGTGTGTGTGTGTACGTGTATGTCATTTGTCACACGCAAATCAGACAGATTCAAGTACCAGCCTAGATCACGATATTAGGACTAAACCTGCTTAAATGCAACAATTAAAATATCTGTAATTATGAAGATAAATGATTGATTGAGATGTGATTTCTTAATTTGTGAAGAAGTCGTATATTAAGCTTAGCTCTGAAGTTCTCATTTGAGGGTAGAAGCTGATCTGATGACTGTTGTTTTATTATTCCACGGTGAGCACTCCCTTGAGATTTGCACTGTAGTTTGAACCCCCCCTTTTTCCCATGGTTCTTGTGTCCACAGTGGAATGTAACAGGCTCTGGACCCTGTCGCCTCTCCCCACAGTGTAATGAGTGCGTGCATGCATGCTCACTCACAATCATCTGCTCCCCTTTCACCCACAGAGATTTTCAGGCTCAAGTGAGGGAAAATAAAAAGTGTAATTAGTCATTGTATAGGCACAATCAAAAGTCAATGGAAAGGCACAATGTTGAATGACAGACCAAGGAGGGGAGTCGAGGTAAAACGGACATGGTACATACTATGTGTATGATTTGTATTTAAGAACCTGTTTTTATAAATAATCTATATTTATTATTTTATTAAATAAATTACTGCCTGATTCATACAATGTTGTGAGTTGTGATGAATTATTGCGCTTATAAAGACATAGAATTTATACCAGTAGAAATAATTGTAGCAGGTGCAGTAGTGAGAGCAGGAACAGTATGTACGATTTTTACGCTGCTCTTACCCAGGTAAAGATGCATATACTTCTTTGGTATTCTCTACAGAATACATTTTGCAACATGTATATTGTAGCGTTGCTAGTTTGCCAATGTGCCAGGCAAATGGGAGGTAATAATCTCACAACCTGCAGCCCACCATACATTTTTCTCTATCCAAATACTGTCACAATGCTGAGGCGCTGAATCACTCAGGAGTAATGGGTTTGGGAATAGCACAATACAGAGGTGTGCGCAAGTGGGTAGCATGATGACAACCCGGTGAGTGGAAACACCAAGGAGTGTGGCATCCATTTAATAGGTGTTTGCAAATGTGTACTTTTGGTTGTAAAGTTCAGAATTACAAGTTCATACTGGGTGAATTAGCATTTCAAGTTGGCACTATGTACAGTTATTATTCTCTTAATGCAGTTTTGTGGCGTGCCATTGATAGAAGCCAGAACACAGTACCACCAACAGAGGCTTTTTCAAAGTCCTTTACAGAGAAAACCACAAGGCAAGTTTACCAAACAATCTTCATGGCAACCAATAGTTTTTTTTTTTAATAGTTAAAAAGGTGGGTTACATGGAGCACTGCCATCTCATAAAAGGCAGTATCTTACAAATGTGTAACCGTTAGTTATTTGTACAATGTGTCTAATTATGTTTCACTTTATAGCTTGTTTTGTTAGGGCCACCTGCAAGCAAGAAATTAGCTAACGGTGTTGAGAGAATAATTTGGCTGGAGCAGCACAGTTCAAGGCCGAATTGGATCACACACACTTAGCTGTTGTTTTACAGAAAGTGTTTTGCCAGTCTGAGATGGGCGGAGTCTCAATGTTTACCCTATAGTGCCCATGTGATGTGTGTTTTCATAAACTGGGGGGAAGAGATTGGAACAGGACGACACTGCATTGTTTTGAAGAGGTTTTTTAGTTTAGTTTAATTTCGAGCACACAATTTAGTTGGCAACAGGTTGTTTTCACCTTGCTTTATTTGCAAAGATCATTTGCAATTGAAAATCAATAGAATTTACCATTCCACTTATTGTCATGGATAAATTGCGTCATATGTTCTGACATATAACGCACATCTGTATTTTGAGGCGCTAGCATTGCAAATGACAAATGGTAAGCAGTTGGGCTTTATACATAGATTTACCAAAGAGTTCTCAGTTTGTTAACCCCTTAACCCCCATCTCAACCGAGCACATTTTCTCTAGTTATACCCAATGCCAGTGTAACGCCTCATTTGAAAGCTAAGGCCTGCAAAACTCATCTAAGCTTCTTCTATCAGGTTTTAGTGGTTTTAGTTGCATTTCTGTCACGTCTTTGCCACATTCTTTGCCACATTTTTGTCAAGCTTTTGCCACATTTTTGTCACATTTTCCTTTCTTTTATTGTAGCGTTTTGGCTACATTTAGTAATTATTACTTTTTTAGAATAATGTAACTGTCTAGCCTCAAAAATGTGACCAAAACATGTCAAAAAAGCAAGAAAAACGGGAAAGAACATTAGTTATTTAGGTCTTAGCTTTTAAATTAGGCGTTACAATGTCCTATAATCTGCAAGCTCTTCAGTTCAGCAGCTCTAGATTTGGGTAAAGTCGAACTGGAGAAAATGCTCTCGGTAAAGGCGGTGGTTAAGAGGTTGTGAGCAAATGCTTTGAATTGGAGTGCTTTATATAGGCCTAGCATTGACAACGAACATAATATTTACATCAAAATGAACCAGGATCAATCACATTTCAATATTAAATATTAAATTAAATATTAAACTCAATACTGTACAACGTCAATACAGTGGGCTTATATGAGTATAATGGGGATCTCAGAATGCCACATTATTGAGCCATTTACCTGCTATTGTTGAAGTCACCGGTGATGCACTACCCTATCCTCTTGGTGACGTATAAAGCAGTATGGGGCGAACTATACACAGGAGGTGAGCTCCTACCAGGGGGCTTTGACTCATTAAAAACAGCCCGGTCCAAATGTGCCATGTGCCAATCTCTTTTGTTTCCATTATTAATCTGTACAATGCAGGCACACGACTCTCATTTGGTTCACTTGTTGGTGAATAACACAATGCTTGGACTTGCGTCTAAATATAATGGCTGGACAGGAAGTGGGTCTGTATCTGTTTCCTCTTTCCAGTATTGTGCTCCCGGGGGAACGGTCACTCGGGATTGTTCACTGACAATGAGGCAGCGCTGGGCATTGTTACACTGTTGGTGCATGCTCCCCTGTGGCATTCAGGACTGATATCAGATTAATGACAGATGAGGGAATAGGCAAAGATAGACCACATGGAGAATTTAAGAGCAGCGGTTCAAGAGATGGAAATGCAGTTGTCAAAGTAACAGACAGGTGTTATATAAGGACTATTTACTAACAACTAGGTAATACACTGTTGTACGCGTTAACAGAATCGTTCTACCTAATCTCTGTGCAGTGCTGAAGATCCATTGCAGTCGCAGTTTATACAGATCCTTGGTGAGATGGTGATGCACAGGGAGCAATGCATGGATCAATCTGAGTCCAGGGGTTTGCACAGGAAGAGGAAGTCGTAACTTGTGGTGATCTGAGAAAACAAATGGACAAAGGAAAGCATTAAGACCATTACAGGAAAAAGAACATAAAGCAAAGTTGTTGACAGAACTGGTGCTGAACTCAACATGAAAGCCGCATTGTATCAGATGTTACTCAAATATAAAAGATGAGAATAAGCATTAACCTTTTACGTTACCATTGCTGTAATATTTAGCACTACTAAGTGTGATTTTAGAACTACCTGAATACCTCAATCCTTCATTACTTTACTTAGTGCACACCGATACCTGTCATGTTGTTGAAAACAACAGAGCCTCTCCAGTCTGCCACTTAAGTGAACTTTTGTCGCCCCTCTTGACCACTCAGGATGTTGATTTGGGCCCTTTAAAACAGAGCAAACATTTGGCATTAGCGCAGCCACACCCGACATTTGAACATCATCTACAAAAACAATGGCTCACCTCACAACATCCCTGTTCCTTTCCCAGGAGACTTCCTGACTGGTTCCCACACTGCTGTCCAGACCTGACAATTCCCCCCGCAATTGTTATGAGGCTTACCTGCCCCGTTTGAGCTCTCAGGAGAGACACATACTGTATATCAACTGTACTGTAGGGAGTATATTATTGTTCTTATAGTGGAACAGGAGTGATATTTACATTGACACTAGTGCAGCTGGAATAAGATAGGATAACATAGGACTTTATTGATCTCACAATGGTGAAATTCACTTTAAAACACTTAGTAATTAAAGCATCCCCGAAATTTAGACTGCTGGTCAGGAAGCACTATCTAGTGTTTAATCAAAATTAGACACATCTCGTTGCCAAAAGACAAGTCATATTGGTCGAGGAGGTCAAGTGCAATGACACGCTCATTTATAATCTCATTATTAAAGGTTTCCTGAAAAGTCATTTCATTTCCTTTCCGTTCAGTCCGGCACTGAACATAGCTGTAAAAAAATCTAGAGAAAAAGTCAAATAAGTCTTTAAATATTGTTTTATTCCCATCACATTTTATTTAAATAGTATTGTGCAATTCCATACTTTAACAATAAATGTGCCGTAGCCTGTCAGTCTCACACAATGGGACTAAGGAGCTTAAACTTCCTGAGACCTCCCAGACCGCTGCTGTATTACTCACATTCCATGAACTGTTACATTGAGATAAAAGAACTAAAACAAAGCACCGTCTATCCTGTTTCACTTTTATGTTCACATGTGCGGAGATATACAAAGCTGATTGAAGGGCAACAACCTGGCTGTTAGGGAACATTTAAATCCTCACATGGCATTATATAGAATATAGAAGCAAAGACTTTAATAATAAGACCTTAGAGGTGAAACATGTTCTAAACATAATAAGGCCATTTAATGCTAAGAACTGTATGACCATGTTCTTGTGTTAAAACTTCCGTTTAACTGTATTTTCTTTTACCACATTTCAAATAGTATCTGTAATCATAATCGTTACACAAAAAGTACTTTAATCAATGACCAAGAATGTGAAGGACTTCAATCAAATCCTCCTCTAGGGGTGTATCTTGAGATAAAGAAAGAACAAATTTAATTTGTTACAGGCTTTGCTTGAATTTTGACTTGAAACTAAATTGCATTAAACATAGAAAATGTCATTTATGAAGTGTATGAAAGCCATAAACCACAGTAAAGTTTAGATTACTTTTTTCTTTAACATTTAATGGCCAATAGCTCGAACAGTCACAAGGGAGAAATTCCGAGTCCAGAAATTCGTATGTTCCTTCCAAGAGTCAGTATACAGTGTCCAGTATACCAGTCTGTTCCAGCTGAAGGGGAGGTTAACTCTTCTCTGGTCGGTTTCTGTCCAAAGCAGCTCTAGGCGTGAACTCAAGTTTCTCCTTTAGGCTCAGTACTTGGGTGCTGTCCTTTCCCAGTTGCTCCTCCAGCTTTCTCTCTTCTCGCATTTCCAGAATGCCCTTCTCCTCTCGGGGTTTGGGTGCTCCAGTGAGAAACCACTCAAGGTGGTAGCCCACTGCTCCCACCACTAAGGCCACTGGGAAGGTGACGTATGGGGCATAGGTCCGCATCACTGTCCACAACACAGGCCACATGTCTGCTCACTCAGAGATGTGCCTTCAGAATGTTCCAGGACACCTAGGGGAAAATAAATTAAGCATAATTAAGATGTTATGAGAACCTCTTTAGGTTCACAAGTAATTAAAGAAAAAAACTACATGACTTTTCAAAAGACGTTATGGGGAGCTCTCCAGGTTCACCAATAATTAAAGGAAAAAACTAGAAGTGATAGGCCAACACTTAAATTTTAACACATCTTTTCTCACATGAACATGCATGTTTCCCACATAAACATCATGTGTGGCAAAGTTGGGTAACCTTCAACATAGACATCAAAACAACGGCATAAAATAAACTTAAATAACACGTATAGGTAGGATATTCAATTCATAGCATATACAGTTATGTGGCATGTGTTATGAATGAGCTTTGAGCTAATGTTATGTGACCTAAGTCATGTGTCACGTCGCAGACACAGACAGATGCCATGAGACCCATGACCACTTCATTTCCCAAAGCAATACTCTGCAATATGCAAGACTAAACGGTGTTGCAAAGAACAAAGAGAAAATCACTCTTGTTCAGGCTTTACCTATCAATATTCTATTTGTCTTTCCACTTACCTTCAGTGCTAGCACGCTGATGGCACTGTTGCGTACTACGTCATTTCCTTGTCCGCTCTCTGTTGATTGGCTACCGAGTCCATAGAAAGAAAAGTTCTGCAAATCTATCTCTCCAGTGTTACAGCACCACCTGGTGGCGAAAACGCGGTCAACGCTCCCCGGCTGAATGAATAAC
The DNA here is from genome assembly GCF_951799975.1 of Gobius niger. Lineage (NCBI taxonomy): Eukaryota > Metazoa > Chordata > Actinopteri > Gobiiformes > Gobiidae > Gobius > Gobius niger. Next base: position 13,788,363 of record NC_136865.1, read on the forward strand.
CCTTGTTGGTGGTTGGTCACATAAAATCATTTGTTTTGTGCATTGTTATTATTTTTTACATGTTTCACAGCTTTCCAGTGGATCTAACTAAGCTAATCAGTACTATGCAAATACACGTTTTGCAAGATATATTTTTACTGAGCAGAGTCAGCAGTTTTGTGTTCCTCCCCCGTGTCCTTCTTGTAGGCTAAGGGTTTGAACTGGCATCTTGTCTGTCAAATCCAAGGAAAAAGTCAAATCCATGCGCAGGGGAAAACACATTACAGTCACTGCGACACATCAATGGTGCCAGACTAATTTTATCTGATCCTGATTATAGATCAAATTGATTTAGAGCAACACAAGCACATACTTTCATCAGACTGATGGACTAGCAAAATTTCAACCGACTGACACTACACTCTTCTTCCAGCCATTTCAACCTAGTTTTCAACAAGCAACTCCTTCATGCACAAGGAAACAAACATTGAAAGGTGGGAAACAAATACAGTTCTTTAAAACCAATATTCCCAGTATTATGGCTGTTAAGTTGTCAATCATCATTAATGTATTTCAATTTTGAGAGATGAAAAATAAAATACACTTCATACAATAAACATATAATTTATTGTATACATTGCAAAAGATTTTCATTATATAATCACAGGTAAGGATCGCTGAATAATTTTGGCATATGAAAAGGCAGAGGTTGGCAAAATAGCTAGGCATTTACATTTGGCAAATCTCATGAGCTATAAGTTTTAATGTAATCCTACACATGAGTAAATGATTCTGGCAGCTGATTGAATCCATAAAAATCTGCTCCATGAGGATTATAGATTTGTTAATATCAATAGACAATTCAAGTATGAAATAGAAGAACCTAAAGCACATCTTGTGAGGTAAAAATATAATTGCATAGACGCATAATGCTTTCTTTTAGGTTACTAAAGAAGAAGAATTCAGCCAAGCCCATACCTAAAGGTAGGTCCCACATGTCCCTAGGTACAAGATGTATAGGCAAAACATTACATTTTAAAATCACAAAGGATCTAGCAAGAATAAGAACTAGGAATGTAAAACAGAGTGGCCTCGTAATCTTATTTGGCATCCTGGCATGGCAATGTGCAAAATTCAAAAATGTATTGCCGGTCGTGAATGTTCGCTAGTGCAACACGCAACGTCACATAACAACAAAAGCTGCTTGTAAACTTTGGACCGCATGAGGCATCACATGAGCCTGGTGATGGCACTACTTAAGAAGTCTTCATAGTTCATCCGGATGTTGCCAGAGCGGCTGGTGTCTCTCTCTCGGAAGACGTTTGTCATACTCTGGAGCTGGGTGCACACCTGGATGAAGCGGTCCAGCTGAATGCCAGGCCGCGCATTCCTCACAGAAAAGCGACGCACCAATGTCTCCGCAAACTGGGGGCTCAGATTGTATCCCATCTGTGCGAGAGCTGGTGGGAACCAAGACAAACCACAACATAGTTTTTTCAATACAGAAGATAAAATGATTTGTCTGGATGAAATGTATGAGAATGTAACTTGGTGAAGCTTCTAACTTCTAAATTAAATTGTGTCCAAAAGTAAAATAAATAAATGACCTTACAAAATGCATTAGTCACATTAATATGATTTTGACAGGCACTATGTTTCTCCTGCTTCCTCCTTATTAAGTTATTGTAAATAAAACATAAGTCACATACCCTGTTGAAGCTCTGGTCCACTGATGCTTCCTGACCGGTCCCTGTCATACTGCTGAAATAGCGCCCGCCATCGCTGCATGAATTCCCACAGAGCCGAGAAGCCTAACATGTCAATGCGTCCAGTTTTGGTCTTGTCAAACATGTCTGAAAAACACAATACAACATACAGCCGTCACTGCGTGTGCTCCAGTTACCCACAGAGAGATGGTTGTTAAAGCATTTCAGTAGTGTTTTCTTAAGTCTTGTTTACATTGGGATTGATGTTTCCTATTTAATTCTAAGTGCCAGGAGGAGTCGGTTGCAGTTGCCATTACTGAAACATTAGTCATAGTCTGATGGACTGGAATGTCAGGATAATTGCACAACAAACCCACAAACAAGTATAAATGAGTCAGCTTGACACAATTACCCCGAAAAAGAAACATAATGCATAATGTTACTTGCAGTAGCTAGATTAAACAGAATTGAACATTATTTAAAAAAACGACAGATCTAAACATGCCAGCCATACCAGACATGGTCCTAATAAGCAGCAGTGGGCTATGAAAATAACGCATTACTAATATGTGACTTGCTGTAGCAAAAAGGCAAATCAGCAACATCTCCATTGAGACAAGCTGATGATGGCCCACTCCCAGCAAAGTTACTTACGATTCAGGTCTGAGGAGAGGTGACCCCGTTGACACAGTAAAGATACATGTTTTTTTATCATTGCTTATATCTTCTTGTATTTATGAAATTTGTATTTAATTAATATAGCTATTATTAATATAGCTCTTAATCCAGGTTATGTGTATGGCTAATCTTCTATTTGAAATGGGGCGAGCTTGGCAAACCTCTCACTACATGCATTATCATTCACTCCCTCCCTCCCTCACTCTACACCTGGTGGTGGTTGGACACATATTCAGCCACAGCTGCCAGCACCACATTTATACATATAAGGCAGATTAAGTCTCTTGCCAAAAGGACATAGATGCATGATTCGATTTGACAACTTTCAGGCTCGCTCACCTGAGTCACTAAATTTCACAAGAGTCCAATCACAAATTAGATCAAAATGCCACGATGATAAACTTGCAACGTAGAAATATGTGGCCAAAAACCTGATTGGATGCGTAAGGTAAGTTAGCTACAGTACGCATTCACTTACTGATCATCATGAGGCAGGTCTCATCGTTGAACGCAGACCAGTTGGAGTTGACCAGCGCCTGTTTCAGTTCCTTTGTGTTGATGAAGCCGCTGCGGTCTGTGTCGACGGTTTGAAACCATTGGTACGCCTCAGCGTTGACACCGGGGGGCATATTACCTGAAGGATGGAGGAAAAAAGCAAAAAACATTACTAATTTATTTAATTTATATTTTATATTGATTGCTATCCTACTTTCACCATTAATTAGAAGATTGAGAAGATAGGGTGCAGTGGTGAAGACTGACTACCCTCGAAGTTCATCATATGACTCAACACATAATTACATGCTGGGATAAAACATTTTCAAAATGAAAAGGTCAAAGCTAATTGAGATCCCACATATTGATTATTAGGGCTGTCACGATAACACAATCTGAAGGACGGAAACTATTGCGATAAACGACACCTATAAAGCCAAAGAAACTAAAGTTTGTAAAATTTGTTCCAACCACATCTTAATGTGTGGTTGTATTTTTTTAGCCCTTCATGTAAATTTTGATGTACGTACAGCATTTTAAGAAGCTGGTGTTATTGTAAACGTGCTACATAAATAAAGTTGACCTTTACAGCTTACTTTTGGTAAAACAATTTCATTTGAAAAATGGGCTAAAATTAAAAAAAAAGTGAATACATGAACTGACGAAGACCAAAAATGTTGATTTATCAAACGATAAGTCAATGTAGTAATTATTGTGACAGTCCTATTGTTTAGTTGTGTAACTTCTGCTGAGATCTAAATGGTTTATGCTCTTGATCCACACATTGTTTTGCTCTCTCATTATTACAACATGTTTACAAGAATAAAGGGACAGAAAAACATACATGTAATATCTAGTAGCCTACATATATGTACACAATTTATCCAAATAATTTCTCTCAGTAATTCTACTTAGAGGCTCAAAAACACAAATTTTCGTTAACTGCCTGAAGACAATGGGCACATCCAAGTATAGAGATTAAAAAAAAGAAAGAAAACAAATACTACAGTATATCAGTTACCTTGTGGAGCATGATGACCATAATGTCCCCCCTGAGGTTGTCCTCCATACCCACTGTAGGGTCCCCCAGGGGCGTGGTGATGTCCAGGCCCATATTGGGATCCGTGTCCCGGGGATCCGTGTCCCGGGGATCCGTATCCTCCATAGGGAGCTCCTGGTCGTGCTCCTCCTCCGTACGGTGCATTGGGCTGCGGGTGCGCATAGGGACCACTGCCCCCCCCGTATGGGGCACCAGGGGGATTGTTGCCTCCGGGATAACCCTGAGACACGAGAGACATTAGAGCGGAGAAGGCTCGGACAGAATTAATCAAGTAGAGTGTAAGTACTGCGGAATCAACTGAAACTTGATTAAAACATATACAAAGCAGATCAAACAACATGTACGATTGAGAAAACATCTGAAGAAACGTCTTAATAAACTACCAGACTCTAGATGACTACTTTTGTATTGCTTCGATAGAAAACTCCTCGAGCTACAAGACAACTAATCCCTACAGTGAGTAAACTTTTGTTTTAGATTTAAAGCTTTTAAAACCAATCATACTGACAAATAAATAACTAAATGACGTAGCGTAACTTAGCATCCTTAGCATGCGTCTCCAGCTACCCCAGCATAATGTACACGCATTAAAAGATATCCTTGTTAAAAAGACGAAAATATAAGGATAAAAATTACAGTACCTGGCCGTAATGAAAGCTCATTTTATATTAATTGTAACTTAGTAGATGAAGGCGTAAACAGATCCAGCCGGATCCAGCTCTCGAAGTTATTGGTGCATTTCCGGGTCTGTCAAAAGCCGCACCCTCCGTCCTCGCTTCTGATTGGACAGACCAATGGAAAAGCTGTGACGACACAAAAAGGATGATGGCATGTGGGATGGAAACAGATGTTTCCCCAACTTTACAAAGCACTTTCTTCACTTCAAAGGCTTGTGTATAACTAGGGCTTTTCTCTTCCTATTTTCTACTTTACCTTCCCAATGCTTGACTATATTATGGCTCATTCATACTTCACAAGACATGTGTAATTTCTGTGATATTCAAAATTTAGCACTTTGGTTAACCTTGAAAGTGAAATAAATTTGCAGTCACTTAGCAGTCTATGTGCCCAGGTCATATTACAACCAATCTGAACAAATGCTGAAACTGTCCAGTTCCCTGAAGCCTCTGATAACCATTTGGATATATTGCTGAAAATGGGTTTTACAGATGTGTAGTTCTTGCATATATATATATATATATATATATGTATACTGTTTTATGCATTAAACAGTACATTTTGTGCATTAGGCAATTTGAAGACCATGATTAAGAATTTGCAACATTAAATGGTTTCTTTATTTTATTTTTTGAATTAAAGCGTAATAGAATAGGACAGTATAGGAGAGAAATGGACAATAGTATTAATGTACAGTTCTTTAAAAAAAAAAAAGACCAACACGTTTTTTTAGTGCAAAAGGTTTATTTGGCATACTGTACATTGCCTACACTACACAAGCCCAAAATGACTTCAAATGAATTGCTAGCCTTCAAAGAGTACTCTGGATAAAATGACAACAAGTGCAATATTAAGTCAATTTTAAAACAAATAACAAAGAAAAAAAAATACAATATTTACAACATTTATTAAATGTTCTCTTACATATGGCCATTTTAAATAAATACAATTATTTGTATTTTTTTACTTTTAACTAGCAATGTCAATCTGCTGCCCACACAAAATGTAATCATTTGCTTGTATTCCTTGGCTCCCTGAGAATTTCTGCTCATTCAAGCCGAGTGTATTAGTCCTTCTGTATGTCCTTAAGTTTTGCAGTCTCCTCCTCAATGTTTGTGATGTTTTGGATGGACGCCGTAGGATCCACTCTGATTGAAACTTTGGACATAAACTCAGATTTCGGAAGTGCCAGTGGTTTCATCTCATGGGTCTCAGCGAACAACTTCCTCTCCGCCTCGTTCTTCCTCTTGATGAGTTTGGCAACGCGCTTGAAGATCAGGTAAACCATCTCACAAATGCACATTAAGATGCAGAGAGCAGAGGACACCACCATGAAGAGCGTGAAAATCTTCTTTTCAGTGGGGCGAGATATGAAGCAGTCTACAGTGTTGGGACAGGGCTCCAGAGAGCATTTGGAGAGGCGGGGCATGTCATAGCCCTCATAGATGTGGTACAGGATGTAGAGGAAGCCAGCATCAAAACTTGCTTTGAACACAAGGCTTACCTGCAGCAGAGAGAAGGACAGGGAAGTTAGCAACGCTGAGTATAAATGTACAGTTCAGTTGTTTTGTTCTTACCAAATATGTCCACCATAGCCCTCCTCTTTTTTTCCCAGGGTTAGCATACAGATGCCCGCCCTTATGGGACGCCGCGTACTGCGTGTCCTTCTTCTCCCTGTACTTCACGTGCCCCACCACCAGGAGGGAGGGGCAGGTGACGAAGATGAGCTGCAGAGCCCACAGGCGGATGTGGGAGATGGGGAAGATGTGGTCGTAGCACACGTTGTTGCACCCAGGCTGCGCCGTGTTGCACACAAAGTCTTTGTTCTCGTCCCCCCAAACCCTCTGAGCCGCCACCACGAACACCATCACCCGAAAGACAAAGACCATGGACAGCCACACTCGCCCGAATACAGTGGAGTACTTGTTGACCCCACTGATGAGGGATTCCAATGCCGACCAGTTCATAACGGGGCTGTTTCGGTGGAGCCCAATCTAGTGGATGGAGTGATGACGTTCCTATAGGAGTAAGAGAAAGATATCAATGTCTCTAATTAACAAGTAATGCAAAAGGAAGAGGGTTAAATAGATAATGTTCCTTAGGCATTTCTAGTGTCCCAGTTCTTCACAATGATGAGTTTTAAGCACATTTCATGACTTTCAGGAAGCAACACTGTCACAGTAATGTAAACAACAACAGTGGTGGAGGAAGTACTCAATTAAAGTGCAGATACAGGACCAAAAATGTACTGATAACTTTTTTACTTAAGTAAAAGTATAAAAGTATGCATTGTAAAATGTACTTTATAAGTAAAAAGTAAAAGTATTTAAGAATTTAATGTGGAGGAGTTTTAAATTTTTTTTTTTTTACATCATTTGAATCAAAACGGGTCTAAATGAATAAACTTGACTTTACTTACAGTCTAACAGACACTTCTTCTGCTTCTATACTACCACTGCTACATCATTCTACTCAACTCTATTACTACCTAAGAAGCGTACACATGCACTGCTCTAGATTACTGCCATTATAATTTGACTGCAGCTACAACAACCCATGGCCCCTCTGATTACAAGACTTAGTCGAATACAGGAAACGTTTATTTTCCTCCTAAAACATACACATCGCGCTCTTCTTTTACAGGCTTGTTATAAATGCATTCCATTTTGAGACATTATTTCCTGTGATCTTTTTGCCACCGGCTCTTCCCACTTTCATGTTCTTTTGAAGACTGACTCATTAGAGTGACTCATTATACCTGACCCTCCTTTTCAAACAGCCAACTCCATTAGACACGTATAGGTTACTATGGAAAGTCGTGCTCCATTATCATAAAGAGTGAATGGACCTACAGAGGCGTATTTCAACTTGGAGGACATCTACATTATAAATTGATTCTTTAGTAATTCAGATCTTATCATATTACCTTGACTTACTGGTGTCTGATAGTGGTCTGCACAACTACCATTTCCTATACATAGCCTTTTTTTGTTATCATTGTACAATTGTTACTACTACTACCATTATAATTATAATCATCATCATATGGATGGGAGACCGTTTAGGAACACCAGGAAGCCTAGCGAATGTAGTGAGTGAGTGGTTGGTGGTGGTCGGAGGGGCCGATGGCGCAGACTGGTTGCCTCGCTTCCGTCAGTCGACCCCAGGGCAGCTGTGGCTACAATAGTAGCTTACCACCACCGAGTATGGAGTGAACGAATAGTGCAATGTAAAGCGTCTTTGAGTGTCCAGAGAATTGATTTATATATAAAACCAATGCATTACTATTATTATTATTATTATTATTATTATTATTATTATTATTATTATTATTATTATTATTATTATTATTATTATTATTATTATTATGATTATTATTATAACAGCAGACTACCTCACACTGTTGATGTTGCGTTACTTGCTAAATCCTGCTACGATTGCTTTAGCTGTGCTGATAAGGACGAGCATTGTGGGTGCATTTAAATGGGAATGAATTTCAAGAATCCTCCATCGAGCTGCTTATAGGGCGTTGTAGTGCTATGTTAAGGGCCTTTGAATTGTCTGACAAATGACCGCTGTAATATAGACACAGGGAGGGCCCAACAGACTGTGGGTTAATATTTCCCCTGTCTCCAGCACATATTGTATTCTGACGGACGCTCACAGCCTGTCAGGAGGATGTAACAGCCACGTGTCGGCCGTTCCCATTTCCTACTTGTCTCGTCTAATCCTCAGTATTTAAATTTCCTTCAGCATTTCAGCCTGTCTCCCGACATATTGAGCTGTCAGAAGTGTTGCGGTGTTTTGCCAGTTTCAGCCTGGCTATAAAATTAAAGGGACTTTTGAAGGCTCATTATCACTTCACTGGCTAACAAGACTTACTGATTTGTTATTAGCAATAGTAATCTCCTTTAGATCTTTTCAAATTAAATTTTATAGTATTTCTGATTTAAGTGATACCAGTGTGCAATACTTAGAACCAGCAGTGGGACAAGTAGCATTGTAGAATAATGTAAAGGAGTATCTTTAATGATAGTCATAGTGATGATACTGTGGTGGTGGTAGTTGTTGTGGCTGTTGTGGGGGTGTCAACAATAGTGGTAGTATCAGCAGCTGTTATTCTTGAAGTTAGATCGTGTATTTAGTTGAATAGTCATTGTACAACATTTCGGTACAATGTTTTCAGCATAGTATCTGTTTTTTTTTACCGAGACTGTCAGAGGAAACTCAGGCAGCAGTGATGATAACACGAGCAATCTTGTTTTTGACAGGAATGTATAGACAAAACCTCAGCCTGTGGTTTGTAACGTAAGACAAGGCATATCAGGTATTGCCATTCTTGGCTTGTGTAACACATTGGGAATGCCAAGTTAGTGTGAACAGTGACTGTTGCCAAGATCAAATATCACTGCATAATTAATGGAGACAAGCGTGGCGTTAATTCACCACTGCAAAGCATGTAAATAAATAGATTGGTCTTTTTGCAGTATTACCTGCAAAGACTAGAACTTTTTAAACATTTACCTCCATCGGATTTTCAGTGGTCAAAATCAACCAACAGCCATTTAAATTTCAGATTTCAAAGAGGCAACAATATAAATACTTTTTCAATGCCATACTTCATATTTTATCGCTGTATTAATCCAATTATTTCCTCCTATTTTCTAGCTAATCTCCCATTATCTGCTCTGTGTATTCAGCTGTTCCACTTGACTTATGTGCAAACCATCCCACAACAGCACGCACAACAGGTTCTGCTAGTCTGGCATACTTCCGCTCACCTTATAGGGGATTTGGTCAAAGTTCCCACCAAAGAGTTGGGCCAAACATCTCATTGATACCAGTTATACATTTTTAATTGTATTCATTTTTGCCTTAGTTAGTTGCTTTTTTGTGCTGATATATATGATGCTAATATATTTGTTTTTTAAAAAGAAACATTGTAAGAGTAAGCCTAGAGTTCTGTGTGAAAGCTGTATTTGTATGTTTGAATCTGAATTATAATATGGAGTTATAAAAATGTGTGCATGTAGCGGAGAGAATAGTAATAAATGCCCTTACCTCAGAGCGATGTGAAAGGGGTTATCACGGCCGGCATTGTGTGGAAAAAAATAAGTCAGTCTGTCTCACCTGTTGGCTTTTAGAGGGCTGGCTTTGAGGCGTGGAGCTGCTGAAACACAGTGATGAGAAATAGGTGTGGCAACTGGCATTCTAGCATGCTAACCTGCAAAAGAAAAAGAAAAACAGAAAGAGAGACTGCAATAGATGTTTCGTTATGATGTGGTGTAGAACGTGTTTTACTAAAGATGAAAGCTTCGGCTGTGAGAGTCTGCTAAATGACCATGATGCAAATACAAAAGAATAACGTCATAAAAGACTTTGCCTGTAGAACTCTGGGAAACGAGTGCGTGAATGTGAAAGCTACGCTGCTCCTGCCTCCTGCATTTATTCTGAGATGTAAAGAAAGGCAAATCCTAAGCTTCACTTTTGATATCACAGTATTCACAGTTTGAGACGCCTGCAGGTATGACAACAAAAACCGGAATGTAGATCTGTTTCAGGAACTTGATTTACATGGAATTAGAAAGTGACACAAATGTTGCCCGTACACGTAGAAGATGCACCTGTATTGTACCTTTATTTTAATCTTAAATTGTAAAAGAATCAGCAAATGAAAGAGCGTTTTCTTACTGTATCCGTATGCAGGACATCAGACTATAGTGACTGTAGGCGGTTATGACATGCATCACATTTGTTTTCTGGAAAATATAGTCAAACAAACTTGACTTTAGCCAGATACTCTACATGAAATCAATCAAGTCATTATGTAAGCTGATGTGTCACAAACAGTCAGGTCTGCATGTTTGTTTGACGGTTGTTCCAATGTGCTTTATCTCCATGGGACACACCTTCCCTGTGGCGCATGCCAAAAATGCCACTAATGTTGTGAGTCCCATGTCGCAACATAATAGTCCCTGTTGTTTTTACAGTAAATCCCTAATGAAGCATGAAAACTGAGACTGTGTTTTATCGAATATATCTTCCCAGTTATTTGTATGTTTTGTTGTGAGAGTAAATTTCAGTTATAGGGCAGCTCCTGGTTTTGTGTCACTCAATGACACCAAAGCAGGTTCTTCCTTTGGCGCTTTTCCATAATATAAAAGAGTAACCACAAACCGATACTTAACTGCCTGTGATGACAAATCAAAGGGACCGAAAGACCGCTATGGCATCCTTTGGTCTCTAGGTGGTGCTAATGCTACATCTCCAGACCGAGTTGCCTTTGCTGTCAGGATGAGAGGAGGCTGTATGTTAAGACTGAAGTAGAAAAATAAAGTCATCTCCCATTAAAACAAGGACAGACTGCATTTAAGTAAAACAATGGAGCGGTAAGTACTAACTTCAAAAGCCTTAGCAACAGATTGAAACCTTTTATACAAGAAAACCATGCTCAAAAGAAAGAGGAGTGTTCCATCCATCCATCCATCCATCCATCCATCCATCCATCCATTTTCTTCCACTTTTCCGTTTCCGGGTCGTGGGGGCAGCTGTTGGAGCTGCCCAAATCACATTGCACCCGCCCCTTATGGCTCCTCCTGCAAGTGGTGGGTCCACGGAAGGACGGCCTCACGATTCTAACCGGACCTGTTGGTCTCTCATAAGGGGCTTCTGAACCGCTCTTTGTCTGACCTGTGACCTAGGACCTGTTTGCCATGAGAAACCCTACCAGGGGCACGAAGGCCCCGACAACAGAGCTCCAGGATCATTCGGGCTCTAAAACCCCTCCACCGCGTTAAGGTGGCGGTTCCAGGAGAGGAAAGAGGAGTGTAAAAAAAATGTCCTTGGTAGCGTGTTTGCTTGCCTTTACATCAGTTACTGTAGAGAAACGGGGTGATACATTCTGCAGAAAAAGGCAATTAATAAACAGTGCTGGGAATCGGGAACATTCCCACTGTTTTAAAAATCAAAAATCAAAAATCAAAAATCATGATATGGTCAACAGTGATGGCAAAGATAATCTGCAAGGTCAAATTGCCTTTCAGAAAACTGTAGTACTGCCCTAAAACAAACATTTTCTGTGGGGTCAATCTATGGAATGAAGAGGAGGACTTGAAATGTAGTCGCCTGAGAACTTAAAAAAAAATAAAAAATGTACTAAGGTATGACATTTAGAAACTACGCCAAAGATGATGCACTGTAAAAGCTTTTTATTTTCTTCTTTTCTTTACTGCAAACCAATGTCTATAATAAAAAGAAATAGTTGTCAAATCATGAATGACAGTGAAAACGGGCTGACAAGTTCATACTTCAGCATAATCCTTTTGAGCTTTTCTGTGTGCTTTGTGCAATCATTGTAAATGGCATAAATGATGCCCAATTCATTTCTACACAAATAGCTCAACAAACCGAAATCAACTTGTCAAATGAGATGTGAATAACTTATTGGGTGACAGATCAGTGCCATTCGACTCTGAAACATTCTCTGAGTTATATGCCACTTTAATATTATAACATTATAAAATAATATAGTCAGGTTTGTGAGGGTAAACTTGTTCATTAATATTTTACACTGTCAGACTGTCTGCTCCTCTCAAAAAAAAAAATTAAAAAAATTGCTAACCGAAAATAGGGACCAGTGTGATGGTACAGTGCATATTTTCTCTCTATATATATATATTTAAACCATATCCAAAGCAGTGAGCAGAAAACTCCTCATGGATGGAGCCCGACATAATACAAATGATGAAATCTCTAGAGGCCTAAAAGTAATACCTTGTTTTGGTTGGGTTCTTTCACCTGGACTAACCTTCAAAGACGTTTGGGGTGAATTGATTCTCTTTTTAGTATCATGGCACATCACACATGGAGTGTTGACATTTCCTCAGTTTCCACCGTGCACCCACTGAACCATACATTCTGTGCCGCTCCAGAGTGCGGCACCGGCTTCAGTCTGAGTCGTGCCTAACCCCGGATGAACTCAAACCGAAAAAGCACCTCAGCCTTTTGTCAATGTAAAGTGACCGCTATCGACAACACGCCTTTTTATACTCACTTGTATCAAAGCTCTTTACGTGATTGAGTGTTTGGTTGGGAGAGATTTGGAGGGTTTACGCGATGACCTTAAAGACGATGTGGCAGTCACTGAGGTAGCTCTAAGCTGAGGGAGTGAGGGCTGAAAACACTGGATAAAAGCCACTGACATAAAGCAGCATTTTGCCATGATATTTCAAAAACATTTCCCACATATGAAAATAATATATCCAGTGCCCAAAACAAAGGTTGTTACTAGAGATGCACCGAATCGGAGTCAATACAAATATCCGATACTGAATCGATACCAGTTTTGGTTCTCAACCAATGGGTGAGGAGCGTGCTTCACTATGGTCCTTGTGGTGGGGAGCTGACATTGCTCTAATACCACCCCCTTGTGGCCAGGGGAGACTCCAAGAGACACTTGGGTGAATTGATTCTAATGGGACTTCAGACCTCCCTAGGACGGCTTAAAAGCCTGGCTCCAATGAGTTTTTCTTTTTCTAAAAAATGCTATAACCCATATGACAACGCCGGGTTAGGTGAACATTTTTTATAACGCTGTTTTTTGTTTATCCGGCCGAAGCAGAGGAAGCCTTTTCAGTGCATTGACTGGCTCCAGAGCTCTGGAGCTCTGTGGAGGCTCTGCCTGCCCCATGAGTGCAGGTCTGTCTTTTTGCCCTTTTAAGGAATAGGCTGTGTAGGAGGAGTCTGAGCGGCCATTAGGGTTCAAAGAGGACCCAGGACCTTTTCTATGAATGGGGCTGAATAGATATTAATCTATCTCTAATTATAACATCTATGACCGTAACACCGTAAAAACACAACTTTTCCCCATAGACATATTAATAATAGACCGTCATTACTCACTCCTCCCGGTTTGACAAAATAACTACGTTCAAGGGGGAAATCATGGCGGATTTACAGACTCCCCCGCCCCAGCTCTGACGAAGCTTGTTCCTAAAGGGCATAAGGGCGGGATCTTAACCGTAGACTCAGCCCTTATGTGATGTGTAGTTCTTCCTCATTAGTACGAGATTTAGGAAAAAAATTCTTACAAAAATGTAAGAAAAAGGTTTCTTTAATTGCAACTATACCAGTGTTAGCACAGGAGGATTATCTATCTGTAGAAAGTTTAAGAAAATTAGAAACCAGGCTTTAAAGTTGTTTTTAACATGTCTAAAGTTCAATGCTTTCCAATGGGGAACTAGCGGCGATATGGAGGTACTACAGCAATGGCGGAGCAATGGGTCGTCACAAAGCCGAGCAGCCACCGGCCATTGCTTTTACCACCTAAATCTAAATGAATATTGGCATGCTGTATATCATTTTGAAGCTAAGAATCTGAGGATTTTTTGTTTGTTGCATAGCCTATTAAAATAAAATAGGCCACGGCTGAAGCCAAGTGTTTGTATTTTAGTTTAACAAATGTTCTGATCTAACATATTTGTAATGATCAGATCACTTCACGTGAGTTGTTTAGAGTAATGTAACCTAAAGCCTATCATATACCCAGGATATTTAGTGGAGGAAAGTCCAGTGATCCCTGTTAAATGTTTATCCAAGAGTTTATGAATAGATATAATTGATAATTGATCTGTAACATTATGACAACAAAATATGACTTAAAATGGAGAAAAGAGTCAATTCAAATTTTCACTCAGAGAAAGACCCTTTTAATAAAGTCTCTTAGTATCGGTAAATAAAGGAGCATGTATATATTGTTTGTGAGAGATTGGCTTTATGCAAAAGAACACATTAAAAGTGACAGTAACACCGGATGGGAAAGAAAAAGAAAGCCTTCTCCACAATGGAAAACGTGTACCAGGTCATGCACCACAGTTTTGGCAAACACTGTATAATAGCCCTGCGTTCTTACAAAACTTTAAAAAGAAACGCAGCCTCTTAATCCCCCCAGGAACAGCTGCCTTTGTCAAAATGAGCCGAACAAAACACCATGACAATGCAATTTAGTGCTGGATAAACCTGACGCTAAAACAAGCTAATCTTTATACACAGTGAAATCCCACATTTAGCTCTCACATTGTCCAAATAGTGCCGTCTCCATCTACGGTGACACACTTAAGCTGCTCTCGTGTCCCGTCCACCCCCGCCCCCCCCCCGTCTCCGTCCCTCTCGCAGACCGCTCCCATTACTGTCACGGTGATTGTAGGAGCGCGGGGTCGTGTCACGGCGGTGTCAGGGCGGCTGACATGGAGCTGGCCCCCAGAGCACAGTGTTGTGACAGAAGTGTGTGTGCTGCCCCTGCACATGATGTCACACTGACCACCCTCTTCCCCCCCTCGAGGTCAACATTTTCAACATGATCTGAATGAGATGGCTTGATGAAATTATCATCACAGACAAACAGCATTTTGAGCTTCACGAAAACCATTATTATTGGGAAGATAAGTGTCTCGGTTTCATTTAGACATCAGTGGAACCTCAAAGACACAAGGGAACAATTTCACCATCTGGCTCCATTATAATGCTTTCAGAATCGTCTTATTGAAATGCTTCTCATACGACGCTGACCCATTCAGATCCAATCACCAGTTCATGCAATGCCATCTTGCTCTCTTGCAATGTTAAGGTTAACGGTTATTTATGCATACATCGATCACATGCTGCTCTTCCTCCCTGCAACAGTGCTGGGTTGGCGGATGACGCAAAGAAAAATCAGCATTTTCTGTTCCTGTCGCTCTACAATGTGGAAACCTCCCCCCCAAAACCTCCCTCTGCAAACTTGCAACTCAACTTTTTAACTGGGTTTCAAATTCAGACCCGGTATTGCATTATTTAGACAACGTTACAGTTGGGCTTCTTGTCTAAATGACCCTGTGGACCTGGCGGAGTGGTGTAGGTGGGCGAAGTTGGAACTAATATCTTTGCATTACATTTTGTGCCTGTCCAAAGTGCGATTGTTGGAATTAGGGTCACTGTGTCGGTCGGCACTCTGCAAATCTGTCTTTGGCACTCGAGCACATCAGTTTGTTGTGCTACTTTCAACGGGTCAATTTGTTATTCCGCAGCCATTCTCTTGTTTGTGTGTTTGACAATGATGTTGGTGTTTAAAGACGACTGAGCTGCATGCGAACTATATTGTGTTGTTTTCTGCCAGACAGAGGAAGAAAATGTGGCTTTTAGTGATTAAACCGAGAATGGACCGATGTGTCCTCTGAATAGCAATCATTTGGAGACTAATAACTGAATGTTCACAATAAAGTCATTGACCTTGTTAATGTGGTTTCGGCAGAGCGGAAATTGTTTTATGGCGTGATCTATTAGTGTAATTACATAAAGATTATACATAATGCATTATAAAGCTACTTAGATGCATGACAGGGAGGACTGATACGGATCGGAGGTAAGCATTCCACAGTGGCAGAGTGGCTAGCACACCTGCCTTTCATACAGCTTCCCCAAATTCTTCTTATTATGTTCCAAATAAATGGTCTGATCCAGTGAATCCCGCTTTCCAACTAGTTTGCAAACTATTTTTTATTGGTGTGACTTTGGGCCCGATCTTGTGTTTCTAAATGCAGACTGTAGCGTAACTTTTTGTGCTTAGAAGAAGTGCAATGTTACACCTTGTAGATCCAGACCTGGTGCGTTTAACTGGGCTGTAAGCGGGACAGACTCCTATGCCCAATGGCGATCTTATAGAACAACCTGTTTAACTCAAGTATTTAGTTCAAGTTTGACCTGATAGAGCCCATAATGCTAAAGGAAGAACACAAGGAAAAAGATAACAGAAAATAAGGACTCAAAGATATAACAAGGTAGCTCATGTGATAAAGGTTATACAATTGTCTTGTGTTCGTCAATGGTTAGAGACTATTATTCAGCAACATTCACATTTTATGTTAGAAAAGCAAAAGAACATATGACATGCTCTTTGCATGTACTCGGTGGCACAGCGGTTAGTGCTTGTGCTTCACAGCTAGAAGGTCCAGAGTTCGATTCCCACCTGGACAGGGCAAACTCTACACAGCTTTCTGTGTGGAGTTTGCACGTTCTCCCCATGTCTTCATAGCTTTCTTCCGGAGTCTCCAGTTTCTCCTACCACTAAAAACATGTACAGCCTCAGCCAGGTGTTTCTGACCATCAACCTGACTCCACATCTGGAGATGGGTCCCAGAGTGCCGGCTCACGCATATACACAGGTCACCCCAGCTGCATTGAGGATGGGTCAAATGCAAAGAATGAATTTTCCGACGGGAATTATTAAAGCATAACTTAACCTTATTACATTTCTCACAAAAAGCTGTACTTGTCATGCATCCACAAACTTATCTGGAATATGTGCCTAATATGTTCAGCAGTGTGTTGCCATAGTTATGACCTCCACAAGAATATCACAAAATATAAAAACTACAAGACAGGTAAAATTGAAGCTCTTTCCAGCTTGCCTTAGCTCTCGTCCAAGTTATTGTTACAGTTATAGGCTATGGTGCAAAAGTTGAGTTATACAACAATTGTACATAATCAGCCACATAATCAGACACTGATGAGATGTTTAATTAACATGGCACTTAAAGTGGCAGGCTTAATAGTGTCAGAACACAACACACATATCTAATTACATGTGGTAAAGAAATCCACTTAATCCACTCTAAAGAATGGCACCACTGTCAGATCACTTACATGTGCTATTTAAAGGTGTTGGTTGCTTGGCTCGTGGTGCTGGCCTTTCCAGTGCTTCTAACAAGAGAAATCCAAGCAACGGAACAGACCTTATAATACACATCAGACTTAACAAATGGTTGGAAATGTTGAAAGCATATCATTAAAATGCATATCACTGGTCGTTATTTGTATGATAAAAGTTCAAGAACTTACTTGCATAATGTGGACAGAAAGCCATGTTGGACCGTGTATTCCCATTTCAACTTTGCAATGACTTCTAAAAGTTTTGCCGCTAATGATCAGTGCCACTCACTTCATTTCTTTTGTCAGCCTTTCTTCGCAGTCTGTTTGGTAATGAGTTTTTCAGCTGTGATTCGCCCAGCTCTGTATGACTGAGCAAGATGTGATGCATGTGATGAAGCAGTGCACAGGGGGGGAAAATAACAAGAATTAGAGCGATCAGAGTACTTTGACGTAACCGCACTTCGGGGGGGGGGGTCTGGGTGTAATGTGATTGAGATATGTTTTCAATAATAAGCAACACATGTTCGATAATCGAGGGTGCCCAGAGATGGCACTTCCCTGGTGCTTCATCTGGGAAATTTCGCAGTTTCTTACGGAGATCATAGTGAACATATCAATAACATATTTGCATAATAAGCTATTGCTTGGTCTGGAGGAAACATGCACAGGAAAAAAAAAAACAGGGTTGCAAAGTAAAGTACCACATTAAGGATGTGAGGAATTGTGAGAATAGTCAAATGTGTAATAAAGCATTTCATCAGTGGCAAACATAGTGAGTCGATTGCATGGAATGTTTTTTTACCACACAAGACAAAACTTTAAAATAAGGTGTGCAGCTCATTTACTCTTCATTAAATGTCTGTCCCCTAGTGTTACAAAACAATATGCACAAGAGTACGTGCACTGTCGACACTGGGGACTTCATGTCCAACCTCCTCAATTAGAGTCAAGAGTTAGCTCCTTCAACATGGCCTACATATGGCCACTCTCAGACACTAGACATCCACTAAAATACGACACACTGACCTTTTGACTAACCTCTCTGCCACAGCTCGCTTTGAAGTCCCCTTTACTACCTATGTCTGTAGAACTGAAACTGACCACGTTCCTGATAGTTTGACAACACTCTGGCCTAATCCTTCACAATACAACCTTTGTGGAAAAACTTGACGCAGATACCGCTTGCTTTCATGTCGTCGAGTTCAAGGGGGGCCGCCTCCACACTAAGTGACAGGTGCCATGGCAACCAGATAACCAATGCAACACGTATTTCCACCTGTCACTACAAAAGACATTCCCGATGATTGTAGATGACAAGAATTTCCACGCTTCCACCAGTTGCGGACTTGAAAGAACATTAAGTTAACAGTGCTTTTTGTAAGTGGAAGTTTCCAAAATAGCCTACATCATTGGTTTGCTAATGCCCTTGTGTGTGCCTGGTGCATTCGTGCAACCTTTTAGAGCTGCCTCGCCCATAATTGCAGCTATTTTGTCATCTCCAGAACACGCTCGTAGAAGTGGCTCGCCCCCCTCCTGTGCGGCTAACGCCTCCTCAGTCTCCTTCAATCTTTCCCTCAAATCACCCACAATGCCTCACTCTCTTACCTGTGCCACACTTCTTATTATAGGTGACACTGGATTTGTCTCTCGCTCCCATGCTGTCTTCTTCTTGCCCCCGGACAAGCCACTTATCAAAGACTCCGATAAAGGATTTTAGTCCGAGAGAAAGTAGTTGAGAAGTGCTTCATAATGGTCTTTACGTGTCCCGAGAACAATTACAGGTAGACTCCTTTGACATGTCTTTTGTGATGAATAAAAGCATAACCTTGGCTCTTAGATATTCAAGAACAATCTACCGAGAGGGTACTTGCATCAATGTTTGTGTAAAATGCCCAGATGCTTGAGCACTTTCTACATAATGTTGTTTCATTATTTTCCCTCTGATTCAATTGTGTCTCATCCTGGTCCCGTTGTTTATCGAATACATTTCCAGAACTAAGCGTCGACGGTGTTTTGTTCCTGCATAAGATCCATATGCGCACAGGCATTAAATGCCAGATGCTTTCCAATTCATATAGGTGTAAACATGCAGCCCCAACTGTCAGAGGCGTGGAGAAAATCAGTCTCTTGCCTCTCATCCAACTTCGTTCCTGGGCAAACAATCGATGATGGGCCGCCTACAATTAAGTTACAATCATTTAGTGTTTCCCGGCTCGCCTTTGATGCCTGCGAACAAACCTTTGGTGGGACAGAGAGGAGAGAATTAAATTAGAAATGAGGTCACAAAGGGAGAATGGCACCTGAAAGCTTATTTAATAAACTGCCTTTCATTCATTCCTTTCTGTTGCACTTTCTTTCCAAGGCCAACCAGATGTTGTTGTTTTTTTTCTTTTTCTTTTCTGAGAGCTGGTGAATAATGACTAATGAAAAAAGTACATTGCTGTAAAATAACATTAATAAACAGACATTATGCAGGGCCAGTTCCAGAAAAATAAAACGATTGAGAGTGCAAAAGTTTCACAGGGCGATAGAGAGAGATGCTCATTATGTGGCAAATAGTTGTAAATGTAATGCAGTTTGTTTACTGAATACATAAAGAGAGCAATGAGAGTATGATACAATATCGCACCGGCAGTGTAATATCACAGCACTCCCTTTAGCTTTAGCTTTTAATTGAGAGCTAAGAAGACCCGTAGCTCTCAGCTTGACACCACTCTGATTCAGACTGCACACTTTTTGGGCGTCAAAATGGCCCAAAGCCCCTAGTTGGACGCTTGTACTTATTGAAGTCAGACGCTTGTCACAGTGTCACCGAGCATCAAGACGCTCTGGCTGCGCGTCTGTTCTGAAGCATAGCCGCATCTTGGAAGGAGCTCTTGCCTAAAAAATAACTGGTGATTTGGGGCTAACTAGTCCCTCTTTGCTGCCATGTCCTATGGATCTTTAAAGGGACTAGATGCAAGTTGGTAATTTTTATACTTACTACTACCACCTCAGGTCTTACGTGTAACTGCAGCTTCTATATTAATTATTATTAAAGGCTACTTTATGTTACCAGCTTCATTGACATTTTTAGTGCATAGGCTAATGCTTGTTTTCATGCAAGCTAGCTGCTCAGCAGCTAGTTTGTTCCATTGGGTACGTGTTCCCTGGGTTAAATGACATGACTATGTTCAACTTAGATGAGTTGGTACCTCAACCAGTCGTCCTTTTATTGGTAGGTGAGTTGATGCATCAATCAATCACAAGTCATGAGAGTGAAATATCATACGTATCAATCAGCTTAGCCCTGACCCTGTCCTAGCCCCTCACTTTAAAAATAGTGGGCTGGTGCCTAATCTTAATCAATAGTAGTGGGGGAACATAGGTTCCAGGGAACATGGGGCTGACCCTGCTCCACGTGCTAAAGACTCGGCTACAGCCAATTGTACATGAAACGTGAGCAATAAACTACAAAATCAACAAGCCCAGCTCAGTGGATCATTGTTAAACAAATGCTTTTTGCAGATGGTGGTTTTGTTGACTTTATTTGTGCATAGTTCTAATTTTCATGTTATCGATCAGAACTTTAGTTTGCAGCATTAGCTTTGGGAATGCTTGTGCATCATCAAGGCCCAAACACATTCCCAGCGCAGATACAGCCACTGGAATACGTTTTCTTGTCGCCGCTGACTGTTAACATTTGCGGCACAGGATTTGCGCTGAAGGCTCTGCTCCAACGTCACTGATGAGGAATGCTCCTGATTGGTCAACGCTCGCAAATTTCTCCAAAAAGTTCAACAATTCCCAACTCTATGTGCTGCACAGTCGCACAGTTTTGGTAATGAATAAAATCATCCCTCCACGACACCGAGTTGCCTACCCCCGATTTAAACCATACTCAAATGATCAATATCTCCACAGTATGTTGAGAGTCCATGTTCCCGGATCCTGTTGTGATGGTTAATAAACTTCCCCTGTGTTAGATGTCTGGAGTCCTTTCAAAGCAGACTGAGGGGGGGTTTTGCTGCTGTAGTTGAGAGGCAGTTGAAGCACATTGTTTTTGCACTGGTTTGCATGGATATTATCATGAACAGATTTCCCTTCATATGCAAATCATACACCTATTGATGCCTGAGGTTTTCCAGTATATGTTAATATAGTATAGTATATGTAATGATAGAGAAAGTCAAACGAATAATCTGTATAGGCTTACCAGCTGTAAACTCAGTGAGCCCTGATTCATATATAGGGCATATGAAAGCTAAAACGCCATGCAATTTTTCTTTACCTTGGCTGAAATAGTTAGTGTCCTTAGTCTTGTGCCCTCCAAAGTCAGCATGGGTAGGATTATAGTTCAACTGAGGCTCACAACTGTGTGCAGTACAGTATTTGTGTGTACGGGCCACTGCGTCCTGAAGCTCCAGTCTGCACGAGGTAATGAAGATCAATGAGAGAGAAAGGTTGGGGCCCGGCTCGGATCCAGGTACTGCCTCCCTGTCTCGGGCCAAAGCTCTATTGATCCCCCTGTGCTCCACTCTGCCAGCATCTGATAAAGGGCTTCTGTAGAAAACACACCCAGCCATAAACAGCAATAGCCTCTCTCTCGTAGAGCCACTCATGTGAACTGGCAAAGACATCCACACAGAGAAAGTTTCAGGGCTTTGTAGCGACTGATGCCTCAGCCGGCATTTTTTACACTTTTCTGCAGACTCGGACACCTTAAGGGAAATGTACAGCTCACATTTCATCATTGTCAAATAATGCAAGCTGAGGCCAGCTATTCTTTTTTATGTAGTCTGATGGCGAGTACCAAGCAAACAGTGGACTTCTAGCCTATATGTAATCGCCTGGTGAGAGACTAATCTAACTTTAGTCACAACATCCATGGATTACATTACTTAGTTTACCCCTAGAGAACACCAACTTAAGTGGTCCATTCTCTAATTAAAATATATAAATTATAATAAATAATGTTGAAAATAGGGTGCCTGTTGTGTCAGTGCAGTTGTCTGGGATGGAATTGAGCCTTATTGGAAATTTCTGCACTGTCTGACGCTTAAAAAAACTTAAATAAAGTACAGTTCACATTTTATAATAATAATAGTTTCAAAGGTAAATACAGGCTTTGCCAAAATATACCATGTTTTACGTTTTTTTCTGAGAATGTCCAGCACCAGGATAGGGAAGTGTGGGACTTTACCTGGCATTCCCTTGACCACCATCTTTGCAAATATTGTTCACACTCTGTCAAAGATTTGTTCATTAAATCTTCTCAAATGTTTGTAATAAATACTGATAATAATAATTAATAATAATTACTCTTATTTTAGAGTCCCTGCTTCTATTCATAAATAGCCTTAACTTAACACATCTACGCAGCGTTCACACATCCAGTAATAATGGTTTCCTTTGGTCCTTTGGTCCGGGCTGGTATTTTTTACATCTGTTGATAAATTATTCTGCGGTTTGCAACATCTTCAAAACGTTACCACAGTTTTACTCATTATTCAGAACTGAGTTTGTTTTATAATCAAATTAATGAGTTGTCCAATAATAATCTTTTTGAGAATCATCTAAGTCGCCTTTATTGTCTTCACTTTCGCTTTGCTGTGATTCTGAGCAAAATCAAGATAGGATGAGACTAGTTTCCAGACCAACAGATCGCTCCCTCACTTCATAATGTTTCAAGCAATTAAACTGGTCCATGAATGCCAGCGTCCGGGTTAATTTAGGGGAGTGAGCCAAAGAAGCAGTGTCTTTAAACGGATACTGTCGAGTCTGGGTGTGAGCCAGACCTGCATGTCTTCGCTGTGATGAGAAAACGATGCTGAGCTCATAGTGTAACACAGCCAAACTGCTGCTTAAGCAATTAACACAAAAATCAGCGAACTGCACCAACTGCGCCATGATGCCAAAACATGCACAACATTAACCATGCAATCAGTATCACGAGGAAAAACACAAGTCAATGACGGTTTGTTTGGTCTCCTGATGATAATTCTGAGATATATATGTAATTCTTTTAACAGAGCAGTTTAATGGAATACTTCTCAGAGGACAACAATCACCAAAGCAGGACTATGGAGGCAGTCCAATCCAAAACCACATGATGGGACAGTAACTGGGAAGATGGGGCCCTGTTGCTATCGTACAAAGTCAGACTGCAGATGCCACTGTTGTGCTTCCTTTATCTGTTATAGTCGCAGAAAATAGGTTTCATTCCAAATATCTTTTCCAGTACCTATGGAAGACGGTGACTGAGCAGAAAACAAAAACAAAAAAATATATATAGGGCCCGATCTTGTGTCTCAAAACGCAGACGATAGCGTGACATTTTGCGCTCAGTAGGAGTGCACTTTGTGATCTTGCCACTCCAGACATGGCGCAATTAAGTGGGTGGAGACACACATTTTCTTGCAACCAGATCATCTCCGCGGCCAGTAGAGTAGTTGTGGGGGAGTGGACGTGAACATTGTTTAGCTCACGATAGGGTAAATAAAGTTTTAAGTTTGACCCGTGAGACCAGAAGGCTTAAAGCAGGGGTGTCAAACTCAAATACACAGTGGGCCAAAATATAAAACTTGAACAAAGTCGCGGCCCACCATTGAACAAATGAACCTTTTAATATGGACCCAAACAAGATTTGCTTTAACATTGAATATGGAACAAGCAACACTTATTACTATACAATATATAACTTAATAGTCCAGATATGCAAAATCTGAAAAAAAATGTATAATACCGGTGGGCCAGCTCGAGTAGTCATTTGGTATAGCCTCGCGGGCCAAATATAATTACATTGCGGGCCAAATTTGGCCCGCGGGCCAGAGTTTGACACCTATGGCTTAAAGGATCTGTATCATGCTATTTTAGCCATTCTAAAGTTAAGTATAGGCATTTATATGAATGATTCTACCTCTACCGCTATTGAGCACTCATTTTTGTGTTTTCTGGAGGTATTTTTCAAACCCGGAAGACACAACGCTTCGATTCAGTTAACTCCGCCCCCTCTCTCCGCACATACTTTACCGTAATATAAATAAACAGCAATAAGTGAAGATACTTCACAATGCAGTCATAAGGAGTTGACATCTGCAACACAGCTTCATAAATGGCTAACACATAAGCTAATACACGTTTGGATTGACTCACCACTCTGGTCCATCGCTGTTTACATTATGAGACTTGCGTTGGTTATAAAAGTTAATCCACTTTGATTCTGGTGAAGGTTCACCAAACATCCATCAGTGACAGTCATGGAAAAACACTATTTTGGTGATAGTTGCTGAATCCCGGAGAAAAAAACAACTTCTGACGGGAGTCTTTAGGAAGGTTGAATCATAGACTGTATATAGAGTCCCGTCCACGTAGCCAAACGCGCTTCTCTGGCCACAGCTGACCTGGAAGCACCTCGGGCACATCCTTTTTTTTTTTTTTTTTCCTTTTCCTTTATTTATTCATTTCTTACAACAGAAATAATGAAAAGGGTGGTTTACAAATTAAAATCAGGCCGTAAGCATAGAATTAACACAGTACATTACAGACGTCGAGCACTTCCGTTCCGCTGTGACGACACAACTGAACAGGTCAGTCGTTCACCAGGAGAGGGAGGAGCAGCTGCTCAGAGAGCAGGATTCAGGAGGATTACTGAGAGCTGCGTGAATGAAGCCACAAACCACTCTGGGGGTGTTTTTGATAAGGAAATAGCATAACAACAAGGCTAAAAGCTCTAAAAAGTCGATTTTGCATGATATAGGACCTTTAAGAAAGAACGCAAGGCAGCGCAAAGTAAACGAGGAAATGAATGGTGTTCCCGTCAGTGCAGTCACCTCCTCTTGTGACGCCCCCTCACAAGTGGTGGGAAAATAATTCGCCAAGAGCCTGCGCCTCTCCATGCGCCACCACAAGATCTGGCCCATATAATCTTCACTGTAAATGTTATGTACATTTAAAGCAATACAAAGTAACTTGTTTACCTTAATAAATCATTTTTGTAGTCCCTCTGGGGGTAATACAAGTGTTAATGGGATGATTGGAGGGTCTTTCATCTCCCCCTGGTGTCTCTGGCCAGAAAGCCATGCTTGCAACTGGACTGCCACCAGGTCGGACGCCCCAATACACACTAATAGAATCACTAAGAATAAGCTGACAGGCTAACAGGCAAAGCTAACTGTGGGCTAGCACCACTTTGAACAGTGTACAGCCAAGTTTGTGTGAAAAAAATTATCTCCATTGTGTAATTGGATGTACAATATCCCTCTCTCCCTTAGTCTTTTCTGTCAGCGTAGTGTTTACTCTCACGTATAATAAATAAGTCAAAAAACGCAACTTGCTACAACACCTGCAGTGGCGCTTATGGTCTCTAGGATGCACAACCTTCATAATTATAATACATTTACATCACTTATTTTCTTCAATCTCTTAAAGGCTATTTAACCTTATACTACGCCAACTCCTTTTAGGAGTATTCTTGCAACCGGTCGCTCACACCTAAATTAATTATGTCTCTTATGTAAACGCATTAACCCTTCACCAGGGCCCAGTGAGCTCATGCTATTCTTGTGCCTTTGTGGTCACCTATAGCATTTGCAGTCCATTTTGCTAACCTGGTAGACTTCCATTGGCCTCTGGAGGTGGGTTTATATACATTACCATAAACCCCCCACCCCCCAGTCCACTGCTGGTGTTATGCATTTTTATGTTGGTCTGAGCCCTGGCTCTAAATGGGGGTGTCATGGGTACGGGGTTGGGTAACCTTGTGCTTTATTGTCTTGAGCCTTGGAAAATGGGTTTTATTCCAAGCTGGAGACGAGATGGGGCTATGTCAGGCTTACCAACCTGGCCCCCTCTCCGCTGGCGGAGGAGGGGGGGGGGGGGGGGTTACTGCACCACACAAAGCTAGCATTCAATCACTGCCTCTGCTAGCCCTATATGCCATTTCATTACTTTTGGGTCCTGTGGGCTTTCACGTTGTCAGCCTTCCACCCTTCATTTCACGTGTCTTCATTATGTTATTGTTAAACCATTTTTGATTTCATAGCATTCATTCGTCATTGGCTTGTATTGATTCACTGGGAGAATCCAGCTTTGCATCTCAGATTCTTCTGCTGTCATTGAAGTTACTTGTGTGCATGAGATGGCACTTGAGATGCTCTTAAACAACATCAAATCAGGAACTTGTGCAAGGTCCACCTGCTTATTTCGCCGTAAGAAGCAGTTTAACAGAGAATCACACCTAGTGGTAGCAAACTTGAATATTTTAATGTTGTAGACAACTGTATAACCATAACTTAATTCAGGTATAGGATTGTAACCAACTAACCGAGCATTGTTATAGCTAAATTGTTCTCATCATTTGTAAGCCATTACATATGAATGACCTAATTTGGCTTACCATAGACTCGCTTGAGGAGATTTGTCACACAGAAATAGCTCCAAGGGGCTGCTCCTCTGCATCCAGAGAAGCCAGGTGAAATGATAGACATGTTGGAGGTAATATGTCTGAGGAACATCTCTGCCCCAAAGGAACTGGAGAAAGTGTCCAGAGAGAGGAAAGTCTGGGACCACGGCTTTGATGGAGATCATTTGGGCTTTTTAGCAATAAAGACAAACCGGTCCATTCTATTCGATTCAAACCATTGAGGTTCTTATCATTATGTGACTGCAACGAAATGATTTGCATGATAGATGATTAATTTGAACAGTATTTTTTCTTTCTTATTTCTGAGGTTTATTTTTCTCTATGTTTCTTGTAGATAATCAGTGTCCTTGCAGAATAAATCAGTAGACAGTGGAACAAGCAGGCAAATGAATGGTATTGACATGTGGTCTGCTCATTTTTATTTTGTCCTCCAAAAACAACAAGTGAATGAGCTGTGTTGCCCTGAGTGACCTGCTCCTCAGCACTGCTCGTGGATTCAACTTAAGGCTTATAATTACTATTATCACAAAAGGGGTTTATATTAGATCATGCTGTTGTGAAATCCTTTAACCTTAGACTGAATAAATTGTTTTCATACAATCACCATGTTCAATATCAAAACAGCTGGATCTTTATGTGCCTTGGCAGTGCTTCCATATAGCCTTTAGAGTAGAGTCAAAACTCTGGTATAATTGAGTCGAACACCTGTAATCAGGAGCACTGAAGTACTGTTGACGCATATTAAGTACACTCTAAGAAATAAAACGTTGAATTTAATTAATAAAGTTAAGGCAACCTTTTCCACAAAACTCTGTCAATTAATTGTAAAGCAATATGGTTGTTATCTACAATCTCAATGTTCGCGTATATCAGAAGTGAAATTGTTAATTAAAGGCTACAACTTTGTGCAATTGTCACAATTTAACAGCATCAATTTGAACCTATTCAAGCTTTGTTCATTTTATTGACAGTATTACCTTGGATTTAACCAACAACATTAATTTGGATTTAAGTGTACCATTTATATTGCTATTTGGACCCAATTAATTCTGTTAATTATGATTTAATTAATAGTTTTGTTTATATGTTAAATGTTAATATTTATGTGCTATTAAAACTAGTGTAAAAAGGTTCATGAGCTGTCATCTGTACTCTGTAGTTAGGCGTTAGACCTTTCAGAGATCCCCAGGAAAGGTCCAACACTTAACTACAGAGTACAGATGACAGCTCAAGAACCTTTTTACACTAGTTTACAAAACACAGTACACATAACTATTCTGTAACACTTGATCTACAATGGAAACATCTTGTACGATAGAGCTTACACAAAAAGTGTTAATACATACAAATTGTCTTGCATTAACTTTATTTACAAAAGCCTTTCACCACGCAAAGCAAATTATTTGACCTCACTTTTCATAAACAATTTTTTAACAATGAAATTTTGCTCAGCAAGAAAATGCAGATGATTTTTTCCCATTCCCGTCTTTAACAGTCATTGCGCCTCCTTTTGGTAGAGTTTGTTCTTCAGTACAGTTTTTTATCTTCCAGTCCCATAAGCACTAGTCCAAACAAAAGTGCAGACCCAGTCGCCACATCTCGAAGATCCTGCAGGACAGTACATCTTTCGATGATGACGCCAACATCTTCATGGGAGTCATCAGGCTGTTCTCCTTTGTAGATTATTTTAGAAACGGCCACATCAATCCCCTTGAGTTCTTCAGCTTCCATTGAGTTGACATCCTGAAAAGGGACATAGAAATATGTTTAGAATTCATTGCACATTGACTTTTTTCTATTATCTTTCTACCACAAAATTCACTCCATTTTAGTCAAATAGTTGAGATAAAACAAATAATCTATACTATAGCTACCAATTATTAAAGAGACAGACACAACGTGGCTTTTTTTTTTGCTTTAAATCTATTCATCTTACCAATATCAAGCCACTTTTATGACACTTTCAAAAGTCTTTTTTTCCTTAATGTGCTGATGTTGGCGTTTGGACAATTTTTGTTTCATGTGACTTGGTCCAATAATGACAAGAATTAACAAAAAACATCTCCATTTTGGTTTGCATTACTTTTTTTTCTCGATTTGCACCTCATTGTTTTGTTCATGAACCCAAACAGTGTTACACACAGCTCTACAACACCTATAATATAATTATTTCAAGAGTGTGTTATAAAGTTAAGCATTTAGAAGAGATCTAAGCACACTTTAAATGTATGTTTGTCTACCTTTAGTCCCATCACCTGTCAGTTTCTGTGAGTACAGACTCTGAGTCTACGCAACCCTGATAAGGGGACTGAGGGACTGAATAAAATAAATGCATCCATTTTATTCCATTTGCTAACGGCAATGTTGCACACTGCGGCTTAAAACAAAACTGACCAGATACTCTGATGATGTTTAGAGGATTCTAAAAAAAACATCATCAAAAATGATCATTAATTTGATGCACAGCAGACACAGATCTATTATCACAAATGCCTGCTTTGGCAATGTACTAGAGAGCAAAACCAATTTTATTCCACTACTTAACGTCAGGTATGGGGCCAAAACAGAGACCAGAAGTAGAGCCCAGGACAAGCACAAAATAACCCAAGGCAGTTACAAACTGGTTCATGGCCAGGACTGAGGTCAATCTGCAACTAAACTAACAATGTAAAACAATAAGAATACCTGTCCAACTGCAGTGATCCGCTGCACTGTTTCCCCTCCTTTTTCCACAGCATCAGCTGGTCAGAGTAGTGGTCGAGACGGCTCATGAATGTGGACTGCAGAGGAACGGTGGTGATTCGGGTGAACTCTGTATTGATCTACAAAGTTCAAAAAATTAGATACTTCTGAATATTCATAACAGGATCAAATCAAGACTAACCCTAATCTAAACCTGAACAAAATCAAGATAGAACCAGGTCTAAATCAAAGTCAGAATCAGGACTAAACCAGGTCTAAATCAAAGTCAGATTCAGGACAAAACCAGGTCTAAATCAAGTCAGCACAAAGATAAAATCTGGACACAGAACTTTTCTGTTCATGGCCATAGTTTCAAACCAAGACTCAAACTCTTACCTCAGGTACTTTGAAAAGAGGGCGTGCCATTGGCTCTGGAGCTCCCCCATGACAGCTTACAACTCCACATTCATAACCTGAGAGACCAAATAAGAAGAGGCTTAACCAGTAAAATTGTGTAAATAACAAAAAGCAAATCATGTAAAAGCATTTGGTACCTTTAACACTTTCAGAGCACAGCTCAAAACTCCACAGTTACAACCTGAG
The DNA here is from genome assembly GCF_951799975.1 of Gobius niger. Classification (NCBI taxonomy): domain Eukaryota; kingdom Metazoa; phylum Chordata; class Actinopteri; order Gobiiformes; family Gobiidae; genus Gobius; species Gobius niger. The sequence goes on from NC_136865.1 coordinate 13,818,331, forward strand.
AGAGAAAAGGAGGAGGGGGAAAAGAACACAATAAATTTGTGGATACATGGACAAAGGAGCAGCAGAAAAATGGTCTAAACTTAACAATAATACATAATATACATACTTTCTGTTACTCATTTTACAAACCGTGCCTTCTCTCTCTCCGTTCGCTTGTTGTTCCCTTCATCCTGTGCGCGTGTTTACCGTTACCTACCGGAGCACGAGCAGCCCAGCCTGTGCGCGCGTTTACCGTTACCTACCGGAGCACGAGCAGCCCAGCCTGTGCGCGCGTTTACCGTTACCTACCGGAGCACGAGCAGCCCAGCCTGTGCGCGCGCGTACCGGTACCTACCGGAGCACGAGCAGCCCAGCCTGTGTGCGCGTTTACCGTTACCTACCGGAGCACGAGCAGCCCAGCCTGTGCGCGCGTTTACCGTCACTTACCAGAGCAGAGCAGCCCAGCCAGTGCGCGCGTTTACCGTCACTTACCAGAGCAGAGCAGCCCAGCCTGTGCGCGCGTTTACCGTCACTTACCAGAGCAGAGCAGCCCAGCCAGTGCGCGCGTTTACCGTCACTTACCAGAGCAGAGCAGCCCAGCCAGTGCGCGCGTTTACCGTTACCTACCGGAGCACGAGCAGCCCAGCCTGTGCGCGCGTTTACCGTCACCTACCGGAGCACGAGCAGCCCAGCCTGTGCGCGCGTTTACCGGTACCTACCGGAGCGTTTAAGAAATATGTAAAATCTAAACGAATGCGGTTTATATCATTCTCTTTTGAATGGACTCGTTAGCTTCACTGTGTACGAGTTTGATCCCATTTCTTGCTCGCTCTAAAACTCGTGAAAACTTCACAGGTAACGCGAAGCAAGCAGTGGAGAGCTAACTTTCACCTAGCTTGATACTGCCATAAAACAAATAAAATAAGCGTGCTTGTCGTAGTTCGAAGGTGATTTTAAACGCAGTCGAGGCAATATTCAGATGTACAGTAACGTCAAATATGCAAATGTTTTCGATGCTAGCAAAATGCGTTTACCTAAATGGTAAATGGTAAATGGTCTCAACTTATATAGCGTAAAGTACTAGTTAAATAATATTCCATTAATAATAACAAGATATTACCTTAACCTTGACGGATGATTGACGATTAGTCGATCTTTCCAGACAGCATGGCCAGACCTCACAGCGGCGTGGTAGACGAAGATATGCAACTGCGCATGCTCAAAGATTTGCGTCACTTTCTGCGCATGCTCAGACATGGTGTGGAAAGGGCGTTTTGGATTTAATTAAAAATGTTCTATACATTCTACATAATTCTATCATTTAGCATTAAAACTGTTTGAATTTAATTAAATCAAGTCAAACATTATTAATTAAACCCCTAAAATTAACAATTGTAAGTACATGGAAAAGAAAAGTATTATTTACATTTTAAACCCCCTATGTTTCATTTCTTAGAGTGTAGCCATGTGTGTCTCAGGCCTTATGAATAAATACAATAGAAGTGGGAGGACCTTTTGACGGCAATACGACTTAAATAGCATGTGTGTCATAGTGAGGGTTGGTCTATAACCCTCAAATGACATGATAGTGACAGATACATGCTATTTAAGTCTATTGCCGCTTGCATGTACTGCTTAAAATGCAGGAAAATATTTCATGTTTGTCATAATTGTCTTTCTCCCGTGGAAGTTAGTTGAAGTTAGTTAGATCAATGAGCCACTCATTTATTGTATCAACTTGAATAAACATATTTATTTCATGGGCTCTATCTTTGTAACGTTTTACCATGTAGACCTTGTCTCAAGTAAGTAAGTAAGTAAGTGCTTTATTTGTCATTGTACAAGCGGACAACGGAATTGTGTTCAGGTGTTAGTCCTGAGCTGCTGCGACTGAGCCGCGCTGCCACTGTGGGTCAACCTGACCAGCATGTTTTTGGAGGTCGGAGAAACCGTAGCACCCAGAGGAAACCTGCCTGGCTGCCTTCAGTCTCCTCTGATCATCTAAAACGGTGCACAGCCTCCTGGGATTGTCCCTGTTTCAGAGCGTGGTGTCCTGCACTGGCCTGCTCCTCCTCCTTCCTCTTCCCCCTGCGCAGCTCCCTCCGCCCCACAACAGTTTTTCACCATCTTTTGGGAAGAGCTTAGCAGTGGATCTGTTTTCTTCTCCAGTGAACGTCCATTAGCCAGAACAATAGTAGGGACAGAACTAGGGTTGGGCGATGTCCTCTTAATTGGCAGTTGACGATGTTTACAGTGAACCATCGTGATGGACGATGATATTGTCCATCTCTCATTATAAGCATTTTTTAAAGACATTTACATGGCCCATATATATGCTGCATATTATTTATGTTAGAAAAATATGACATTTCAGGATAAACTGATCTAAACTAAACATGATCTGAACAGAGTCATGGAGCACGACTTTTGCAACAGAAATGTGTTAACTTGTGCTTCTGAGAGGAGGACAACTTATTCAGAGTGTCATCTGCTCCTCAATACCAAGGCTCTTATCACACTAATACAAATGTAAATTGGAGCTTATTATTTGCATTTGCTCAATTTTAACGTAATGTTTAAGAAACATAGGACAATATTTAGAAGTTTGCGTCATAGCCTATGTTTTTGAACAGTCCATGAGCTCGTAGCCTCGCACCTCCTGCACCACCTCTTTCTCTCCTCTCTCTCCTCTCTCTCCTCTCTCTTGGTCCTTCGTGAGAATGATCCAAAGCCATGCACGCTCTGCTAGCTCCGATGTGAGAGCCATCGCGTCATTTTAAAACTGCTTAGCTTCCGTATGAAGCAAAGCAAAGCGAGACCACGCGGTGTCAAACTCTGAGCTGCAGAGAGAGTGTTAGAGAGCCCTGCGCGTCAAAAATGGCTGTGGGGGGCTCGTAGTGCCTCTTCAGTGTTTAGTTGTTTAGGTCTTTAGCTCATAAGCTAGCTGTTTGTTTACTTTTAAAGAGCTGCTTTCTTCAGGACCATTATGGACTCTGCAGTAAAAAAAAAACACATGGTAAAGACGTACAAAAGTATCCAGTAAAACAATGTGGAGCACAGAAACCACACATGCAGTTCGCAGAAGAAAAAGACATAAAACACAGCTGTACCAAAAGAGAGGAAGGTTGCTGCTTGTCTACACGTTGCTACGACTTTACAGGTTTGTAAAGTAATTTAATTAACACTACAGCTTCTGTAATTTCGATGGCACTTGTTATTAACGTTCATTGCCTTTATTCTGCTAATGAATCTGTTTTCTTGCTAAACTACCTTATTCTATTTGCAATCTAGGTGGTGACAGCAGGTCATTAAAGCTGCCATGGTTTTTATTTTATGTGACTAACTGAGACATAAAGAGTAATGGGGGGACAGTGGCATCTTCAAAACACTTAACAAAACCTCCCATTCTTGAAGGAACTTTAACGCATTCTGAAAGCTGAATCATATTCAAAATATAGCTGTGCTTGGAAGTGCTTGTATGTATTTTATTTCAGGTACAGACATGATTGGTCAAGATATGGACTTTTAGCCAATAGATCTTGTTAAGTCCTGGTATGTATGGCGCTATTAGTATTGATGCAAAAAGATCTGTACATGCATGAGATTTTTGCATGGATGTTACGGGCGCATTCTACAGTGAGCGTGAGTAAGATTTGTGAAGATTTGTGCATGAACAATCAGATTCATGTGTGTATAATGATTAGGTTGTTAGTCCGATGCACAAACTCAGATTTACTACTACTACTTTACTATTAAGCTCAACAGTTCCTATGAATGTTTTACAAAATACACAACACATTTGAAAGGTTGTTACATCTCCTGTATTCGGGTGCTTCTCTGTAGCTACCATTGTCTCCTTGTGGCTGGGTGAACGGTGCGTAAAAAGTCAGCCACGAGAAATCAGCTGTGGTGCCAGAAACCAAATATAACCAGGCTGCCAGTTTTCATGGCTTCTCAGATGGGGAGGATGTTAATTGGTCAGACAGAGCAGCAGTTTAGGCTGGTTGTTTGATCTCCCAAGAACAAAAGTCTTAAGTGCCCGGGGGGAGTGTTGATTTAGAGTAGGCTTCATATCTGCCATCAGCTTAAGGAATATATTTTTCACGTTTTACTCAAGCCCGTGGAGGACTGAAGAGCACACGCTTGGAATATATTCTGTGAATTATACCCCTCAAGTCAAATTATTTCTTTAAAATATATGGATGTTCCGGCATGATCCTGACTCAGTCAACCCAACAAGTGAGGAATGCTCATACGTTGCATTAATTCCCTATTGACTAGCTACTTGGCAATAAAGTATTGAAGTGAATTGGTGGCAGTAAGTGCTTCTATGGCATCAGTCTAACAATTTCGCTTTTAGACTCCTTTTTGAGATATACAATGTCTACTGTTCTGATTGTGTAGCCATATGTAGCCTGGCCTTAGCCATCTGTAAACTGCGGTCAATTATCATTTCCCTACATGTACGTCTGGGCTTGATCTCAGTGGCTGCGTTTCATCAGTTGACTTTCTACCTATCATTCAGCGAGCGGGGGAGGCGGTGTTGTAGGTGACGTCAAGCATTTGCGCCGATTTGCGGGAAAAATCAGATCCAATCGTTTCAAAAGTTTCCTCCCACCTGATAACGGAGCTCAATTGAGAAGTTCCAGACCCTTATACGAAACAAAGTAAGTAGAGGGAATGGTAAACCAGGCTAGTCCATATGTAGTTCTTTTACAAATATATTCATGCTGTGACGTTCAATGAAGCCGCCATTTGAGCCCTGGGAGTGGAAAGTACCATTTAGACATTACACTGTTCGATATCTGACTCACTAAATTTGTTTATATAGTAAGGACTATCATATATTGTGGCAATGACATAGCATATATTAGATGTTATGCATTTTTTTAATGGGACCATGGAGGCACATGAACTAAAAGTGCATTAGTATTTCCTCGAAAGGTGGCTATTTCACTAATTAAAATTATGTCAGTCCCGTGCACTTCCTTGAAGTTAATTTACCACCAACCAGGAACAACACTTCCACTGTCGGCTTAAACCCGATGGTCGTGCTGTTTTGTGGTTGGAAACTCAAACCTATTTTGTCTTTTTTCTTGCAATTTCTTCCCTTCACCACCTATTTTCATTATCACTGTGCAGACACCCCACAAGATCTATAGTTTGGTGATACCCTTATACCCTGGCCTGTTATTTTGTCAGTGCCGGTCCATCGGGTTTCAGTCAGGGGCTTACTCACTCGAATGCAACGACAACACATGCTAGAAATGGTAGGCATGGTATTTGTACGCCAAAGGATGTTTTAACAACACAAACCAAGACAGCGATTCCTCCGCCCCCAAACCTTCCAGAACTCTCATCATTTTCAGAAAAACGCGCAACAAATGACATGCAGAAACAAGCGTGATATGGAAACCGCGGGCTGTTTTTATGAGATGTTTTGTCGATAGAGCGAAACAGTCACTGTGAGTGTCTTTTTATTATTTTGGATTTTGTGATTGGGTAGACCTCTGCTATGTGGGATGCCTTTCAGTGCTCCCGAGTCTTGTACCTGTTCCCTGGCTGAGTCCCAGTGCAGCTGACTGGGGGGAGCCAAACGTCTGAGCTTTGCTGACGTTCCCACGGCTTTTCTATCAAAGCTCTCGTGGAGAAAGGAAAGGGCCTGAGGGACGCACTGTTATTGTATGTCAAATTTTGGCTGATAATTCGATCAATCATGCCAGCTATCACTCATATGTGTGCGCCCAGTGTGGCCATACAATAAAAGGGACGCTGGATCTGTAGAGCAGGCCCTGAAGGAGGAGCAGCTCACTTCAGGTGTTTAAGGCACTTATTCAGTAAACTACAGTTAAACTCAACAATACCAATAAGCACACAAGACTTTATTTAGCGATCCTTGCAAAACTTTTCACTATCTACCTGCTGATGAGGTAGCCTTAATAGTTATAATCTTATGGCTGATCAAGTGTTATTACCAGATAATGATTATACCAAGGGTTAAAGCTTTGGGCTGATTTGCTTTAATGAGCAGCGTGCAATTAAAGAACGCTAATGTGACTGTTTGTGTGGACTAAATAATCTTTTCACTGCACAGACAATATGATGCCTGGGCTGATTGATGCCTGTGTATAATGTGTGCTGGCTTTTATTTGCTAAGGCTGTGTGACTAATGCATTGTGCCGCTGTGAATGGCCTCCCAGTGACACTCGTCTTCTCCATCTGCCTCAGTTGCCATGATACCTCACAGATGCACCCTGTTAGCTCTTTACTGTAATTACTAAAACTACCCAAACAGGAGCCATTATGATTCTAAAAATGTCACTGCTGGAGGGGTTAAGTACAAGGGCCCGCTTAAGGAGGCTAATACAGTATTTAAGATGGCTAAAATTGTCTGTCACCAGAGAAGTCAGACCATTCTTGTAACTTTGGATAATCAAGTGACTTGAATTGATATAAGAAGGATATCTCATGGTGTACTTATTATTTTATTTATCTCTTTTCACACAGTATCTGATCACACATATTGGCATCTTGTAGCACAAAACATTTGGAAATACTGTAAATGTGTAGAACATGAGGGGGGGGGGGGGGGGGGGGGGGGGTTACCTCCTGCAGATGCACTCTGTCCTGGCCTCCACATGGGCCTTTGTAGGAGTTGGTGGGTCCTGAGATGAGTTCCTGAAAGCACAGAGTTGGTCCTGCAGAATCATTCTTGCTTCCCTTGATGATTCAATGAGCCACTGCACACCAATATGAGCTCCATGAGCGCGCACAAGAAGGTAGATATAAACCAAATATGACTTTCTCAAACTGGCTTTCCCCTCTCCACCTTCCCTTTGCAGTGTTTCTGGTACGCAATGTTTCACGTTCAGTGTGTTTTCTGTATATGTACCACCTTTGGAGCAGAGGAGCAGCTACGCTACATTTTTACCTCATTTTGTGCGTAGTGAGCTTTATAAAAGAGACACCCCGGCTCTTATTTCTCTGTCATTACAATACAGCAGGAGTCCCCAAGCTTTTTTCAGCCGAGGGCTACTTCAAGTTGTTCGAGTGCTACCAGTTAAAAACAAATCCTTCTTTTGACCCCATATTATATCAAAATAGCTTTATTAAACTTGTACTGAGTTACAAGAACAGAAATAACTGTATTTTTTAGAATCAGATTCAAGAAAATTAAGAGTTTTACACCTTAGAAAACGTCTTAAGGGCTATGGGGCATGTCCCAAAGGGCACTATGTTGGTGACCCCTGCTGTACAATAGAGACTGTCTTCCAACAGAAAACGACACAAGTGGTCGTTTGTCTTATCCCTGAATTACGACCATATAAGACGTTTGCTAAAACAGCGCCCCCAAGCTCCTATTGAGGGTATGTACATTACATTTAACCCGATTCAGAAACAACTTTATTTTACGTAGTGTTTTTGACCACTTGCAGTGACGATTCCAAAACTCAAACGCAAAGAAATAAATCACAAACTTGCAAAATTAGCCCCACATGCAATAAGGAAAGCAGTCCCAGATCTTCACCCCCGCCACACCTGTGGAGGAACTGAATGTCCAGCTGTGCCAAAGGCTCTCCAAGCGCGCTCTGCGCTATTACGCATCACACCTCCCCAACCGCAGCAGCGGCTACCATTCACCACTCTCATAATTTATTATATTTTATGGGTATAGGCTAGGTTATCGCCATTTTACTCACAACAACAGCGACACCAAAGCACAACTTAGAAAAATAATAACATGTGCAATATTGTCCATATAAATCACAGGAATCAGAAGAAATGCTCTACAGCAGTTTATTTCAGATTGTTTATAATATAATGATGATAGGCTAATTATTAACAAATACTACTGGATATAACGTATCAGAGCGCAGGCTCACCTGCCCAAACGCCCTCGAGCTGATACACGTGTTTTCATTGGACGGAGCGAGTTTCTGTCAAATCTAGTTCAAAAACCCACGAGCTAAACACAGCTGTAATGTTGTATATGTTTTATCTTTAAATGACGAAACTGCGGAGAAATTAACGACATCAGTTTCATCACAGACATTTGGCAGCACGTTCTCAAGAGGAGCTCAGAAAGAGACGCCGGACTTTGTGGAGAACAGCAGCGGAGCCGAGGCCCGACTTTGTCGGGGTGACGATTGGTGTTTCCCCGCATCATACGCACTGGAACCCGGCGCGGATCTGAGGCTCGCAGCGGTCACCGGACAACCGGACACACAGGTGACACGGAGTCTGAGACACGAGGACGTTTGAGGACAGAGATGGAAGTGGACGGGAGAGATATGGAGTTGGCAGTGACGCATATGGAGGAGAAGACACGAAGACATCAATGGTAAGTTGTGCTTTGGTGTCGCTGTGGTTGTGAGTAAAATGGCGATTACCTAGCCTACACATATAATATAATAAATTATAAGAGTGGTGACTCTCATAACGCATCACGATGCGTAATAGCGCAGAGCGCGCTTGGAGAGCCTTTGGCACAGCTGGACATTCAGTTCCTCCACAGGTGTGGCGGGGGTGAAGATCTAGGACTGCTTTCCTTATTGCATGTGGGGCTAATTTTGCAAGTTTGTGATTTATTTCGTTGCGTTTGAGTTTTGGAATCATCATCACAAGTGGTCAAAAACACTACGTAAAATAAAGTTGTTTCTGAATCGGGTTAAATGTAATGTACATACCCTCAATAGGAGCTTGGGGGCGCTATTTTAGCAAAAGTCTTATATGGTCGTAATTAAGGGATAAGACAAACGACCACTTGTGTCGTATGTATTTGGAGGACTTGTTGGTTATTAATGCTGAGTTAAAGTCTAATTCATGCATTCTGTGTCTGCTAATTGGCATTTGGGCAACATGTATCTTTAAATACATTGTATAATGGTATAATTCAGTGTCAAAGATAGCCCCTGTTCACTCCTCATAAACCACTCTTTACAGATAAGAATTGAGTATTTTCTTTAGATCCAAAAGGATGACCCCTGTCCTTACCACGCCGAACTGCTCCCCAATAACACCTCTGCATTCCCCAGACTTTTAAAAGGGGTTTAGTTTAGGTTCATATGAGGTAAGCCTTTGGGCGACAAGATTGTTACTGACAAAAAAAAGGCGAATACTCCACTAATGCTATTTTTGGAGTTTACAACATGTTTAAAATGTCTTGGGATTTAAAAAGATATGCCAACCTGACGTGTGTGTTGTTTTGGCATGGGGGACTGTGATTGCTATCCACTTTTCTCTGCAGTGACAGCAAAAGTCTGAATTTGAATTTTCGAGTCAACCGAAAGCAGCATGATCACGCTTGGTTAGCTGCCCTTGCGCTGTTGACAAAGCAAGACATCACGAGCACTCATCAAATTATGCTAAAATTGAGTCTCGTAGGGGTAGGGTGAACTTTTGATTGATGTGTATTCTGGTGGGGCCGCGGTGACAGATGACATGGCGGCGGGCTCACTACAGTTTAAGTGGCTGAGTTGGATTCCCCCGCTTTCTGTCACAGCCCAGTGTCTCAGTGCGATTCTCGGTCAGAAACACTGCAGCAGCCTCTGCAACTGTGAATAGTGGAGAGCCAACAGTGCATTTGGTTGGAATACTTTATATGTTAACGATATTATAGTGTTGGATTAGATATTCTCATGGTCAGGATAATAACAACAGAGACAAAGTGGCAACAGAATCACAAAAATGACGTTGCCCTAGAGTCTGTGTACATTGTTGTATGAATGCAAGTGTGATTGGGTTGTGATTGAAAATGTATCATCTGCATCTTATTGAATAACTATCATTGCGTCTTGAATATGTTTGAATACAATCATCTTGGTGAACTCTACCACACTAAACTACTGACCTGGACCCCGAAACTTTGGATAAACACTGGTGAAGACATCATGATCTGTTTATCTCTTCCGAAACAGAACACAGCCGTAAAACTGCCTCCTCTAGTGTTTTATTATTTCTTTAGGAATGTTGCTAATCTCACTGTTGTTCGTCTCCTATCTGCTGGCTGGCCTGGACTATATAGTCGAGTGAAGAGAAGAACACCTCAGACTTGATTTATAATTTTGGTGTGATCACACATTGTCTGTCATTCTCACTCATATGTTTACATATGTTTTATCATTTATTCATTTGTTATTTCACAAATGATAATTTTCAACTGCTCATAATAAATCATTAAAAGACAAGCTTCTCTGATTGGCAATTTCTGCAACTACAGGGTGAATGGTTCCTTTATGTAAAGCGAGCACCCAATAGAGGTGGAAAGGTGCGATCTAATGCAACAATTTCCATTTATCATTCGACTTCAGTTTTATGTTTTCTGGTTGAAGAAAACTGTCCTTGAGCCACGTCCCCCTTCTACCTCAAAAGTTACTAATTGACTCACAAATGCAAAAAAGGAAAAATCCTTCAGAGTTTAGAATATTCACCTACGTCTAAATACTTCATTATGATTCGTATTTTCATAAAACTGCTAAGGCAATGACTAAAACGCTCTTCATTAATTTCCCCACACATAAAACAGCAATAATCCTGTCCTCAACTGCATATCGCATTGGCACATTTCAACTGTTGCCGTGATGTTGTTCATACTCTTTCCTCTATGGAAAAGGAATGGCTTGGTTAGATCTTGTGGAAAAGGAGAGGAGGATATAGTGAGGCGCAGTGTATGTGTGTCAGAGTGGTCAGAAAGATTTCCTACTGAGCAGATGTGGACTTAATGCGGACAAATAGACTGTGGCAGCCCAGATGCAACCATACCCCATGAGCAAATGGCACAATAAGATCCTTTAATGCAATACACTGCTTTTTTTTGTGGTTTATTTGCTTCTTTTGGGATTATGGATACATTTCTATTATATAGCTAATCAAGTGAAAGAAAACAAAGAGATTCAATTAATAAGCAATAGCAACTGTTAAGCATGCAAAGGGAATGTTTGACCTAGTTGTCTTAGCTCCAAAATTCAGAGAAACCTCTATGTGTAGTAGAGTGTAGTACAGGGAGACATGATATGATAATATATTATCATGCAGGGCCGCCTTAACCACTGGGCTTGCCGGGGCTTATGGGGGGCTATGGGTAGGTTAAGTCGGCCCTGCATAAATGTCAATATTGCATGATAGGCCCTTAAACCAGTACTAAGTAACTCATGCCCTAGAGGCCATAAGCGGCACTGCAGGTGTCGTAGCATGGTGCGTTTTTTTACTCATTAATTGTCCGTGAGAGTAAATACTATGCTGACAGAAAAGACAAGGAGAGAGGGATACTGTACATCAATGTACACAATGGAGATTTTTTTTTTTACTCAAACTTGGCAGTAAATATTGTTTAAGTGGCGCTAGCCCGGAATTAGCTTTGCCCGCTAGCTGTTAGCTTTTTCTTTGTGATTCCATTATTGTGTATTGGGGCCTCCGACCCCAAGGCAGGGAAGTTGCAATTGTGGTTTTCTGGCCAGAGACACCAGGGGGAGATGAAATTCCCTCTGATCATCCCATTAACACTTGTTTTACACCCAGAGGGACTACGTAAAGGACTTATAAGGTAAACAAGTTACTTAGTACTGCTTTAAATAAGTTCAAGATAACAGTTGAGGCAATAGAAATAGCAGTGAGTATCCATGCATTTGTATTTCAGTTTACTTTCCTTCACAATGACCCCTGTCTCCTCCACACTCCCAGTTTTAGTCCAGCATCACAAAATCTGCGTGTGACATTCTATAGTATATGGCATATGTTTTGAATAGTATAAGCAATATTCAGGAAACTATAAGATGAGTGATAGACTAGAATAAAGGCAAAACAAACAAATAAACAAACAAACGCTGAGACACATTAATGAGCATTCCCCAGATTGGTTTGTTTGCATAACTTTTCAACTTCTACCACTGTCTTCTTACCGCCTCCCCGGTGTGCCTGCTGCGCATTGTCTCGGCAGAAGTTCTGTTTTGTGGGAGGCAGAAAAGTTTGGAGTTATCTTCTGAAATGTTTATCTATTGTCAACTCTGGTGGCAATACAGTATAGACCGCAGTAGCACTTCTGTCCGCCATTTGGTTCGGCGAGGGGAAAGTGGCTGAATACCATGCTTATCACTAGTCAAGATTAGCACATTTATCCATTATGCACAGTGTTAGCTGAATCTAGGCAGGTACAGCTCAAGAAGAGTTGCAATGCAAAATGATAAACCCAACGCAAGGAAAGAAATAGGGGAAAATAAAGTAGCTTCAGCATTGTACGCAGGGGAATTAGGCGATCATATATTATTTGGAATAAACAATCTCTAATGCATTCACAAAAAGTAGGCCATGGGGAGAAAAAGGAGCTTGTCGCCATGGTGACAGATTGCAAGTAATAGATTAGGCAGAACATATTTTATCTTGGCCACTTTCAGCAATCACATCCAGCACATAACTCAAACCCTGGACAGATATATTTGATATAGTATTTGTCTGTTGTTTGAAGGATGTTAACTAAACCTTTTGACTATAAAACTCCAGACTGCTGCTCCTCTGAAACGGTTCTGCACCTATAGCCCAGTGCTGGATCTAATGTGTAAATTAGTCAAGTGTTTGGTCAGACCACCTCTGAATAATTCCATAAACCCCACTAAAGGGCAGTATTTGTCCACAGTGTTCTCATCACGTTCTGCGGTTCCTTCGGTTATGTGTATTCCAGGGTGTCCGTCTGTGGTAGCGCCGCCCACAACGACTGGGGTCCATTTACTGAATACTAGAAACCAATGCCGTGCCACGTACTGGCCAAACAGAGCAGGGTTTAAGCGTACTAAGTAGAAAAACAGCATTCCTTTCTCACTTCCACTAGTTCTCTGTAGGTGCATGGGGGAGATCATTGACTATTTTGTGCCAGTGTGTAGTAGTGGGTCTTCTTGCCCCGACACGGAAAGCCACAGAGACCGAACAACAATGTGGCAAAGTTGCTCAACATGGCGTGAAATGACTTTATTGCGTTTTTACATTAAAAGCACCGACAGAAAACATTTCTAATAAAAGGACCAACGTGCCCCCGGGAGCAGGCAGGGGGTGTGCCGGTCTGCCCAGGTTGAGTGTGCCAGATTTGTGTGTACAGGGTAATCAAAATGGGATGCAAACCAAATGAAAACTGTCAATTTTTCAGAGAGCGCAGCAACTCAAATATACAAGCTCAAAGGTTTATCCAGTGTGCTTAGAGCTGTTAATCAGCGTTAAGTTGTCATGGCAAATGTATCCGAGCAGACAGATTATGTTCAATGTGGGCCAAGGGGGTTGAGTAATCAAAGGAGTATTGAACCAGACCAAATAGCAGTGACAAGTCATGGAATGACTGACTACAGATGTCACCTTTTATAGCAAATGTAATGTTTTCAGAAATTGACATATATTCCCACAAAATGTCCTCAATTTGATGACTGAAATCCAGTCTGTGATAAATTTAGCATTACGTTTGAAACGTCTATTGTGATTTTTTTGGGTTTTGTTCTTTTCTAAAGTAAGTACACATGATACACATGTAAGCACACAATAGATCATCCCAGACCTTTCAGATTTCACAGCTGGGTTTGATGTGATAAATCTATCAGCCGTCAACACTGGCCCATGTCAGACAACAGCGTAATTGCCTGGAAATGTGTAAATAGCCTACAGCCTATGCTCTGGTGGAGAGCGAGAGGGGGGCTAATTTGATCCCAGCCTCTCCTCTCAGAATGAGTCCTAGAAAAAGCAGCACGGTTCATGCATGTGTGTCTAGAAGTCAAAAGGGGTCACAGAAAGAGAGAGTAGAAAATGGTGCATCATTACAAAGATAATCACACCGACACCAGCAGTGCACACTCACAGCAGCTGCATAGTGGGAAGAGTAGCTAGACAAATTGAGAATTGAGAAGAAAAAAAAACGTGTTTTATTTACAAACAGTTGCTTGATCCAGAACTGAATGATAACACTGTATTGCTAATGCTGAACATAGTCTTTTTAGAGGTATTAAAAGTGCTACAGCTACTACAAATACATCTGGCACACTTTTCTTTTTTTTCTTTTTTTTTACCTTTGTTTAACCAGGAAAGGCCCACTGAGATAAGAATCTCTTTTTCAGGGGAGTCCTGGCCCTAGAGGAGAACCTATTGTACATGTTTTTAGTGGTAGGGGAAACCGGAATACCCAGAGGAAACTGCAGACACATGGAGAACATGTAAACTCCACACAGAGAGTCCAGGTGGGAATTTAGCCCAAGACCTTCTAGTAGTTATAGTAGTAGTAGTTTTTCGTTTATTTGAGCAGTTAACTTTTTCCCCCTCAAAATTTCACAATCATACAGTTAATGGAAGCTCAAAGGGAGTAGACAGAATGAAGAAGCTTATACAGTAAGTGCCTACCCCTTGTTCATGTAAATGACATTTGCATTTCATGATGTTACAGTTAGACATTACTTTTACATTTACATCAGATAAACAATCCTTCAAAACACAATTGAAGAGTTCATTTGCAAAAACAGATAAGTGCCATTGAAAAAACTCAACGTATGCTTCAACATTTCTCTTTACATAGCAGTGTTTTTCATTACCAGATTTGTTTCAGTGCCATAAAAATATTAAGTCACTTGTTCTTAATTAAATTCTCACAACTTTAGCTTCATAAGTGGCATCTGTTGCGTGCAATAACAAATATACAAAACGATTTAGAAAAAAATTCAAAACGAAGATATCTGCTTTTGCAAATGAACTCTTCAATTATATACCTGTCCATGTTTGTGAGTTAACTTTTATCTTAATGTAGTTACAATTGTCAACATACAATCAGCAGACTGTTTTGCAGCACTAGCAAACAAGGAGGTCATTTCACATGTTCACAGCATGTTAAAAAGATCATAATTAATAGTTATTGTTATTGATCATAACAATAATCCTTATCATTATCAATGAATGAACATCCGATTTCATATCATCTAGTCATATTGGACATTATATTCTGTCATCATGCCTTGTTGTCATTACTATCCACAATTTAATAGTGTTATTATGATAATGACATGCCCAAATTATATACCTTATCTAGTGATTGTGGCCTGTTGAGAGTGCAGAATCAATCAACAAGTCCCCACCCAGCTGCCCTGACCAGTTGACTTGGTGGATGATGTTTACCTCCTACACTGTGTGATGTGTTAAAAAGACGAGGCTTTATGTGCCTTTCGTGAGAAGAGCATCCCTCGCCAACAGATCCATGTCTCGCCTATAAGTTGCTGTTGTTTAGCTTGAGTAGTTATAGCAATGACAACGGAGCAAGCAGTAGCAGTTAAATTTGTTAGTTCTATCATTTGAACAAACTTGATGGGACCCAGTCGAAGAAAAAAATTGAATGGACATATCATGCATATTGGGGGTCATTTACAAGTAAGTAAGCAAAAGTGGATCAGCAGCAGAGTCATTTTCGCATCAGATTTGACTGTAATACACAGCGTAGGAGATGGAGAAAGTCGCCAAGTTTGTTTTGAAGCAGCTTCAATGTACAGAACATGCGTGGTGAGTGCGTGCAGACAGAAGAGTACAAGTGATTACATATCATCCAGAGCCTTTTTTCCCCCTGTCTGGATATAGCAAATGGTTTGACCATGAAATTTGACTGGTGGCTGCAGATAACTGGATATTTAAACATAAATAAACAACTCAAAAGTAACACAACCTGCAACGAGTTAGGCCGTTGTGAACTAAATTACCAAATGTGCAACTCAATATATTTACACATTAGGACAGACAAAACATAACAGTCAAATGTGAAAAGCCTCTATACCCTGTACCCACTACATGATCTTCTAACTCTGTGCACCACAGTTAGCTCACTCATTTGCCTGGGCAAGTGCTCGTGGCCTGTGTCTGGCTTGTGATGAATACAGCCAGCCCACAGATACTTGCTCCTGCAGCAGTCGCTATAGACACTTAGCAAGGCACACAGTGTGAAATTCTCTTTCACTGTGCAGAATTGCGAATCGTCCACTTGGCTGGACCACGCTCCACTGCTACATCTAATTAGCACCTTACTGATGCTAGCCATGCTCAGAGTCCTCGCAAAGATATGGACACACCAGTGGATCAGGACACGCCGCATGTGTTTTGAGGTTACTGTTTCACAGTCTGAGAGCAAGACAAATCGAGTGTTTCGGCATGAGCATTCATCAGTGTAATTTATTTCAATATTGCTTATCTTATTAGTCCCTTTTGTCTGTCAAGTTTAGATGTAATTGTACTTGTATAAGTGTGTTACATGGTGAGATTGAGACATTCAAAATCCTAAAAGGCATGGAGGAAAAAAAGTAATGCCACTGGTGAAGGCTCCTCTTAAATTATGCGCTACAGGCATGTGTCCAGAACCATTACAGAGAGAAAAAGAAACATGTAACTAGCTCATATACAATATCAGTCATCCATAGAGTGCGGAATATAGAATGTGGAGGCTCATATGACAACACTCTGCCCACTTGCACGGTGATTAAAGGCATATGCAAGAGATGATCTTTCCCCTTATGCATAAGCTGCTGCTGCTTAGAGCATTTGGTCTCACACTTGGTGAAATTTGACTTTGTAATGAATAGGAATTATGTTGATGTATGAGATGTATGCCGGAATGAAACCCACATTGTTTATCTTCGTTTACCACAGACACATGACTGGAATAAATGAAGCTGGAAGCACAGGCGCCTTAGCTCAGAATCTGTTCATAATACGTACCAGCCAGTATACTTTTCAAAGCAGCTCTGTATATAATGACTCAACGGTATCAGTCTCTTTACGAACGTCTCTCTGTATATGTTGTTGTCTTTTTTCAACCACTAAATCATTTAAAAGAAAAAAGAGAAAGTTTGAATCTCTTTCTCTTGAATGGAAAAATCAGGTTAGATTAAGGTCAGACAGGTTAGGTCAGACTTTAGCTTAAACAGCCACATAAAAAGTAACATTAGCAGCTTTTTAGCATCTAAAAACATGACCAAGATCAGAGGTATAGTAACTTAGACTTATCCATGCATTGTTTCCTGCAGGATAGACGACTGTAACGGCCTGCTCATTGTCAGGCAGCTGCAGAACGCTGCTGCTCGAGTCCTGACAAGAACCAGGAAATACAACCATATTGTTATGAGCCATATGAACCATCTCGGGGCCTGAGAACCTCAGAGAGGGGTCAATCATAAATAATAAGGTGAGGCTGTGTTTCAATTTTACACAGCTAAAATCTGGAATGGAAATGTACATTTTCCTTATCCAAGCTGAAATGCATTTGAAAATTGAAAGTATCTTATCTGCCCTTTTTGCTTTAAATCTAATTAATTGATGATTAAATGGATGTTTTATGGATTGTTTGTAATTGGATTTGTAATTGTGTAACTGTGAGTCACTTAGAATTGCCTTGAGTATGAATTGTGCTCTACAAATAAACTTGCTTTGCCTACAAGAATAGTTAATTTTCCAAAATGTGACAGTCACTCGCTAATTCACAATTTACCCAATCCCCAGATTCATTTCCTGTAACGCATGGTGTCCGAATGTCTTTATAGTATGCTGACAGCCTGACATTGCCGCTGAAGCATTCAGCCCATCAGGGCAGAGTGACTTATGAGGCTGCAAGCTCCACACGAGGAATGAGTCAAGCCACCGCAACCAACAGTAAAACATGCTATTAGCCTATTGCATCGGAGCATGCTCTGTGACTCACTGTACTGTAACTTCTTTAGAACAGTAAAACAGACACTGCGCAACTGACAGCTGTAGCACTGACTGACAGCACACCGTTTTATCAGGACTATCAAGTTCTGACCAACGCTTGTGAGTGGTGAAAACCATGACAGACAATGTTGTAGGTAACTTGGATGTCTTTTGACACCAGACTCTAAAATCAAGTAACTTGCTTAAATAATATATTAATACTAGCTGAGACCCGGCCTTTGGCCGGGCCTCGCTAGTCTCCACATTTGATATTCTGAGATTGTGAGTGATTACAAAGAAATGTCCAACCCGTCACACAGTTCAGCTGTAGACCAGTGGTTCCCAACCCATTCCAAAAACTATGGCCACTACAAATGAGTAAAAGAATGAAGGCAAAAAACAATTTCAAACAAACTGCAATTGGAGTGTTTGATGCACCCGTGCACCCGGGGAACAGGATTCAAGAGACAGGGGAATAATTATGGAGAAATATTAGGGGTTCAGCTCTAACGGTTTGGTTCACGGTGCAGGACCCGTGGTTTGGTGCATGACGGTAGTGCACAATCAAACAAATAATGAGTAGGTTTTGAACTGAAATAGCCTAATGATTGTTATTAGACAGTATTTATAACCTTACAATAAAATTGGCAATGCGTTCAAAGCTGCTTTAGAATAAAATGTACCTCTGGGCTCACAATACGTGAAAGCAAAATAGAAAACAAATGGTACAGCAGCAAAGAAAAAAAAGAAAGAAAAAAAACTACGCAGTGCAGGCCATGCGGTCGTTAAGTTGTAGTTTCATTTTCGCTTGTACTCACACGGAGGATAAATCAGTCGGA
The DNA here is from genome assembly GCF_951799975.1 of Gobius niger. Lineage (NCBI taxonomy): Eukaryota > Metazoa > Chordata > Actinopteri > Gobiiformes > Gobiidae > Gobius > Gobius niger. Next base: position 13,836,828 of record NC_136865.1, read on the forward strand.
GCAGCGCGTTTGATTAGAGGCTCGTGTTTGAGCAGGTTTTGGGCACGCACGCACACGCACACACATACACACACGCACACATATCGCCCTGTTTGGATGCGCGCGCACACATACATACACACGCGCACGAACACACACACGCGCGCGCACACACACATCGCCCTGTTTGGATGCGCGCACACGCACGGCAGTCAGATCTCGTGCACTCGCGTTTTTGTGACAGCGGGTTGTCCTCGGACAGCAGCACCACCAACCACGCACACACTCAGTACTGTCGCCAGGCTTCCTGGTGTTCCCAAACGGTCTCCCATCCCAGTCCTAACCAGGCCCTTCCCTGCTTAGCATCCGAGGAACGGTCTCCCATCCCAGTTCTAACCAGGCACTTCCCTGCTTAGCTTCAAAGTCGGTATGGGAAATAAACATGGCGGCGCCCAGGCGGCGGCCATTGAGATAGCGTTTTCTATAATAGATATAATTTTTGCAGCATCAACATGCTCCACATTAGCCACTTATTTCATTCAATCCCACATATGTGGGAAATTCACTCACAGATGTCCATGAATAATTCCAGCGACCAAGAATCAGAATCTGGAGTACTTACTGTGCCGGCACCAAGCACTGATAAATTTAGGTTTTCTATCGGAAGTTCTCTCTATCACCCAGTTACATATTCCATATGTACGCAGACCAGACTGACCCCACGAGGGTCACATGACCCACAGGTGGCACACATTGATCAATGTGATCTCGCGAACATACATATGGAATTGCTAACTGAGAGATAGTCTCTTTACTCAGAGAGTCATGGTTAAATTCTGTAACTGCAACGGTTAAACGCCACAGAGACAAGACTGTTCAAGTACCACCAGGTCTAGATCAAGATCAAATCCCCACTCAATCAGGCCTATAAAGGGCCTAAATTATTCCAAAATTGGACTGTGCCTATACCAGAAACAGACCGCACTGATTGATTTGATTTCTAAACCATAAATTACAATATGAAACAATAATAATAATCATTATAATCAATATAATCAATATATGTATATAATAATAAAACGTTTACCTGCACCACATGATGAAGCCAAAGGGGTCCCAGTATTACTACCACAGTTTGAGAACCACTTTACTAGAGTTTTGATATTCCCCAGGAGTTTGTTGGTATTGGATCACTGTCCATGAGTCACCTTTTTGTTTATATCTTGTAGTGAGAATAAGTAGAAGCTCTGTCACCCCAAAGAAAATTGGCTAGTTCAGTTAATAACATTTTATGATATGTTGCCATGTTACTGCTGCTCCTGACTCCAGCGCTTTATTGGTTTTCTTGTTTGTGTCTTTCAGGGAAAGGGAAAAAATGAGAGGGGAGAGCAGGGAGAATCAGGAATAACTAGAGTTTTGGAGATAGGGTGTTTGCAATTATTTTGAGTTATGCAAACATGTGTACCCTTTGCGAGTTTGCCGTGGGTGTTATTTCTCAGTAGCCCTTGAAATAAGTCTGAAACAAAGTGCTCTGTCACTTATAGTGCAATGGAACTCCCACAAGATGACACCAGGGCCACTGCAAAGGACAAGACAATGTGATACAAGCAAATAACCCCGAGAGCGGAAATAGATTTGCCCATGTTGATTTATTTCCCTGTTTGTTTTCAGCTTGTTACTGCTTGACTTTCACAAGCTACAAAAACAATGTGCCCAGTCTATTGGGGGAGGTCATGTGACTGCATAAGTTATGTTTAGATAAATTTGAAATTGTGCCATTATGCCATTGTCTGCAAATATTTTGCGTTTTGTTGATGAATGTCATGCATTCATTATTACTGTGACAATGCACTCAAGTTCTGGGTGGTATTACATAATAAGAATAATGTCAATATGTAACATATAGGCTACCAGCTGGGTGATTCTGATCGTAAACCTAAGTCCCTGGGCACTGCTCTTTACAGGTTGCCCCAGTGGCATTGGAGGACTGGTCAAATACAGAGGACACATTTTCCTATGAGGACAATAAAGTCTAACCTTTAACTTATAGATTTAGTCTTTAAAGACAAGTTATGATCCTGGATATGAGTTTGGGCTCGCTAAAGGGCAAGTTCTTTTACACGGTGCTGCACTGGTTGCACAACTTTTTGCCTGAAGCTTTAAAAGTGCACTATGTAACTTTTTATGTAAAAAAAAAAAAAGAGACTTGATATTTGCGTGTATTTCACCTTTTAGTGACTCAATGGCATTATGGGTGCAGCATGGCATGTTTTGGGGTTTCTGGTCAATTTCTGATACAAACCCCCCAAAAAACAATTGATCCTGGAGCATCATAAAGGCCACTGCCATACCGCCTTTACTCTGCCCAATCCCGTCAGATATTGGAAGCAAAGCAAGGAAGGGCCTGGTCGGTACTTGGATGGGAACACCAGGAAGCCTAGCGAATTTAGTGTGTGAGTGAGTGGTTGGTGGTGGTCAGAGGGGCCGGTTGCCTTGCTTCCGTCAGTCTACCCCAGGGCAGCTGTGGCTACAATAGTAGCTTACCACCACCGAGTATGGAATGAACGAATAGTGCAATGTAAAGCTTCTTTGAGTGTCCAGAAAAGCGTCATATAAAACAATGCCATCCTGCACCCATAACGCCACTGAGTCATTAAAAGGTCAAATGCGTGCACATATTAACTTTTTTTTTTCACCTAAAAAGTTGCATAGTGCACCTTTAAGCAAGTCCATTCAGTAGTATGTGAATGTATACTGACAGTGAGCCATGTCTTCATAGGAGATTGTCATACCATTTGAAGGGCATGTTCCTGTCTGACATGATTGATGCATCCGTGTCCATAAACCTGTCATATGTGCTGCTGCCAAGCTTTTTCAATTGTTTTTTTGCATATACTCAGGATGTTAAGGTGAACATTCATGACTGTGATGACGACTTGTATCCGCCTCGGCCTAATCTGAAGAGTTAACCGTTCTTTGATTTATGCCCATGTCAGGTGTGCGGAGCTCCCGGCGCTGGTGCGCACGAACAAAGGTGGAATAGATGTGATATGTAATTCAGCCGGACAGAATGGACAGCCATAAAAGGGACTGTGGTGACGACTGCTCTGTGTGCTGCGAGGGAAGTCAGTATAACCGCATGAGGTAATAGGTTACACACTATTTCAAATCTGCCTCAAAGTCTCACAGTGGTGGTTTGAATACTTTCAGGAGTGCAGTCCTAAAGCATTGGATCTTTCCATGCAAGTGCCTTTTTTTGGGGAATGTATTTTGTAGAATGTAGTTTAGCATGTAGAGGATGTTTTTGCTTACAACCCTTTGGAAAGACATGGACGTGATGGTGTTTTGTATGGTCTGAATTGGGTGAAAAACAAACATTTGAGATTAAAAAAACAACAACATAAAAAAATGCAATGAATTCAACAACTGATGAAAAATAAGATCGCTTTATACACGATCACATCTCTCTTTTCACATGGGGTTGCCACACACATAATCTGGGCTTGATCTTCACAGTCAGATGACCAATGACCATGGTATAAAAAATAAGTATCTTGTTTATTCACATTTCACACTTGGGTCGCTCATATCGTTCTTTTTGAGTCCCACTTGCCGTTTTCTATCCACTGTTTTACTCACGTGGTCACGACGGACACCCCACATTAAAGCCAGACATCGGCGTCAAATAGAATCTCCCAGCTGAAAAATAAAGAAATGCATTATTATTTCATAGTAGGGTTAGGGTTTCTCCAATTATGCATAGCCAAATCCCAAATCGTATTGAAAAGAGAGCTTACTGCCTATATGTCAGATTGCATCTTTATTGAAGAACCTAAATGCATATTAATCACCCTACAATGACAAATATAAAGATAAGGGTGTGAATTTAAATTAATGTACACAGAATATCAGCAACTTGAGCCTGTGAGGAATTCACTGGAATTATCTGAAGTCATTTAGTTGTTTGAGTTCTTAGCAGCGCCTCGTTTTGCTTCCCCTGGGCTCTCTAGCCCAGCTCACACACATAACATCTTCCCCTGGTTCTCTTGTACTTTTCCCTTGATAAAGCACTCTCCAATTTGTCTGTCTTCTTTATTAGTGCTCAAACGTTGCTGGCTCAACCATCTTTTAGTCTTATGCTGCAGGACTATCTATATACAACCAATGTACATTTTAGAAATATGGCGCCATAGAAAAAAAGCATTTAATTTCAGTACAGACCGACAACACAATGAAAGCTGAGAACAAATACTTAGCTGGTTTAAGTCAACACAACAATGACAAAAAAAGCAATAGATTCGGAAATTGCTCTGAGGAAAAGTGATATAAGTGTATATTGTGTGTGATAGATGAACTAATGCATCATACACACCACAGAGCTGACAGCTTCCACTGACAGGACACACCACAGTGCATATTCAACACTACTGCATAGACCAGGAAGCACTCAGATTGGTACAGTATTGCATGACTGTTCATAAGTTTGGGGTCATCCAGACAGTTACAAGTTTTCCATAAAATCTCTCTCGTATGAAGTAGCTTCAGAACAAGAATAAACTGTTGAGGTTCTGAGAAAAGTTCCCTTTTTCTAGGCATTTTGAGAAAACACAAATGTTTTCTATCATTAATTAGCCTTTAACACCATTAATGTACCATCAGAACGCAGGAGTGCTGGTAGCGGGAAATGCATCTCTTTACACTTAGGTACTCCATTAAATATCACCAGTTCATCATTTATCACATTAACAGTGTCTAGACTGTATTTCTGATTAATTTTCTTTCAAAAACTCCATTTTAAGCTACCCCAAACTTTTAAATGACATTTGTATGCACAATGCTTATGCTCTGACAAATGAATAGGATAAGTTGAATCAAATTTCCTTTTTTTCTTTTTTTTTTTTGAGCAGAAACAGATTGCACACATTTCTTTATGTGAATTATTGTTCATCACAGAAAGCTGCACAATTGATTTTCATTGTAAGAGATTTCTAAAAGTCTATTGCACTATTCTTGGTGTGATAACTGTTTCAGCAATGCAATTGTTCAAGACATGCAATTGTTGGAACGACAAAGTCAGTTTTAGCAAACTTTTGTGTCATTATGCGATGTGTGTACAGCAAAGCTGGTGAGACATTTCTTATAAGCAATGCTGTTTGCGGAAAGTCTCATTTATGTTAATGGTTAACATTAAAGCATATTTGTCCCCCTGGAAATCGATCCTCTGCATTTGACCCATCCTTCACTGCTGCTGTAAGGAGCAGTGGGCGTCTGCGGTGCACCGCCCGGAAACCCATCTCCAGATGTTGAGCAAGGCTTATGGAAACACATGATTGAAAGATAACCCTATTGTGCATGTTTTAGGGTTGCACCTAGAGGAAAGCCATCCAGACATGGGGAGAACTTGTAAACCACACAGAAAGGCCCGCACAGTCCGGGGACTAAACACTGAGTCATTGTGCCACCAAAATGTCCTATAAGTTTTAAAACATCACACCTTTTCTCATTGCCCATCTTTTATTTTGATATATCCCCCTTGGGCTACACTCTAGGGGGTGTGCCTTTGCCCCTCTATACCTTCCCTGTTGAGAATTCCTTCAGGCGCTTAGACCTATATTCCAGCACATTCCCCCAGCAGTGGCCCTCTGTATGGGTTAATGGTGTGCAGTGGGCTCTGAGGGACCCTCCGGCGTTGGCTAATGGTGGGTACGTTTAGCTTAAAAAACACATTGACCCTATTCAGGTAGCCCCATTACTCATCCTAGCATGAACTTGCGTTCCCCATGTGTCTTCTCCACTTTGTCTATCTTCATATAGCAGGGTGATTGTGCTTTAGTGTAGCTATATATCAAGTAAAGGGATGATGGAGAGACTGAGAGAAAGAGTGTGTGGTCTTGTCTGTTTAGTTTAGATATACAGCCCTTTTACTTTCGCCACATCCCCAATCGCCTGTAATCCCCTGAGGCTCATTGAGGAGACCTTTTACAGTTTGATACCATTTGAATTGTGTACCTCCGACTTGCCCACTTAATCACATCACATTCAAAGACAGGGCTTGTCCTAAGGGAGCTTTTCAATGAGGGAAGAAATAGCAGCGGATTTTCTTCCCAACATGTTTCAAAAAGATTGATTTTGTTTTTTAGACATTGCATTATCGTCTTTGATAAGCATGTCCATTTTGCCAAAATGCTCCTTTAATACTGACCTGTCTTACGTAAATTAAGTTCAGCCTTGGGTCTTGGCAGAAACTATTTCCTCTCACTACGCAGGAAATTAATCACTAATTTTTCTTCAATAATAATGCAGTGCACTGAATATACCAGAAAAGAATACTGTCCAAATGCAGAATCTGTAAACTTGATTTTACATACATTTGTCATCACCTATAAACATTATCTTAGATTGAGGGTTAGAGTTGTTCTCTCATAACCAAATGTCAAAGTATATTGGCTGGAGAGTTTACAGCCTATGTCCGTGTGATACCTCATTTGAAAGCCAAGACCTTCTAGTTTCTTAAAATATGTGTAAGATCTGTGTGAGTGAAGAAGATGAAGATCTTTATTTATATAGCGCCTTTCACAGACCGGGTCACAAAGCGGTTTACGTGAGACAATTTACATTCACTCCATTCTCAGTGGTGGTTGACCTTTGTAGCTTCAGTTTCCCCTGAGGGAGACTGACAGAAGCGCTGTCGTGGCTGCACACATCTGTGCCAACGGTCCCTCTGACCACCACCACTTTTGCCGTTCCTAACCTTAACCCCTAAACCTAACCCTATCCCCGATCGTAACAGGTTAAACAGAAATATACACATACATTTAAATTAGAGATTCACCGATACCGCTTTTTTGCTTCCGATATCCATATTGGGGGTTTGAGTATCTGCCGATATCCGATATTAACCGATACCAAGAAGCTTTCTTTAAAGGAATAGGCCACCGTTTTTACGTACTGAGATATGCTCTTACCTCACTTTAGCCAAGTTAATATATCCCCGTCTGGTCTTTGTCCGTGCGCTCTGCCAGGCAATCGGAGCACATACGCAGCCTCTCCCACATGTCACATAGCTCCAAAAAAGCTCACGATAGAAGCTACCAAGCTCTTCCACGTGTTCCCTATTTAAATAAAGTTACGTGAAGTGTTTTCATGCGAAGTATATTTACACAGAAATGTAGCATGTCGATTTTATAAGCAAATAAAAAGGGGGACTATATTGTGAGGCGTAATGATACGAGGAGTAAAACGTCCGCGCAGTAACTCCTAAAGGTTATTGACGGAAGTGAGCGGGGGAAGTCTTTAGGAGTTACTGCGCGGACGTTTTGCTCCTCGTATCATTACGCCTCACAATATAGTCCCCCATTTTATTTGCTTATAAAATCGACATGCTACATTTCTGTGTAAATATACTTCGCATGAAAACACTTCACGTAACTTTATTTAAATAGGGAACACGTGGAAGAGCTTGGTAGCTTCTATCGTGAGCTTTTTTGGAGCTATGTGACATGTGGGAGAGGCTGCGTATGTGCTCCGTGTGCCTGGCAGAGCGCACGGACAAAGACCAGACGGGGATATATTAACTTGGCTAAAGTGAGGTAAGAGCATATCTCAGTATATAAAAACGGCCTATTCCTTTAAGTGAATGGCCCTCTTATCTCCATTGTGAGATCAATAAAGTCTGATCTTTTCTTGTAAACAAGATGTTACCAATCATTAATTATAGACTTTTTATTAATTAACCAATTTTATTTGATTGCTTGAGGTGATCCAATCATAGTTTCTGTCCCAGTCTTGATTAGCCTATTGATGTAAATTTCTCCATTGTGAGATCAATAAAGGCTATCTCATCTCATCTCATCTTATCTCATGTTAGCATTAGCATGCTGCCACTAGCTTTAGCATGATGTTGCTCGCATTGGCAAAGTAACTCGCGATTGAATTCTTTAGGTTCTTGGCTTCAAAATGACATACAGCATGTCCACATAAACTCAGATTTAAAAGTGAAAGTTGGATTTTTAAGGCGGTGAGAGCCAAAACTGGTATCGGTTCAGTATCAGAGCATCCCTAATTGAAATTTCATCTGCCTGTATAAAAAGCACTGGACAGAGTAATGCCGCCCAAGAAGCACACAGCTCGTCTCATTGACTAGTTCGGCAGCTACTTGCAACATTACAAGAATATAACTAAATACACACATGTTAAGTGTTTTGTCTGTTAATAGTCAGGCAGAAAGAAAGTTGAACTAATGAACTGTTGAACTAATGAATAAGATGGTGCTTTTATTTTGGCGTGCTGGATCGAAACAGGAAGTCAGTTCTTGAGCGGTGTTGTTATGATTTGGAGTTATGCACAGAGTCAATTGACATACAAACGCATTAGACACCATTCCAGGACAAGAGGGCATACATGCTGTGTCACACCAATAAATTAGTTATATAAAGTCCAAAGCACCATATTTTTGGCTGAAACTTATTTCGCTGCCAATCCACCAGAACTGAGCACACCATGATAGTCTTATGAGCTCAGGCCGGCCAGTATAGCCTTGTGTGTCGCTTCAGCTGCCGTCTCATGTTTGGTTTGGTTCTCTATATTTGAGTGGGTTTGGCCCGTGCATGACTTAATCTGCTTTGTGACACAGCAGGGTACGCAGCACTCAGACAAAAGTCACATTCAAAAGGAAACATTACTTTGCGCCCGAGGACCTCAAACTATATTATGGGTGATGGAAAAACAGCGGGATCTCTCTCCAATTAAATGCCACGTTGGCTGATTCCTCTGATTAGCGCATATTAGACCTAAGGAGGGCAACTAATGAGTGGAATCAGCTGGAGTCGAATTTTTGGCTTTGAGTAAACGCGGCTAATTCCAGGCTCTCTTTGGCCCCCAGGTTAAGAGCGTTTGCTATTTGGAATATGTTACCGGGCCAACAGAGCAACAGAGCGCCAGGACTTTAGGGCTTTTGCTATGCACATGTTACAGCAACAAGTGCTCTTTTTGTACGAACTTATGTAAACAAAGCAGCAAGCGCAGCTGTATAGTCTAAAGGTTCCGCCTTTATTCCAAATCCAATTCATTTCACCATCAACTTCAAAGGGGTGGGGTGAGGTTTTACTTCGTCAGTATGTGTCAAAGAATACATTTTAATTTAGTGTGTCCACAAAGGGGACTTTTGGAGTGTTCTTAATTATTGAGAGAGAAACACTAGGGGTCAGTAAAGGAACGCACCTTTTCACAAATTGTAAGCGTGAGCAATTCAGACCATAATAGTCGGTCAGGTTTTCAATATAAAGTTTCAGACCCTTTGTAGACAAGGTTTAAGCCGTCATCTGTACTCGGTAGATTGGAGTCTCCAATAACCTTAACCGTAATACTCCATAGATCAGGGTGTCTCAAAGTGGGGGTCGGGACACCGGAATGATCTCAAAAACGAGGATGACAATAATGTGACAAAAAGACGATGAATAAGTGACCAAAATGCATTTAAAAAAGCAATAAAAGAAAAGTCCAAAAAGTGAACGACGATGTGGCAACAACGAGAGGAAAATGAACTGTTTTGATTTGTTTTTTTGGGGGTAAAACTGAACTGGAGAATATGCACTTGGTTAAGGTGGGGGTTAACAGCTAAAACAGACACAATTATGAGAAATGAGTCCGAGTGGTAATTTCTGCCATCCATGTTTTGGTGGTCATGACCTGAAAAGTTTGGGAACCCCTGACACCGATGACACGACTTACAGGAGCTCAACTTCTGAAATTATTCACTTGGAATGCTACAGGCACTAAAACTTGTTTTGCTAAGATCTTACTCAGCACTGTGCGACTTTTTCCAGCATGATTCACCATGTTTATTATTAGAATCAACATCTATTAACGCATTGCACGGAAACTGACTTTTTCCTGCGTGACTAAATTATGCAAATTCAGAACGGTATTTTGTGAAGTTACTTTTGGGCATTTGACTCATACTTGCTGAAAAAATGATACATTTATTGCAAGAAGGTGCGTGATGAAAAGTATGATGCTAAATGTACTTTTCCCCTCTTAGCCAATAATACATAAAGCTGCAGACCCAGAGGCAGCGTATCCAGAGCAGTCACAGCCGATTCACGATTCACGGACGGTTGTCTGCGAAAAACTCTATTACTAACAAATAAAAAATGTATCCCATCCATCTATGTGAGCTTCAGCCTTTTGAAGTGACTTTGTTTTCTTGCATCTCTTTAGGTCCCCAACTCATTAGTGCAAAACTTGACACTCCGCAAGTCCACGACATAGTTTGATGTTTAAATAGGTCACTGCAGACTATGTATTTTTACCATCCAAATATTCCAAAGTGTGTGCTGTGGTGGTGTAGCTTGGACAGACTGTGTCATCAAACGGATACTGGGATAAAGCAGTGCTAAGTAACTTGTTCACCTTAATAAATCCTTTTCGTTGTCCCTCTGGGGGTAATACAAGTGTTGATGGGATGATTGGGGCGTCTTTCATCTCCTCCTGGTGTCTCTGGCCAGAAAGCCACAATTGCAACTTCCCTGCACAGGGTTGGAGGCGCCAATACACACTAATGGAATCACGAAGAAGAAGATAACAGGCTAACAGGCAAAGCTAACTGTGGGCTAGCGTCACTTAAACAGTATTTACAGCCAAATTTGAGTGAAAAAAATGATCTCCATTGTGTAATTGGATGTACAATATCCCTCTCTCCCTTTGTCTTTTCTGTCAGCGTAGTATTTACTCTCACGGACAATTAATGAGTAAAAAACTGCAACATGCTATAACACTTGCAGTGGCGCTAATGGCCTCTAGGGGCATGAGTTACTTGGTACTGCTTTAACTGCATTTTATTGCATGTTCTCCAGTTCGGCTTTACCCAAATCTAAAAGCTTCTCGACTGGAGAGCAAAAGTGACCTACAAAACTGATTGCTGTGTTTCAGTCATGTTTTTGTATCTTTTCTGTGGCTTTTCTGTCAAGTTTTTGTTGTTTTTTTTGGTTGCTTCGCTGTTGTGTTTTCGCCACATTTTTATCACGTTTCTGTTGCATTTTTGTTGCTTGCCGGCACATTTTCGTCGCTCTTTTGTGGGTTAATGTTGCTTTTTCATTGCTTTTTTTAGTATTTTGTATTATTTTCTACATTGGATTCCTGTAAAATGTCGCATTCAATACAAATCCTTCTGCTTATCTACACATTCCTCCACTCCCTGCCCCCTCAGTACATGTCTGACCTCGCAGATACAATATATTGGTCATTCCAAATCAGTTATGAAAACACATCTGTTCAAATTGGCTTTTGACCTTACTTAGCACCAGTCCAACAACCCGTTAGTTCTGTGTGTGTGTGTTTTTGTCACTTTTTTGTTGCGATTGTATCCTTGTTGCTGTCGCTATTGTTGTTGTTTTTTTAGCTTTAAGATTTGGGTAAAGCTAGACTGGAGACAATGTGCCAGTTCAGGTGGGAGTTAACACAAGTAAAAAACAATCACACAGTATTGGCATTTTTTGAGCCACTTACTGCATAAGACTACAGAACAATGTGTCCCAAACTTTTTAGGCTGGAACCCCAAAATTTGTCATACTTATAATCTGGGACACCCACTGCAAAAAATAAGCAATAATATAGATGATATCAATCTGAAAACATTTCAAGTCATCTGGTTTACTCATATATTATCATTAGTTGCTTTGTTATTTGACCTCATTTCACAGATGGACCGTTCTAAAACTGCATAACAAATAAAAGGGCTATGAGTGATTCTAGATCCGAAAAGAAAGTAGGAGTGGCTGACTCAGTAGGACGGCAAAGTTTGTGCTCTACTTATGTAAAAAAAAAGACAGAAAAATCCTTCAAATGGCTGGAGCTAAAAAGTAAACCGTGTCGTATAGTGTAGGATTGGAGAACTGCTTGTCAGCTGCAGTAAGTGACAGAGGAACAAGCAAAAGCTGAGAGAGCTTAGCCTGTCAGGAAAATATCAGGGACAGCGCAGCCATAACTCATTGTGTGGCTCTGACAGATAACTTTGCTCACAGCTGCCTGACGTAAACATAGAACACGTCAACAATGACTTTAAAATCCTAAGACCGAATTTGCAGCAAGAATTAATTAGCACATTTCCAGAAGTCGCCTTTGTACAAGCAGCGACTTGTTGTTTTTGTGATCGCTTGTTGCTTTGGAGGCAAAATACATCTTCACATTTTATTGGTGCATTATGGAACTTTTAAGTGAGAACGATACTTTTTATTGGCCTTTCGGTGACCTAGCAGCAGTATGAGTGAAATGTCTTCTTCTGAAACACTGAAGAGGCACCAAAAGCCCCCCTTCCCCCAACACCACAGAGGAGGCGTCGCAAGAGTTCAAGTTCTGTTCTCATGTATTTACATTGCACAGAGAGTCGACCAAGGCGTTCAAAAGTTTGAAAGTAGGGGCGGTAGTGCTTGTGGTGCTCTTCACGTCACAGTAATACATCGTTCTGACCGAGTGGAATCAATGGGAGCAGAGGTCACTCTCCCAGCCATCCAGGTGATTTCATTTTAGAACTCATATACATAACACTTTTTCATTCCATATTCTGAGCACAACCAGTGTCCAGCCGCACACACTGCTCTCCTATTTTAGCAAACAGGCATGAGTGGATCTGCATAGTCAATAAATACAAAAATCACACATTCGTCAATATGCAGAGAAACTGGGTAGACAGGAACAACAAAGTTTCTGCTGTTGCATCGTCAAAACCAACAAAAAAGCTTTTTTATTCATTGTGTGCAAATGTTCTTGGTTCTTGGTGCGTGGTAGTTTAAAGCACTATGTAACTTTTATGTGAAAAAAATGATATTTGTTCATATTTGACCTTTAAGTGGCGTTATGGGTGAAGCATGGCACCTTTGCTTTCCCTCACAGTGTCCTCTTTGATGCTCCAGAATCAATTGTTTTCGGTTTCTGGACAGTTTCTGGGATGAACCCCGAAAAACAATTGATCCTGGAGCATCTTATAGGCCAGTGGTTCTCAACCTTTTGGAGCCGCGACCGCCAGTATAACAGTTAAAGGGGTTTGTGACCCCCTGTCCGGGTCACACCGTGCGAAATCGGAACATTAGCCTACATAATTCTTAAAAAACAAAGAAAATAACAAACAGCTCAAATAAAATGTATCAAATTACGAACATATAATGGCACTCTGGTAAAATAGCACACACATGCGACAACAAAATATTATGATATATGCTAATAAAAATATGTATATTTTATCTACATGATCTAGTCGAGAACCACTGTTATAGGCCACTGTGAGGGAAAGCAAAGGTGCCATGCTTCACCCATAACACCACTGAGTAATTAAAAAGTAAAATATGCAGGATTATTACGTCGAGTGTTATGGACGTTTCGCCTCTCATACAAGAAGTTTTAGTAAGCACTTGTGATCTTTGATTGGCTGCTGAATCCCATAACAATCTAAGCCCTGGATAGGCCAATTCTATATATTTCAGATAATTGGCCTATCCAGCATCGCAAATATATGCAAAACCGAAAATATGAATCCTGACAAAGTGTCTTGGATGAGTTTGTAGTGGCACTCATTCAGCCTAGTCCGGTCGAAGCTTCACTACAATGAATACTGCGTGGACGAATGAAAGCCTTCACAAACATATTGCTCCCAAGTTTGGGAAGGGTGCCTTTACACTGGATCATATTCTGATCTCCAGAGCTAAGAAGGAGCTCCCGTGAATAGAAGCAAAACATCCTCAACTCAACCAAACCCAGTCCAATCAACGATTTAAACGTCACTACGACTTCTTGGATGACCGTGGAAACATACGACTACTATCAAGTACAGATGACGACTTAAGAGCATAAACAGATGAAAAACATGAAAACAAATTACAGCTGTTTGTTACAAAATCATGAACTAACACTTAATTCATGTTTATCAAGTGTTATCAGTAACAGGCTCTATTTAGGCTCTTTCAACAGTTTTTAAAGGAGAGGTGACCTTTAAGTAAGTAAGTAAGTGAGTAAGTAAGTAAGTAAGTAAGTGCTGTTGTGGATTTTCTTACTTAATAAAGCTTAAGAGAAGTTTGTCTAGTCAACATGTGAATTTATTACGCATGCGGAGATTGTGCGCTCAGACGGATCTGTGTGCAAATCTGCGGAGCAAGGTTTCGTAGCTGGTTATATACAATACATGAAAGGCGGTACAACAGAACAAAGACATGGTGATACATTTGGAGATGTAAATGCAAACGGCCAAGAGGCGCTTTGCCTGGGAGGAGACCATTGTCATGTGAAGTGGGCCATGTGCGCCTAGTGTCTTTCTAGGTGCGAAACGGCCCTGCCCAGGATCTTGACCAGACCCAGGATCTGGATCTTTTGTGGGGAAGGTGTTGGGTCGTCCTGGCCTATTGTCTGTCTGGGATACGGAGCAGGAGAACCGGTCTAACCACACAGCAGGGAGCCAGGCCGAATGGCGCCGGTTTGGTTACTAGCTTAACTCTAACTAAACTTACCACCACAGTGCTTTATTTATCATTGCACAAGCATACAACAAAATAGTGTTCAGGTGTTAGTCCTGAGCCGCTGCAACTGAGCCACGTTGCCATTGTGGGCTGACCTGACCTGGAGGTCGGGGAAACCGTAGCACCCGGAGGAAACCTGGCTGCCTTCCTTCAGTCTCCTCTGATCCTCTGAAAGCGCCTCCTGGGTTTGTGGCGGTGTCCTGCCCTGGTCAGCTCCTCCACCTCCTCCTTCCTCTTCCCCCTGTGCAGCTCCCTCCGCTCCACAACAGTCTTACACCATCTTCTGGGAAGAGCTTAGCAATTAATCTGTATGCCCGTGAAATAAGGAATCTAAAGACCTAAACCATGGTCGGTCTGCCTGATCGTACTAACTGGTCTCTTGAGGGCACCCTGCATCCCTGAGGCCTTTTGAGTTCGTGCTTTTTATCAAAAGGCTGTCAAGGACCAAGCACAACAATTCTTTTCACACATGTCCTCGAACATCATTGCTACAGGATTGTTGTTAGATGAAAGGCTGCTACAAAATGTGGGGAGATTTCACTGTAGGTAGTTTTCTCCATCATTTATTCTTTTCAAAATCAAGATTTCACAAGGATATGAACTCTGTTTATGAGCAACCAAATGATTTGTAACTCTCAAATACAACAACAATACAAATACTTTGAGGAAGACTTAATAAATGGAAGAGTATTAGTGCTCCATTAAAGCATAAAAAAGCGAATTCCTTCTGAGTTGTTCACAAGACAGCAGGACAATGATTAAAAAGTCTATCAAGCCTTTTACTAACACGCACGTTCAGACAGACCCCAGGAGTGATGATGATGATTAAATTATCTCATTTGGACGAGGTGCATTTGGAAGTTTATGTTGATGTTGATAGTTGGTGCGAGTGATGTGCAAACCTGTCCAAAGATTGTGAACAGCGACCACCCCAAGTAAAGAACAGTAAAAAGGAAAAAGATTATTTCATATTCCACAAAAGGATAGAGGTTGACAACAAAAGGCCAAAAAGTATTTAAAAAGTCTTGCTCGTGACCTTATTCCAAGTGATACATTATGCAAAATATTTCCTCAGGCAATCCCTAATTCAATTCTTTCAAAGTTTCGGCTTCTTTTGTAATCCCACTCAGCTGAATTCAAAAGGTCCACACACACACACATACACACACACATACACGCACAGTGACATACACACATCTAACCCTCCGTCCCGGTGAATTTCTGATTAATACTCGCCTCTGGTCATCCATCAACATATGGCTGTCATTACCCCAATCGAATCCTCACTCTAAAATGCATTTAGTGGGGGAAAAAAAAGAAAATCTGACTTTTTTCTTTGCTCGTCCTCCCATCTGGTGACATGGATAATTAATCACCTAAGCGATGTGCCTACCGTTCTTCATTATTTAGCCAGGCAGAGGAGACCGCTTGTGTATGTATGTGTGTGTGTGCTGGCGAATGCGGAAAGAGCGCAGTTTCAGCTTGTTTATGGCAGCTTGTTTGCTCGGCTCCAAATACAAACATGATCAGATTAACAAACAGTGAGGCAATCAGCCCCCCTGCACCGACACATAACAGTTCACCTAATGAGGGGCCGCAAGGTGATTTCATCCATTTGTTATCACAATGCATTCTGCAATGCTGTAAGTTTGATCACATTTGCGCATTAGAATACACTCACAGGTAATTTTAATAGAAAACCTGATGGTGTAGTGGTGTAGCCTATATTCTTGCAGAGGTTGGTTAAAAAATGTTGGTTCTCAAGCTGTGGTTTAGGTAAAAGTTAGGTAAAATAAAGCTCAGTTGCGCATGTACCCAACTTTCAGGCTTTTAAACTTAGTGTTAGCATCGCTGAGCCAGCACTTTGTAGTGCTTCTGGAGCAACATGGTGGCGCAGTGGTTAGCGCTCGTGCTTCACAGCTAGAAGGTCCCTGGCCTGCTAGACACTCTTCCTTTCTGTTCAAAAGAAGAACCGTCTAGGCGGCTGCTTGCAGCCAATCATTTCACGATTTTACCCCTAACGGTCCAATCACGAACCAAGAGACGGAAGCCGTCCCCTGTCACCACCACGCAATACACTCTTCCAAAACATCAAAGATGGCGGCGCGGCAACCAATACACTGTTTTCTTCTGCTCTTTTCGTCTATTTTAAATAATTTGGAAAATATAAAAGCCATAAAAGTTTGAAATGTTCCTCGTAAAAATTACGTTTTTGAAAAGACTTTCTGCCACTTGTTTCTGCAACGTATCAAGCGTTGCTCTAATTGGATGATCCCATCCGTTAATCACGCCCACCAGGAAATCGGTGAGATCACGCTCTCTCCCAGACGGTCACCCACTGCTCCTTACATGTTGCCCCAATATACCAAAGTATACCTTAACCTTAGTCTCACCTTCCCAAGATTCCAAGTAAGACACACTGGTACTAAGACATGACATCAAAACACTGCTACTTTTAACCCTTTTCTCTCACCTGGATTTTTTTGGCTCTTTTGTGCTATCAAAACACCTCCTTTCAATGTAGGCTACCCTCAGGAGTTATATTATCTTCATAACATACTGTAGTGGGTTCTGAGTAAATGCCAAAGACAATGCATTAAAACTCCAGAAATTTGTTGTGATTGTTCTGTGTTTTGGTTTGGTTGATTGGCACGAGTACCTCACCTTTTCAACAGTGGAAAAGGTGGGTATCGTAAATACATGCATGTACAGAGCCTTGTGCAGTGCAAAGTGGTAACCAGATAAAGCTGTTTAAATTATTATCTGCACATTAGACATGCAGATCTCAGGCCCTGACTTTTGTGACTGACAATGGGAAAGTATAATTTGTCTTCTTGAGGAAATTACTTACAGAAGTAAATATATGTGACGGGGAGAGTAGACTGGGAATAAAAGTTCACATGGTGCCAAGATGTGCTGTGGATTTACTCTTGGATGCTGAAGCGATGCCAGTGGGGTTTAGGGCTGACTAAAACTGCAGCAAGAGTTTTCACAGGGTATTAAGTTTTAATCACAAAGCATTCTTTTCTTTTCTTTTTTCTTCTTTGTCCAACTCAGTGTCTCCGCTTGTGTTTGGCCATGTCCATTGTCTCTGCTGTGCTGTGATTTCAGCTGGTTTCAGGTTTTAAGGAGTTCTTGCAGCGCCTTTTGCTGGCAACATGCTGTTTCTCTATTATAGGGACTTGGAGTTGGTCTTTTCTCATGCTCTTTGTGGTGATGAGTGACAAGAGGAGGTGTTTTTTTTTTAACTCACAGCTACTCACTTGGTTTCTCTCTGACATTTATTTTAAACTTGGTGTGGTGAGGTACAGAATTACGATTAAAACCCCTGCAAAGGCCCGGAATACTAAAAGGTATGACATTATAAAATTACAAAATGACAACGTCCTGTGTTAGAATTTACTTTAACTAATAGCTTTTTACTTTTGCACCTTTATGGACCACTTTCAATCTCAACCCCCTGGTAAAGAATCTGCTCATGTATTTAAGCTGTACGTTACAGGTTCTTGTTGTGTCTTTATTGGTTGGGGAAAGCAGAAGAAGCGGAAATGCAAGCGCTGCACAAAAAGCCACAGCGCCGAGTAAGCAAATCCGTGAGTTGCCACTTACAAAAATGAAGCAAATTTGTGGATGAGCTGCTCATGCGTCAGGAGATGCATTTTTGTTCTCAATGTTTGCGTATAGGACGAAAGTGTTCACAAGTGAGGGACAGGTGGATTGGTGGGGCCTTAATTGTTGAGCGAGACCGCTGTGGTGAAGAAGGAGCTGAGTGAAAAGGTGACACTCTCAATTCCTACACTCACCTATTGTCATGAACTATGGGTTATGACTGAAAGAACAAGACCGCTGATATAGGCAGTTGAAATTAGTTTCCTCCGCTGTAGTGGCAGGGATAAGATGAGGTGCCACTCGGGAGGAGCTTGGAGTAGAGTCGTGGATCTTTCACCTTCAGGAGCCTGGGGAGGTATCCGGCCCAGGAACAAAAGGTCAAGGAATTGAAGTCAGGGCATCTCGGCTACTCCCCAAACGAGCACATTGGTAAGAGGTCTAACGCCAAACCGAATGTGCGTCAGCATCCGCCATGATAAGAAGCCTCCGAATTGGGCTGTCAGTTAGCAAGGAGTTAGGGAAAGGAGCCCTTAATGCTAACTATCATAGCCACTTTAGCATAGGGACTTCTGGTGCTAACTAACCGGTGATTAGGAGCTATGTGCCAACCCATAAGCCACTGCGCCGCCAATCCAATCGAGTGATTCATGCGCAACCACTGTTGATTGCAGGCGGAAAAAAAATATGGAATAAAATACTGCACAAGCAACTTTATAAAAGTGACAAAATACATGTTGTCGTCACCACAGCTCAGTCACATGTCAGTATGTCAATGAGTCGCCTCAGTAAATGGCTTAAATGAATGTAGTTTGTGCTTTTGCTTTCATTTTGTAGAAACTGTACACAGTAAATTTCCCAGAGTAAAAATCCCATAGTAAAAGTATATTCACTCGTTAAGAGTTTAAATTACAAAAGTGTGAGTAAAACTCCCTCTAGCGTCCTTGTTAAAACACAGAGCAAATGCATTGGAGTGAAAGGCAGGTGGCTGGTTACTCTGAGAAGCCCCGCCCATGACTCCACCTCTTCAAACTGTTCTAAAAAAATTTCAGTCCGCCATTTTTCTCCTCGCTTCACAAGTTTCTTCGTTCGGTAAGTGTTTAACACGTCTTGCGCACGTACTAGTTTTACACATTTCATCAACATTTCAAATGCAACTGTGTCAAAAATATCGGGACTGGTATGTTTATGTGTTTTCCAAGCATTATTTAAGACGAACGATTTGCTTTAGTCTACACTGCCAAGGGGAAGATTATTTACCATGCTAGCTTAACCAGCCCGCCAAGTATACTACATCGCCGACTTTTATATATTTAAAGAAAAGGAAGGTTTTCAAACTCGGGTTTTTTGCGTGTGGGGAAACGGTGAAACGTTAGCTTCTACACGTTGTTTGTCTGCATGGTACATCAGCCCGCGCAGAGAGGGGACAGTGAACGGTAGCGCTTATATCCCTTCGCTTTTTTCTTTTCTTCCCCTGTTCCCATTTTATCATAGACCACGCACGTAGATATTTAAACATTGTTAAGGGGAAAGGTAATACGGTAGATTAGACTGGCCCCTGGTTCAGTTCTACATTTCCTCGTTGTGTCCGTGGGCCGGGGGGTTCATGTTCAGGGGCTGCGATGCTCCAGTACTGGTAGCTCCATGAGGAAATGTGCACAAGAGTCGCATGTACATCTACCCTTTGCGATCCGAAAAAGACTTTGGAGCGGGGTTATTGGGATATCCGTTTTCTCTCAGGGTTATTAACCCGTGGTGGTTTAGTGAAGTAGTTTGATATGTGATGTGCAGCTTAAAAAAATTCAATAGACACTGGAGCACGGTAGCTCGGGGAGAAAGAGAGGCGGGAGAAATAGGCGCTCTGGAGAAGGCTACAGGATGCTAGCTTGGCCCCGTGTTTGCTGTGGGAACACTCCTGATCAAACGTAAAAAAGTGCGCGCAGTCATTTAGGTTTGAGCCCAAGCATCCAGATAATGCATAAGAAAGGTTGGTCCACTTCTCCACTTCTGGTGCATGCGCTATGAAGCCAAACACAACTTCTTTAAAAGACAGGTGAAAAGCTTTGACATTGACTTTAGTAAGAAAACACCAAAGTTGTATGGCATTTTATCATGAGTCATTCACCAAAGAAAGATTGACTTTAGGTCCAGGAAAGATCAGCGCACTCTTTGAAATCAGTGAAAGTCCAGTCATTGCTTCTAAATTGGAATGTGAATTGTCATCAGATGTTCTCTCTACAAAGTGGGTTAAATGCCAAGGTACAGAACATCGTCTTAACTCTGTTGTTTGTACTGAGGTAGCTTCAGAATTGCCTGTGTTTTGTAAGATCAAGACTATTGCTGTGATAAATGACACTATTGTTTTTTGTGGCAAACTAATGGAAACTGTCTATTTTGATGAGCATTTCTTTGCCTTTAAGATAAGACTACATCCAGACAAAGTTTTAAAAGTGTTTACAGTTAATGAGTTATGCTACTACAAACCATTTGATGTTCAAATGAAGTATGGAACGTTTGATCTATCGCAGTATATTGTCCCATACTGCCATTTTGTATTTTAAATGTTTACATAAACATTTTATGTAAAATAAAAAAGAGAAATGTGTATTTCTAATTTGATTTGTATTTAGTTTTAGAAATCGTAATTCACACTGTTAAATAACTCTTACGAGAGTAAAGGTTTACTCTGCATTATATTAAAAATCAACTCTAATTAGAGTAATAATGAAAATAAGAATTTGCACTGAACAGATTTATTTTTACTCTATATAGTGTTGTACACATTCCTGAAATCACACTGATAAGAGTAAATATTGGCACTGAAGCAGAGTAAATCACTTGACACTAATTAAAGTAATTATTACCCTGTATAGAGTAAATATTCATCCAGAGTAACATCCTACTTACTCTGCACAGTGTAAATATTTTACTCTATTAGTGTGAAATTTACTCTTAATTTTTAAACACTGAAGAAAGAGTAAATTTTACTCTGTACAGATTGGGACCATATACAACCAGAAATAGTGTCAAATTTTACTCTTTAAGTGTCAAATTAACACTGTAAAATTTACTGTGTAGCTTTATGAAAAACCTGTTGAGATAAATTAAGGCTAAAGGGAAATGTGATGGCTCATCTGGATTTTTCTTTTTTTTCTACTTAAATGTCTTTATTTGGACACTGTGTTGTTGCATATGCAATACAGTAGGTGGTGGCATGCACTTTTGTTTTCCTGCAGTCTGCCAATAACTTTAAAGAAGAAGAACAGCAGCTGTTGGTGATGTCACCTCTCGGTCGAATTGGGCAAATAGCTCTGAAGCTCGAGTTCACTAAGCACATAGAGTTCTAACAGTTGACCCTATGAAAGGTTAAGGATCAGGAGCTAGGGTTAGGGCATAGAAGCTATAATGTTATGGTTTCAGACGCCGCCCTCGACTTACAGGACAAATGCCTGAGCATAAAATCTCTCCCTACTATTGAGCAACCAGTGAGCTGCCTTGTACAGGTATCCCCATTGGCTCTGCAACTCCTAATTTGTAAAAAGTTGTCGCTATCTGACAGTTTTCATTTGCCTCTAACATAATGAATAAGCAGGGCAGCTCCTCCAGGCTGTGATACAGTTGATACCAATACATTTTTCATGAAGTGAAGCATTGTGTCATGGATTTTCTCCTGATCCTCCATCTCACTCAGACGACGAGAAAACGACTGGGCTGCGCACTCATCTGTACAGTCTGGTGACTGAACCAATTACTTTGCGCTTAGTGAAAAATGTGATTGTGAGTCCCCGTTTCAAAACAAGGCCCGAATCAATGGCTCAGAGCTGTGACCACCTTCTGCCTTCATCTATGGTCGGTTTGCGCTGAAATGGCCGGTGTTCTTTCCTTTTACATATCAGAATGAGCACCTTTAAAGCACATTTTATTAGTATGCTTCACATTTCACAGGGTGTAATGAGAGAATATACAGTAGTTTGTAAAAATATAAGCAGATATTTAAAAATGTTTATGGTGAGGGTCTATTCCCTTCAGGACTTTAAAAACAAATTAAATAACTTAATCATTGGAGTTATTTGAGTTCTCTTCCCAGTTTCTGTGAAAACTATATACAGCAGCTGCAGCACTTTTAGGTGAAGCATTTACTTATAAATTCTTGGAACAAAATCCAATGTCAGTAACATCAAGGTCCTTTTGAAATAGACAAACCTTTTACAGTTTATCCATTGGTACATTTTTAGTATTGTTTGCAGTAGCATTTCTGCTTTTAAAAGAGAGAAGAAGAAAAAACCTATCAAAATGACTTTCCACAGAAAATACAAAATGTTCCGCTCATGTAATGATCGCTGCTCCTCATTGCTGAAATATCCATTTAATTTAAAACAACAATGGCCTGATGAAAAGGTTCAGGTTGGGCTATTTTGGAGTTTTTTTTAATGCAGTGGAATCAATATACTCCAATTTGCAAACAGGAACTGTGAGAAAAGGACAACAATGGCATTGTGGCTGATACAACACGGTTTTTATCATGTTTCCCATTGTACTTTGAAAGGGTTGACCTGCTTTACAGAAAGCTACCTGGAACCCGAAAAATACATTTAAAGCTGATGTAATCATAGTGACATTGTACGGATTATATGTAGATTATATTGACTTTGCTCAAATGAGCTCTTTAGTCTTAAAGCATTCTCGTGCAACACAAATTAACACAGCGGTTTGATCAGTAATAAAAACAGAATTCGAGAAGTGAAAGTGTATAATGAGTCATAGGACCTCAGAGCCATGGTCGCTCTTTATTATTTCAAAGCGTATCAGCCGGTTCAATGTTATAATGAAGCGTGACTTTCAGACTTGATGCTATTACCTTTCTGTGTGACTGAGTGAATACCTGCTTTTAAAATTTGGATTTAATGTGCCATAGACTGCACTGAGGCATGTGCAATTTCTCATTACCATTTCATTCACAGCATTGGACATTGGATTTGTGGGTCTATGTAAAATGTTTGTCAGTGTCATATAATGTAAGAGGCTAATAAAACAGCACATGATGATGATTGATGATTAAAGGCCACACAAATCATTTGTATGCTCACAAATAGCTTTATGCTATTATCCAGCTTGCACTAGTTACTTAGTAGCTTTCTTGTTAAATGAACCAGAGAGTGTGTTTATTATGGTGCAAAGTGAGAAAAACCCACATATGGTGTCATTCCCACTGCTGTCTGTAGAGGGAGCTCCAGACAAAATCCTGATCAGCTCCAGCCTCCAGCAGTCATTATCGTCTATCCACACAGACATTATTTCGATTATAAAATGTAAACTGTATGCTGCGGTAACCATTGTTTTAAAGCTTCAATCAGGCATGACATATCCACTTCAATGCATATGTTTTACGTTAATAGGAGAAACCAGTGCACAAGATTAAACCAATGGAAGATGATAGTCACTTTCATTTTCAGTCTTGAGAGAAGCTTCTATTTATTATAAGAACAAGTTGTGCAATGATTGTTTTTTATGTCTGCATCTCCTTTCCAGAGAGATAATGCACACAATAATGCAAGCACATGTTTACGTATCGTTTGATCACAGTGACTTATTGGCAATCACACGGTTTAATAAAGTCCCCTCAGTCAATAGGACAAAGGGCTGTCGGAACAGTTCAAAGACAGAGGAGAGCACAGGCCGGATATAAAGAGAAACAGTTTGTCCTCTTGAGTCAGCCTCTGCCTGACAGCTAAGATAGACTTTGACTAAAGCTTTGATCTCCCTAATCGCCAGACTAACTCGGACAGCCGTCAAAGTATGTAAATAATACATGCTATTAAAAAAAAAGCAGAGAGCAATGCAGCTTTCCATACAAGAATAACTGGAGTGTATTGTTGTAAAGCATTTCTCATTCTGAAAATGCTCAAGATTTAATTCATTGTGGATGTCACATAGCAAAATGCTGGGATTGTAAAATCGTGAGCCTGCTCTCATTTCCACTGTGCGATAGATCAGAGAGAGAATTAGCAACGGCCAAAGTTTATCGTAGTGACTTTCTGGCTCCAGACAGCGCGTCTGGCGGATGGGTCACTCTGCGACTAGTATTCCAAAATATCAAACACTGCCTGATCTGTCTGCCGCAGTTCGTCTTTGGTGGCATGACAGTTCTATTTGAAATCCTTGTCTCTGCACAACCTGTACAACCTGTACAACCTAAAACCTGCGATTTTCAACGACCTAAGATTTTCTACACAAGTGATAAGAAACGGAGCCACCATCTGTCACCTCCTCTACATGCATGACATCAAGCTGAATGCTAGTGAGACGTCAACTCACTGATCCATACCTCCTGGATCTACAGTACTGAAATTGGAATGGTATTCGAACTAGAGAAGTGTTGTTGGATGGAGACTAAGAGAGTCACCATCAGTCCACACAGAAGGGGTCTCACTCCCTGAAGGAACAATAGCAGACATTGAGGACATTTACAAGTACCTTGGAATACCTCCAATGAGTAAGAGAGGGCCTAAAAAGCCAGCTCAATGGCAATAACAAGTTAAGACGCGAAAGCTCCTAATCATGCATGGACGACTCCACCCCAAACCAGCATTCTGACTCTGTACGCTAGCCGTAAGGAAGGAGGCCGAAGACTAATGAGCGTGAGAGTCACTATCGAGGATGAAACATCCAAGATCCATAAGTACATCAAGGACACGGCTCCAACAGATCACATGCTCAGTGAATGTCTCAGACTATGGGGAACAAAGATGAGGTGCTGGAGGTTCCGTCATGGGAGGACAAGCCCCCACATGGGATGTACCATCGAAGAATAACTGAAGAGGCCAATATCACTTCAGTTATGATAACACTTAAGTTAAAAAAAACATGGCCAGACAGAGCTGGACTGAAGGACAGCACAGAGGCACTCATCATGGCTGTACAGGAGCAGGCCTTGAGCACAGGAGCCCAGATCTACCACACCAGACAAGATCCCAGATGTAGACTGTGTCAAGACTGTGTAGGACACTGGAAGGGAAAAGCTTACATGGAGTGGCAAACACCTCCAAAGGTGGTAGAGAATAACCGAACCACGATCCTGCGGGACTTACAGATACAGATGGACCGAATGGTAATGAACCAAACGGACATTGTGGTGGTGGACAAAGAGGAGAGGAAAGCCGTTGTGGTTGACATAGCAACACCAAGTAATTGCAACACCAGGAAAAAGGAACACGAGAAACTGGAGAAATACCAGGGGCTCAGAGAAGAGCTGGAGAAGGCCTGAAGGGTGAAGGCATCCGTGGTGCCCTTGGTCGTTGGGGCACTCGGGGCAGTGACCCCCCAACTGGAAGAGTGACTCAGCAGATCCCAGGAAATACATCAGACATCTCAGAAACAGCATGATAGCACTGACCGGTTTCACAGTGGTTTTGTTGGCATTGTAGACAGCCCTGTGTACTCTTTGCTTCCATTATTACAAGCCAGATTCTGTTACTCTCCTCTGTTACAAGAGTTTTCCGCTTGTCTGCTCCTACATAGTTATGTATTATTTGTTGCAATGATAGTTATAACACACAGTAAAAAAAAACAAAAAAAACAAAAAAGAAAATCCTTTTTGTTTAATTTGGGAACTTCAATTAAACTTCAATAACGGTTGAATAATGCCTATTTAAGCAATATTGAGTTGTCTTAGTTTCACACAGTGTTATTTTGAACAGATCATTGTGCTGCTGCTCATTCTTTGGGCCAAATCATTTTGCTCTTCTCTCCATGAAGCAGGAACACTGACAAGAGACATGAAAGTTCACTTACCCATACAGCAGCGCCTTGAGGCGTGTGCACACACACACACACACACACACACACACGCACACACGCACACACGCACACGCGCACACGCACACACACACGCACACACGCACACACGCACACGCGCGCACACGCGCACACGCGCACACGCGCACACGCGCACACACACACACACACACACACACACACACACACACACACACACACACACACACACACACACACACACATACACACACGGCCCCTCCACAATGCTCCCATGTCTCTGGGGTTGCCTTTAAAACCACAGCAAGTCGTGATAATCTCTCCCCACAAACACTTCAACATGCCCCGGTGCTGGTACTCTGTCATCGTTAAAGATTTAAGCTGCACTTGGTTAGACTTCTATGTAAAAATAAATGTTTTGGACAGTCAGAATTTTAAAGCATGCCTGAGGAGTCCTCTACTGCTGGAGATTCAGAGAGAAGAAAGTGGAAGGAATCTTCGCTCACTATCCTTTTTTAAGTAAAAACTTTTTTTTTTGCATTTGCAAAGAGGGAACTAACTTTTTAAGTTAAAATGGGCTTCATTATTGTAAATCAACTAATCTTTGTTTTCAGATCACATACACAGATATTGTTTCGTCTGTCCTTATTTACAAAATGATCAAACACTGCCAAGAAATCTTACTTTTGAGACTTGAGACATATTGATTTTAAATCAGTTTGTAATGTTGAGTTTCATCCAGTCTCCTGCACAACTTTTTAATCTTTTTATTTTTAAGTTCACAATGCAACCTATACTGACACAGACTTAAGAGGCCAAGTGTGAAAAAAATGAAGCGCCCTAAACCTCCAGAACTTTAGATTAGATAAACATCACATGTCTGTGCTAGTTCATCACCTGTCCTCCTCTTCAGAGGCCATTCTCATTCAGTCTCCCCTCAGTCAATAATGCCAAGACAGCATCACTGTGACTGGAATCATCCGCTTTATATGCACTGGGCAGCCTCTGTGCCTCATCACATTTCTGTCAGATGTCCAGTGGCCCCTTTAGAAGAATTTATCACGTTCTGTGGCGTCCATGCTGTCATGGTTTCTCATCTCTCCACCTGAAAGTAAACAACACTCTCCTTTTCTTTCCCCTGCATCGCGCCATCTCCACCTCTAAAACCCTCCATCTCATGCATTTATCGGACTGATCAATTTCCCATCAAATGGTCATTGTCTGGAAATTGTGATTCCCCCCTGCCGGTCTCAACACCTCTCTGACTTGTTTAGGTAAGACATAGTATAGTCCTTTGGAAAGTAACTTCTTGCCTTATTGGTTTTTGTTTGTTTGTTTATTTTTAAGTAATAGCTTAGGAGTTTGACAATGCAGATAGAGCAAGTATATGGGTTGAACTCTGTTTTCCCATTTGACTGTAAGAAATATACAGTAAAAGTGCATTGTGTGAAAGGAAAGGCATGATTTGAAAATGGTTTAACATTGTATAATTATATAAAGAAAACATTTGAAATATTATATTGTCTGTTTACAGCCACTTAGAACTGATGGAGCACCACCCATCTCATAATTATCTCACTCAGACTCATTAACGTGAGCAAACAGAGCCTTTTATTATAAAAGGCATATGTTTATTTTTGCAATCAACACAATGGATAATAATTTTTGCACAGTAAATTAAACTTTTCACCTTCTATAAATTCTATCTGATCAACAAGACTTTCTGCACAAAACCAGAAAAATATGAAAAAGTGTGTCTACCCACCTCTAAAACATAAAAGTACCATGTCTACTAGCTAATCTTTTTGGCTCCTTAAAGGGGCTAGATGCAAGTTTGCCATATTATACTCACTACTACCACCTCAGGTCATACGTGTAACCGCACCTTCTATATTAAGCTTGACGGCAATTCGGACCCGAAGTAACACCTTTTTTAGTGACAGTGCAGGATTTTAGAGGCAATTGTGGTGAACTTCTCATGCTCATGTGGATAGGCTCATTCTACACATTAGGACATGGCTGGAACATGTAGGGGGGAGAAAATACATAATTTTAACTATGTAGGAGCAGACACTTTGTATAGTCCCTTTAAACTGATGAATGCATTATTGGCATGGTATAAGTTTTGGGGTTTGGGTTTTTATCATAATTGTAGCTCTAAGATGACCTTCTGAAGTTGTTATGGACAGTCCATACGAGTCCTAATTTAGTTTTCCCAACACATTTTTCTTTTTTTGCATTTTGCACTTTCATTTACATCTTTTACTTACCTGGCTTTCTTGCTCCTTCCTCAATGACCTACTTCACCCGTACCACTGGCACCTTGGTAATGTAATAAAGGCTAAAAAGCTCTGTCATTTCATCTATAAGAGAAAGAAGGAGTGTGAGGGAAAGGCAAAAGTGGATCCACTGGCTGCCAGACTATAACTACTGCTTCTATGCGATTAAATGAGCAAATTTCACTTTTGATGCATGGTACAGTTATATTCTCTTAAGGTAAATGAATTTCACCAACTCCACTGCTTTTTATATTCAGTACTACATCACATTTATTCCCCTGCTATCACCTCTTCAGAACATCTCAGAAATGACGACATTGCACATTTGAATGTAATAATCTGAAGTAGCTTATATGCTTTTTATTCCTTCCTCTTTTTTTTTTCTTTTTAAATATGTGACAGGTTTTACAGATATTTATGGAATGAAATATACGTCAAATGATCAAGCATATACAGTTGGGTGCCAACCAAGGCAACACAGAGCACAGATAGCACTAGTTTTATTCCAATGTGAGTCTCATTGACTCAAAGCATTTCAGCCTTGGTTTGACTGCCAAGGTTCGAATGCTTTGGGCAGTGAGGCGCTAAACCACGGTTGTTTTCTCGTCCTTATTCTGGCAAAGTAAACCCTAAGCGACAAATAAATGTGCTGCATTTCCCTCGTTTTCCCATTTAACCATGGTGCATGCGCTTTCTGCGTCTGGCCGTGGGAAACGTATGGAGCACGATCTACAGCAAACAGGCTGAATGAGCTCAGACTGAATGAAGATTTCACACTAATGTCCTCCCTCGGTACGGCAGAGCGGCAGGTGACTGAGGGCCCCACCCACTGCAGCTTCATGGAGCACAGAAATTAGTCTTATTTAATGTCCTGTGATTGGTCTGATCATTTAAAAAAAAAAAAAAAAAAAAACTCAGGTAATGAAACCGCCACAAACCTCGACTGTCCACATCAGTTAGTTGTGTGCTTCAGTCGGGTTTATGAGAATTTGCAATAATTCCGCTTGTCCACAAGATGTCAGTGTTCAGAATGAATGAAGCAGCTCTGAAGTTACGAATCTTTAGCGAGACTTTTGCTGGAAAAGCGTTGAAGTGTCACTATTATGCGCTTCAGTATATGAAGGACAGTTTCAGAGCTGGGATTGAACAAACAACCTGCCAGTCATAAAGCCACCACGTTGAATCTCGCTAACTAAAAAATCGCTAACCCACGATTAGGGCTGGGTACTGTTCGTTTTTTTCCGATACCACTACTTTAACGATACCTGCTTTTCGGTACGGTGCCTTGACGGTACTACTAAAAATGCACCATAACTGTTCCAAACATGGCTAATGCAGAGTGAGCGCTCACCTCTTCCAGAAACAATCTTTGATCCCAAATGCTCCATTTGGTGCAGCTGGAGTTGTAAACAACAGCGCGTAACTTCAGGCTCTGCGGGGCTAAAGCTAAAGGTAAAGCCCATGTGTTTCTTGTTGTCACCACCGTGTTGTCACTGCTTTTCTATTTGTCTACGAGCTCTAGTTTCTTATTCAGTCCTGGTTTAGTCCTGGTTTTTAACCAGTTTCCTGTAAGTCCTGGTTTAGTCCTGGTTTAGTCCTGGCTCAGACCGTGGCTCTGCCATCTCTGATAATGACTGAAGTGTGAGTAAGTTACAGCTTTGCTTCTGCATTTGCGCTGAAGCTGCTCATGAGTTCAGGCTTTTTTAGACTCTCTGCGGATCATTTATTGACGTTTGGAGAGAAAAAGTACCGAAAATTAGCACCGAAAAAAAAAAAAAGTTTTTCGATACCGCCCCCTACCGGAGTTTTCCGGTCGGTACCAAGTAGATACCGTTTAACGGTACCCAGCCCTACCCACGATTGGGTTTCATTACAGGATCATCAAACTTGGAAACTTTGCTTTGTTTTATCAGCACCTAAAGCTCATTTCAAAAGTTACTGGTCGTCTTGATGGTCAGTTGCGCGCATGTTTATCCCTTAGTATCAAACTGTTGTTAGAGGCCTTATGCCTGCCTTTCACCCTGGCAACAGTCGATTGATCTCTTGACTCTTTTGCGTTAGATCGGACATATTGTTTAGCCTGGGCAGAAAAATCCATTTGATCAAGTGATTATGTGCTGCGTGGGTTATCTAACGAGTGCATTTACATTTCACTGTCAAGGTCAGCTTGATTAATTGATCCCTGTACACTGCCATAGTCACACTTAACACTCTCAGGGCAAATGAACGAATCTATGAAAGGGGAACGAGGGTGTGCGCCAACGAGACAAGCGGTCAGACACTACACGGTTACAAGCGCTGATAATGGTAAAGATAATGCGGATTTGCAACTTCACGGCCATTCGCGCCCTTTGTCTAAACACAGCGCGTACCCTTGACTGTCCCTGAAATTAAAGATCATTTTTAATCACTTTGATAATGGAAGTTTCTTTTTTGTTGGAGGAAGCTCTGATAGATTTAAGAGTTTATGGGAGTTGACATGGGACATTGCACTGAGGGCATTAAAACTGGCAGCTTGTCAAACAGTCCACTTCGAAAAGAAGAGCAAGTCGAGGAAGGAATACAGAGATGAAGTGGCACCCAGGGTGGAGGCACTTCAGAGGGCAACGAGCGGCTCACACATTTTGTAATTTACCAGCTCGTTGTCTTTTTGTGTTATTCTTTTTGTGGACAGGCTGGTGGGATTTGTGGTGGGATTTTTTGACACATTTAAACATCCATGTTTTGGTTACTAGGGAAACACAGAGCGCAAGAACCATGAATGCATGTCTAAAACATACACACAACTCAACATTCTGCTAGAAGTACAAAAAGATACAAAAATTAAAAACAGACAGTGTAAAAGACTGTGACAAAGTAGGTGCAAATGTACAACTTTCCAATATTTCTTTTAGGATGTAACTTTGTAGCGTGGGAGCCGTGTCGGAGGCCCTGAGCAGATGTGCACAGCTACATAGGACTAAAGAATAAACAAATAATCTTTATCTTTATCTATTTTCTCAGAATGAGAAAGGTGCTGTATTGCAGGAGAGACAAGAAAAGTTGAATAAAAACCCACCCAGAGCCACTTTGCTTGTGTGTTACATTTTTGCCCTTTTGGAAATAACCTCCGTCACTTAATCCTCGCAATCCACGTGTTTCATGCTTGATAAACATTATCCGCCTGCTCTGGCGCTGGTAGAGGGTGGAGCTGTGCACGCAGTAGCAACATGATCAAAACACCAGCACGTGCAGCCGGTACGCGGAAAATATTCAAGTCTGTACGATCTGTAGAAGGAAAACGCTTGTGCTGCGACCACTGTTGTACCTAACATCATCATTCTTCATGGGTGTCTGAGTCTGAAGATGAAGATTTCACAGAGTGCCCCCCCATCAGCATGTAAGTCTGGTCTGCAGCCTGCGTTTAGAAACACAAGATTGGGCCCAGTAAGTTGCACATGCTGACGCCACTCTTGCCCCCTGCTCTAATAAGCTATGATTTTTAATAACTGCCTTCTCTTATGTTGTCTTATCCAATTAATGCCATTCATTTCCCCAGCTGCTCCCCAAGGTTCCGGACTGTTGACGCTCCTTAATATCTCTGCAGTTGTTCCATTGCTCTTTAAATCCAGAGTTATCTGTCAAGTCCTTGTTCTCTCTTTTGTGTCATGTTTTTATCATTGTGATCATAAGAATGGGCTGCAAGTATCTGAGCCATGGGGTATTACACAGAAATGCTTTAATCTATATCGGGCCTAACACAGAGCCTTGTGGGGGTACAACTGCGATGATTATCTTCATTAGATAGGGATATTGGGACATAAAGACAAGTAGGTGATAACAATACTCAGCTTGGTGAAAACCCAACCACGTGCCTGTTTGAATAAATGAGCAACAAAGCATGAGTAATCGAATGCCTCTGCGTTTTTAAATTCCATAAACAATCACAGGATCCATTTTGAACTTTTCTGCACTGGATAAATTTGTTAGCGTGCTGGTGGCTTAAAAAGCATAGCCAGTATCTTGTTATCATCATGCGCAATTCTCCTTGCAGCCAGCAGAGGGTGCTCCCATCCTAAAAAAAAGTGTATTTTCCATACACACATTAAATTCAGATGATAAAACATGGTATGCTAAAATATCAATGATGAGATACTCAAAAGCAGGTTTATAAGCCACAACAAATTTATGTCCACTTTAAAGCCACACTGCATGGAATTTCACCCAATAAATAAAATTGAAATACAATTTCCAATATCTCATAAATGTGCAAACAAATATGTTCTTTTGCTGTGAGCGCCTCAGCTCTCCTACGACAGTACCGGGAGTGGATACGTCTCCAGCTCGTCTCCATGGAGATGCGGACTAAAGTCAGCCGGATTTCACATTGAAATAGGTTAGGTTCTCATCCAAATCCATTCTTTGATTACCCACTGCATTAATAGCATTTTCTGTGTCGAGCTGGTCATTCGGAGCATGTTTTGCACTGATGGCAACAGTATAGTCCAAAATGTTATGCAGTGTGCCTTTAAAATCAACCAGCAAAAAACAGCAACATAAATAAGAAACGACAGGACAGGTTTTGAGTACAGATCAATGACACATACTAGCAAAGCAGGATCTGTGTAAAAGAGTGCTGCTCATGCACACTGGATTGTCAATGGTTGGTCAATATTTTCTGATGCCTCACAGTGACTCGGAAAGGCACGGTATTGGAAAGCGTTTTCTGTATGCAAATTGGTTTGCTGTTGTCATGTAAGATGGATGAGCGCGCGGCTAAAGAATGTCAGAAAAGTTTGGTGCAGAGTGGAATTTTTCTCATCCATGTGTTCCTGCTATACACGGGCTATACCGCTGTAGAAAAATCAGGGAAGAATTCGGAACTGAGCTCATTTTTGTACTGCAGGCCGTGTGTATGTATATGTAATGTCCCATACAACTGAGATCTGTCGGTTTGCTCCTTCAGCAGGTCATTCATATTCTTGTCCAGTTTGTCTTTCTTCTTCTGAACATAAAGCAAACTCCTTCTAATTTCCAACATGCACAATATTTAATTACCCAGGCTAAAGGCTATTTTGCTGTTGTTGCACAAACCTTTCCTCCTTTTCCCCTCAAAGTTCCCCTTTTTTTCATTAGTGGGCCACTGTAATTTACGACATCACAGTAATTCAATGAACCCCAAATTAACCTGGGTTGGCTAATATTTTCCCATTAGCTAATTTTAGCCCCTTAATCCTTTGTCGAGGTAATTAAGAAGCGTCAATGTCCAGGAGAATGATCAAACGTTGGGCAGTGAGGCGTGGCACGTTGGCATATCAGGGGCAGAGATGACTGTTGACTTATAGCTAATGAGGATCTGTGGATCACATGCCTATTTAAAGGGAGGGCAATACATCAAATTTATTTTTCAGAGATTTCTGCCGTGTTTTTCAATCATCAAAACACACACCGAGAGCTGTGTTTTGATTCATTTTGGGTCACTGCTAATTTTTGACACTCTAGCAACTATTTGAAGTCCCATTTCCCCTGCATCGGTTAATTAGTACATATAGCCATACAGGTCATCCATGGGCGACCAAGAAGCAATGTCCGTACCTCCCACCCAGCCGATAGTCTATGGTTCTGCGACACAAATGGCAGAGCAGTTCTGTCCTCAGCATCATGTGATCTTGTCCCGTATCGGAAAATGTCCTCACAATAAAGTCCAATGGGCATAAAATACTTGAAAATATAGATAAAAACCTGTTGCAATGGATGATGACAGTAAACTTCCACCAGAAGCCAGAGAGGCAGCAGGCGTTTGTTTTGATGGGGAGTGAGGGGAACAGAGTCTTGAGATGATGTGTCAAAAGAAGGGCAACTTTGAACAAGCTGTTTCAGATCAACATTGCTTTTTCTAACAAAGTGAAAGAGATATGTTGGAAATTCTCATGAAACATAAAGGCAGTATGGGATGAGGATATTTCATTGTAGGAGGCTAAGTTCACTTTCAGATCTGTTTGATTTGTTAAAAGGTGGTGACTTCCTGGTCCATTAGCTAGTGTTTTTAAGCAGATTTGGCTCATAGCGCTGTAGGTCTACTGGGACCCAATTATACCCACAGTTTTACTGAGGGCATTTACAGAACCATCATAATTTCATGCTTCTACTTTTTTGTGGATATGTTGCTAATTTGCTGTGCCATGTGGTGGTTCAGTAGACTCGAGGATAGAGACTACCTGACCCAGTCAGTTCTTAGAAAAGAAAATGCACAACAGAGTATAGGCTAACCACTCTGCCATCACCTAAAATATGGGCCTCAATAATGTCTGTGAGTTTATAAGGCTTATTTACCTTGTTTTAAACATGATGATCTTTTTTGGTACAACTGTGACCGTGTCCTTTTATTCCTTTTTGGTTATTAGCTACTTTAATGGGTTGCCAGGGAGTCGCAGTAAACAAACATGCTAAATTTCAAGCGGACTCAAGCAGTTGTGACATCCCTGCAATGTTTCCGAGACCTGTTCGATAGGAGATCTTAACGAGAGATATAGCAGTGACGTCGCGTCACCGAAAAGTCACAGTGACGTCTCCGAGACTTTCCCACTGACAAAATGTAGAGAACAAATATATCTGCCTTTATCTGCTCCACACGTTGAAACATGCGAATGTGATGAAGTGGTATTTTAACTACATGGCTGTGGCATTGTGGGGCTGAATTGGGTGCTGCTGGTCCACTCGTGCTGCCAGCATGAATGGTTGGAAGGAGTGTAGAGAGCCCCGTCAAGGTGCTGCTGGTCCACTCGAGGCCATATGCTGGGAGCTTCACTATAAATGTGACCGAGTGTAGAGAGTCCCACAGCAACAGAAATGTTTATTGCCAAGGTATGGATGACATTTTCACTACTGTTTTCTGTAACGGAAGCTCATAATAATGGTTTGTGTTTGCTTTGGTGTTGCAGCCAGCCACTGCTGTCTTTTGTTTTGCTCTTGTTTTTGCCTTTTTAATTTGGGTTTGTAGTTTGCATGTACCGAGTGAACTCAGCTAGTGGATTGGTTTGAAACCAATAGCATAGACCTTACTGTTTATGTAGCTGTGTTACTGCCAGTCCATTCTGTCCTATCAATTTAAAAAAAATAATAAAAAAAAGGAAATTTAATGGAAGAAAACTATTTATTCAAACTCCTATTGTAAAACAAAATAAAAGTCCTATCTTCTTCCTCCTTCTTTCTCCCTCCTTTCTTCTTCTTCTTTCTTCTTCTTTCGTTTTCCTTGTTCCTTCTTTCTTCTTCCTTGTTTCTTTCTTTTTCCTTCTTCTTTCTTCTTCCTTGTTCCTTCTTCTTCTTCCTTCTCCTTCCTTTTTCCTTCTTTCTTCCTCTTCCAACGCATGCGCCACCTACTGTATAGTGCTAAGTTTCTCGTTGTTTGGACATGTTTTGTAGCAGAAAACTTTTGGAGACAGTCGAGGCGACTCAGACCGCAAAATGAGCACTTGTTTGGCTCGCTCTACACCTCATGATGCTTTGCGGCAATCTATTTTTAGCTACTGTGAAAGACACTAATCTATTACAGTTGATCATATTGAATGTGCTTCTTTGCATTCGTTGTCCATAGTCTTCGTCAAATCTAAAACAGTTGTTTTGATCATCTGACTGAATGTTATGTTTACATCCTGATTTTCTATTCGTGTGTTAAATTGAGAGGGGCTGTTTTTCTGTAATTGTGTTCACTGGAACTTTTTTTAATTTGATGCAGCAGAAATGAAAAGGTCAGGTAAAGAATATTGTCTCATTAACCTTTCCCTTTCCCAATACCATGGGAAAGAGAAAGGCATATTTACATGATCGTCTTCGTCTTATATAATAAACAATGAAATATGAAGCGCCTGCTGTTGTGAAGTTAGATTCTTGACAGCAATTGCACCAAAATCTAGCAAGCACTCAAAAACTACCGCTAACTACTACAGCTTGGTAAATTTAGAGAATAATTTGCGAAAGATTGCATTGAATTTCTATTAGCCCAGTCCATTTAATTCAACGGGAGAATTACCTTAAGTAGCTTGAAAAGACCAAATCTAAATGGAGCTCTTAAATTAGCCAAATGGCGGAGTGAGTTAAATGATTCTTGACATCTCCCTGGCCATTATACACACCCCGCTTGGCACATCGCAAAAATCCAGCCTTGACCCTATGTCTAACCTCCATCACTCTCGCTACTCACCCTTCAAACTGCCTTTTTATGACAAGTCCTGAGGGAAAGGGAGAGAGAGCTGGACTAATGAAAGAGCCAAAAAAAATCGCCCTCCGATTCTGATGAAATGAAAGATTGCTTTGGTAGTGTGAAATTCCCCAAACCTCTGGCTAACGCTAACTCATTGGTTCCATGTCAGTGTTATTGATGGTAACCGCTCTCCCGAAAGACAGCTCTGAGGGTCGGCGGTGATCAATCAGAGGTCAAAGGTCGACAAGCGGTGATCAGGAGTGCATGAGATTAGTGAGGATCCTGACATGTTATTTTCCGCGGAGTACAGCCAGCGGGGCAAAATAACACTGGGTTTTATTAGATATTTAAGTGTGGATAAAGGTGAAAAGGCTAATTTTTTGCTATAAATAATGATTACTGTGGGTGCGCAATAACCATTCTTTCATTTTTTTATTATAAAAACACTTACAATAGACCAGGATGTTTGAGAGTGCAAGTGTGGGACAAAGGGTGAGCTTAGATCAGGCTTCCCAACTTGAGTCTGTTCGCGTTGCATCTAAACCCGGCGCTTGGATTTTTATCTGTACACTTTGTTATCTGACCAGACCTGGGCCAGTGCACCCTGGTGTCATTCTGCCGCTGTGAGTTTGAAGCAGCTGCCAAAGGACTCAGGAGCTATGCGTCTCTATGGACCCAAGCTGCAATCTGAATTCTCGCTGTATTTGTGAGCTCACAAAAACATTATGTGTAGAACTCTAGCCAGTGCTGCACTTTTCAATCTGGCTTCTACCAGGTTATATAGACACAAGCACGGCCCTAAATATGAATATGAATACTTTGTTGTCCATCAAGGTGGAAATTTGTCTTTGGTATCACAGGCCATACTGAGATATGTTCTTACCTGAGCTTAGACGAGTTGATGCGTACCTGCCTGGTCGTGGTTGTTGTTAGCATTTGGCCTTTCCCCGGCATATTCCTATAGCTCCAAACAGGGGTGAAGTTGGAAGCTACCACTCTCTTCCATGGGCATACACAAAGACCAGACAGGTACGCATCAACTCGTCTAAGCTCAGGTAAGAACATATCACAGAATGGAAAAACAGTCAATATCCAGAACATCATCATGTGGCACTACATTTCTTGTATTACACGCAGCAAAAATCATTTTAGCTAAAAA
This sequence comes from Gobius niger, assembly GCF_951799975.1. Classification (NCBI taxonomy): domain Eukaryota; kingdom Metazoa; phylum Chordata; class Actinopteri; order Gobiiformes; family Gobiidae; genus Gobius; species Gobius niger. The sequence goes on from NC_136865.1 coordinate 13,874,304, forward strand.
ACCATCGAAAAGGCAAAATAATGCAGACTGATGCTCCATTAGGCATGACGGCTTTGGGTTGCAGTCGGACAAAATCAAAACTCTAGGAAGACATCCCATTGTCATGTTTGGGCCCATATGCTCACAATTTAAACCGAACAAACATATTATGTAATGCTACAAAGTATACATTCTTTCAGATTGATATCAATTCTAACTAGTTACTGCATGGTGTCAAACATATATACAGTTTGCTTGTGATTTGAACATTAATAAAAACAATAACAAAGCAGGTTGGATACATGTCTTACTAGTGAGAGTGAGACAAAATTGTTTAGTATGTAGTTGTAACCTGCTGACAAGGGGTGGACAGCACTAAGGTGTCCTGCAAGCTCTTGACTTGCTTCTTACATATATTTGACGTAAAATGATGCCACTTTTTGCTGACATTTCTGTACATATTTTACACGTGGTGCTGTAAGAAAACAGATCAGGAAACCATGCAACACAATTTAATTCAGCGCGCTACGGATCTGGTGTTGTATACGTGCTCACTGACGCGCACTAGATGGCACTGTGCACACTTAAGCAGGCCGCCTCTCTGGGTTGGCAGCAGCACAACATGTATCATGACTAAAAAGGTACCCTTATCTTGTATTGCCTTCTACATCCAAGGAGATCTTGCGCGAAACCAAAAAGCGGGTATGGCAAATGTGTGCTTTTACGTGGCCTGTTTTTGAATGCCGGATCCGCTGCTATCAGATGAGAATGAAGGGCCTGCAGAATTAGTGGATTTAGATAAGAGTGTTTTGTGTACATAAAGAGCAGACAAAAAGGACACCAAGGCTTTTATGTGAGGGGAAAATGCAATATCACAGCCGCTCTTTCCAGAGTACCCCGAGGGAGCGCTCTGCAGGAAATAACATGAACTGTGGGGACAAACTCTTCTGTTTCTCTATGAATTGCTCTGTCTGTCTGTCTGATGTTATTTGCCCATTTAGATGTGGAAAAATCCAAATGTGGAAATAGTGAGACTTTTATAGAGTTCATGGTCAACTATCTGTCCTTTCATAGTTCACTTGCAGCTTCAAAAACACATTAACCCAGAACTTAACCCACTATTACTGTGGTACAGTGGCAAATAACTTCTTTCAGCTCCCAACAAGACGGTTCCTGGTTCACATTCTGGGCCTTGCTGTGTGTAGTTTGCATGTTCTCCCCTGACATGCACATAGGTAGTCTTGACCAAGATCCTGGCTTGACAAGTTGTCCCAAGGCACTGTTGAAGGATGGGTAAAATGTCTCTATGGAGACGACAAAAAATAGAAAGTATGTGTACCGCACAGATCTGAAAGAACAAGAACAACAAAAGGCTTGCTCGCCCTTTCACATTGCTTTTTTTTTTTTTGGGAAATACAAAGGACAAATACACAGTCGGTGAAAGAAGACAGCGCACTGAACCATTGTAAGAAATGTAAACAGTGTGGGAGTGACATTGCTTCAAACAGCATTAAAACTATCTATTTTCCTCCCCCTACATGTTCCAGCCATGTCCTAATGTGTAGAATGAGCTCAGACCTGTTCACCACAACTGCCTCTAAAATCCTGCACTGTCACTAAAAAAGGTGTTAATTCGGGTCCGAAGTGCCGTCATGCATAAGCTTAATAGAGAAACTGCAGTTACACATAAGACCTGAGGTGGCAGTAGTGAGCATCAAATGACCAACTTGCATCTAGTCCCTTTAAGAAGAAAACGTTGCATTTTCTGATGATTGTGTTCTTAACCTCTTTACCCGCACCTGAACAGAGCACATTCTCTCCAGTTCAGCCTTACCCAAATCCAACAGCTGCTCGTCTGGAGCTTACAGGGTCACACCTCATTTGAAAGCTACTTTTTTGTTGTGTAGTCACCGCATTTTTTGTCACATTTTTCCGTGTTCTCATGTTGTCTGGTTTACGTCACGCTTTTGTTGCTCGTTTGTTGTTGTATTTTCATCCTCAGAGTTTTGACACTTTTTCAAGAAGCTTTTAGATTTGGGTAAAGCCAAACTCTCAAAAAAGCGCTCGTTCACGTGGGGGTTAAAAGCTCACTAATTGCTGGATTATTACTAATATTGCTCTTGTTTCCTATTGTGTGCGTGCAAATAAATCATTTTTAAACAATAATTTCACTATTGCAGTTTTTTCTCAGAGAACTACAAATTCACACCTTTGGAGATACTGCATTAAAAGCATTAATATTGTGTTGAATTGTTGATTTTTTGTGTCATAGTGATCAACATTTGTTGGGGAAAAAAAACTATAGCCCTCACTTTTTTAAGACTTCTGGTCTCTACCAGAATCAAACATACTCTATTGTTCATCAAGGGTAAATTCTCATCATTAGCACCAGCTACTAAAGAGAAAAAAACAAGCAACATAATGTTAACCCAGGACTTAGTAAACTGAACCTCACCACTACACAAGAATAAACCAACCATGAACTGAGATCCAGTATGAACTAAATCTGAAAAAGAAATATCAATCTAACACTGATGTAAGCACAGTATTTACACAGTTATTGCAAAGCACAGAGTTCAGTAGTTTAACGGCGACAGGCAAGGACTCCGGATGCTTCAGCTCCGCATAACAGTCCAGTCCCATCATTTATACATTCATTTGAAGCTCGACAACACACAAAACGGTGCTTTCGAGATACCTGTGTATATATCGACAAAGAGCAGGATTGTTTACGTCTACTGTGAAGGAACTCCGTGCAGTCTTGTAAACACAAGGAAAAAAAAGGCCAAGAATGGGGAAGAGAGTGGGGTGGTGGGCGGCGGTGTGGATCAGTGCTCGTGTCACCACAACCTCTTTGCTTTGCCAGGCGCTCACCGTCTGTGTGGCTGAAGGCGTGAGCAGCAGACAGAGCAAACAATAGGCAAGACCCGCTCTCCAGTTCTCCTCGCTCCCCCCCTTGCACAACACCACGCACCTGCTCCACTCATGCGGCGCACACCGACAGATAAAGACCAGGCAAGCAAGACGATAGACTCAAGGTTTCCCCCCCACCCCCCACCCCCCTCCAATCCTATTTTTTTTCCCATTTTGTTGCGACCAGGTGACTCCATTTTTTCTAGCATCATGAGCTTCCGGCTTGCAGCTATACTTCAGCCCTGGCGGATATATAAGCCAGTCATGTACACTTGAATTTATAACTGCGACGGAAAAAAAATCCAATTTTCTTGGCCAGATCCAGATCCACTCCAAGCGTTGGGAGGGAGAGCTTAGAAGAAAGAAAAAAAGCTAAATATTACTTCTGGAAAGTTGTGGGGAAAGTGTTGGTGGATTAGGTCGATGTTGTAAATTGTGATTCTTTACTAAGAGTCGGAGGGAAAAGAGAGGCACAAATTGGAATTGAATCTCCACACGAGCTGCAACGTATGTTCTCCACCTGTGCGCCGTCATCAGCCTATTTACAGACCACTGCGTACAAGCCCAAAGTCATACATATAAATATGCGATGCACATTACGCGGCTTCGACCCACATGCTACCGGCTAATTCATCACATATGGCCGGCGAGTTTAGTGTGTTCTCTAATTTAAGCCAAACTGAGTGCAGCAATAGTGAACAGATTGGGAGGAAAAACAAGTTGTTTTTCTTCCCCCTACAAACAAAGGTTGTTGGAAATCAAAAACGAATGCACCATAATTTTCTTCGAGGCACTCATTAGTAGTAGGTGAGATAAATTAACATACTGTAGATACTGCAGTGGAAGCAAAAGAAATGGATCTGAGAATTGGAACCTAGGCATCTTAAAGGAATAGGCCATTGTTTTTCCATACTGAGATATGTCCTAACCTGAGCTTAGACGAGTTGATCAGTACCTGTCTGGTCTTTGTTCGTGCCCGCAGACGAGCGTGGTAGCTTCAAGCGTCACCCTCGTTTGGCGCTATAGGAATACATTGGGAGAGGCAAAAAGCTAACAACAACTTTGGTCGTTTTGCATGACTGAGCGTCCGCACAAAGACCAGACAGGTACGCATCAACTCGTCTAAGCTCAGGCAAGCACATATCTCAGTGTGTAAAAACGGCAGTCTGTTCCTTTAAAATCTTTTGTGAGACATATACTTTTTTCCGGACTATAAATCGCTCAGGAGTATAAGGCGCACCACGCAAAAAATGTGTAATGAAGAAGAAAAAAATCATAGATAAATCACTTTAGAGCAGTGGTTCTCAACCTGGGGGTCGGGACCCCCGTGGGGGTCGCGAGACAAATTTGGGGGGTCGCCAGATCATTTAGATAAAATAAACATATTTTCATTAGCAAATAAGCTAATGTTTTATTGTAGCATGTGTTTGCTATTGTACCAGAGTGCCGTTTTTTAAGAATTATGTAGGCTAATGTTCCTATTTCTCACAGTGTGACCCACCTGTTATAATGGGGGTCGCGGCTCCAAAAGGTTGAGAACCACTGCTTTAGAATAACAACATGCTGAAGAGGCATACAGTATGCTAACACATTGATGGCTAGCTACATGAAGCTAAACAACAAACTAATTGAAAAAAAAAAAAGTGTCTGGTATGTTAACCTCACATAAACTGTTCAGACAACTATAGCATAAAGAACAAACAAATCACTAAATCCATTGAAATCTTCGTCCTCGGTGTCACTTCTGAACAATCGCCTTGGCAACTACCTGGGCACGGAGGCGTAACTGCACCGTTGACAAGCCTCTCCCGGCAGCACGTTTTTCAAGCTCTCATTTGCGAACTCGTCCCTCTAGCTGTGGCCATCTAGCTTTTAGCCCTTGATTAGCTTTTTTGGTTTTCTTCATTGCCTTAACCTATGCTTTTCACCAGTCCCTCACATTCTTTCTGCTGCTCGATTAGCCTGCAGTGCCCTCTAGCGGCATGTGAAATTATTTATTTGAATAAAATAAAAAAATCACATATTAGGCGCTAAGTTTTTCATTAACCATTAATGTGCGCACTAACCAACCGACCCCCCCACGCTGTGCTTTTTATGGCCCGTTTCATATTGGAAAAACTAGCTATGCGCGATGACTACTTCTCGTGGGCAAATGTCTGGGAGAGCTCTGGCGGTATTTTCAATGGCACGGCAAAATAAGGACACCAGTTAACCGACCAAAATGCTTTTTCCTCAGTTACGCAATCTTTAGCGGTTAACTGGTTTATTGGTTAACCATGGACACCCCTACTCCGGAGCATAAGACGCACCCCCTGCCAAACTATGAAAAAAAGTGTGACTTATAGTCCAGAAAATACAGTTGTATCTGCAGAAGTCTGTAATGATCATTGGCGGAATAAAAACATGAAAACAGATGGACCTATAAGTAGCTGCAGCCCCATGTTCATGAATATGCTAATCCTGGCCATGATATACAGTTGACAGAACATGCAATGCACCAATGGATGAGGAGTTGGTCAAATTAAAGAGTCCAATAGAAATGTGAAAACTGATTTATTTTGGTTCACATAAACTACAACTTAAGAGCATATTGTAGTATGCTCTAAAATGATGTAGCCTCTGCACGTTGCAACACAGGCTTTTATACTTGCAGTTTCCACCTTGGCAGGTAAACCTCAGCCTCCCGTTGGGGCTGGAGGCACACAAAGACAATGTTTTTTACAATAGCTTTGTGCTAGCCTATCTACTTCATTTGTATTCTCAACAAGTCTTCTGCCATACATGACACCAAGCCTCTGCTCCGCCAAAAGTAAACATGCACCTTTTCTTCTATTTTGATAACAACAACAACAACAACAACGAATCATCCGTTTCTCTGGTGTTGTGACCAAGTATTTCAACACATAAACTAACATGTCCCTATCTAATTTTCACATGCGTTTTCTCACACAAGAGAGTGTAAGCCTGGCTGCAGTCTGTAATGCACATACACATCCCTCCTCTCTCCTGCGGGATTATGATGCTCGCTGCCTCTCAGACTCAACGGCTGGTTTCACACTGACAGAACCTCCTTCCCCCCCTCCCTGCATTTCCTAACCCAATACGCCATTTTTTTTTTTCTTAGTATATTCCTATGTAAATCTGTGGCGAGAACTGGGGGAGAAAAAGGGAGAGCCAGGCAGACAGATGGAGACGGGGAAGAGAGAGAGAAAATGAGAACTGCTTATGTAAAAGAAGCCAAATTCAGGTCAGACGCGACATTCTCCATTCTGTCTGCACCCGCTTTGTGTACATAGACTGACTGGGATGAGGCATATGTGACAGATATACTCCAATTTAAGACACACAGAGGGTGGGAAAAAATGAACCTAGTGGCACCACAATTTGGAATCCATCCAGACCATATGACTTCAAGCATGTCTTTAGTATTGCAGAAATAGCTTTTATTATTAAGTGGCCCTTCACATACTGGAATGTTCAATTTGCACAGTCTGAACATAAATTAAAATGCAGGTCATTTTAAATGTACGTAAATTTATATTGTTTTACATGGTCTTTCATAAATGCTCCCTTGCCTTAAAAGGGCAGTAGTGTGAGACCCAATGTTACTAAATCCAGTAGAAATAATTCAAAGGGACCATACCCATTTCACAATTTATAGTTGCTATATACTATGAAATCAAACTGTATATTGCGCTTTACCACGTAACAAAGATTTTCCCAAGTTGTAGAATGTTGTTCTATTTCAATGACTCACAAAGCTCGCTTGTTCCTCTCTTACTCTCTTACTCCAAGAGGCACTGGCCAATCCTTTTTGGATCTTATTTTGGATTCCAAATGGACATGCTTCTTCAAAGCTTTCTGCACAGCATCAGTAAATAGGGTATTTTTTTGAAAGTGTCTCTTTCTCATAATGGAGTATTTTTAATAAATAAAGAAATGCAAGCAGACTATGAGGCTCTAGCCTACTACGTAAGCACCATGGCAGAACCATATCCAGAGGACAACCAGCAAAGCAATGACAGTAAATATAGTGATATAATATTCTCAGCCTCCAAACTATTCACTCTAATAATGGGTAATAAAAGCGTGACACGCATGTCAAAGCAGTAATAAAACCAGACAACCAATAAGCGTTTGATTTTTGAGCTTTCTGAAAATCCCAGTAAAAATCCCCCGTATAAGACTACATCCCTATGGCCGCCCTACTTAGCGCTGTGGTCTTGGGAAGTCTCCAGCTCGTAGTTATGCTGGGGAGATGGGGTATAACTGTGTTTATGATGCTATAAAGTCTTTTTGGCCAGAGCCCTTGCTGCTCATGCTGCCTTTAGGTTCATCGTAAAGCGGGAATAGGCTGTGCCCTTGGAAGGGGGCAGTGAGCACAGCAAAGGGGAGGGTGGTACGCCAAATCATTTTGCCACCCTAGAATGCATTTGGTGTAATGATACTTTTTTAAACGTATTTTGCGCTTGTGCTTTTCAATATGTTCATCCTGTAATGTTGCAAGTCATCCTTCCTTCATTTAGCCCGAAAAACAATGCAAATGCCAATTGTTAGAAGACAGATTTCAGTACAAACAGGTTGGAAAGTCTTCTGAGATAAAGTGGTCTCGTTATAATTATCCATAATGTACTTTTTGTACTTCTTTGTGGTTATTTTGTGATGTTTAATGCTTGTAATTATGCCCCCACAACATTTCATTTCAAGATGTACAAAGCAGTACAAGCAGTGCTGCCTGAGCATTAGAGGGGGTAAGTGTCTCCTACAGATGAGCAGCAAACAAACACATTACTGTCACAAGGATTAATTAGGACACCCACGCATACACTATAAGGCTATATTTGAAGATGAGGATAGTGGCTAAAGCTCGGTCACGTCTTTCTGACCATATTTGGCAATACTGAAATGAAGTTTCATAAGAAGAAATGTATTATGAATTCTTCATACTATAACCGTTAATAATTGGTAGTAATAAAAAACAGTTCAACTTGGTAGCAAACTGACTGAGATGTGGCTGCGTGTGTGTACCCCCATGTTCATGTATTGTATCCTGTATCCTCCGTTTGCAGGCAGTCGCAGGTTTGTCTCATTACCGTGGTAATTCCTCCCGAACGGCGCCGGTGCCATAATAGCAGGAGATGGTAATGATCCTTTAATAACCCTCCTCATTGCCCACTGGCCACATCCTAAAACCCGATTTGCCTGGTGCGCTCCCACTGTGCCAAAAAAGATGAATAGAAAACCGAACTGCCATAATGTTGGTTGTGAAAAAAAAAAAAAAAGAAAGAAATCCAATCCCCTACATCCGTAATCCTTTCTGCTTTTTGCCCGTCGAGAAGGCCATACATCCGCCGCTGCGCTATTTTCTTGCACTTTTCCGTTCCATTCGCCTACTTTTCAGTCTTAGCTTTGCCTCTTTGTATGACGGCCCAGCGCCCATTTCTATACTTCAAAAGGCTTCAGTAGATTGGATTTCTGTTTTGGCATTTTGGAGGTAAAAAGGGGGATGACACATATAAGCCAAGAGAAGGCTTCCAAATGGGGCTGCCTCGCATGGGAAACCGGAAAGATTGGCTGACTGTTAGACACTGGGTCAGGTTAGGGTGTTTCAGTGTGAGAGTGAATTTGATTTCGGCCCCCCGTTCAATGCTCGTCGGCTTGATAAGGATTTGGGGGCGCCTCCCTTCAAAGTTAAAACTCACAGACAATCAAATGCGGATAGTGATTGCGCTGCCTGTCTTGTGTGTCAAGACACCTCTGTTATCGGAGAGGGAGAAAATCAAGAAAAGGGCCAAAAACTCAAGAGCTAATCTCCGGCACATATGGTTGAGTTTCTCACATTGCCCTGATAAGATTTATTGGGATTAGAGTGCGTGGTGTGTGAGACTGGAAAAATGGCTGTCAAGAGGTTTTCTTTTTTTTTCCTTTTTTTTTTTTTAAGTCGTTGAGCCTTTGCCGCTGTTGACATGCCTTGCCATTACCAGTCAAGTCACAACACCCTGTGATACGTTAACAATGCTTGACAATACTTATAACTGGAATCAGGTCTTATGGTTTTGTGCTACAATTACCCGGTGTAAAACGGATACCATATCAACACCAAAGCAAGTGTGTCTGTTTCTCAAAATAGATGTTCACACCGTACATCAGTGGACTTTCTTCAAACAGGATCGTCCATGTGGGGATGACCTCCAGTGTAAAAAGACTAAACATGTTCTTGTAACTTGAGTTCTCTTTCTTCCACTATTTTACTTCTTTTCTCCGTCACATTCTTGTCTCTCTCCCTTCACCGTCAGTGTATCACTTAAATAATTCAGCTCCAAACCAGGACACTGTTTAATCAGATGTCACTGGGTTCCCACACTGACAGCAGCTCAGCAACATTAGCATAATCAGCCATATCAAGAGGCTGCAATCGTATCAGGCAGTTAGGCTCCTGACATTTTACCACTTCTGCAGTTTATGTGTATGTTCTTTTTGCATGTAATATAAACTATGATCCAGGAGTGTCTGACCCCAGGTGGCAGAGTGGCTTAGTGGGGATCGATAACAAGTTCCTTTTGATATGAGTTATAATATATTTGCAAACTATAGAAAGTGTGTGTGGGGGAGGACAAAACTACTGGTTTAAAGGAACAGGCCACTGTTTTTAAATACTGAGATATGTTCTTAGACGAGTTGATACGTAACTGTCTGGTCTTTAGTGTTACAGCCACATCAAGAATCCAAGGCACATGTAGCAGCCAAGTAGCCCTGTGCCACAAAGCCACTTGATTACAAAGTGTAAATGGGTTTCTGACGCGTGCCTCCTCCCATAGAAGTCCAAAATACTTCAATACTTGAACAAAGTTCCTTTATTTGCCATAGATTGACTTCATTGACACGTAGACACGGTCAAAAAGATGTATGCCTCCATACTGCAACACCTGAGTGCCCCTTCCTCACCCCTTATATAGGGCACGTAATTACATAAACACACACAACGCCACACAGTGGCAGGAGGATCAAACATGGCTGAAATGGTTCCAACAGCACACTACAGTAAATTGCTGAAAATGCTGAAATGTAATGGTGCGTACCAGGCAACTGGTAACTGGTATCATTCCCACTTGAAAATTACGAATTATGACCGCAGAGCATTCCAGGTTATTAAACTCATTTGTAAACAACATATGATGCTAATGTTATATGAACGTTTCTCCAACCCAGATATAATTAAAAACATATGACATAACGTTATGTTGAAAGCTGTGACCAAAAGTAACCTTCACATCACTGGTGTAGTGGTTTTGTTACAGTTTTGTCATTAGCTGTGCACCTCCACTGGGGGCCGCCATTACTGTCTTCATCTCGCATTTGAACTCGTAGCAGTCTTGAGGTCTCCGAGTTTACAAGTTGTAATACTCGTCTGAGCGGCGTTCCAAGGCATTTTTCCAAGTGGGAGGTGGGAAATTTGCAGTATCGCTTTAGATTAAGGTGTGCTCATTAAGAATTAATAAACATTAGTAATCATTTTAGGGTTAGGGTAAGGGTTGAAGGAACAGGCCACTATTTTTACATACTGAGATATGTTCTGGCCTGAGCTTAGACGAGTTGATGTATACCTGTCTGGTCTTTGTGCATGCCCTCAGTCACGCAAAACGACCAAAGATGTTGTTAGCATTTGGCCTCTACCAATGTATTCCTATAGCTCCAAACGGGGGTGAAGTTGGAAGCTGCCACACTCTTCCACAAGCACCCACAAAGACCAGACAGGTACTGCTCAACTTGTCTAAGCTCAGGTAACAACATATCTCAGTATGTAAAAAGGTTAGGTTTAGGGTTGGCTATGAATTAGCGTATTAATAATGGCCTATTAGTATGTGAACAGATAAAAGTATAGTATGCAGTGTGTTAATACTTTACAAGCATATTATTAATGCTTATTAGTACCTTATTAATACTTAACGACCACACCTTTATATAACGCAATAACAAATTTACCAGTGGCCAGTTGCCTGAAACACACCATAAGTTCACTTCTCGATGTCATTTTTTTCTTGACTTAAAGACTGTAGGAGTATTAACAATGAGTCAGACACTGGCCCTCATAAGAATTTTGACATAGAAAATTATCTTTGCACAAAAGCACTGAACTTTTAAAAAGATCATTTTTAGAGTGTGGCCAAACTGACAACCAACTCACGGAGAACTGACAAAGACGAAATGCGCTATACATAAAACAGCTCCGGCATGTACAAACTGCTTCTTTATATCGTGCTGTTTGTATTCAGAGTTTTCACCTGATCAAACCTCACCATGAATACGCAGCCCGAGGCGAGGGCAAGGTCGTATTCCCATCTTATCGCTGCCATCCAATAGACGCCACTCTGCGCGCAGGATATCGGACCTGTTGGGTGAAGCCATTTTTCAGCATGCCTTCTTTCCTCACGCATTTGTTTGCTGGTGTCACTGCTCGATATGCCGCCAGATGTCTAGCATATAGGAACGAGAGAACTCATTGGTTTGCAGACTCCACCACAGTTGCTTGGCAGCTCTAGTTCTCTTTTAATTAAAGAAAAAGCATCTGCAACAAGGGTCACAACAGGAGGAGTGAGGTAGTGATAAAAAAAAAGGGCTGCGGTCTAGCTGTAAAAACTCAAGCGTTTTGCTCAGGGGAATACACGGATCCTTCTAGGCTGCTGTTTGGCTAATTAGAGGGGACTAAAAGCCTTATATAAGACAAACAGGGAGTCACTGTACCCAACTTGACCTCTGACCCCCTTTTAAAGCTCACAAATCCACGTGATTTCACAGGTTACTTCTCAAACTGAACTTTTAGGTCTTAAATAAAGCATAAACAAAGCATGGGGAGGGAGACAGGAGCATGACCTGGATGAAAAATGAATGTCCTCGCCATATGTGTAGAAGTTCAGGTAAAACATTCATGGGCACATACCCGGGCTACCATTAGTGATATTGCCTGTCTACTGTAGTCCGCTGTGTTGTTTGTCTACATTATAACCGAAAGGCAAAAGCCTGGAAACCTGTGAAGTGCAAAGCACCGGCAATTTATCAATCAGGTAGAATGCAGTAGACAGTGCTATGCCCAGAAGACTGACTGCACTCCGCTACTGCCTTGCAAAAATATCATATTTGTGGCCCTTTTGATAAAACATGGAAATTTCCAGAATACAAACTTGGATTTTCTATGTTTACTGGCGACGCTCAGCTCAGTTTGCTCCCCCAAAAGAGTCTAAATGTGTTCTTTCCCCCCCTTCTATGTTTGTTTGCCAGCCATGTTTGTTTTGACGCCATCGGACCATGTCTTTATTTGAGTGAATCTGTTGGAATTTGGAGAGAAGAGACAAGACAAGATACGTTGTTGTATGATATAGGAGAATATTTATTTTTCTTGCTGACCAGGATACCATAACCCAGTAATTAGCTTTCTTCCGGTGAGTTTCCACTATTTGATCATAGAAGTTGTTCTGTCGACAAAACCGAAAACTGTTTCACAATCTTCTAAGAATCTCTTCATAGTTTAAACTTTACTTTACCAATGATGCAGCTACATCCTGTATTTACAACCCTATAATTACACCTTGTATCTGTTAAAACACCATAAGACATGACCAAACAGTTTCTTTCAATGAACCCCTCTTTGTTGCTCATTCACAGCGACAGAATGATGCCCCCATTGTTCTGAATGAAACAATGGAATTCCACAGATAGCCTTAGCATCATTAGCTCCCGGATAATTACTATGCACGATTGACTGCCCTTGCGTGCTCGACCCCACAGCAACCACCAGTGTGCTTGTTTCTTCTCGTCCTCATTCGAGACGTCTCCTTCTGCACCGCTGTGTTTACTGGCTGCAGTTCTTTCTTTCCTCGTACCTCAGAAAACTTCTAGACGCTGACGCAGACTCTCTCGCTACCTCGTACTATTTTCTTTCAAAGCTTGATTCAGTCGGACGCATTGAACCGTTGTCATTTTTTTTTTTGCTCCCTGCTGCCCACTTTCATCGCTGTACCTCCCACAATGTTCCATTTCTTTCCCTTGCGTTTCAGGTGTAAAAATTGGATGGCATGCGGTTTTGTATGGCTTAAAGTGAATGTCAATCACCTTATGTATCCCTACCCCTCCAGGCTACTATCCAAGGTGGCTTTATGCACACCTGTAGGGATTTCTTTTCCTCCGGAACGTTTTGTCTGCGAGAGTGTTGTGCCTTTTCTATAGCCACTTATGCTACGCCGCATGCTAATTGCATTCCTCAAGTTACTGTAGCCTGCATTGTCAGGTAATTTTCTTCCTATGTCCTTTGAGAAGCTTTTTTTTTTTTTTACTTCATCCCGGCTGACACTGTTGGATCTCCTGCATCGCATTAGCATTACTTTTTACACAACTGGAAGATGTCAGTCTGTATACAGCCTTTCTTTTATCCTGCTGCTACATAGTTATTACTCGAGAAGGAAAACCTCACTCCCCTTCACAGCATTGAACCTTCTGTGACTGGAATGGGCAATTTGTCTAAATGTAGCATCTTGCCAATGCACACAACAACAGTGCAGCGGCTGGAGCAGATAACCAAAGGTGCTTAAACTGGGCAAAGTGAAATGCTCTTTCTTATTGTATCTAATCAGCAGTTAAACCTTTTACACTTTTAGTTGGCTTTGAATAATGGATCTTGTGGGATAAATGTTTTATTTTGTAAAATGGAGGTCGCTATTCTAAAATTTTAAAAGATTAATGTTGCAATCTTGAACCGAAAAAAACTTTCCACAGTACGATAAATATTCCTAGTCCTAGTTTTTTCCCCCCGCAAATAAAACAACAAAACACAAGCAAAAATAAAATATGGCACAGTTCCTCACGAGAAGCCATAGGACCTCCCCACCTTGTTAGAGGTAGAAAAAGAGACTTCGCTCCACTTCTTCTGAGATACAATCGCTCACAGTTGTGGCTGCACTGGAAACCGCTAAGCTCTCTCAGGAAATAGAAGCTTTAGGACAGAGGAAGATTGGCAGAACGGAGACGGAGTAAATAAAAAGTAGTGTCTTGGAAGTCGCCTGCCACAGTAATGGGTGACGGAACAAATGGACCAACAGTATAAGTGAGGAGCAATTGTATTAGCGCGGCTCGAGAGTAATGAGCCATCGTTTACTGTCCTGAAGAACTAGTCCAATTAGCCGTTTTAGTGTTCTGTCTGAGATCTGAAAAAATAAAATAAAATAAATACATGCAGGCACAACTTTAAAGCTCTGTGCTGGATTGTTAAATATTGAACTGAAAAAGTTTCTCTGACTTGCATTGAATTAACATCAGCAAGGCCTTCGCAAATGACGAGATCACCTTCAGGGTTGTGTTTTAAGCCAACCGATTATGGCTCCAGGTTTTTCTAATGCTGCTGGCTTATTTTATTTGTATGCATTATTCACTATGTATTGTATTTATGAGATGGATGAATGTGTGGCTGGGAAGCTGCAAATAAATTGCCCATTGGGGATAAATAATAATTTTCTTAATCTAAACCCCACTTTGTACACCACACTAATGTAAGACTGGATCCTCATTACACATATAGTGTTAAATCACATTTTTTCAAAGAAATTCGTGGCACTCATTACCAATAAGTCCATGTATTGAAAGGAGTTTTCATAAAGTAAAGGCATTGTACCAATTCGGGCGTTCTGCTCTCCCAAAATTTCATCCACTGAACAGCACTGTTTTGGGGCTCTTTGCTACTGCCATGTCCAATGGATCTTACCAATTGAAGTGGAGAATTGAATTGACCAATGGGACTTATGTGATAGAGATAAAACGAATGCAATGCCTGTGGACTAATGCATTGAAACCAGCGTCTCCGCTCTGTACGCCAAAGGAAACACATTGGAGATGGCTTTGGATTATGAGGGAAATTCTCTTCTTGAGCTGAAAGATAATGTTTTACCATGTATTGTTAAAGTTCTCATCTACAGATCAATTACACACCAAAATTGTTATTTTTCCCTCCAAATAAACCGTCGCTTCTGTTTCGGCCCATATTTGGCGGCTACTCAAAGCCTCACTTCCATAACTGTCTCCACACGCTCAAATGTTTACCACCATCTGGAACACACAGCTCTTTAAAATCTGTTCATTTAGTCCAAGCTGTAATAAACCGGTGCTGGTTTGTCTTCACAGGATTGAAGAGAAAAAAAAAAGACTTTTGGTTTCGAGTGATTTGACAGCTTTTGGCACAGGAGCTCGTAATGACCAGGGGAATTTTGACTGGGACACCTTGAGTCGAAAAGCGACCAATGACAATGGCAGCATGTTTCAGTCCTTGTGCATCGGGCAAATAACCTCACTCATTATGATTATTGTTTTGTAATGCAACCATTTACATATCGTACCATACACAACTTGTTTCTATTAACGATATGAACCTGCTCGTGATATAAATGCTCACCATGTTTCTTGTTAACTAAACAAAAACAGAAAGAAAAAACTCAATTGCTTTTTTTTTTTTTTTTAACATTACAAATCCTTCCTATTTCTTTCATTTTTTTTAATTAAAAAAAGTAAAAAAAAAACATTTTCAAGTCTTGTTAATAGTCAGACAAGCAAAGCAATTAACTACACTGAAAACACTCAGTGGCACGTACAAATAAATAAAGCAAATGTTTTTTTGGTTATCTCCTCGGGTACACTGCGTTTGTACTAAAATATTGTCAAGTAGATTGCTATGGGAAATACACAACAATAATTATACTTTAATTACTGTTTTGATTTTTGCCAAATTAAACTTGTCAGAGAAAGACTAATGACTGATTATTTTAGGCTTTGTGAGCGTGTTGACATTACTAAACCGCTGAAAACCTGCAGCTCATAGTATCTGACAAAGAAAGACAAAGATGTAAGAATAAATTCTATTGTACGCAATGGCTGTAGCTAAAATATAGTTATGAGACAGCAAGGTCGCCTCTGTTCCCTGCATTGCACAGTTCATTTAATTACCCAGGCTCGCAGGTTATGCTGATTTTGACACCGGGGCTAAAATGTCCCCTCATATGTTTTATGGCCGTATTTTATGGGTAGTTAAGATAAGGTATAAAAAGGTCACTCTCCCCAAAGAGAGTGGAAGTGAACTTTTTAAAAAGATTAAAAAAGCCGGGGATAGGAGTAGGGACAAAGGAGTAGATGGAGGAGTGGAGCCAATGCATCATGCTGGCAGAGGTCAGCCAAGAGCAGCCTATGTAATTAGCTATAGAGGAGCTTGGTAATCATGCAACTAATACAGTGTTTCAGCAGATAATTAGTCACACCACTGTAGGGTGTCTCATGGACTTTATTTATGTACTGTAAAAGTGTTCAGGGAGATTCAGCCATATGCTGCAATCAGGGCTCATAAGCCTTTTAGCCTTGCACTGGATATAATGTGAACCTCTACAGATACACAGACTGACTCATGAAACCATTTAACAGCTTACAGCTAATAAATACTACAGTCGGAACCGTAATACTGTGTGGCTATTTATGAATTTGGCAGCTGTCCTTCTGGGATAATCTGGAGTTGTGGGCGATCACAGAACAGTCATGCGGCCCATCTCCAGATTTTTAACTAGGTTCGGATTGCCTATAGCTGGAGGTTTGAGGTCTATTGTGCTCGTTTACATGGCGTCATGGCGCCATGTAAACAAGCAGCATTCTCCCTCACTCTTGGTACAGCTGAGTTTTTTGCCATGTGTGAACAGCATTCGCGGTTTCTGTGTTTTACTGGACGCTTTTGTACATCTTTGCCGTGTTTTGTGGAGGTTCAGTGGATCTTTATATTGCAGAGAGTCCATAATGGTCCTGAAGATGCAGCTTTTTAAAATTAAGCAAACAGCTAGCTTATGAGCTAAAGGCATTTGAGACCTACACATTTCTTCTTCTGAGACACTAAAGAGGCACCAAGGGGCCCC